>NC_044040.1:138056837-138656837 GCF_901765095.1 Microcaecilia unicolor
GTTTGTGTGTGTGTGTTTGTATGTGTGTGTGTATGTTTTTGTGTTTGTGTGTGTTTGCGTGTGTGTGTGTGTTTGCGTTTGTGTGTGTGTTTGCATTTGTGTGTGTTTATGTGAGTGTATGTGTTTGTGTGTGTGTATGTTTTTGTGTTTGTGTGTGTGTTTGTGTGTGTGTTTCCATTTGTGTGTGCGTTTGTGTGTGTGTTTGCGTTTGTGTGTGTGCGTTTGTGTGTGTTTGCGTTTGTTTATGTGTTTGTGTGCGTGTGTGTGTTGTGTGTTTGCGTGTGTGTTTGTGTGTGTGTTTGTGTGTTTGTGTGTGTGTGTTTGCGTGTGTTTTTGCGTTTGTGTTTGTGTGTGTGTTTGCATTTGTTTGTGTGTTTGTGTGTGCGTTTGTGTGTGTGTTTGCATTTGTGTGTGCGTTTGTGTGTGTGTTTGCATTTGTGTGTGTGCGTTTGTGTGTGTTTGCGTTTGTTTATGTGTTTGTGTGCGTTTGTGTGTTTGCGTGTGTGTGTGTGTGTTTGCGTGTGTGTTTGTGTGTTTGTGTGTGTGTGTTTGCGTGTGTGTTTGCGTGTTTGTGTGTGTGTGTTTGCGTGTGTTTTTGCGTTTGTGTGTGTGTTTGTGTGTGTGTTTTGCATTTGTTTGTGTGTTTGTGTGTGCGTTTGTGTGTGTGTTTGCATTTGTGTGTGTGCGTTTGTGTGTGTTTGCGTTTGTTTGTGTTTGTGTGTGCGTTTGTGTGTTTGTGTGTGTGTTTGCGTGTGTGTATGTGTTTGCGTGTGTGTATGTGTTTGTGAGTGTGTGATTGTGTTTATGTGTGTGTGTGTTTGCATTTGTGTGTGTTTGTGTGTGTATGTGTTTGCGTATGTGTGTGTTTATGTGTGTGTATGTGTTTGCGTATGTGTGTGTTTATGTGTGTGTGTGTTTGCATTTGTTTGTGTGTGTGTGTGCGTTTGTGTGTGTGCTTGCATTTGTTTGTGTGTTTGTGTGTGTGTGTGTTTGCATTTGTGTGTTTGTGTGCGTGTGTGTGTTTGCATTTGTGTGTTTGTGTGTGTGCGTTTGTGTGTTTGTGTGTGTGTGTGTTTGCATTTGTGTGTTTGTGTGTGTGCGTTTGTGTGTTTGTGTGTGTGTGTGTTTGCATTTGTGTGTTTGTGTGTGTGCGTTTGTGTGTTTGTGTGTGTGTGTGTTTGCATTTGTGTGTTTGTGTGTGTTTGTGTTTCTGTTTGTGTGCGTTTATGTGTGTGTGTGTGTTTGTGTGTGTGTTTGTGTTTCTGTTTGTGTGTGCGTGTTTGTGTGTGCGTTTGTGTGTGTGTTTGTGTGTTTGAATTTGTGTGTGTGTGTTTGTGTGTTTGCATTTGTGTGTGTGTGTTTGTATGTGTGTGTTTGTGTGTGTGTATGTTTTTGTGTTTGTGTGTGTGTGTTTGCGTGTGTGTGTGTGTTTGCATTTGTGTGTGTTTATGTGAGTGTATGTGTTTGCGTGTATGTGTTTGTATGTGTGTGTTTGTGTGTGTGTATGTTTTTGTGTGTTCTTGTGTTTTTGTGTGTATGTGTTTGTGTGTGTGTGTTTGTGTGTGCGTTTGTGTGTGTGTTTGTGTGTGTGTGTGTGTGTGTGTGTGTGTTGCCAAAAACCCACCCACCTTCCCTTTCCCCAATTCTGTATGAGAAAATAGATTGAAAATTAATTTAAAAGGTGACTATGGGCTGCAGGCTGGAGAGTTGACTAAAGCACTCCCAGCGAAGCTGGAAACTCTTCCCCTTGACTGGAGGAATGACCTCTATATTTCTGCACTCCATGGAGAGTAAAGCAATCATTTGAGACACATAGTGGGCGCCGTAGGCTCACGCCAATGAATAAGAATGAATCTTTTACTGTAGGCACCATATGCCGAAGAAACCCCAGCAATCTTGGCGGGCAGGAGAAGGCAAATTGTAATCCTGAAACTTAAACTGTGGAACCAAGTGAATGGGGCGAGACCATTGCAGTGCTGCAGCACATGTCACACACTTCCAAAATTCTTTAATCACAGGTCAAGTATAGAACATATGGCTCAAGGTTACAGGAGTGTGTTGACACTTCAGGCAAGACGCTGTATCTGCAAACACAGCTTGATAAGCACGATGAGAAATATATAAGTGAAGAACAAATTTATACTGTAATTCCCACAAGGCATCTAATATAATAAAACGCACCGTGAACGTTCTGAAGACAACGTTCTGAAGCCACTCAAACACTCCCTGTAGGGTTCGTGGATTCGTGGTGTGAAGCCAACCAGCCGTCTCTGCCCCGCCCTCGCGTCAAACGTCATGACGTCGAGGGCGGAAAAAAAACCCAAACAATTCCGGCAGCGTAGCGTCAGGGAAGGAGGCGGCGCTCCCGACGTCTCTAGCCTTCCCTTCGCTGTGTTCCGCCTTCTTCTGACGTCAAGGATGACGTCAGAAGAAGGCGGAACACAACGAAGGGAAGGCTAGACGTCGGGAGCGCCGCCTCCTTCCCTGACGCTGCGCTGCCGGAACTGCCACGGAGGTAAATTTAAAAAGAAGAAAAAAAAAAAAGGGATGTTGGGGGGAGAGAAGAGGGTGGGCAGTAAAGTTGAACAATGGGAGCGGGAGGGCAGGGGAGAAACGACAGCATGGATGCAAAGGGGGGGGGGGGCATGGATGCGAAGGGGGGGGGGGGGAAGAGGGCGGGCCAGGCTGGGACATGGGAGAGAGAGGAGCATGGATGCGAGGGGGGGTCATGGAAGGGAGAGAGGGGACTTGCTGGAAAAGGATGAATGGAGGCGGCAGGGGACAGAGGAGCATGGATGGGCATGGATTGGGAGGGCAGGGCTCAGGGAGAGAGGGGAATTGCTGGAAAAGGATGAATGGAGGGGGCAGGGGACAGATGGGCATGGATTGGGAGGGCAGGGCTCACACTCTCTCATATACAGTGTCTTTCTGACTCTCACTCTCACACACTCTGTCTCACACTGTATCACATTCACTCTCTATGTGCCACACAGTCACTCACACACTCGCTTGGTCTCATACACTCACTCTCACAGAGAATCTGTGTCTCACACACACTCTCTCTCTCGCCCACACACACACACTGTCTCTCATACACACTTGCACACACTCTCATTCTCACACACACACTCTCTCACAAACACACTCACACCCAGACTCACTCTCTCTCTCACACACAAACACTCACACTTTCACTCTGACTCTCAAACAGTCACTCTCACATACACTCTCCCAAACATACACACTCCGAGGAAAATCTTGCTAGCGCCCGTTTCATTTGTGTCATCAACGGGCCTTTTTTTACTAGTTTTATGTATAATTCTTCACCAACTGAATGCAGTCCTGCATGTGTTTGACTGTCAAAGGCATTGCCAACTCAGTGGACCACTGTTGTGCCAACCTAGCATAGTCCAAATCTTCTGTGGAATATTGCAAATATTAATGATAGGTCAACACTACCAGGTTCTGAGGAGTCAGCACCTCATTAAACGTCTCATGTACATCTTCACGTCTCATGTAGATCTTCCAAGGCATGCTTTTTACATAGTGAGCCAGATCAGTGTGGCGCATATTATATTTATCACATAAGTCTGCAAAAGATTGCAAATGTCCATCATCATTAAGCAATTGGGACAAATAATGAATCCCCAATGATCCCTAGGATGCAAATACAGCAGAGTCTGTGCCTTCAGGGAAATCCGGATTATGTGGTACAGCTAGAAATGGAGTCACTGCAGCTGAAAAGTGATGATGCCTATAAAGCCGATGCCATGCAGCCCTTTCAGAATGTAAAAATAAATTGTAATGCAAAAATGGTGAACGACCTGATATAGTATGGAGTTGCCAGCTGAAATCAATCCTATTAAAAAGGTTAGGTTCTAAGCAGGATACAGAAAAATCATCTTTGCCTCTATACCAGTCATTGTTATGTCGCATGCCACTGTTAGATAACACATTCAGGAGACCTGGCGTAGAACATCTTTTTCGTTGTGTTCTTCACGTGGGTTTCGAGTGTGAGGTTTCGATCAATGGTAACTCCAAGAATTTTCAGATTATTTGAGTCGGAGAGAGAGAAGTTTGGTGTGGTTATGGTGGTGAAATAATTGTTTGTGTTATGTTGTGAGGTGAGTACAAGACATTGTGTTTTTTCTGCGTTAAGTTTTAGCTGGAACGCATCAGCCCAGAAGTGCATGATTTGGAGGCTTTGGTTGATCTCGTTGGTGATTTCATTTAGATCATGTTTAAACGGGATATAAATCGTGACATCATCTGCATATATGTAGGGGTTGAGGTTTTGATTGGCTAGTAGCTTGGCTAACGGTATCATCATTAGGTTGAAGAGGGTTGGTGAGAGGGGGGATCCTTGGGGGGCACTCTGCATTCAGGTGTCCATTGGGCTGATATATCTTTGTTCGTTGTTACTTGGTATGATCTAGTGGTTAAGAATCCTCTGAACCAGTTGAGAACTTTACCTCCAACTCCAAAGTATTCTAACACGTGTATTAGTATTCCATGATTGACCATGTCAAAAGCACTGGACATGTCGAATTGTAGGAGGAGTATGTTATTGCCAGTTGCAATTGCTTGTTTGAATGAGTTCATTACAGACACTAGGACGGTTTCAGTGCTGTGGTTCGACCTAAATCCTGGTAGGTATAAGTCGTAGCTTTATAATTTTTTCTTTAAAGTACTTTGCAAGATTGGTTGCCGATGGGGTGTCAATGTTGTTAGAAGTAACAGGTGTAGTATTTAGTAGTTTGTTTAGGAGTAAGAAGAGTTTGTATGTGTCCTTATAGTTTGGTCCGATTATTGTTTTATAATATGTTCTTTTAGTTTGTCTGATGGTGTATTTGTATTTTCTTTGTAGTTGTTTCCAGTTTTTGAGTGCGGAGTTGTCTTTTTTTCTTGTACCAAGCTCGTTCTAATCGCCTGACTTGTGTTTTTAGTTCTTTCAGTTCTTTATTAAACCAAGGTATTGAATTGTTTCTACGCGAGGTTCTGGTGCGATTAGTACTTTTCGTTGCCGTGTAGAGGGTAAGCCTATCTCTGGACAGCCTTTAGTTGTTCGCTTCATGAGAGATTTGCTTTTGTCAGTGCCCCCTGTCAAACTTCCACCAGTGTCATAGAATCTCAACGTCATTCTCTCCCAGCTGATGAAAGCTCCTTTTGAGCCACTGAATTCCTGCCATCTGAAGTACTTGACCTGGAAGGTCGTTTTCTTGGTGGCTGTTACTTCAGCTCGTAGAGTCAGTGAGCTTCAGGCCTTGGTAGTGCATGCACCTTATATCAAGTTCCATCATAACAGAGTAGTCCTCCGCACTCACCCTAAGTTCTTGCCAAAGGTGGTGTCGGAGTTCTATCTTAACCAGTCAATTGTCTTGCCAACATTCTTTCCCTGGCCTCATACCCGCCCTGCTGAACGTCAGTTGCACACATTGGACTGCAAAAGAGCATTGGCCTTCTATCTGGAGCGGACAAGCCCAAATCGGAGGAACCACTCCTAAACACCTATAAGAAATCAACTTGGAGTTTTTGGCTCCCGTGGAGGTTACATTGAATACCATCTGGAAGGCGCTTCGGGACCTAACGGTGGCAGTAAATAATTTTGTTTCAGATATAATTTTATTAGAGAGTTACATGGACAATTCAACTGAACCCTTATTATAGATGATTAATATCGAGATTATTGTTTTTCCCAGAGTTCCGGGTATGACTCCTAAAGTTTTCCTCAGAAATATTTCCTCAAATTATTACTTTAAAAGGAGTGAGGCCTGTGAAAACTGGGATTACTTTAATCAGTGGGATTTGAATTAGAGACTTAAGTATATGTATTAAATAATTTCTGGTTTTTAAAAGAGAGAGAATGTAATCAGATGTATTATTTCTAACTAACATTGGACAATAAGTATGTTTTTCAATGAAATAATTTGACTATACACTGTATTGGCCTTGAAGAAGCCAACCAGATGATCAATGTGGAATAATGAATTAGACGAGTAATATCTGGGGATAATCAGGTTAATACCACGGTTTTTTTTTTCTGTTTACTGTTTAATCGATCTCCTTATCTTGTTTCACTCTCCCTATTTAGTGGTCTAAGGAAGAGAATAGAATTACCTGACTGAAATATTTCTTACATATTACTTTCTCTGTATTTCCAGCAAGTTGTTTTATCGCTTGTAAAAATTTAAATGGTTATAAATAACAAAGGTATGGGATTTGCGTTGCAAACCGTGAGAGACTTGCTGACCTGAACATGTATACCTTGGAGGAAAGGAGAAACAGGGGTGATATGATTCAGACGTTCAAATATTTGAAAGGTATTAATCCGCATACGAACCTTTTCCGGAGATGGGAGGACAGTAGAACGAGAGGGTATGATATGAGAGTGAAGGGGGGCAGACTCAAGAAAAATGTCAGGTAGTATTTTTTCATGGAGAGAGTGGTAGATACTCGAGTGTATGCCCTCCCGCGGGAGGTGGTGGAGATGAAAACGGTAGCGGAATTCAAGCATGAGCAGGATAAATATAAAGGAATCCTGTGCAGAAGGAATGGATCCTCAGAAGCTTAGCCGAGATTGGGAGGCGGGTCTGTGTCCTGAAAATGGGGCTAGTTCTGGGCAAGATTCTACGGTCTGTGCCCTGAAAATGGCAGATACAAATCAAGGTAAGTTATACACAAGAAGTAGCACATATGAGTTTATCTTGTTGGGCAGACTAGATGGACCGTGCAGGTCTTTTTCTGCCATCATCTACTATGTTACTATGCTTGTAAAAGTTTAAATGGTTATAAAAAAAAATAAATAACAGAGTAGTCCTCCGCACGTACCCTAAGTTCCTGCCGAAGGTGGTGTCGGAGTTCCATCTAAGCCAGTCAATTGTCTTGCCAACTTTCTTTCCCCGTCCTCATACCTGCCCTGGCAAAAGCAGTTTGCACACCTTGGACTGCAAGAGCGCATTGGCCTTTTACGTGGAGCGGACAAAGCCCTTTAGACAGTCCGCCCAATTGTTTGTTTCTTTTGATCCCAACAGGAGGGGAGTCACCATCGGAAAACGCACAATCTCCAAGTGGCTAGCAGATTGCATTTCCTTCACTTACGCCCAACATGGGCTGACTCTGGAGGGCCATGTATGGCTCACAATGTTAAAAGAAATAGAGTAATTCAACATAATTTACTGCTGAACCCTTCACGCAAGTGATCCGTTCCACGATTCAATACAAAGGTCTTTTTTAAGACCATTTATACACTATTCGCCAGTATTTCTTATTCTGGATCATCATTAGCTGTCTACCTTAGTATTTAGACTCCTGATGCAGGCCTTTTGGCCGAAACACAACGGTTGTGTCGAGTCAAATATACTAATTAGTAAAATTTGGTTTTAGCTTTACTGTGATCCAGTCTCTGGGACTCCTGGTTTTGTGCCCACTTTTCTGTTTGTTTCACAATGTTAAAGCCATGTCTGCGTCAGTGGCTTACTTAGTCTCCATTGAAGAGATTTGCAAGGCTACAACGTGGTCATCAGTCCACACATTCACATCTCACTACTGCCTTCAGCAGGATACCCGACGAGACAGTCGGTTTGGGCAGTTGGTGCTGCAGAATCACTTCACGGTTTAGAATCCAACTCGACCACCCTAGACCCTTTTTTCTTCTGTTCCAGGCTGCACTCTCAGTTGTTTATGGTTTCAGGTCAATTTGTTATGTCCTCACCGTTGCGAGGCCCAGTTGACCAATGTTCACTGTTTTGAGTGAGCCTGGGTGCTAGGGATACCCCACATGTGAGAACAAGCAGCCTGCTTGTCCTCGGAGAAAGCGAAGATACATACCTCTAGCAGGTATGTTCTCATAAACCCGCCCACCTCCCCTTTGGAGTTGTTTGTTTATTATTTGCTTTTATTTATTTATTTATTTGCGGCATTTATACCCCGCTCTTTCCCGCTCGATAGGTTCAGTGCGGCTTACAAAGTATGGTACAAAGTATCACGGAGATAATACAGGTATGGAAACAATGTATCACAGAGATGACATAATTACATAGAGTAGGTTCAGTGCGGCTTACAAAGTATAGTTCAAGTATCACAGAGATGATACAAAGTATGGAACAAAGTGTCGCAGAGGTGACATAATTACATAGAGTAGGACAATAATAAGAGATGTGGGGAAGGGATTGGAGTGTGGGTAATACTAGTGGTGTGGAATTATGTGTGGAATTATGTTTGAGAATTAGGATGGGTCATTTGGGTAGGCTTGTTTGAAGAGGTAAGTCTTCAGCAGTTTTCGGAACGTAGGTGTTCAGTGGTTTTTCGGATGTGTCGAGGTATGGCGTTCCAGAGTTGGCTGCCTATGACAGAGAAGTTGGATGCATAGTAGGTTTTGTATTTGAGGCCTTTACAGTTAGGAAGATGAAGATTGAGGTATGTTCTAGAAGTTCTGGTCCAGTTCCTGGCTGGAAGATCGACCAGGTTGGACATGTAGCTTGGAGATTCGCCATTGAGGATCTTGTGGATCATTGTGTGGGCTTTGAAGTTTATACGTTCCTTGATTGGGAGCCAGTGAAGTTTTTCACAAAGTGATGTTGTGCTTTCGAATCGTGATTTGCCAAAAATGAGTCTAGCTGCTGTGTTTTTGGCGGTTTGGAGTTTTTTCATGATTTGGGCTTGGCATCCGATGAAGATGCTGTTGCAGTAGTCGGCATGGGTGAGCACTGTGGATTGTACTAGATTGTGGAAAGTTTTCTGTGGAAAGTATGGCTTCACTTTTTTCAGTACCCACATCATGTTGAACATCTTCTTCGTCGTGGCTTTTGCATGAGTTTCTAAAGTTAGGTGTTTGTCTAATGTTACTCCTAGGATTTTTAGATTGTCAGATGTTGGGATTGTAACGTCGGGGGTGATCAGGGTGGTTGGGAGCTAAGTAGCGTGTTGTGATGAAAGAATTAGGCATTGAGTTTTTTCTTTATTCAGTTTCATCTTGAAAGCGTTGGCCCAGGATGCTAGGGTGTTCATGGCAGTGATTATTTTCTCCGAGATTTCTGTAAGAGTGGATTTGAAAGGGATTAATATTGTGACATCATCAGCGTAGATGAAGGGATTTAGGCCAGATTTGGATAGGGATTTAGCAAGAGGAATCATCATGAGGTTGAAGAGGATCGGGGATAGGGGTGAGCCTTGGGGGACTCCGCATTTTGAGGACCATGCGGGCGATATTGATGAGGTTGATTTGACCTGATAAGATCTGGTGGTGATAAAGCTTTTTATCCAGTTAATGATGTTTCTGCCGATCCCTAGTTTGTCCAGTAATTTTGTAAGGATGTCATGGTCTACCATTTCAAATGCGCTGGACAGGTCGAACTGCAGAAGAAGTATTTTGTTGCCGATTGAAATTTCCTGTTTGAATTTGGATACTAGGGTGAGTAGTACTGTTTCTGTGCTGTGCGCAGGTCTAAAACCCGATTGTGATTCATGTAGTATGGAGAATTTTTGTATGAATTCGTTAAGTTGGGAGGTCACTCTATTTTCCATCAGTTTGGTTAGAAGAGGGATGGAGGCCACAGGTCGATAGTTGGTGATGTCATTCGCTGTTTTTTGGGGGGGTTTTCGGAATTGGTGTGAGTAGAATATTGCCGTGTTCAGAGGGGAAGGAGCCTTGTTGAAGTAGGAAGTTTAGGTGGGTGGTGTGTTCTGTTATGAATCGTTCTGGGGCATTTTTCATCAGGTAGTTGGGGCATGGATCCAGGTGGCAGTGAGACTTGGAAAGTTTGGATAGTGCTGAGGAGATTTCCTTGGTGCTGAGGGGAGCGAAATTTGTCCAGTAGCGATCTGCTGGGATCTCTTCAGAGTCAGGGTCCAGTTCGTCAAGGGAAGTGTCAATGTTGGTGTCATCGTGTGGAATTGTATTGCATAGATTAGTGATTTTATCGTTGAAGTATTTGGCCATCTGGTCGGCAGATGGACAATTTGAGGGTGATGTTGTTACTGGGTTCGTGTTGAGAAGATTCTTTATGATTGTATATTGTTTTTTTTTATGTCTGTTCCAGTGGCTGTGATTTGTTTTGTGTAATATGCTCTTTTGGCTCGTTTAATGTCACTCTTGTATTTCTTTTGTATTTGTTTCTACGCATTAAGGGTGATGTCATCTTTTGATTTGCTCCAGGCCTTTTCTAATTTCCTGGTTTCTTTCTTTAGTTTTTTTTAGTTCCTCGTTGAACCACGGCGAGGGTTTTTTCTTTGAGTTTAGGGTTTTGGAGTGTAATGGAGCAATTTCATCTAGAATGAGTTTGCATCTGTGGTCCCAATCTGTAAGGAAGTGGTTTGAGTTTGGGTCTATCGACCAATTGTTGTCGTAGATAAGTTGCCAGAAGGTATCCTTTTCGACCCGTCCTCTGGTTTTAATTGTTGTGGCTTCCGGTGGTTTGGGTTGATCGTTTTTTCGCCAATGTACAGATAGGGTTGTTTTGTGGTGGTCGGACCAGGGAGAGGCGGCCCAATGGATGTCAGATAATAGGACGTTTTGGTCTGTAGAGTGTTTATGTGTGATGATATCGAGTGAGTGGCCTTTATTGTGGGTTGGTACTATTGGAGGAAGGTTGAAATCACATAGTTGAAGGAAGTCTGTACAGTCCCGGGTGATTAAACTGAGCGGGAACACTCACGTGACGGGCAGGAAGTCGTCCGCGCATGCGCGGTTTGCGCGCCAGATGGCTCTGGCAAACTAAAGGCAGTGATACCAGACGGCCAGCTCCTCCTTCACCTCAGTACATGTCTCATCACCAAGCAGAATCAGATAAGAAACCAGGAAGCCTTCCTCACCAACCATACAAAACAGAAACTTGTCAGTCTGACTTAAGAGAAACCACAACTGCGATGGAGTCCTCTTCAGTGGTTTCTGCTCTCTTTCCTCTTCTCCTTTTTTTTTTTTTTTTGGAAACTAAAGACCAGAACAAGAACAGATAGGCAAAACAAGTGAGGCTGACAGGGCGGGATCCTGGATTCATCTGCTGCTACTAAAGGAAAGAAAATTATCAGCAGGTAAGGCATAATTTTACCTTCCTAAGTGTATGCAGCAGATGAATCCAATTGAGGATGAAGAACCAGATTCATATCTCCCACCACTATCAAGGAAAGATCTACATATCTATTCCTATGACATTCCTGCAGCAAATGACAGTAAAATGTTTGATCCTGAGGAACTGGTCCATAAACACCGACCAACACCAACTCTCTACCTTGTAAATTCAAATGGACCCCAACAAAATGACCCTGCGCATCGTGAAATAGCTGTCGGATTATGCAACGTATAGACTTGTGGATCAGGATAGCTACCCCACCCCTTTGCTCCTCTGAGGTGAGCAAAAAACCTTCACCCACCCACTGATGCTCAGCCAAAGATGGTCTCCTGAAGGCAAATAATATTTGCTTTGTGACGGTTTAAAACCCCTCCCCCCAAAAGTTTTGTACGTCCACTCATCTCTCAAATGTCAAACACATAGAGACGGAACTCAAAAGTAGAAATGTAAATGCTTCTGGGCACCCAGCCTCACCCAGAAGCACAAGGGGGTCAAAAATTGGACTATAATACCGCATAACTAGCCTCCAGCCAACACACCTCTCACACAGCAACCCAACACCACTCTGCCATTCACTTATAGGATCTATCTGCCCCTCACCAATCTGTTTACCTTCCCTGCCCTGTAGATCCCCTCTATAACTCCCTGTAATTTAATCTCACCAATGTCCCACCACATCCATATGTAGTAGAAACAAGAGAAGCCTCTCTTCAGGTAGAGGATCCTGTATCCCACTAATACACTCACTACATAAGTACATAAGTAATGCCATACTGGGAAAAGACCAAGGGTCCATCGAGCCCAGCATCCTGTCCACGACAGCGGCCAATCCAGGCCAAGGGCACCTGGCAAGCTTCCCAAACGTACAAACATTCTATACATGTTATTCCTGGAATTTTGGATTTTTCCAAGTCCGTTTAGTAGCGGTTTATGGACTTGTCCTTTAGGAAACCGTCCAACCCCTTTTTAAACTCTGCTAAGCTAACCGCCTTCACCACTTTCTCCGGCAACGAATTCCAGAGTTTAATTACACGTTGGGTGAAGAAAGATTTTCTCCGATTTGTTTTAAATTTACTACACTGTAGTTTCATCGCATGCCCCCTAGTCCTAGTATTTTTGGAAAGCGTGAACAGAAGCTTCACATCCACCTGTTCCACTCCACTCATTATTTTATATACCTCTATCATGTCTCCCCTCAGCCGTCTCTTCTCCAAGCTGTATAGCCCTAGCCTCCTTAGTCTTTCTTCATAGGGAAGTCGTCCCATCCCCGCTATCATTTTAGTCGCCCTTCACTGCACCTTTTCCAATTCTACTATATCTTTCTTGAGATGCGGCGACCAGAATTGAACACAATACTCAAGGTGCGGTCGCACCATGGAGTGATACAACGGCATTATAACATCCTCACACCTGTTTTCCATACCTTTCCTAATAATACCCAACATTCTATTCGCTTTCTTAGCCGCAGCAGCACACTGAGCAGAAGGTTTCAGTGTGTTATCGACGACGACACCCAGATCCCTTTCTTGGTCCGTAACTCCTAACGTGGAACCTTGCATGACGTAGCTATAATTCGGGTTCTTTTTTCCCACATGCATCACCTTGCACTTGCTCACATTAAACGTCATCTGCCATTTAGCCGCCCAGTCTCCCAGTCTCGTAAGGTCTTTGAATAACTTTGTGTCTGACTTTGTGTCATCAGCAAATTTAATTACCTCGCTAGTTACTCCCATCTCTAAATCATTTATAAATATATTAAAAAGCAGCGGTCCTAGCACGGACCCCTGAGGAACCCCACTAACTACCCTTCTCCATTGTGAATACTGCCCATTTAACCCCACTCTCTGTTTCCTATCCTTCAACCAGTTTTTAATCCACAATAGGACATTTCCTCCTATCCCATGACCCTCCAATTTCCTCTGTAGCCTTTCATGAGGTACCTTGTCAAACGCCTTTTGAAAATCCAGATACACAATATCAACCGACTCCCCTTTGTCCACATGTTTGTTCACTCCTTCAAAGAATTGAAGTAAATTGGTCAGGCAAGATTTCCCCACACAAAAGCCATGCTGACTCGGTCTCAGTAATCCATGTCCTCGGATGTGCTCTGTAATTTTGTTTTTAATAATAGCCTCTACCATTTTCCCGGGCACCGACGTCAGACTCACCGGTCTATAATTTCCCAGATCTCCCCTGGAGCCTTTTTTAAAAATGGGCGTTACATTGGCCACCCTCCAATCTTCCGGTACCACGCTCGATTTTAAGGATAAGTTGCATATCACTAGCAGTAGCTCCGCAAGCTCGTTTTTCAGTTCTATCAGTACTCTAGGATGAATACCATCCGGTCCAGGAGATTTGCTACTCTTCAGTTTGCCGAACTGCCCCATTACGTCCTCCAGGTTTACCGTGAAGTCAGTAAGTTTCTCCGACTCGTCCGCTTGAAATACCATTTCCGACACCGGTATTCCACCCAAATCTTCCTCGGTGAAGACCAAAGCAAAGAATTCATTCAGTCTCTCTGCTACGTCTTTGTCTTCCTTGATCGCCCCTTTTACCCCTCGGTCATCCAGCGGCCCAACCGATTCTTTTGCCGGCTTCCTGCTGTTAATATACCGAAAAAAATTTTTACTATGTTTTTTTGCCTCTAATGCTATCTTTTTTTTTCATACTCCCTCTTGGCCTTCTTAATCTGCGCCTTGCATTTGCTTTGACACTCCTTATGCTGTTTCTTGTTATTTTCAGACGGTTCCTTCTTCCATTTTCTGAAGGCGTTTCTTTTAGCCCTAATAGCTTCCTTCACCTCACTTTTCAACCAGGCCGGGTGTCTTTTGGACTTCCGTCTTTCTTTTCTAATTTGCGGAATATGTATGGCCTGGGCCTCCAGGATGGTATTTTTGAACAGCGTCCACGCCTGTTGTACAGTTTTTACTCTCTCAGTTGCCCCCCTAAGTTTTTTTTTTACCGTTCTTCTCATTTTATCATAGTCTCCTTTTTTAAAGTTAAACGCTAACGTATTTGACTTTCTGTGTACAGTTACTTCAAGGTCGATGTCAAAACTGATCATATTATGGTCACTGTTATCAAGCGGCCCCAGTACCATAACGTCCCTCACCAGATCATGCGCTCCACTAAGGACCAAGTCTAGAATTTTTCCTTCTCTCGTCGGCTCCTGCACCAGTTGCTCCATAAAGCTGCCCTTGATTTCATCAAGGAATTGTATCTCTGTAGCGTGTCCCGATGTTACATTTACCCAGTCTATATTTGGATAATTGAAGTCACCCATTATTATCACATTGCCCATTTTGTTCGCGTCTCTGATTTCTTTTATCATTTCTGTGTCTACCTGCTCATCCTGGCGAGGCGGACGGTAGTACACTCCTATCACCATTTTTTTCCCTTTTATACATGGAATTTCAACCCACAGTGATTCAAAGGTGTGATTTGTGTCCTGCTGAATTTGTAATCTATCTGAGTCAAGGCTCTCGTTAATATACAATGCTACCCCTCCACCAGTCCGGTCCACCCTATCATTACGATATACTTTGTACCCCGGTATGACAGTGTCCCACTGGTTATTCTTCTTCCACCAGGTCTCAGTAATGCCTATTATATCCAATTTTTCAATTAGTGCAATATATTCCAACTCTCCCATCTTATTTCTTAGACTCCTAGCATTTGCATATAGACATTTCAGAGTATGTTTGTTGTTCTTATTTGCATGATGCTTAGTACCTGACACTATTGATTTGCCATCTGTTGTCTGATCTTTAGTTGTATTTAAGGGCACCTGGCCTACCACGGTCTGTTGTGTAACCTCTCTATCCAGAAACCCTATCTTCCCTGTTTGTGAGGTATCTTTGCAAGATACCTTTTCCCGAACCATGCGCTTTTGAGCGACTGTCGGCCTTCCCCCCACTAGTGCATAAGAACATAAGTATTGCCATACTGGGAAAGACCAAAGGTCCATCGAGCCCAGCATCCTGTTTCCAACAGTGGCCAATCCAGGTCACAAATACCTGGCAAGATCCCCAAAATGTACAAAACATTTTTATACTGCTTATCCCAGAAATAGTGGATTTTCCCCAAGTCCATTTAATAACGGTCTATGGACTTTTCCTTTAGGAAGCTGTCCAACCCTTTTTTAAACTCCGCTAAGCTAACTGCCTTTACCACATTTCTTTGTGCCCCCCAAAAGAGAAAAATGTCCCCACATACCCAAACTACAACAATACAAGTAAAGAGAAATACAGAAAAACACTTTACAGTACATTGCAATTCCAACTAGTAAAAGATAAACATTCTAGGTATCAAGGAGATTTCCCTGCAATGTCTTTAATTTCCTGAGCCACAGAAGGAGAATCAAAATTGCTCCACTGACCATGATGAAACACTTTAAGCAGTGCCTGATGGAGGAACATAAACCGCACTTGCAAATCCCTGAGCTCTGAGCAGATTGGAGAAATCCTGCAATGCTGCTGAGTAGTCTTGGAAAAAGCACACTGGGATTCCCTCATAAGTTAGTGTCTCATTTCTTGTAAAAGCACCTCAAAATTTTAAGTTTGTGAATGTACTACTACTACTTATTTCTATAGCGCTACTAGACGTACGCAGCGCTGTACACTTGAACATGAAGAGACAGTCCCTGCTCGACAGAGCTTACAATCTAATTAGGACAGACAAACAGGACAAACAAGAGATAAGGGAATATTAAGGTGAGGATGATAAAATAAGGGTTCTGAACAAGTGAATAAGGGTTAGGAGTTAAAAGCAGCATCAAAAAGGTGGGCTTTTAGCTTAGATTTGAAGACGGCCAGAGATGGAGCTTGACGTACCGGCTCAGGAAGTCTATTCCAGGCATATCATATGTAGTTATGGATTTTCACCAACACCACTCTGGGTCAGTTGCCTCCATCCCGTTGGGGCCCACACAGTGGGCACATTCCAAACAGCGAGAGCCAACACTGTCAGAAAGAGCAAACTGAGGCAGTGATCCAGAAAGGCCTACAATTCAGAGGTTATCCCTCCTGGAGCAATTCTCCAGGTCATCCAGCTGTGCGGTTAGCCTCTCTACCTGTTTTTCCTCTAAGTCTATCGTGCGTTGGTTGATATCTGCAATTAGGGACTCCAAGTTAGCCAACTGACTGGACAATTGCCCCAACAGCAGTTCCAGCGCCTGCCCCACCACCTCTGTGATCTGTTGGAGCTATGCAGAAGTGAACACAGGGATCTCTAGGGCTGACGCAATACCACAGAGCTTGTCATGCTCCATGCACACTCATTTCCCAGGCATTGATGCCACTTTTGAGAAAAGAAATCTGACAAAGAACTACCTGCTATCCACGGTGGAAGCCTCATTAACAAAAAGTAAGCAGCTATCGGGCACAGATCAGTGTTGGGGGTGCGGGAACCCTGGAGAGGAGGAAATGTACGTCTGCTCCTCTTCTCAACACGTCACATGGTCTCCCCCTGTGAGTATATTTTGTATTCACTATGTCTGAATCCATTAAGTCTTGTGCACACTATGAGGGTAAGTTCTCAGCTACCGGTTTCTGAACGTTATGCTTTACATTTATTTTTATTTTTTTATTTTTGTTACATTTGTACCCCGCGCTTTCCCACTCATGGCAGGCTCATTGCGGCTTACATATTATATACAGGTACTTATTTGTACCTGGGGCAATGGAGGGTTAAGTGACTTGCCCAGAGTCACAAGGAGCTGCCTGTGCCTGAAGTGGGAATCGAACTCAGTTCCCCAATAGAGGTTTTGGCAGACTGAATGGCTGTGGCTCCTGTACTCAGCAATACTTCGGCAGCCATTTTGTCAGCAGGTTCCTCTCCCGCTACTGTGTCCCAGGATATTGGTTTTACAGGGGTAGAAGTCTCGTCCCTGTCATTTTTGCCTGAATTTGTTCTTCTGTTACATCAGATATTTTTACTAAATTCAGCTGAAACTGCCTTTGTTTCTCCCTCTCATGCTATTTCAAAGGAGTAGCTTCCTAAGAAAAGAACACTTTCTGTTTCACAGGATTTGGAGGACGTTGCTGCTCGGGAGTCAGAGGAGTCTGTGGATTCTGACCGCTCTGGTTCTGCAGATGTCCCTGAATTGGAAATTTCAGGGGCAGGCGGGGCCCGGGGATGATGATCCTAATGTAGCTAGGTTGTTTTTGAGGGCTGAGTTACCTCTGTTAATCACAAACGAGGGTGGAGTTGCCTCTGTTAATTACAAAGTCTATAGAGGCTTTACACATTTCTTCTCCTCAGTCCTCTGCTCTTGCTCTCTCTATTATGTCAAGTACTAAGAGGCCTCCTGTATCTTTACATATTCATGAGGCTATGCAGAGCAGTTACTAAATGTACCACTATCCTTACATTTATGGATATGAATGACCGCAAGCTTGAGGCTTCTTTGAAGCTTACCTTTCAAATGGTTGCTTTAGATTCTCAGGCAGCAATTTCTTCTTTTGTGGCCAAGGCTTCTTTATCGTGGATTCTGCAGTTGTTCATATTAGACTCACCTCCAGACTTTCTTCCTTTTCTTGAGATGGGGTTGTCCTATTTGTCAGATACTCTTTATGATATTCTTTGAGCGTCACCTAAAAGTATGGCCTTGGCTCTTTCACCGCTAGCATCTAAGTCTCGTCTGGCGAAGTTTATCGTTTATTGAGTTTGCTATACCACTTAGTTGTGACCAAATCAAAGCGGTTTACAGTTAAAATTGTATTTGTTTCCATACCGGACTTGGCGATTGCCTTTACAGTACTATGTAAGCCACATTGAGCCTGCAAATAGGTAGGAAAATGTGGGATTCAAATGTAACAAATAAATAAAATTAATGGGTACAGCTTGTAGGAAAGAAAAGAATGCCAAATTATGATAGGAAAGAACTATCTCCTATCATTCTTACAGGATGTGAAAGATTTAACAAAGTTAAATATGTAAGTGATGTTAGGAAGACAGTCAAATAATTACATCCAGCATTCTATCAATTCCTGAATCTCTCATCGCAAGATCATCTATAGTTAATTGAAAAAGCCTGTTGAAAAATATAAGTATTTAGAAGGGTACGGAAAGTGGTGTAGGAAGTTTCAAGGCAGAGCTGCTGCTGTAGGGAGTTCCAAAGTGCTGGGGACAAGAAATAAAACATACTTGATCTTGTTGATTCCCTTGTTTCCTGAGAGGGATGGGGAAGTACTAGTCTGTTATTGTTTAGAGAGCGCAATGTTTGAGAAGTTATTTAAGGGATTGTCAAAGAAGAGAGGTAGGTTAATGTAAGAATTTTAAGCTTGACCCTTAATAGGTAACCAGTGTAGTTTTTGAAATAGCAGTGAGACACGGTCAAAGCAGGAGGCACGGCAGAATATATGCACTACGGTATTTTGTAGAGTTTTGAAGCCTTTTCAGATTCTTTTTGGATGCAAAGTCATACCTAGAGTGTAGTAAGGCATAGAATAGGGAGCAGAGTGCATTGAAATCTAGAAAATTATGAATTGATTTTAGTTTTCGCAAGAAGAAAAATAACCTGTTTTTACAACTTGAGAAGTCTAGGTCTCGCTTTCGAGAAGCGCAGAGGTATAGACCAGGGAAGGCTAGTGCTTCCTCTCCCAAAAAAATAAAACCCTCAATTTTCTCAGATTCGATCTTCCTTTCGTGGAGGCAAAGGCAAAAAGTTCTGTTGTACCTCTAGAACCTCTCCCTCTTCACAGCCCTTGCAATGACAGGGTCAAGGATCACTCTTTGTACATAGGCATAGGTGGGCATCTTTCCTGCTTTTACAAGGAGTGGACCACCATCACTGCAGACCAGGAGGTCCTAGATATTCTGCATGGCTACAAGCTAGAATTTTCCAAGCCACTTGCAGATCTTTTCTTACTGTCCCCTTGCAGCAGCTCTGCCAAGAGTTGGACAGTTCTACCTACCTAGGCATCTTTCACGTGCCTGAGGAAGCCATTCAGCCTATTGCTCCGGCAGAGGCAGGCACAGGTTGATATTCCATCTATTTTGTCATCCCAAAGAGAGAAGACTCTCTTTTCCCAGTTCTGTATCTCAGAGGGATAAACAAGTCTCTCAGGGTGCTACACTTCCACATGGAGACTATTTGACCTGCGATAGCCTTGGTCCTAAGTAGTAAGTAGTAGTAGTATTTTCATATACCAATTTGGCCTCCTCCCAGGAGGTTTCTCCGGTTTGTGATCCTGGGAGATCATTTTCAATTCATGGCCATGCTTTTTGGCCTCACTACTTCGCCTTGCACTTTTTCCAAAGCTATGGTGTTGGTAACAGCCTTCATTCACAAGCAAGGGATCCAGATCCATCCTTTCCTGGACGATAGGCCGATTCTGGCGCCGCCTTCTCACGAGAGCCTTCAGAGTACACAGATAGTACTGTCTCTTCTTTCTGCCCTTGGTTGGGTGGTGAATTACAGCAAAAGTCATCTAACCCCCACTCAGATCCTAAGATTTCTGGAAGTATGCTCCAGTATGGTGGTGGGTAAGGTTTTTCTCCCCGAGCATCATCAGCTCAAGCTCAAACAGCAAGTTCCCAGGCTTCCCTCTCTTCCCAGCCCGCAGGCGTGGGATTATGCTCAGGTTCTTGGTTCTATGGCAGCAACCTTGGATGTTCTGCCTTCGGCAAAATTCCATATGCAGCCCCTACAGTCTTCCCTGTTGAGCCTGTGGTCTCAGAGGATTACGACCAGTTGGTACCATGAACACCTCAAGCCAGACTGCGTATATCTTGGTGGCTTCTACCTGTGCACACTCAGGCGGGGTTGCCCTTTCAGACTTTCACTTGGTGTGTTCTCACCTCCGATGCCTGCTTCTTCGGATGGCGAGCCCTTTTTCTCCACCCCTTTGTGCATGGCTGCTGGTCAAGAGTGGAGGTTTCCTGGTCCATTAACAGATTGGAACTTCAAACTGTCTAGAAAGCTCTACTCGTCTCTGCGCCGCTTCTTCACAGGAGACTGCTGCGAGTGCTGTCAAACAATGTATCGGCTGTGTCTTACATCAACAGACAGAGGGAACAAAGAGTTTGTCTCTAGCACAGAAGGCTCGTCTTCTTTTTCTGTAGGTGGAGTTGAACATTCCGATAATTTCAGCGTCCCATGTTGCAAGTTCCTGAACTCTGAAGCAGATTTCCTCAGCAGGTTGTCTGTGGACCCGGAAGAATGACAACTGTCAAAGGCTGCATTTCACCTCATTTCCACACAGTGGGGCCTTCCGGTTCTGGACCTCGTGGCTTCCAGACTCAATGCACAGGTCCATAGTTTCTACAGACACCTGAGGGAGAAGGACTCCCTGGAGATGGATGCCCTGGTACATCCTTGGCTTCAGACTGCCTCTTTTACTTGTTTCCTCAATTGCCTCTCGTGGGAAGGACATTGCACAGGATTGTTCGTCATCCCAGGAAGGTCATTCTCGTATCTCTGGACTGGCCCAGACATCCTTGGTATGGGGATCTCATCCTTCTTCAAATTGCTCCTTGGATGACTCTTCCTCCACAGATGGACTTGTTACACCAAGATCCCTCCCGCTTTGGTCATACGGCCTGGCTCTTGAGAGGGCATGATTGAGGAAGAAGGGTTACACAGATTATGTTCTTCCTACATTGCGGAAGCATGGAAGTGATCCATTTCTTCTTATGATAAAGTGTGGAGAACTTTTCAGAGCTGGGCTACACAGAGTGGTGTTTCTCCATTTCATGTTTCCTTGTCTCAGATTTTATCCCTCAGGAGAGATTTAAAAAAGGTTTGGATCTCAATTCACTCAATTCAGGTTCAGGTGGCATAGTTGGCATAATATAGAGGTAAACTACTGAATGTCTCGTTCACTACTCACCCTGATACAGTGCAGTTCCTTTAAGGAGTCACTCATCTGCATCCCCCTCTCCGCGATATTTGTCCTCAGTTGAGTCTTCAAGTGGTTCTTAAGACTCTTCAGTTGGCCCCTTTTGAGCCTCTTCATTCAGCAACTTTTCAGCAACTCTCAAACATCTCACTTTAAGGGCAGTTTTTCTAGTTTGGGAAAGACTCCCAAACGCAACTCATGGACTTCATCTCTAACACATGTGTCTCTGCCTCAAACATCCTCATAATAGGAGATATCAACCTACACCTTGAAGACGACACCTCAACAGGCACACAAGAATGCAAAGAATTCTTAAATCTGTGGGATCTACACGCACCTAACACTCAACCAACACACGTAAAAGGACACACACTAGACATCATTACACACAAATTCAACCCAAACTCAACTCTCCTATTTACAGACACAAGATGGACACCCACACTATGGACAGACCACCATAAAGCATACGTCTCCCTCCAGTGGCGAAAAAATACACAGAAACGCAGCCATCAAACATGAACGAACAACATATACCACGAGAGGAAAAATAGACCCCACAACATTCTGGCAACAAATGCAGACACCATTCAATTCCTCCAAGAATGGGACGATATATGTAAGACAACATTTGACACAATTGCCCCAATCCAAACCAGAACATCACATAGGAAAAAATCAAATCCATGGTTCACCAAAGAGCTGAAAGAACTCAAAACACAAGTCAGAAAACTAGAACGCGCATGGAACAAAAAGAAAGGTGAACACACACTGAATGCCTGGAAGTTACTTCGGAGGAAATACAAATATACCATAAAACAGACTAAAAGACTGCACTACAAAACAATGATTGGACCAAATTACAAAGACACACACAAACTCTTCTACCTTGTAAATAAATTGCTAGACACCACACCAGTTACAAACAACAGCAAAGAAACACCAGGAGTCGACGACTTCGCGAAATACTTCAAGGAGAAAATTATACAATTACAACTTAAAATACCCGCCAGCCCTATTGAATACGCCACACTCCTAAACTGTCTAGACCCAGAAGACGGAATACATCCAGCAGACAGGACCTGGCCCGAATTCGAATTACTATCAGAAGACCTCCTCTCTAAAACAATCAAAAGATTCACCAAATCCCAATGCAAACTAGATACCTGCCCAAACAACCTCATGAAATCAGCTCCTCAACAGTTCATAATAGACCTAACGAACCACATGAACTTCATGCTACAAAACGGACTTTTCCCAAAGGAAAAAGGAAAATTTCTACTCACCCCAATACCCAAAGACATAAAGAAAAACGCAAGCGAAATAACTAACTACAGACCAGTAGCATCTATACCACTAATAACCAAAATAACTGAAGGGATGGTAACCAAACAACTCACAAACTATCTCAACAAGTTCTCAATACTGCATGACGCCCAATCAGGATTCCGGTCAAATCACAGCACAGAAACAGTACTAATTACCCTAATGACCAAATTTAAACAAATGATTGCAACCGGCACCAATATACTCCTCTTACAGTTTGACATGTCAAGTGCCTTCGATATGGTTGACCACGGAATCCTGTTATACATACTTGAATATTTTGGCATCGGAGGCAATGTCCTAAACTGGTTCAAGGGGTTCCTAACCTTATGCTCATATCAGGTCACATCAAACTCAACCACGTCTGCTGCATGGACACCTGAATGTGGAGTACAGCAAGGATCCCCCCTCTCACCAACTATTTTCAACCTAATGATGATCCCCTTGGCAAAACTTCTGTCAAACCATAACCTTAACCTATACATATACGCCGATGATGTAACGTTATATATTCCTTTCAAACAAGACATTAAAGAAATCTCCAATGAAATCAACCAAAGCCTACAAATCATGAACACCTGGGCAGATGCATTTTGACTGACACTGATCGCAGAAAAAACTCAATGCCTCATACTTACCTCCCAATACAACACGAAGAAATTTATTGCTATTAACACACCTAAACTAAATCTGTCAATCTCAGAAACTCTTAAAATCCTTGGAGTCACTATTGACCGCCACCTAACACTTGAGACTCACGCGAACAACACAACCAAAAAGATGTTCTACTCCATGTGGAAACTGAAAAGAATAAGACCATTCTTTCCAAGATCTGTCTTCCGCAGCCTAGTGCAATCACTCGTACTCAGTCATCTGGACTACTGCAACTCACTATACGCAGGCTGCAAAGAGCAAATACTGAGGAAACTTCAAACAGCCCAGAATACAGCAGCCAGACTCATCTTCGGAAAACCAAAATATGAAAGTGCAAACCCTTACGTGAGAAACTACACTGGCTCCCACTCAAGGAACGTATCACTTTTAAAGTATGCACCTTAGTTCACAAAATCATTCACGGTGAAGCCCCTGCATACATGTCTGATTTAACAGACCTGCCACCCAGAAACGCTAAAAGATCATCCCGAACTTTCCTCAATCTCCACTTCCCTAACTGCAAAGGCATAAAATACAAAGTACTGCACGCATCAACCTTCTCTTATATGAGCACGCAATTCTGGAATACACTACCACGCAACCTGAAAACGATCTACGAATTAACCGACTTCCGCAAACTATTGAAGACTCATCTCTTTGATAAAACTTATCGCAAGGATCAAAACACATGAAGTCCATACACACTAATAGAAATGCATCAATACACTTTCTTCGGCATTCTCTTCCCCCTTATTTTCACCACACTTAAAACTCTACCCACAGATATAATTATTATACCTGAATGTTCTCTCACTTTTGTTCTATCGCCCTATCATTTTCCCATTATTACATTCCATTGCTCTATTCCCCTATGATATTTTGACTTTGTCTCCCATAACTCTTAACAATGTAACCCATAATCGAATTGTAACAAATTGTATTTCCATCATTCACAATGTATTGTAAGCCACACTGAGCCCGCAAATAGGTGGGAAAATGTGGGATACAAATGCAATAAATAAATAGTTGCTATGTCATCGGCATGGAGAGTTTTGGAGCTGCAAGCTCTTTCTTGCACCAATCCCTTTCTCCATTTTTCTGACTCAGGGATTTTGATTTGGACAGTTCCATCCTTTTTATCGAAGATTGTATCTCCATTTCATGTCAACCAGACTGTTTCGTCCTTCTTTTTCCAGGGAGGTCTATTCTGCAGAATATGCTTCCCTGAGGCTGTTGGATGTTAAGTGCATCATTATGTATTATCTTTCTGCTACCAACGATTTCTGATTATCTTTTTGTCCTCTTTGCGGGAACCTGGAAGGGTCTGCCAACCTCCAAAGCAACAGTGGCTTAAGAAGGCTATTTCTTCTGCTTACATTCTGATGGATAAATCTGCTCCCTTGTTTAGGCTCATTCTACCAGGTCTTTGGCAACATTTTTGGCAGAGTCCAGGGCGATTTCTTTGGCAGAGATCTGTATGCCAGCGGTGGTGGTCTCATTTATTTGTTAAGCATTTCTGTCTGGATGTATCTGCTCGAATGGATGCTTATTTTGGGGCCCTGATTCTCACTGCAGGGATATCACAGTCCCTCCCCTCTTAACGATTGCTTTTGTACATCCCATTTGTCTAGACTGATCCTTGGGATGTAATGGATGGAAAAATTAGTTAATTACCTGATAATTTTCTTTCGTTTAGTCCCAAGGATCAGTCCAGAGCCCGCCCTTCTGTGATAGTTTCATTTTTTCAGTGTTCTATGAAATGTTGTGGTTTTTACTGTTCTGGTTCCATTATTTCTAAGGCACGAGTTTTGCCCTGTATTTCATTTTTATTTTTCTATCTAGAGGCTGGAGTTTTTCCTCTGTAAGTCACTCTGTTTCACTCCTTTGTTATCGAATACTGAGTTGGTTGCTAAGCACAGGTCCTTATAAGGCACGACTCAGTGTTCTGTATCTCCACCTGCTGGTGGGTGGTCACAACTCACTTGTCTGGACTAATCCTTTGAGTCTAAAGGAACAAAAATTATCAGGTAATTAATTTTTTCTTATGAGGGCTTTAACCTGTTCCAAGTATAAAGGTTACTGCTCTTTTGCAGTACAAAGTATGTAAGACAATTGGTTAAAGTGGAATTACAATACAGCCTTAGGAAGGAACGTTGAGTGCTCAAAACCACTCTATTGTTTAAAAAAGGAAAATTGGTGTTAGGTAGATCACTCACTCATTTAGGCCTGTAGCTCACAAACTCTGTGCTGAACTGTCTGTTATAAAAAATAAAACCTTCGAGATCAGTTACTTCAGATCAAAGGAGTCTGTTGGCTCAAAAGAGCTTTATTTAGCTGGGTTAGAACCAAATTGAGGTCCCAAAACACAGCAGGTGGCTTGTTTGGATGCTTCAAGAGAAGCAAGCTCAACAAAAAGCAGACAACTAATAGCTGTACATAAATGTAACATAGTAGATGACGGCAGAAAAAGACCTGCACGGTCCATCCAGTCTGCCGAACAAGATAAACTCACATGTGCTACTTTTTGTGTATACCTTACCTTGATTTGTACCTGTCCTTTTCAGGGCACAGACCGTATAAGTCTGCCCAGCACTAACCCCGCCTCCCAACCACCAGCCCCGCCTCCCACCACCGGTTCTGGCACAGACCATATAAGTCTGCCCAGCACTATCCCCGCCTCCCAACCACCAGTCCCGCCTCCCACCACCGTCTCTGGCACAGACCGTATAAGTCTGCCCAGCACCATCTCCACCTCCCGCCACCGGTTCTGCCACCCAATCTCGGCTAAGCTCCTTAGGATCCATTCCTTCTGAACAGGATTCCTTTATGTTTATCCCACGCATGTTTGAATTCCGTTACCGTTTCGTTTCCACCACCTCCCGCGGGAGGGCATTCCAAGCATCCACTACTCTCTCCATGAAAAATACTTCCTGACATTTTTCTTGAGTCTGCCCCCCCTTCAATCTCATTTCATGTCCTCTCGTTCTACTGCCTTCGCATCTCCGGAAAAGGTTCGTTTGCAGATTAATACCTTTCAAATATTTGAACGTCTGTATCATATCACCCCTGTTTCTCCTTTCCTCCAGAGTATACATGTTCAGGTGCGCAAGTCTCTCCTCATACATCTTGTAACGCAAATCCCATACCATTCTCGTAGCTTTTCTTTGCACCGCTTCAATTCTTTTTACATCCTTAACAAGATACGGCCTCCAAAACTGAACACAATACTCCAGGTGGGGCTTCACCAACGACTTATACAGGGGCATCAACACCCCCTTTCTTCTGCTGGTCACATCTCTCTCTATACAGCCTAACAACCTTCTAGCTACGGCCACCGCCTTGTCACACTGTTTCGTCGCCTTCAAATCCTCAGATACTATCACCCCAAGATCCCTCTCCCCATCTCTACCTATCAGACTCTCCCCGCCTAACACATACGTCTCCCGGTTATTTCTACTCCCTAAGTGCATCACTTTGCATTTCGTTGCATTGAATTTTAATTGCCAAACCTTAGACCATTCTTCTAGCTTCCGTAGGTCCTTTTCATGTTTTCCACTCCCTCCGGAGTGTCCACTCTGTTACAGATCTTAGTATCATCCGCAAATAGACAAACTTTACCTTCTAACCCTTCGGCAATGTCACTCACAAATATATTGAACAGATCGGCCCCAGCACCGATCCTTGAGGCACTCCACTACTCACCTTTCCCTTCGAGCGAATTCCATTCACCACCACCCTCTGGCGTCTGTCCGTCAACCAGTTCCTAATCCAGTTCACCACTTCGGGTCCTATCTTCAGCCCATCCAGTTTATTTAAGAGCCTCCTGTGGGGAACCGTGTCAAAAGCTTTGCTGAAATCTAAGTAGATTACGTCCATAGTTCGTCCCTGATTCAATTCTCCTGTCACCCAATCAGAGAACTCAATGAGATTCATTTGGCACAATTTCCCTTTGGTAAAACCATGTTGTCTTGGATCTTGCAACTTATTGGCTTCCAGGAAATTCACTATCCTTTCCTTCAGCATCGCTTCCATTACTTTTCCAATAACCGGAGTGAGGCTTACCGGCCTGTAGTTTCCAGCTTCTTCCCTATTATCACTTTTGTGAAGAGGGACCACATCCGCCGTTCTCCAATCCCTCGGAACCTCTCCCGTCTGCAAGGATATATTAAACAAATCTTTAAGAGGACCCGCCAGAACCTCTCTGAGCTCCCTCAGTATCCTAGGGTGGATCCCATCCGGTCCCATGGCTTTGTCCACCTTTAGCTTTTCAAGTTGTTCATACACAGTCTCTTCCGTGATCGGTGCTCTATCCACTTCAATCTCATTTGTACTTTTTCCAGTCCATCGCGGTTCTTCTCCAGGATTTTCTTCTGTGAAAACAGAACAGAAGTATCTATTTAGCAAATTTGCTTTTTCTTCATCATTATCCACATAGCGGTTCGCAGTATCTTTTAGTCTCACAATTCCCTTTTAGTCATTCTCCTTTCACTAATATACCTGAAGAAAATTTTGCCACCCCTCCTTACATTTCTAGCCAAATGAGTTTATATTCTACATAGTGGTGATATGTACCAGTTGCATTAAGCGACCCCTATTTAAGTTAGTTTTTAAACAAGAATTGAAGAGGTGTAGAAGGTATAGAACATAAGTATTGCCATACTGGGACAGACCAAAGGTCCATCAAGCCCAGCATCCTGTTTCCAACAGTGTCTAATCCAAGTTACAAGTACCTGGTAAGATCCGAAAACAGTACAATACATTTTATGCTGCAAGCAGTGGATTTTCCCCAAGTCCATTTTAATAATGGCTTATGGGTTTTTCTTTTAGGAAGCTATCCAAACCTTTTTTTAAACCCCACTAAGCTAACTGCTTTTACTAAATTCTCTGGCAAAGTATTCCAGAGTTTAATTACATGTTGAGTGAAGAAATATTTTCTCCGATTTGTTTTAAATTTACTACTTTGTAGCTTCATTGCATGCCTTCTAGTCCTAGTGTTTTTGGAGAGAGTAAACAAGAGATTCACGTCTTTCTGTTCCACTCCACTCATTATTTTATAGACCTCTACCATATCTCCTCTCAGCAGTCTTTTCTCTAAGCTGAAGAGCCCTAGCTACTTTAGCATGAGCCCTAGCCACTTTAGTGGTTTTTGTGTAGGACAGGAATGGATCTAGGGCCTTTCTGTCATACCAGATGGCAAACGTTACCTATTTAAAAGCATAAAATCACCTAGGGGAGTCTCCTGGAAGCCAGAGGGATCTGCAGTATGTTATCTGGCAGATCCAGGGCAACAAAGATTACCCTCTCATCCAGGCTGTAAAGGAGACAGATCTGACATTGGGGCGGTGGATCAATGGAGAATTCCCCAGTCTGATGGATCTCCTTTTGGCCTTGGCCAATGGAGGACTATTAGAATCAGAGTCCCCTGATCCCATTTGATCTTTAGGAGTGTCTTCGCTATAAGCAAAATTAGTGGATATGCACACAGAAGATCTTCTCCCTACTCTAGGAAAAAGGCATTTGAGGCTAGCTTGCTGCAAGTTCCTATCTTGGTACAGAACAGAAGTATGACTCGGAGGAAACAGAGTGATCCACTGAGATTGTTCCCCAGTTTTGAAAGATAATTTTGCTACCCCTGCATCCAGAGACTACTTGTGGTGTTGGAGTACATGATTTGTCTTGTCTGCTAGGACATTTATTTTCCCCTGCAAGTAAATTGCTCTGATAGTCATCTAATTAGAGACAGCCTAGTTCACATCTTAATAGTCTCCCAACACAGGAGGCAGGACCCTATTGTTCCCTGCTTGTCGGTGTAGTACAGTGTTTCCCAAGTTTGGTCCTGGAGTACCCCTTGCCAGTTAGGCTTTCAGGATATCCTCAATGAATATGCATGAAAAAGATTTGTGTATAATGGAGGCAGTGTATTCAAATCAGGTTCATGCATGTTCATTGTGGATATCCTGAAAACTTGACTAACAAGGGATACTCCAGGACTAGACTTGGGAAACACTGGTGTGGTATATGAATACTTGGTGGTTCATTTGGATCATGATTATTTTGTTGGCCAACAGATTTCTGCAAGCCTTTGGAGTTGTCCGTATAGCCCTTAACTCCAGGAAATTTGTTTGAAGTTTCTCCTGAGCAGACCAAAGGCCCAGCATGTGAAACCATCAACATGAGCTTCCCAGCCCAGTTTCTACAGGAGGAATTTGTACAGAAATGAGGGGGAAATGCAGCATCAGGATTAAATATGGGAAATAAAGGCAGGATCTAGAGGCTGTAAATAGAAGAGGCTGACTTGGATTTAGTGGCAGTTATTGAAACATGGTTAATGGAGAACCATAAATGGTGAGTATAGTTTTATCAAGCTGTAATCTATTTAGGAAAGATAGAGTAGGAAATAATAAAGCAAAGCAATTACAGGGCTTACCAAATAAGGTGAAGAAGTAATCTTGTGGTTAGAACAGTAGACTTGTAATCGAGGAAGCCAGGGTTCAGTTTCCGCTTCTGACACTGACATTCCATGTGACCTTGAGTTTTCTCCCATTGTCTCAGGTACTCAGATTGTATGCTGTTTGGGACAGGGACAAATTATACCTGTATACTTATCACAATTGTACAGTGCTGCATACATTCAGAAAAGCAAGTATTATTTTTCTGAGGACAAGCAGGCCTTCACATTCTCACAGCTGGGTGAACTCATCCGACGGAGCCTGGTATGGATGCTGACTAGCGAGACTAAGAACTTTCTATTAGCGTCCCACTGCTCATGTGTTGGTACCTTCCCACCTGCTGGCTCCCTCAGTCTCGTTTTTTCCACAGAGCAGGGAAGGGTGCATTTTCTGTTCTCTTCTTAGTGATTTTATCTTTCTCTTTTGTAGTGCCGTCCTGTGCAGGTAGTTTTTCTTTTCTCAACTTGTATTTTTTTATTATTCTTTTTCTTATTTAATTTCCCTTTAGTATTTTTTTTTTTTTGGCTCTTAAAGTTTCTTGTATTTTTCACGAGCTGCTAGGCCCGTTTAGACTGGAGCGTTGACCTGAGTTTGACTAGTGCCCTTTTTTCAGTTCACAGTTGAGTTTAATTTGTCTGCGATTCTTTTCGTCAGTGTCCCAAAAGACCCTCCAGAGGCTTCAAGAAGTGCGCCCAATGTAATCTGGTGATTTCTGCGACAGACCCCACTCTTTGTGCATCAGTTGCCTTGGTCCTGAACATAGCCTAATTCTTGTTCTCTCTGTTCAAAATTTTGTCCAACAGGAGAAACGTTTTGGCTCCTTGCAGGCCAGTACATCGTCATAGGCACGGGAAGCATCAACCAGAATTCCTACCAAGATTTCAATATCCACTGGGAGTACACCGACATTGAGAAGGTCTCCACCTCTCTTGACATTGGGCGCTGAGAGTAGGTCCCAAGATAGGCAGCATCAGACCCAACACCAAAGACACACAAGGGTTCAACGTTGTCCTCGTCGGCACTGAAGGACAGCAATGCTGAGCATTGGAGGAAGCCCAAGAAACACAAGCATATGTCCTCATCGACGCACAGTGCCAGGAGCACCAGAGCATCAGCTTCACCAGTACCCAAGAAGCACTGGCACCAGGAGGAGCGCACCCCCTCTTTGGAAGAAGAGCTGGTGTGCAAATCTTTAGGCAGCCTGCTGCTGGTTCAGCTCCAACACTTTCTCAGGCTGCCTCTCTCCCAGCTCCTCCGTTTTTGCTGATACCTTCCTTTGATGAGCGTAGATGCTGCAGCTGCAAACCACTCAGGCATCGAGGGCGCTTGCACCAGCTGCATATCAGCCCAGAGTCTTCCTGAGGCTCAGCCCATGCCTGTGTAGAGATCCTCAATGCCGACACCTTGAAGGGGGTCGACATCGACACATACAGTACCACTCTTGGTGGCAGAAGTGGAAGCTTCTAAGGAGGGTAGGGCTGTAGCTTGGTGCTCTTTGGGGTGTGGACATGGTTCCACTTAGCCGAGGCAGACACAGACTCATTCAGCCAGGTTTGAGTAAAGTGAAAGGTTTGAGTAGGAGCATTCATGGGACTCATAGAAGGACTCACACTACTTCTCGGAGGAGGAGTCTTATGGGATACCGTCTGTTCAACCCCACCTCAAGAGAGATGTGAAAATCCATCAGAGAGTCTCTTTCACTGGTTTTGTTAGGGAGATGGCTTCTGCCATTCCATTTGAGTTAGAGATGGAGGAAGAGCCTGGGGAAGAAATGTTGACTGTCTTAGACTACAAATCTCCTCCGAAGGAAAGGGGGTTCACAGTACGATTGCATCCTATCCTTAGATTTCAACAATTTTTATTGATGACAAAACACAGAAAAAATACTGCCAAAAGTCTAAAAAAACACAATATCAATAATCAAATCGGGCACAGTATATACAGATAATATGGTCCACCATCAAACTTTTAAAACTTTTCTCCCGCCCATCCCCCTCCCAAACTCCCATAACAAAGCAAAAACAATTGTAGCAAGTGCCTAGTTCAGTATGAAGGATGTATAAGAATCATCACTAAGCAAACAAAACCATACAAAAATACATATACAATTAACAACATCGCTAGCCTCCCCTTCCTAAACTCTTCACAACATCCCAAATCTCTACCCCCAAACTTGTTCCCAGTATAACAGAATCCAGAACATACCCCTCCCAGAAACATATCCCTTCTACTGCTATACTCTAACTAAGTAGAAGAGTCTAAATCGTCTAACTCTCCCCAGCACACCCAAAACAGCACATCCCTAATATATATATATTCCCCCCAATATCCCAACCTCCCGATCACCACCACAGAAAGCGAAGATGAAGGAACAAAAGCACAGAGTTAATTATCAGTTGAGCAATAACTATAATGGCTGCGCACTCAGGGAGAGAGACTATGAATATATGAATCCCAGACCACCCAGAACCACTTCTTCCTCTTTGCTGTAAGTGAGGCGGATCGTGCTTCCCAAGTTAATAGCTGCTGGAGCGCACTACGCCAATGCCAATAAGTAGGAGCATCTCTCACGCACCAGTTCTGTAAGATACACTTCACACCCACCGCACATGCCTTATACATGAAATAACGATGCCCCTTAGACAAAAAGTGTCTGTTCTGTGTTATCCCCAACAGAAAGCTGGCGGGAGCAAAATCTGCGGGCAATGGAAACAATGTGTTTATAAACGAAAAAATACTCTGCCAAAAATCCCGTATTATCAAACAAGTCCAAAGAGCATGAGAAAAGGTAGTCTCCAATACTCCACAGGCCTCACACCGTGAAGAAAGAGTACACCCAGCATAAAATGCCTGCTTCGGAGAGAAGTAGGCTTGTGTCAACATTCGAAACAAGCATTCCCTACAGCGAGCATTATAAACAATCCAAGGAACCAGACGTAAAGTGGCAAATATTGCATCTCCCCACATAGTGACTTAGCTCAGCTGTCCACCTAGACACTATGACAACATATGATTTCCCGGGCATCAATAACGTAAGGGATTTAGAAAAATAAGCCACCTACATAGGAGTCAACTGAGATGAAGTAAAAAAGGATTGTAGTTTGGTTACTACTGTCAACACACCCAGTACGTAAAAGATAGGACACATAATGTGCGACTTGTAAATACGCATAAAAATTCCCAGGATGAGAGGGAAGGGAGTCCACTATACTCGGATAGGATTTAAGGGTTCCATTTTCATGAAACTAATTCACTACTCACAAATATCCCTGCTGGCCCCAGGTCCGCAATACCGGGGAATCCATCTCTGGCGTAAAAGCCAAATTCCCTTCCAGAGGCAAAAGATCCGTGCATTGAGGTGGACTATTCCAATATTTAATTAAAGTGTGCCAGGCAACCCGCATAGATTTTAATAAAACATTATGATGCAAGGCCAAAGATAAATCCGCCTCTGGGGCATGGAGTAAATAGTGAGGATGTAAAGGATGAAATAGTGCCTGTTCACGGACCATGGAGTATAAACATCAGTTCCCCAAATCCAATCACGCAGATGTTGAAAAAGACATGCCATGTTATATTGATGAAGGTTGGGGAGCCCCAAACCTCCCACACACCAGGTCCCATAGAGCAAATCCATACATATTTTTGTCTTTCTCCCATTCCAAAGGAATCTACGCACCATATGATTCAGAGCCCTGATATCTTTTTTCAGAATCCATAGGGGAAGTTGTTGGAGCACATACAACCATTTTGGAAACAAAGACATGCGATATAAACTAACTCTCCCGTGAAGAGACAATGGTAAAGATTGCCAAATCCGCAACTGCTGCTCCGTGGAGCACAACAATCTTTGGATATTTAAAGAATATAAATCTCCAGGATTAGCTGCCAGCTGAATACCCAAGTATATAAAGTGGTCATCAACCCACGACAGAGGAAAGCAACCCCCCATTTTCTTTGAATCTCGGAATATAGTCGGTAACGCTTCAGATTTCTCCATGTTCAACCGAAAATCCAAAAATTCCCTATATTCCTGAAAACTTTCCAGCAAGGTGGGGAGAGATGTCCAGAGAGACATGATATGTACTAAAAGGTCATCTGCGAAAGCCGATAATTTAAATATTTCCTTCCCCACCCACACCCCTCGAATTTCAGGGTTATTTAATATCTCCAATCCCTCCGCTCCAGCTTGTTCCGGCCCGCCTGATCCAGCTTGTTCCGGCCCGCCTGATCCAGCTTCTCCCTGTTCGTTCCTGTCCATCTGCACCAGCTTGTTCCAGCCCGCCTGCTAGCTTGTCAGCCATTAACTTACCTGCTCTCCAGTCCATCAATTCCATCAATTCTCCTTGCTCGTTCCTGTCCATCTGCACCAGCTTGTTCCAGCCCGCCTGCTAGCTTGTCAGCCATTGACTTACCTGCTCTCCGGTCCATCAATTCCACCAATTCCAAGCCTCCAATCCAGCTTTTCTGCTGTATCTGCTTCACACCCCAGTCACTACACATACACCTGTTACACCTCAATCACTACTTATGGCCCCTGTCCACATTCTCTTCATTGCCCACCCATGTCCCCTCCCGTCCTGCTCGCTACGGCAATACCCTATTCATCCCCATCCCTCACCACCTCACCATCTCTCTTGTCCCTCTCCTCCTTCCTAGCTCTTAACCTTCAACACTTCCTTGCTGCCATTAACCCATCACAATTCCTCCTAAGTGCATCCTGTCTTCGTCGCCCGACCTCCCCCACCCTCCTCCGCACTCTCTTGCTATCCGCAGGAGACATTAATCCTAATCCAGGCCCCCCTCACCTGTCCTCCTCCTATCCATGCAAACGATTCCGTGATGTCTCCAATCTCGTCTCTATTCCCCCTCTTCCCTCCCCTTCTCATGTGCCCTGTGGAATGCCCACTCGGTCTGCAACAAACTGCCCTTCACCCACGATCTCTTCATCTCTCGTTCCCTTCAACTGCTCGCCCTAACTGAAACCTGGCTCTCCCCTGATGACTCTGCCTCAGTCACGGCCCTTTGCCATGGAGGTTATCTCTTCTCCCACACTCCCCGCCCAGCTGGCCGCTGTGGAGGCGTCAGGCTTCTACTCTCGCCCTCCTGTAGTTTCAAACCCCTCCTCCTACCGCAGTCTCACTGCTTCTCATCCTTTGAAGCACACTCCATCCGGCTATTCTACCCATTGCCACTCAAGAGTGGCAGTCATTTACCGCCCCCCTAATAAATCCCTCTCTTCCTTCCTCACCGACTTCGATGCCTGGCTTTCCGTTTTTCTCGAACCCTCATCTCCGTCCCTCATTCTCGGAGACTTTAACATACACGTTGATGACCAATCCGACCCTCACGCTTCTCAGTTCCTCACTCTAACATCCTCCTTCAACCTCCAGCTATGCTCCACCACCCCTACTCACCGAGACGGCCATTGTCTTGACCTCGTCCTCTCTTCCGGCTCTCCCTCCAATTTCCACGCTTCAGCTCTTCCTCTCTCCGATTATCACCTGATCACCTTCACACTTCTTCACCCCCCCCCCCCCCCCCAGCCCCGTCCAACTTTAACCACTACCTCCAGGAATCTCCAGGCTATTGACCCTCCCACCCTATCCTCTAGTATTTCTAATCTCCTCCCCTCCATCATGTCCTCCGAGTCTGTCGACAAAGCTGTCTCCGCTTACAATGCCACTCTCTCCTCTTCTCTGGACACCCTCGCATCATCCACCTCCCGTCCTACTAAGCGTACTATTCCCCAGCCATGGCTGACCCCTTGCATCCGTTACCTTCGCTCCTGCGCCCGATCTGCTGAACGCCTCTGGAGGAAATCCCGCACCCATTCAGATTTCCTTCACTACAAATTCATGCTATCCTCCTTCCACTCCTCCCTATTCCTTTCCAAACAGGATTATTACACCCAATTGACCAATTCTCTCAGCTCCAACCCCCGTCGTCTCTTCGCCACCCTTAACTCCCTCCTTAAAGTGCCCTCCGCTCCCCCCCCCCCCCCCACTCTCTCCTCAATCACTGGCCGATTACTTCCGCGACAAGGTGCAAAAGATCAACCTTGAGTTCACTACCAAGCCATCTCCTCCTCTTCACCCTTCAACCCTCTCCCTCAACCAATCAACCCAGGCCTCCTCCTCCTCCTTTCCCGACATCACCGAGGAGGAAACCGCTCGCATTCTTTCCTCCTCGAAATGCACCACCTGCTTTTCTGATCCCATCCCCACCAACCTACTTAACATTATCTCTCATACTGTCACCCCCTCCATCTGTCATATCCTCAACCTCTCTCTCTCCACTGCAACTGTCCCTGACAGCTTCAAGCACGCCGTAGTCACACCTCTCCTCAAAAAACCATCACTTGACCCTACCTGTCCCTCCAACTACCGCCCCATCTCCCTCCTACCCTTCCTCTCCAAAATACTTGAGCGCGCCGTTCACAGCCGCTGCCTTGATTTTCTCTCCTCTCATGCCATCCTCGATCCACTTCAATCCGGTTTTCGCCCTCTACACTCAACAGAAACAGCACTCTCTAAAGTCTGTAATGACCTGTTCCTTGCCAAATCCAGAGGCCACTACTCCATCCTCATCCTCGTCGATCTATCCGCCGCTTTTGACACTGTCAATCATGATTTACTTCTTGCCACACTGTCCTCATTTGGGTTCCAGGGCTCTGTCCTCTCCTGGTTCTCCTCCTATCTCTCCCACCGCACCTTCAGAGTTCACTCTCATGGATCCTCCTCCACCCCCATCCCGCTATCTGGTGGTGTTCCCCAGGGATCTGTCCTTGGACCCCTTCTCTTCTCAATCTACACCTCTTCCCTGTGCTCCCTGATCTCATCTCATGGTTTCCAGTATCATCTCTATGCTGATGACACCCAGCTGTATCTCTCCACACCAGACATCACCGCCGAGACCCAGGCAAAGGTATCAGCCTACTTATCCGACATTGCTGCCTGGATGTCCAACCGCCACCTGAAACTGAACATGTCCAAGACCGAGCTCATCGTCTTTCCACCAAAACCCACTTCTCCTGTTCCTCCACTTTCTATCTCAGTTGATAACACCCTCATCCTCCCCGTCTCATCTGCCCGCAACCTTGGAGTCATCTTTGACTCCTCCCTCTCCTTCTCTGCGCATATCCAGCAGATAGCCAAGACCTGTCCCTTCTTCCTCTTTAACATCAGCAAAATTCGCCCTTTCCTCTCTGAACACACCACCCGAACTCTCGTCCATGCTCTCATTACCTCTCGCCTTGACTACTGCAACTTACTCCTCACCGGCCTCCCACTTAGCCACCTATCCCCCCTTCAATCTGTTCAGAACTCTGCTGCACGTCTTATACTCCGCCAGAACCGATATATATCACCCCTCTCCTCAGGTCACTTCACTGGCTTCCAATCAGATACCGCATTCAGTTCAAGCTTCTCCTTCTTACCTACAAATGCACTCAGTCTGCTGCCCATCACTACCTCTCTACCCTCATCTCCCCTTACGTTCCCGCCCGAAACCTCCGTTCACAGGATAAATCCCTCCTCTCATTACCCTTCTCCACCACTGCCAACTCCAGGCTTTGCTCATTCTGCTCGCCTCACCCTATGCTTGGAACAACCTTCCCGAGCCCTTACGCCAAGCCCCCTCCCTGCCCATCTTCAAGTCTTTGCTTAAAGCCCACCTCTTCAATGCTGCGTTCGGCACCTAACTCTTACCTTTCAGGAAATCCAGACTGCCCCAATTTGACTGTTCCAGTCTGCAGACCCAACTATCAGACTGACTGTTCACGTGTCCTTTAGATTGTAAGCTGTTTGAGCAGGGTCTGTCCTTCTATGTTAAATTGTACAGCGCTGCGTAACCCTAGTAGCGCTTTAAAAATGTTAAGTAGTAGTAGTATCTCCCATATCAAGGGATCAAGAGTCAAAACAAACAGTAATGGGGACAGTGGGCAGCCCTGTCTCATCCATCTACCCACTGAAAAAGGCGCTGAAAGAAAACCATTAATCAACAAAGCTTCTTTTGGATCATGATATAACGCACATACCGCATCAAAAAAAATCTACCTTTGGATGCCATCAGGCTTATTTTCGAAAGAGAAGGGCGCCCATTTTCAACACAAATCAGGAGATGGGCGTTCTTCTCCCAGGGTCGCCCAAATCGGCATAATCAAATGCCGATTTTGGGCATCCTCAACTGCTTTCTGTCGCGGGGACAACCAAAGTTTCATGGGGCGTGTCGGAAGCATAGAGAAGACGGGACTGGGGAGTGCTTAACACATGGGCATCCTTGGCCGATAATGGGAAAAAGAAGGGCATCTCTGACGAGCACTTGGCTGACTTTACTTGGTCCATTTTTTTCTTGCGACCAAGCCTCAAAAAGGTGCCTGAACTGACCAGATGACCACCGGAGGGAATCGGGGATGACCTCCCCTTACTCCCCCAGTGGTCACTACCCCCCCCCCCTCAAAAAAAACTTTAAAAATATTTTTTACCAGCCTCAAATGTCATACTCAGGTCCATCACAGCAGTATGCAGGTCCCTGGAGCAGTTTTAGTGGGTGCAGTGCACTTCAGGTAGGCGGACTCAGGCCCACCCCCCCACCTGTTACACGTGGTGGTAAATGTGAGCCCTCCAAAACCCACCAGAAACCCACTGTACCCACATCTAGGTGCCCCCCTTCATCCCTAAGGGCTATGGTAGTGTTGTACAGTTGTGGGGAGTGGGTTTTGGGGGGCTCAGCACTGAAGGTAAGGGAGCTATGCACCTGGGAGCAATTTGTGAAGTCCACTGCAGTGCCCGCTAGGGTAGCCGATTGCTGTCCTGGCATGTCAGGGGGACCAGTGCACTACAAATGCTGGCTCCTCCCACGTCCAAATGGCTTGAATTTGGATGTTTTAGACTTGGTTTCAAAAATGGGCGAAAATCAAGGACGTCCAAATACAAGGACGTCCATGGTATTTTCGAACACAAAGATAGACATCCATCTTTTTTTCAAAAATGGCCTTTTCCCCGAATTTGGACGTTTTACAAAGACGTCCAAATTCCAACTTAGTTTCTTTCGAAAATGCCCCTCTATGTGTTTTTGCCTCCATTGCAATCTTTTTTCGTAGTCCCCCTTTGCCTTCCTTATCAGCACTTTGCATTTGACTTGCCATTCTTTATGCTGTTTCTTATTATTTTCAGTCAGTTCCTTTTTCCATTTTCTGAAGGATTTTCTTTTGGCTCTAATAGCTTCCTTCACCTTACTTTTTAACCATGCTGGCTGTTGTGTGGTCTTCCTTCCTCCTTTTTTAATACACAGAATATATTTGACCTGGGCTTCTAGAATGGTATTTTTGAACAGCATCCATGCCTGATGTAAATTTTTAGACCTTCGCAGCCGCTCCTCTAAGTTTTGTTTTGCTTTTATCACCGTTCTTCTAATTTTATAATAGTTTATTTTTTGAAAGTTAAACGCTAGTGTATTGGATTTCCTGTTTGTGCTTACTCCAAGCCAATATCAAGTCTGATCATATTATGATCACTGTTATCAAGCGGCCCCGGCACCATTACCTCCTGCACCAGATCATATGCTCCACTAAGGACTAGGTCTAGATTTTTTTTTCTTCCCTTGTCGGCTCCTGTACCAGCTACTCCATGAAGTAGTCCTTGATTTTGTCAAGGAATTGTACCTCCCTAGCATGCCCTGATATTACATTTACCCAGTCAATATTGGGGTAATTGAAATCATCCATTATTATTGTGTTGCCCAGTTTGTTAGCCTCCCTAATTTCTGATAGCATTTCCACATCCATCTGTCCATCCTGGCCAGGTGGACGGTAGTTCACCCCTATCAGTATCCTTTTCCCCTTTACACATGGAATTTCAATCCATAGGAATTTCAAGATGTGTTTCATTTCCTGCAGAATTTTCAATCTATTTAATGCAAGGCCCTCCTTAACATACAATGCTACCTTTTCACCAAGTCAATCCAACCTATCACTACTATATAATTTGTATCCCAGTATGACAGTGTCCCACTGGTTATCCTCCTTCCACCTGGTCTCAGAGATGCCTATTCTATCTAATTTTTCATTTAATGCAATATATTCTAACTCTCCCATCTTATTCGTAGGCTTCTGGCATTCGCATATAGACGTTTCAAGCTATCTTTGTTGTTCTTATTTACATCTTGCTCAGTAGTTGACGGTGTTATTTTGCAATCTTTTGTCTGATTTTTATTTTCCGACACCTGATCTACTATTGTCTCTTTTGCATCCTCGCTATCGGGATATCCAGTCTTCCCTGTTTTGGTGATATCTTTGAAAGATACCTTGTTCCGAACCATGCGCTTTTGAACAACTATGAGCATTCCCCCAGGTTCTAGTTTAAAAGATGCTCTATCTCCTTTTTAAATGCCAATGCCAGCAGCCTGGTCCCATCCTAGTTAAGATGGAGCCCATCCTTCCAGAATAGGCTTCCCCTTCCCCAGAATGTTGCCCACTTCCTTACAAATCTAAAACCCTCCTCCCTCCACCATCACCTCATCCACGCATTGAGACTCTGGAGCTCTGCTTGTCTCTTGGGCCCTGCATGTGGAATGGGTAACACTTCGGAAAATGCTACCCTAAAGGTTCTGGATTTGAGCTATCTACCTAAGAGCCTAAATTTGGCTTCCAGATCATCTCTCCCACATTTTCCTATGTCATTGGTACCCACATATACCAAGACAGCCGGCTCCTCCTCAGCACTATCTAAAATCCAATCTAGGTGACGCGTGAGGTTCTCCACCTAAAGAATGAGTGATAGAAAAGAAACACACACCCTAGTTTGGGTTCCTGGCCTTGATGATAATCCTGACTGGAACCCTGTAACTAGATTTGATATTTTGTGTTACCCTTTACTTGACCTGTGGACTACTGGACCTGATAGGTTAGTTTTCGATACCATTGACCTTTTCCACAGATGTGGACGAATTAAAGTTGAGCAAGGTACACATCCATTAATCAGACCCCCTACCAGAGAACCTGTATTCTTTTGGTATATTACTTACAACATTGTTCGTACTGAGTGGCATCCTTGGTTTTTCATCCGAAAAATTGGTAATAGATATATTGAAATTTTTAGACTTTTTTTTCCATATACGGATACATAGGTGCCGTACCTCTCTTGTTGCTGCATTCTACCTCCACTTAATTCCCACTTTCTAATTTTTCCCTGATTGTTAACATTATGTCTCCTCTAACCTTTACTTTTCAAACCACTTTCATATCTTTCTTTTCTTTCTTTTCTATCACTCATTCTTTAGAGCCTGTACAATTAATAGGTACAACTCATCAGTTCCCAGTGCAACTTGATATGATTCTTTCTCCTCGATTGACACCTGTAATCTTTTCCTTCAACCTTTGTAATATCCTTACATGCACAAGCCTAGCTCAAGAGCGCCGATATATCGCTGAACACATATACATCTGTCCTGATGACCAAATTGGCAATAATCTTGTTTCCTACTATAACCCCTGTTGGTCTTGGGCATTTGTCCTAAGGTCCATGGACCCAAAATTCTCTATTGGGGCATCAAACCGACTGATTCGATTTTATGGTTCAACAGTTTTTATTAAGGTTTAGCATGTTATACATACTCATGAAATTCAACAGGCAGTAAGTAAACTGACAAACATACTAACGTGCATACATCCTAAACTGTATCAACAAGAGCAATCATTCTCCGAGGACAAGCAGGCTGCTTGTTCTCACGACTGGGTGACGTCTGCGGCAGCCCCCACCAACCGGAAGAAGCTTCGCGGGCGGTCCGCACGCAGGGCACGCCCACCGCGCATGCGCGGCCGTCTTAGTTTTTTGTTTGTTTCTGGGCGCGTTCCGGACCCTTTTTCTTTTCTTCAAAAAAAAAAAAAGTGTGAACGCGCTTGTTTTCCCTCGTTTTCTAGCGGGGGCGTCGCGTTGCGGCCTTGTGGCTGCGCGGTCGATTTATTTTTCGAGGTGTGATTTACCGCCACCATCGACGGCTTTAATTTCGCTGACGCAATTTTTCCGTCGATGTCCTCGAAGGTCCCGAGTGGATTTAAGAAGTGTGGTCGGTGCGGCCGGCCTATCTCGCAGACCGACACCCACGCTTGGTGCCTCCAGTGCCTCGGGCCGGAGCACAATATCAAGTCGTGTTCTTTGTGTCTTGGTCTCCGGAAACGGACTCAGGTTGCGAGGCAAGTTCTACGGGACCGTCTTTTCGGAACTTGCGCCGGCCCCTCGACGTCAACCTCGACGGCATCGGTATCGACGGCCGGTTCTTCGGTACCGGTATCGATGCCCGCGAAATCGGCACCGATGGCATCGACCCCAGGTCCTCCGGTGAGGGTAGGGGTGAGTGGCCGCGTGGGCAGTCGGCCCCGGTCACTCCCTCGGCCCATGGCCCTCGGGACCGAACCCTGTCTGACCCGGTTCCTCGAGACCGAGGGGGATCGACCTCCTCCTCCTCCATTCCACCTGGCACCGATGACGGGCACCGCAAGAAATCTAAGAAGCACCATCATCGGTCGCCTTCGATGCATCCGGCTCTCGGTACCGGCGAGGAGTCGACACCGAAGCGTCCGCGTCGAGAGGAGAGATCCCCTTCGGTAGTGGAGGTACCGACGCGTCAAGGTCCCAGCACTTCGGTGCAGTCTCCTGGACCCGAGCAGCTTCCGGCACCGACACCTCTACCGGCCCCCCCGTCTTTCCCGGCAGTGGGCCTGGACGAGTGCCTCCGAGCCATCCTTCCGGGGATCCTGGAAGGGCTGATGCGCCAGGCTGTGCCGGCGCCGGGGGTGCTTGCGCCCTCGGCGCCGTTGACTGTGGCGCCGGCGAGCTCTAGCCCGGTGCCGAGGCCTTCGACACCGCCGCCGCTTGCGGCGCCGGTCTCGACCGCCACGCAGGTGGAGTCCCCGTCGACGTCGATGGAGGGAGCTTCGTCCCCGCCGGCGCGGGAGTCCACCGCTCGACGACACCGAGGTCTCGGTGCCTCGACGTCGAGCCGGACCCGGTTAAGGACTCAGCTGCATGAGCTTATGTCCGATACCGAGGAAGAGGCCTCGTGGGTAGAAGAGGAGGACCCCAGATATTTCTCCTCAGAGGAGTCTGTGGGCCTTCCCTCTGACCCCACGCCTTCACCAGAGAGGAAGCTCTCGCCTCCCGAGAGCCTCTCCTTTGCCTCCTTTGTCAGGGAAATGTCTATATGCATTCCCTTCCCCGTGGTCTCTGTGGATGAGCCGAGGGCTGAGATGCTCGAGGTCCTCGACTATCCATCTCCACCTAGAGAGTCCTCCACGGTGCCGTTGCACAATGTCCTTAAGGAGACACTGCTTCGGAACTGGATGCGACCATTATCTAATCCCACCATCCCCAAGAAAGCAGAGTCCCAGTACAGAATTCACTCGGATCCAGAGTTAATGCGGCCCCAATTGCCTCATGACTCGGCGGTCGTGGATTCTGCTCTCAAGAGGGCACGGAGTTCGAGGGATACCGCCTCGGCGCCCCCGGGGCGGGAGTCTCGCACTCTGGACTCGTTTGGGAGGAAGGCCTACCAGTCTTCCATGCTCGTGACCCGCATCCAATCTTACCAGCTCTACACGAGCATCCACATGCGGAACAATGTGAAGCAACTGGCGGACCTGGTTGACAAGCTCCCGCCGGAGCAGTCCAGGCCTTATCAGGAGGTGGTCAGGCAGCTGAAGGCGTGCAGAAAGTTCCTGTCCAGGGGTATTTATGACACCTGTGACGTGGCATCTCATGCTGCGGCCCAAGGTATAGTGATGCGCAGGCTCTCATGGCTGCGTGCCTCTGACCTGGACAACCGCACCCAGCAGAGACTGGCCGACGTCCCTTGCCGGGGGGATAATATTTTTGGCGAGAAGGTCGAGCAGCTGGTGGACCAACTGCATCAGCGGGAAACCGCCCTCGACAAGCTCTCCCACCGGGCGCCTTCAGCACCCACCTCAGCAGGTGGACGTTTTTCCCGGGCCCGGCAGGCTGTGCCCTATTCTTTTGCAAAGCGTAGGTACACCCAGCCGGCCCGAAGGCCTCGTCAGGCACAGGGACAGCCCCAGCGCGCTCGTTCTCGTCAACAGCGTGCGCCTAAGCAGCCCCTTGCGCCTCCACAGCAAAAGCCGGGGACGGGCTTTTGACTGGATCCACGGGAACATAGCCGCCCTCAAAGTGTCCGTACCGGACGATCTGCCGGTCGGAGGGAGGTTAAAATTTTTTCACCAAAGGTGGCCTCTCATAACCTCCGACCAGTGGGTTCTCCAAATAGTGCGGTGCGGATACGCCCTGAATTTGGCCTCCCTTCCACCAAATTGTCCTCCGGGAGCTCAATCCTTCAGCTCCCATCACAAGCAGGTACTTGCAGAGGAACTCTCCGCCCTTCTCAGCGCCAATGCGGTCGAGCCCGTACCACCCGGGCAGGAAGGGCAGGGATTCTATTCCAGGTACTTCCTTGTGGAAGAGAAAACAGGGGGGATGCGTCCCATCCTAGACCTGAGAGGCCTGAACAAATTCCTGGTCAAAGAAAAGTTCAGGATGCTTTCCTTGTGCACCCTTCTGCCAATAATTCAGAAAAACGATTGGCTATGTTCCCTGGATTTAAAGGACGCATACACTCGCATCCCGATACTGCCAGCTCACAGACAGTATCTCGGATTCCGCCTGGGCGCACGGCACTTTCAGTATTGTGTGCTGCCCTTTGGGCTCGCCTCTGCCCAAGAGTGTTTACAAAGTGCCTCGTGGTGGTAGCGGCGTACCTACGCAAGCTGGGAGTGCACGTGTTCCCATATCTCGACGATTGGCTGGTCAAGAACACCTCGGAAGCGGGAGCCCTCCGGTCTATGCAGTGCACTATTCAACTTCTGGAGCTGCTGGGGTTTGTGATAAATTACCCAAAGTCCCATCTCCAGCCAACACAGTCTCTGGAATTCATAGGAGCTCTGCTGAATACCCAGACGGCTCAGGCCTTCCTTCCCGAAGCGAGGGCCCACAACCTCCTGTCCCTCGCTTCGCAGACCAGAGCGTCTCAGCAGGTCACAGCTCGGCAGATGTTGAGACTTCTGGGTCATATGGCCTCCACAGTTCATGTGACTCCCATGGCCCGTCTTCACATGAGATCTGCTCAATGGACCCTAGCTTCCCAGTGGTTTCAAGCCACCGGGAATCTAGAAGATGTCATCCGCCTCTCCACCAGTTGCCGCACTTCACTGCTCTGGTGGACCATCCGGACCAATTTGACCCTGGGACGATCATTCCAAATTCCGCAGCCCACGAAAGTGCTGACGACGGATGCATCTCGCCTGGGGTGGGGAGCTCATGTCGATGGGCTTCACACCCAGGGTCTGTGGTCCCTCCAGGAAAAGGATCTTCAGATCAACCTCCTGGAGCTCCGAGCAATCTGGAACGCACTGAAGGCTTTCAGAGATCGGCTGTCCTACCAAATTATCCAAATTCGGACAGACAATCAGGTTGCAATGTATTACACCAACAAGCAGGGGGGCACCGGATCTCGCCCCTTGTGTCAGGAAGCCGTCGGGATGTGGCGTTGGGCTTGCCAGTTCGGCATGCTCCTCCAAGCCACATACCTGGCAGGTGTAAACAACAGTCTGGCCGACAGACTGAGCAGAGTCATGCAACCGCACGAGTGGTCGCTTCATTCCAGAGTGGTACGCAAGATCTTCCGAGAGTGGGGCACCCCCTCGGTGGACCTTTTTGCCTCTCAGACCCAACCACAAGCTGCCTCTGTTCTGTTCCAGACTACAGGCACACGGCAGGCTAGCGTCGGATGCCTTTCTCCTCCATTGGGGGACCGGCCTCCTGTATGCTTATCCTCCCATACCTTTGGTGGGGAAGACCTTACTGAAGCTCAAGCAAGACCACGGCACCATGATTCTGATAGCGCCCTTTTGGCCCCGTCAGATCTGGTTCCCTCTTCTTCTGGAGTTGTCCTCAGAAGAACCGTGGAGATTGGAGTGTTTTCCGACTCTCATTTCGCAGAACGACGGAGCGTTGCTGCACCCCAACCTTCAGTCCCTGGCTCTCACGGCCTGGATGTTGAGGGCGTAGACTTCACTGCGTTGGGTCTGTCTGAGGGTGTCTCCCGTGTCTTGCTTGCCTCTAGGAAGGATTCCACTAAAAAGAGTTACTTTTTCAAGTGGAGGAGGTTTGTCGTTTGGTGTGAGAGCAAGGCCCTAGAACCCTCGTTCTTGCCCTGCACAGAACCTGCTTGAATACCTTCTGCACTTATCAGAGTCTGGCCTAAAGACCAACTCAGTAAGGAATCACCTTAGTGCGATTAGTGCTTACCATTATCGTGTGGAAGGTAAAGCCATCTCTGGAGAGCCTTTAGTCGTTCGATTCATGAGAGGCTTGCTTCTGTCAAAGCCCCCTATCAAGCCTCCTGCAGTGTCATGGGATCTCAACGTCGTCCTCACCCAGCTGATGAAACCTCCTTTTGAGCCACTGAATACCTGCCATCTGAAGTACTTGACCTGGAAGGTCATTTTCTTGGTGGCAGTTACTTCAGCTCGTAGGGTCAGTGAGCTTCAAGCCCTGGTAGCTCATGCTCCATATACCAAATTTCATCACAACAGAGTAGTGCTCCGCACCCACCCAAAGTTCCTGCCGAAGGTGGTGTCGGAGTTCCATCTTAACCAGTCAATTGTCTTGCCAACATTCTTCCCCAGGCCGCATACCGCCCTGCTGAACGTCAGTTGCACACATTGGACTGCAAGAGAGCATTGGCCTTCTACTTGGAGCGGACACAGCCCCACAGACAGTCCGCCCAATTGTTTGTTTCTTTCGACCCTAACAGGCTAGGGGTCGCTGTCGGGAAACGCACCATCTCCAATTGGCTAGCAGATTGCATTTCCTTCACTTACGCCCAGGCTGGGCTGGCTCTTGAGGGTCATGTCACGGCTCATAGTGTTAGAGCCATGGCAGCGTCAGTGGCCCACTTGAAGTCAGCCACTATTGAAGAGATCTGCAAGGCTGCGACGTGGTCATCTGTCCACACATTCACATCACATTACTGCCTACAGCAGAATACCCGACGCGACAGTCGGTTCGGGCAGTCGGTGCTGCAGAATCTGTTTGGGGTTTAAATCCAACTCCACCCTCCAGGACCCGAAATTATTCTGGTCAGGCTGCACTCTCAGTTAGTTGTTCTTCGTAGGTCAATTTCTGTTATACCCTCGCCGTTGCGAGGTTCCATTGACCTGGGTTCTTGTTTTGAGTGAGCCTGAGAGCTAGGGATACCCCAATCGTGAGAACAAGCAGCCTGCTTGTCCTCGGAGAAAGTGAATGATACATACCTGTAGCAGGTGTTCTCCGAGGACAGCAGGCTGATTGTTCTCACCTACCCTCCCTCCTCCCCTTTGGAGTTGCATTTTCATCTTTTGCTTGTCATTCAACTGGCGGGAACGGTCGCGCACGGGCGGGAAGACGGCCGCGCATGCGCGGTGGGCGTGCCCTGCGTGCGGACCGCCCGCGAAGCTTCTTCCGGTTGGTGGGGGCTGCCGCGGACGTCACCCAGTCGTGAGAACAATCAGCCTGCTGTCCTCGGAGAACATCTGCTACAGGTATGTATCATTCACTACCTTTCCCCCCCTCCCTCCCACCCGAGCATTATCTAAAACCGTTATAGTCCTTCCCCAAAACCCCCCTCCCTCTCTTTCCTCCCCTCCCCCTATTACTTCCAACCTTTATACCACAAACTGTAAGTGATCTAAAGCCCCACTTGATTAAACTTCAACTGTGAGGAGCAGGAGCCTGATACACTTCAAAGGGTAAATTCCTATGTGAAGTACATGAGCTTCCCGTACTCCCAAGTACCTTCTTCCCCCATCTATGCCCCTGAGGGCCTGGTCTCTGATGACCCCCAGGAATGATGGATGGAACCTCTTAACCCCAATCCTATGCTCCCCCCCCCCCCCCCCCCGACAAAAAACACTAAAGAAGATAGAGAAAAAAAGGAAAGAAAAAAAAAAAACAATTACTACAGTAAAAAAACTCTAGCGCGTGCAACAGGTTAGAACCCCCAACCCAACAGCCCCCATCAATCGCCCGAAGTGCCTAATGAAGGCCAGTCTTGGATATGATTCAGAATTTGGCTCTTCGCCCTATGAGGGAGAGACTGGATATATGCATCCCATATGCTTAAAAATTGCTTCTTTTGTTTAGGGGAGCTGCCGACGCTTCTCCTCTCTAACAACATCAATGCATGCAGCCAATTTCTCCATGCCCAGAAGGATGGCTTCCCGTCTCCTATCCATTCGCTCAAAATAATTCTCTTCCCCAAGGCTACCCCTTTCCTTATAAACAAGTTTACCTCCCTCCTATGAACTCCAAAAGTTTCATAATTATCTAACAGTATTCCTACAGGTCTCAGAGGCTAAGAGCAACCCCACAGCCCCCCCAATATATCTCAGGATCTGTGACCAGAATGTATTCACCATAGGGCACGTCCAGAAGGCAAGAAAAAAAGAATTAATAGCCTGCTTACATTTTAGACAAATCGGTGTCTCAACTCCCCCAATTCGAAACATCTGCTTCTGTGTAAAATATGCTCTATGTAATACCCGATACTGACATCCTCTCAACTCTGTACTTATGGAGATTTCCGGAATCCTTTTAATCAATTTCAAAAATTCCAATTCAGTCAGTGGCTCCTCTAGGTCTCGGTTCCACTTTTCCAAAAGCACTGTTCGGGGTTCCCAGCCCGTCGCTGCTGTATTTCCTTATAAAATACGGAAATAGACATACCTCCCTCCCTAAAATGGCCAAAAAAATCTTCTAGCTGATTTCCCATTTTAAAAGCCAGCTTCCCTCTATCCATGGACTTATGATAGTGTTGCAATTGCAGGAATGCTAACACATCCCTAGCCTCCACTCCTTCCTTGGTCTGCAAATGCACCCTACTAAAAAGCCTTCCCTCATCATCTATCACATGCCCTGTTCAGCCCATCTCTTAAAGCTAATATTCTGCCCTGGCGAAAATCGCCGATTACCCCGAATAGGCAGCTGATCAGAGGTGCCGGGGTCCCCTCCCAATAACTGAACAAGATACCGCCACGTCTCTCGTAATGATCTCAAGAGAACACTAGCTCTCAACTCCTTGGGGAGCTCCTTCCCATCTTCATGAAGAAGATAATTAAGATGCCATGGATTATAGTGCTCCCGCTCCACTCCCACGGGGGTAAATTCCTGTTCATCCAGAAACCAGTCCCCTAAGTGTTGCATTAAACATGCCTGATTATACACTTTCAAATCTGGCAACCCCAAACCCCCATGTTTCCAGGCTCCAATAAGATACTTAAATGCCATTTTAGCTTTTTTCCCTGCCCAACAAAATCTGGATAGTAGCTTCCTTAAAGCGTGCAAATCCCGCTTCAACAATCTAAGTGGCAACACCTGCAGCACATACAGCCACCGTGGGACTAGAACCATATTAAATAATTGTATTCTGCCGTGAAGTGACAATGGTAAATGCATCCACTTTAACAGCCAAACTCTAGTAGATTGTAACAACCTGTCCAAATTACACCTATATAACAAAGTCTAATCCCTAAATATCTAAAGGACTTGTTCTCCCACTGTAGTGGGAATTCTCCCCTCCAGACATGATGCACTGACTTTCGCTTAAAACCTGAAAATTCGCCATACTCCCTCAGGCTATCCATCAAGGCTGCTAGAGAGCTCTGGGGTTCGGTAAGATGAAATAATAAGTCATCTGCAAAAGCAGAGATCTTAAATTCTTGTTTCCCCACTTGGACTCCTTTTATCTCCGGATTACCCCCAACCTCCTGAATCAACGGGTCCACAGATAATATAAAAAGTAGTGGAGATAGGGGACAACCCTGTCTGGTAACCCCTACTCATCTCAAAGGGGGCTGAAACCATCCCATTCAATGTAATCATTGCCTGGGGCCCATTATACAGAGCCTGTACTGCTTTCAAGAAAAAATCCCCCACACCATACTGTCTCATAGTGGCAAACAAAAACCGCCAATCAACACGATCGAAGGCTTTCTCCGCATCGAAACTCACTACTAAAGATGGTGTCTTCATCCGTTCTACCTGTTCCAAAGAAATAAGAATCCTCCTCATATTTTTTGTGATGTTTCACCCATGTACAAATCCCGCCTGAGGCTCATCTATCACTGAAGGCAACACACGAGCCAGTCTATTCGCCAGTACCTTAGCAAACAGCTTAGCTTCTGTATTAAACAGAGATTGGTCTATACGAGGAGGATTGTTTGGGGTCTTTACCAGGCTTCAGCAACAAAATAATTTGAGCCATCTGAAGGGATGTAGGCAACGTACCAACCTGGACATACTGCATAAACAACGATTGCAACAGAGGCACCATGGAAGAGGTTAAGAGCTTATAAAATTCAGCTCGTAGACCATCTGGACCCGGTGCTTTACACAACGCACTCTGCTGAATAGCCAGCGCCACTTCTTCCTCTGTTATGGGGTCATCTAGCTTATCCCGATCTTTCTCCGATATACTAGGGAGGTCTAAGCTATTTAAAAATACCTCTCCCTCCATTACCTCCTCTGAGTGTGCATATAAGCATTTATAATAATTCGCAAACACTTCTGCAATCTCTTTGTCGTCTCTCACCAGCACTCCATCTCCTCTAGCTATGTGGATTATCCTTGATGAGCCCCTTACTCCCTTAACCAATTTCGCCATGAATTTTCCGGATTTGTTACCATGCCGGTACAACTGAAACTTATAATATTGCATCGACTTGACCGCCCTAGCATGTAGTAACTCCCCTAATGAGGTTTGTAATGCGATTAATGAGCTACGTCTATCATCTGAAGGAGATTTACCATAGAGTTTCCGTTCCTTAATCAATTGTTGTTCAAGCCTTAGTATTTCCCGATCTCTCGCCTTCCTCTTGAAGGCCGTGTATGCAATTATGTCCCCCCTGAGCACTGCTTTGGCCGCCTCCCAGAAAAGCACCTGGTTATGTGCATGATCAGCATTATTTGTCTGATATTCATTCCACTTAGTGGCTAAATATTCCCTGAATTGAACATCCCAGTATAGCTGTATCGGAAATTTCCATCGGAAAGATCCTACCTCCTCCGATCCCAATTTTACTGAGCACCATACCATAGCATGATCTGACACACTATATGCACCAATCCCTGTGTCCAACACTGAGGAAAAAAGAGCGGTCGATGCCAACCAGTAGTCAATTCGCGACTGCAACTTGTGGGCCCTGGAAAGATGGGTGTAATCTTTTCTCCCGGATGCAGAACCCGCCAAATATCCAAAGATGCAAAGTGGAACAAAGTAATGGGATTCCTCTACTCTGATTCCCCACTGCTCGTACCGAGTCCAGAGACTTATCTAAACTCGGGTCATGCACCATGTTGAAATTCGGGCCATAGATATTACACAGGAGCAGCTACTTTCTGCATATTATAGCTCTGACTATTAGAATTCTGCCCTTAGAGTCTCTCCAGGTTTGTATCTTTTGCACGTCCAACCCCTTTCGGAATAAGATCATCAGCCCTGCTGTACGATTAATCACCTGGGCTTCCTCTAAGTCTCCCACCCACCATTTTTTAAATTTCAATTGCTCGGACGTGGGTAAGTGGGTTTCTTGTAGGAACGCCACATCCGCTCTTTGCCGATTTAACGCCTGCATAATTTTTTGCCGCTTAATGGGTGAGGCTACTCCATTGACATTCCAAGACATTAGTTTAAGGGGTGTCATGAGTAATAGAATTTGTGATACAACCAATTATCCATTACCTTAACCCAGGCGTCGAGGACACCCCAGCACATGTCCCCCAGCCCAAAACCAGTATTATGGTCTGCCAGTCATCAGGCTCCTCCCCCACCGCACACGCCTGTCTATCAAAAAGTAAAAAGTAAAGAAATAAAACGAAAAACGCACCTATGAAAAAGACAATCCCTCCCCGAGCAGAAACCCCAAACCCCATCCCCCCTCCACCTCTCCCAGGCCCTTGAGACATCTGAATCTTCCCCACCTCCCCTCCCACCTGCCTATTCTCCCATTCTATGCCTCCCAGTCTAATCTAAGGTCCGTGTGAAGAGCTCGCCCTCGAGCCCCCCCCCCCCCCCTTTTTCCTGTCCCAATCAAGCCTCCTGGTCTGAGTAGTGGCGTACCCTTATATCAGATAACCTTATCCAACATTCATATCCTATCTAGCATCCAGTCCAGATATTAACATTCACTCCCCCCCCCCCCCCCCCACACAGTCACAACTCGTTTCACCTGGTCTTCCTTAGGTTACATCAAAATCAAACATATTGCAAAACAGAGTTTTAAGCAGTGCCAAATTAACATTTAAGCAAACGTTGTATCTACTGTTCTGCACCGTTCGAAAGGAGAGAGAGAAAAGAAAGAGGGGGGGGGGATCCTCTCATCCAGACATCCCTCCTTATCCAGTGCTCTCTCCCCCTCCATCTCCCCTCCCCCCTTCCTTCAACAATCATACTCCCTCACGTATCCTCAGACATCCAGTTAATATCCCACCCGCTGAGTGCCCTATAGACCCCTATTATAACAAAATGATTTCCCCTGCTGCCACATCTTCACAATCTCCTTCCTCTCCAATACTTGTACTGTTCACCACAGCAGGCCTCCTCCAGATGCTTGCGCAGAATTGTCCGGCACTGCACATGAAACCCTGGTATGTTATCATCGACAAAAGGCAAACTGTCTCAGTTAATACTAGTCTGTCCACTGAACTTCCACAAGCCAGCTGGTCTTGAAATAATCTAGTCATGATGAGATCCGACCACGCCGACTCTGTGTAATGTATAGAAAGCTCTACCCCTCCATCTCCGCTGCGCCAACATCTGTATTTGCAGATGACTTTCATGCCGTAAACACAGTCCTTCCCTCCTTCGCAGATCTCCACTTCCCATCAGTCCTCCAGTCACTGCATGTGCATATCAGATGGGGGGCAATGTCTGAAGAAAAGCCCTTGCCCCATCGGCCGTATCAAACATCTGCGGTTTCCCCTCCGTGAACACTTTGAGGCGAGCTGAGTAGAGCAAGGCAAACTGAATTTGTCTCCTATGTAATTCTCCACAAACCGGGGCATAGGCTTTACGCAGTAAAGAAACTCTGGAGGAATAGTCCTGAAAACATAGCACTGGCTTATTCTCGTACATTAGTGTTCCTTTGCTTCTAATGGCACGCAGAATTTCAGTTTTGTGCACAAAATTCAACAATTTGAAAATTACTACTCGAGGACGTGCCTCCGCGGACCGTCGCGGGCCCAGCCGATGTGCCCGCTCAATACATAACACTCCTGCCTCCGATTGCAATTGCAGGCTTTCACTCAGCCAGGATTCCAGAAAGCACCGAAGCTCAGAGTCAGCGATCTTTTCAGATAGACCTACCAAGCGCAAATTTGCACGCCTCGATCTGTTCTCTGCATCATCAAGCTGCTCCTCCAGGGTTCGTACCTTTTTTTGCAGTTCATCATGCCCGTTAGTCAGCTGCAGAACCTTGTCTTCCAGGTCCGACACTCTCTGACAGCATGTTGCAAATTCTCCGTTTAAGGCTTCCAGCCTTCCGTCCATGACTTCGAGCTTGTCTGTCTCCCCTTGAAATCGCCTGTCCAGCGAGGCATCTATTGCCGTCTTTACTTTGTGGACAATCTCCGCAACCCATGCGGATCCTACTGTGCCATGCCCAGAGTCGCCATCGTCCGCCATCTTGCTCTCGCTCTGGTGCGGCTTCTCTTTTTCTCTTCGTGGCGCTCGCAACGCCATCGTTATTAATACGGGTGAGCTGCAACCGCGTCGCTCTGCAAAACAGATTCCCCTGTTCTTGCTGGATGTAGCCTCTGAAAATCTTTCTATTCCAAGTATTTGCGGGATGGGGCCCGGGAGTGCTCTCCTCTTACAGCCGCTCGCTACTATGGCATCACGTGACCTCCCTGATTCGATTTTATTACACTTACAATGCCAAATGACTATCCTTAGGTCCCCATCTGACTCTTCTTGATGTAACACTATGAAATGTAACCCTCTCATTTTTACCTTTAAAAATGTTGGCCAGACTTTGGCTCGTACCTATTCCCTAGCTATTGATAGTGCAGGTCGTGATCCTATGATCCGTTTTCGGATCAAGGTTACAGACCCACCTTCGACTCCTGAACTCTGGTTACCCAAATCACACAAGCATCACTATGATCCCCAAATTCTTAATGCTAATTCTGTTCAGGATACCATATTCCAAGAAACTGGATATGAAGATTTTAATACATGGTTAAACTGGCTACACTGCTTCTTCCCTTAAAATTCCTGACTGCTACGTGTGTACAAGACCTTGTCCTGTACCCCAGTTATTTTCCTTTCCTTTTAATTTCAAACAACATTATAATACTTGTTTGTGTATGCTATTGTCTTTTACTTCTGAACATCCTATTTTAACTTCATGCAGGTTTATTTACTCTTTGTATCCGCCTTTAGCTTTTCATTCCTTGTTTCCTCCTTCTTTTGGTGTGCGTTTTAATCTAACCTTTTCTAGGTAAGAGATGTACAGAGAACCAGAGCCTTCCAATGATATCACTATCTTTAAGGCAGGGGTACTTAACCTTTTTTGTTCCCACACCCTTTTAATGAAATCCTCACCCCCGCCCCTACTGTACCACATGTCCACTTGTGACTACTGATAAGATACATACATCACTGTTAGCAGCTAACAGTTCCAACTAGTACTAACGTTGCTAAAATTTAATAGTACATAATTATACTCTAATAACTGTCCTAATAACTGCCTTCACTCTATCTAGAAAGTTTTGATAAATTGCCTCACATTTCAAGACCCTTCTGAACACCCCCTGTTAGACTCTTCCTGCACCCCTTAGGATGCAGGTCAGAGGTGTGTTGATGGGGTGTTCAGGCTCAGGCACCCTCCAAAAATTGTAGCATTGGATGCCTGGCTGGGAGGGATGCTCAAGCTCTGACAGCCAAAGAGATTCGCCTCCCAACGACCCCCCCCCCCCCAAGTATTTCATCCACTGACACAGGCACTTTTCGTGCGTGTTCAATTCAATGCATGAAATGAGCATGCAACCCTGTGGGCTTTTTCGCTGCTCAAACAGCAGAAGCGGGAGTCCGGCAGAGAATGTCTTTGGCTGGCAAGGTTTTTGAGTATCTCTGTTCGCAAAGGTATGCTTTGGCAGAGGCAGTGGAGGGAAGAGGGGGAACTGAGAGGAAATGCTTGGCTCCACACCCACACCCCTTAGAAATTGAGTTCTGGCTAGGCCCCTGGTGCAGGCACTTCTAGTTAAGAACCCATTCCTTAATGGCATCTGGAAGGTTTTTCTAAACTGTAAAGGCTTATTTGTGTGGGCTTCATCAGATGATGACACCTAATAGTGAGAACTTATGCTGCTTGTCCTGGGAGAATGCATGCCCAGTGGCGTAGCAAGGGCGGGGCGGTGGGGGCGGTCCGCCCCGGGTGTCAGCGGGTGGGGGGTGCTCCGTCGTTTCCTGCCACCACTATTCCTGTTTTTTAAAAAAAAATCCATGCAGCGATGCAGGCAGCGCTTCACGTCTGCCCTGTGTGTGCTGTAAAAGCTGAAAATCGCCTCGCTGGCGTCTGGCCTTCCCTCGCGATGTCCCGCCCTCTTCTGAGGTAACTTCCTATTTCCTCGAGGGTGGGACATCACAAGGGAAGGCCCGACGCCAGTGAGGCGATTTTCAACTTTTACAGCACACACAGGGCAGACGCGAAGCGCTGCCTGCATCGCTGCATGGATTTTTTTTTAAAACAGGCAGGGTGGTGGCAGAAGGAGAGGGCCCTGTCAGTCTGGACGGAGGGGAGACGACGGGACCAGGTCAGGGGGGGGGGGGGGCTCAGAGGGGAGAAGGGGATTGGGGAGGGGTGGGGGAGCCCAGAGGGGAGAAGGGGATTGGGGAAGAGTGGGGGTGCTCAGAGGGGGCTCAGATGGGAGAGGGGGAGCTGAGAGGGGCGAAGGGGATTGGGGAGGGTTGGGGGAGCCCAGAGGGGGAGAAGGGGATTGGGGAGGGGTGGGGGAGCCCAGAGGGGAGAAGGGGATTGGGGAGGGGTGGGGGTGCTCAAATGGGAGAGGGGGAGCCCAGAGGGGAGAAGGGGATTGGGGAGGGGTGGAGGAGCCCAGAGGGGGCTCAGATGGGAGAGGGGGAGCTCAGAGGGGAGAAGGGGATTGGGGAGGGGTGGGGAGCTCAGAGGGGGGAGAAGGGCATAGGGGAGGGGTGGGGGTGCTCAGAGGGGAGAAGGGTCTGAAGCTGGAACTGGGGTCTGACAAGTGGGCAGGAGGGAAAATGGGTCCATGCCTGGGGCAGGTGGGAGAATGGGTCTGGGGCTGAAAAGGGGGGATGCAAGGCATGTGGTGGATGAAGGGGGCTGGAACTGGGGGCTGAAAAGGGGCAGGGGCTGAAACTGTGGGGACTAGGAGCTTTAAAGGGGACAGGGAGAACTGGCTGGGGCTGAAGCTCAGGTCTGATGGGAGAAAAGGGCTGGGGACTGGTGGGATAGTGGGGCTGAAAAGGGGGGCAGGTGGGAGATGTGAGCTTGGCCTGGAACTAGGGACAGGTGGAATAAGGGGGCTGAAAAGAGGGGGCAGAGAGAGAGACCCTGGATGGAAGGGGGGGGCGTGAGGGAGGGCAGACTCTGGATGGATGGGAGAGGGAGGGCAGACGGATTGAAGGGGCAGAGAGAAAGGGCAGATGGTGGGTGGAAGGGGGAGAGAGAAAGAGGGCAGACTGGTACAAATGGTGGATGGAAGGGGCAGAGATAGAGGGCAGATGTGGATGGAAGGAAGAGAGGGCAGACAGTGGATGGAAGGGGCATGGAGAGAGGGCAGACAGTGGATGGCAGAGAGAGAGCGAAGACAGATGCTGGATGGAAGGAAGACAGTGAAAAGAAGATGAGGAAAGCAGAAACCAGAGACACAAACTGTAAATAAAATATATATTTTTTATTTTTTTGCTTTAGGATATAGTATTGTAGCTGTGTTAATAAATGTTTATAAATAGAACATGTAAATAAGGTTATCTTTTTATTGGACTAATTTTAATACATTTTGATTTAACTTTCAGAGAACAAAACCCCCTTCCTCAGGTCAGGATAGGATACTGTAACAGCACTATACTGTATTGACCCGAGGAAGGAGATTTTGGCCTCTGGAAGCTAAATGTATTAGTCCAATAAATGGTATTATTTTATTTTCTGTATTTCTTTTATTTCTATTTGTTAATTTGTAAAGTGGTGATTGGTATTTGTTAGTTTTTTTCAAATTTACATCTGCTGTCTTTATATTTTGCACAGTATTAGGGGACATTTTCTGTTTCTGTGGTGTTGCATTGTATGCAGAGTCTGGCATCGGGGGTTCAGTTTAATTTTTGTCTAAATAGAAAGTTTGTGATTACTTATTCTATAGTGGATTAGGGTGTATCTGTGTTTGTGAAAAAGACGTGGCTTTCGGTTGGCATTGACTGTGCAGGATCGACGATCTGTACTAATCTGTCTGTTTTCGTTTTACAATAGGTGAATTGATGTTCTAGTGCTCACTGTAGTGTTTAAGATGCTTTCCTTTTCCTTGTGTGACTCATACAAATTACTGCTTATGGTATGGTAGAATTGCTCTATAGGTCCTGAGTGTTTTGTATTCTCGGTATGCCTAGTACTGGATTTGGGGGGGGGGGGGGGGGGGGTGTTAAAAAATGACCGGCCCCGGGTGTCAACTACCCTAGCTACGCCACTGTGCATGCCCCCTGATTATTGTTACCAAGTACCTTTCCTCTGGTAGCTCTTGAATTTAGCACAGATCTTCTGTATGGCACTGTACAACACTGGTGCTGAGTCAGTCAACTGGCCCTAGTCTTGCTTGTTAAACTCCTGCTGCAAAATCTTCATACTTAGAAACGTTTGAAATTGTTAGAAAGCCAGGCCTAATTTTTCAACTTCTGTTTCAATTCCTACTAAAGCCATGTGGCCATCTTCATTCTTGTACACTGCTTTTGAAAATGGAAATATAAAACACAAGTTACGTTCTTGTCTAAGTTGGTGGCCTTGGAATACCTTGGATAATACCTTGCCATTTTCACTGTGTATTTGTGTGCAGGTATCACGGTCCTGAGCTGGAGATGTGGGCACTGGGAGTCACCTTATACACATTAATATTTGGTGAGAATCCATTCTGTGAGGTGGAAGAGACTCTAGAAGCTGTGTTAAAACCACCCTTCTCTGTGTCTGAAGGTGAGACATTGCTTTGATTTATTAAGGGGATGTTGCCTTAATTTAGTAAAGGAGGAAGAAACTACAGTGACCAGATACATCCTGAACAGACATTGCATATCCTGATTAGACATTTCTTCACAGGTGTGAGACAGGCAGTAGCTAGGTTCTGACTATGAAGCTTATGAAAGAATCTTGGCTCTATACTATTTGGTGTACTTTCCAATGGAGAAACTGATGTATCTTGATAGAAATAAATAAATATGTCGTATACCTTTGATGGCTCTCTGAAGATGTGGCTTTTAGTATGTGTTGAGGTTGAGTAGGGGAGGCAAATGAGAACAATCTGGGATGAAAGCAAGTGATAACAAATAGTATGTTGAACTGTATGCTTGATTAGATGGGCAAATGCTGCTTTAGAAAAGTACATTAACACTGGCTGTTTCCTCTGTATACAGGAGACAGCTTTCAAACTCTGCACACTGGAACAAAGACTGCAGATTCTTTTTTTCTGTTATCTAGGGGTTATTATTGATGCAGAACTCTCATTTGCCAATCAAATCTCTCAGGTTCTTCAGCAAGGTTTCCACGCATTACTGCATCTTTGCTCAGTTCAAAGCTTTCTGGATTTCCAGTCACTTCATAACCAGTGCTGGGCAGACTTCTATGGTTTACGCCCTGATCATAACTGAATAGATATGGATGGGCTGAAGTGTAAATTTTAACGGGCTTCAACGTTAGCTTAAGAACTTTTAGTACAAGAACAGTGCTGGGAAGACTTCTATGGTCTGGTCCCTGAAAATGGCAAGGGCAAATCAAACTTGGGTATACATATAAAGTATCACATACCATGTAAAATGAGTTTATCTTGTTGGGCAGACTGGATGGACCGTTCAGGTCTTTATCTGCTGTCATTTACTATGTTGTGTTGTTATGTTTCTCCGAGGACAAGCAGGCTGCTTGTTCTCACGACTGGGTTGATGTCCACGGCAGCCCCCACCAACCGGAAGAAAACTTCGCGGGCGGTCCCGCACGCAGGGCATGCGCGGCCGTCTTCCCGCCCGTGCGCGACCGTTCCCGCTCAATCTTTTCTTTTCCGCGCTGGAGAGAGCCGTGTTCGTCTCTCTGTCAGCCCCGGAAACCGGATCGCGCTTTCGCCGCGAATTTTCTTTTTCTCGTTTCGTTGTTCTCCATTTTTTTCTATTAAGTAAAAAAAAAAAAAACGCTGAACTTTGTTTCCCTCGTCTCTTAGCAGGGGCATCACGTTGCGGCCTTGTGGCCGCGCGGTCGATTTATTTTCGAGGTGTGAATTTTACCGCCAACATCGACAACTTTGACTTCGCCGACGCAATTTTTCCGTCGATGTCCTCGAATGTCCCGAGTGGATTTAAAAAGTGTGGTCGGTGCAGCCGGCATATCTCGCAGACCGACACGCTTGGTGCCTCCAGTGCCTCGGGCCGGAGCACGATACCAAGACGTGTACTTTGTGTCTCGGTCTCCGGAAACGGACACAGGTAGCGAGGCAAGTTCTTCGGGACCATCTTTTTGGAACTTGCGCCGGCCCCTTGACGTCGACTTCAACGGCATCGGTATCGATGGCCGGTTCTTCGGTACCGGTATCGATGTCCACGAAATCGGCACCGATGGCATCGACCCCAGGAGCACAGGTCCCGTCGGCCCGCCGGTCCCCCGGTGAAGGCAGAGGTGAGAGGCCGCGTGGGCAATCGGCCCCGGTCACTCCCTCTACCCAGGGCCCCCGGGACCGAACCCTGTCGGACCCGATCCCTCGAGGCCGAGGGGGATCGACCTCCTCCTCCTCAGTTCCACCAAGCGCCGATGACGGGCACCGCAAAAAGGCGAAGAAGCACCATTATCGGTCACCCACGATGCATCTGGCTCCCGGCGCCGGGGATGAGTCGACGCCGAGGAAGCGGCAGCGTCGAGAGGAGAGGTCCCCCTCTGTAGTAGAGGTACCGCCACGTCAGGGTGCCAGCACTTCGGTGCAGTCTCCTGGACCCGAACAGCTTCCGGCACCGACGCCTCTACCGGCCCCCTCGCCTTTCCCGACAGCGGGCCTGGACGAGTGCCTCCGAGCCATCCTTCTGGGGATTCTGGAAGGGCTGATGCGCCAGACTGTGCCGGCACCGGGGGTGCTTGTGCCCTCGGCGCCGTTGACTGTGGCGCCGGTGTGCTCTAGCCCGGTGCTGAGGCCTTCGACGCCGCTTGTGGCGCCGGTCTCGACTGCCACGCAGGTGGAGTCGACGTCGATGGAGGGAGCTTCATCCCCGCCGGCGCGGGAGTCCACCGCTCAACGACGCCACCGAACCCTCGGTGCCTCGACGTCGAGCCGGGCCCGGTTGAGGACTGAGCTGCACGAGCTCATGTCCGACACCGAGGAAGAGGCCTCGTGGAGGGAGGAGGAGGACCCCAGATATTTCTCCTCAGAGGAGTCTGTGGGCCTTCCCTCCGACCCCACTCCTTCACCAGAGAGAAAGCTCTTGCCACCTGAGAGCCTCTCCTTTGCCTCCTTCGTCAGGGATATGTCTATTTGCATTCCCTTTGCCGTGGTCTCTGTGGATGAGCCGAGGGCTGAGATGCTCGAGGTCTTCGACTATCCATCACCACGTAGAGAGTCCTCCACGGTGCCGTTGCACAATGTCCTCAAAGAGACACTGCTTCGGAACTGGTTGAGACCACTATCTAATCCCACCATCCCCAAGAAAGCAGAGTCCCAATACAGAATCCACTCGGACCCAGAGTTAATGCGGCCCCAATTGCCTCATAACTCGGCGGTCGTGGACTCTGCTCTCAAGAGGGCACGGAGTTCGAGGGATACCGCCTCGGCGCCCCCGGGGCGGGAGTCTCGCAATCTGGACTCGTTTGGGAGGAAGGCCTACCAATCTTCCATGCTCGTGACCCGCATCCAGTCTTACCAGCTCTACACGAGCATACACATGCGGAATAATGTGAAGCAACTGGCGGACCTGGTTGATAAGCTCCCGCCGGAGCAGTCCAGGCCTTTTCAGGAGGTGGTCAGGCAGCTGAAGGCGTGCAGAAAGTTCCTGTCCAAGGGTATATATGACACCTGTGACGTGGCTTCTCGTGCTGCGGCCCAAGGGATAGTGATGCGCAGGCTCTCATGGCTGCGTGCTTCTGACCTGGACAACCGCACCCAGCAGAGACTGGCCGACGTCCCTTGCCGGGGGGATAATATTTTTGGTGAGAAGGTCGAGCAGCTAGTGGACCAACTGCATCAGCGGGAAACCGCCCTCGACAAGCTCTCCCACCGGGCGCCTTCAGCATCCACCTCAGCAGGTGGACGTTTTTCCCGGGCCCGGCAGGCTGCGCCCTATGCCTTTAACAAGCGTAGGTACACCCAGCCGGCCCAAAGGCCTCGTCAGGCACAGGGACAGTCCCAACGCGCTCGTTCTCGACAACAGCGTACACCTAAGCAGCCCCCTGCACCTCCACAGCAAAAGCCGTGGACGGGCTTTTGACTGGATCCATGGGAACATAGCCGCCCTCAAAGTGTCCGTACCGGACGATCTGCCGGTCGGAGGGAGGTTAAAATTTTTTCACCAAAGGTGGCCTCTCATAACCTCCGACCAGTGGGTTCTCCAAATAGTGCGGTGCGGATACGCCCTGAATTTGGCCTCCCTTCCACCAAATTGTCCTCCGGGAGCTCAATCCTTCAGCTCCCATCACAAGCAGGTACTTGCAGAGGAACTCTCTGCCCTTCTCAGCGCCAATGCGGTCGAGCCCGTACCACCCGGGCAGGAAGGGCAGGGATTCCATTCCAGGTACTTACTTGTGGAAAAGAAAACAGGGGGGATGCGTCCCATCCTAGACCTGAGAGGCCTGAACAAATTCCTGGTCAAAGAAAAGTTCAGGATGCTTTCCTTGTGCACCCTTCTGCCAATGATTCAGAAAAACGATTGGCTATGTTCCCTGGATTTAAAGGACGCATACACTCACATCCCGATACTTCCAGCTCACAGACAGTATCTCAGATTCCACCTGGGCACACGGCACTTTCAGTATTGTGTGCTGCCCTTTGGGCTCGCCTCTGCCCCACGGGTGTTTTGCAAAGTGCCTCGTGGTGGTAGCGGCGTATCTACGCAAGCTGGGAGTGCACGTGTTCCCATATCTCGACGATTGGCTGGTCAAGAACACCTCGGAGGCAGGAGCTCTCCAGTCCATGCAGTGCACTATTCACCTCCTGGAGCTGCTGGGGTTTGTGATAAATTACCCAAAGTCCCATCTCCAGCCAGCCCAGTCTCTGGAATTCATAGGAGCTCTGCTGAATACTCAGACGGCTCAGGCCTTCCTTCCCGAAGCGAGGGCCAACAACCTCCTGTCCCTGGCTTCCCAGACCAGAGCGTCTCAGCAGATCACAGCTCGGCAGATGTTGAGACTTCTGGGTCATATGGCCTCCACAGTTCATGTGACTCCCATGGTTCGTCTTCACATGAGATCTGCTCAATGGACCCTAGCTTCCCAGTGGTTTCAAGCCGCCGGGAATCTAGAAGATGTCATCCACCTCTCCACCAGTTGCCGCACTTCACTGCACTGGTGGACCATTCGGACCAATTTGACCCTGGGACGTCCATTCCAAATTCCACAGCCCACGAAAGTGCTGACGATGGATGCATCTCGCCTGGGGTGGGGAGCTCATGTCGATGGGCTTCACACCCAGGGACTGTGGTCCCTCCAGGAAAAGGATCTTCAGATCAACCTCCTGGAGCTCCGAGCGATCTGGAACGCACTGAAGGCTTTCAGAGATCGGCTGTCCTGTCAAATTATCCAAATTCGGACAGACAATCAGGTTGCAATGTATTACATCAACAAGCGGGGGGGCACCGGATCTCGCCCCCTGTGTCAGGAAGCCGTCGGGATATGGCGTTGGGCTTGCCAGTTCGGCATGCTCCTCCAAGCCACATACTTGGCAGGCGTAAACAACAGTCTGGCCGACAGACTGAGCAGAGTCATGCAACCGCACGAGTGGTCGCTCCATTCCAGAGTGGTACGCAAGATCTTCCGAGAGTGGGGCACCCCCTCGGTGGACCTTTTCGCCTCTCGGACCAACCACAAGCTGCCTCTGTTCTGTTCCAGACTTCAGGCACACGGCAGGCTAGCGTCGGATGCCTTTCTCCTTCATTGGGGGACAGGCCTCCTGTATGCTTATCCTCCCATACCCTTGGTGGGGAAGACCTTACTGAAGCTCAAGCAAGACCGCGGCACCATGATTCTGATAGCGCCTTTTTGGCCCCGTCAGATCTGGTTCCCTCTTCTTCTGGAGTTGTCCTCCGAAGAACCGTGGGGATTGGAGTGTTTTCCGACTCTCATTTCGCAGAACGACGGAGCGTTGCTGCACCCCAACCTTCAGTCTCTGGCTCTCACGGCCTGGATGTTGAGGGCGTAGACTTCGCCTCGTTGGGTTTGTCTGAGGGTGTCTCCCGTGTCTTGCTTGCCTCTAGGAAGGATTCCACTAAAAAGAGTTACTTTTTCAAGTGGAGGAGGTTTGTCGTTTGGTGTGAGAGCAAGGCCCTAGAACCTCGTTCTTGCCCTGCACAGAACCTGCTTGAATACCTTCTGCACTTATCGGAGTCTGGCCTAAAGACCAACTCAGTAAGGAATCACCTTAGTGCGATTAGTGCTTATCGTGTGGAGGGTAAAGCCATCTCTGGAGAGCCTTTAGTCGTTCGATTCATGAGAGGCTTGCTTTTGTCAAAGCCCCCTGTCAAGCCTCCTGCAGTGTCATGGGATCTCAACGTCGTCCTCACCCAGCTGGAAACCTCCTTTTGAGCCACTGAATTCCTGCCATCTGAAGTACTTGACCTGGAAGGTCATTTTCTTGGTGGCAGTCACTTCAGCTCGTAGGGTCAGTGAGCTTCAAGCCCTGGTAGCTCATGCTCCGTATACTAAATTTCATCACAACAGAGTAGTCCTCCTCACTCACCCTAAGTTCCTGCCAAAGGTGGTGTCGGAGTTCCATCTTAACTAGTCAATTGTCTTGCCAACATTCTTTCCCAGACCGCATACCCGCCCTGCTGAACGTCAGTTGCACACATTGGACTGCAAGAGAGCATTGGCCTTCTACTTGGAGCGGACACAGCCCCACAGACAGTCCGCCCAATTGTTTGTTTCTTTCGACCCTAACAGGATTGGGGTCGCAGTCGGGAAACGCACCATCTCCAATTGGCTAGCAGATTGCATTTCCTTCACTTATGCCCAGGCTGGGCTGACTCTAGAGGGCCATGTCACGGCTCATAGTGTCAGAGCCATGGCAGCGTCGGTGGCTCACTTGAAGTCAGCCACTATTGAAGAGATTTGCAAGGCTGCGACGTGGTCATCTGTCCACACATTCACATCACATTACTGCCTCCAGCAGGATACCCGACGCGACAGTCGGTTTGGGCAGTCAGTGCTGCAGAATCTGTTTGGGGTGTAAATCCAACTCCACCCTCCAGGACCCAAATTTATTCTGGTCAGGCTGCACTCTCAGTTAGTTGTTCTTCGTAGGTCAATTTCTGTTATACCCTCGCCGTTGCGAGGTTAAATTGACCTGGGTTCTTGTTTTGAGTGAGTCTGAGAGCTAGTGATACCCCAGTCGTGAGAACAAGCAGCCTGCTTGTCCTCGGAGAAAGTGAATGATACATACCTGTAGCAGGTGTTCTCCGAGGACAGCAGGCTGATTGTTCTCACCTACCCTCCCTCCTCCCCTTTGGAGTTGCGTTTTGATCATTTTTGCTTGTCATTCAACTGAGCGGGAATGGTCGCGCACGGGCGGGAAGACGGCCGCGCATGCGCGGTGGGCGTGCCCTGCGTGCGGGACCGCCTGCGAAGTTTTGTTCCGGTTGGTGGGGGCTGCCGTGGACATCAACCCAGTCGTGAGAAGAATCAGCCTGCTGTCCTCGGAGAACACCTGCTACAGGTATGTATCATTCACTGTCTGCCCAGCACTATCCCTGCCTCCCAACCACCGGCTCTGGCACAGACCGTATAAGTCTGCCCAGCACTATCCCTGCCTCCCAACCAGCCCTGCCTCCCACCACCGGCTCTGCCACCCAATCTCGGCTAAGCTTCTGAGGATCCATTCCCTCGGAACAGGATTCCTTTATGTTTATCCCATGCATGTTTGAATTCCTTTACCGTTTTCCTCTCCACCACCTCCCATGGGAGAGCATTCCAAGCATCCACCACTCTCTCCGTGAAAAAATACTTCCTGACATTTTTCTTGAGTCTGCCCCCCTTCAATCTCATATCATGCCCTCTAGTTCTACCGCCTTCCCATCTCCGGAAAAGGTTCGTTTGCGGATTAATACCTTTCAGATATTTGAACGTGTGTATCATATCACCCCTGTTTCTCCTTTCCTCCAGAGTATACATGTTCACTCCGCAAGTCTCTTCTCATGCGTATTGTAACGCAAATCCCATACCATTCTCGTAGGACAAGAAGAGCTGGGATTCTATTCCAGGTACTTCCTTGTGCAAAAGAAAATGGGGGATGCGTCCCATCCTAGACCTAAGGGCCTGGTCCGAGAAAAGTTCAGGATGGTTTCCCTGGGCACCCTTCCTCCCATGATTCAGAAAAACGATTGGCTATGCTCTCTGGACTTAAAGCATAGGCGGTCGGTGGCCCAACTGTTTGGGGAGGCTAAAGGGGGTGGGGTTAGGGGTGTGGCCAGGGGCGGGGCTTACATCCATAGTTGTCTGACAACACAGAAAAAAAATAAGTAAAAATAAAATAGTCACAATTAATACCTTTTATCAAATTTAGATATTAGATATGTATCATATGTCAAAGAATAAAGTGGTTGCTCAAAGCATATTCTAAGCACAATCGCTCAACTGCAAAACACTATGCACAACTTTGTGCACACACTCAGAACCTTACTGTACCCTAAATATTACACTGGGCAGACTCTAATACACCAATATACCACCCATACAGAAAATGCAGACCGTCAAGAATATGAAACAAGGGATCATAATATCACAATTCTCATGTAGAGCCACAAAACACCCTTTTAGGGTGGATAGTGTTCACAATGAGCTCTTTTTATTAACGGCCATATGTAGATCCTTCAAGAGGTAGTGTGTCATGATTTAGGCTCTACACCCTTTCTGATGTTTTGGTGCCACTTCAGTAAGGCCAACACACAATCTCTCTACTGCAAAACACTATATACAAATTTGTGCGAAAACACAACTCATAACCTTACCAAACCATAACAGCACTAATTCCAAGGACAGGACGAGCTATAACCTTATGCATGGAAAGGCAGCACTATAATTACACTGGACTCTAAAACCAGTACACAACCAAGTGAAACAAAAACAAAACAAAAAAGGCTGCAAATACTACATCTTGATCACACATGAAAAACACAACAGATATGAAGGCAAAATACTGAATTCATCCTCTGCTGCCTCCCCTCTTCTCGCCTCCCTTCACTCCTACCCTCTCTTCTCCCAGCCTACCTCTCCCTTTCCCTCCTCTTCCAGCCTACCTCGCCCCTTCCTCATCTCTCCTCCAGTGTGCCTCTCTCCTTCCTCATTTTTCCTCCAGCCTGCCTCTCTCCTTCCTCATCCTTTTTTTCTCTACCTGCCTCCCTTCTGCCTTCCTATCCCAACCTGCGCCTCCCCTAACTCTTCCAGCCTCTCTCACAGCCTGCCTCTCCCCTTCCTCATCCTTTCTGTCCTCCTCCAGCCTGCCTCTCCCCTTTGTCACCCTCTCCCAGCCTGTCTCTCCCCTTCATCTCCAGCCTGCCTTCCTCCCTCTTCCTCATCCTATCTGAGCCTTGAGGACAAATATCATTCTGAGGGACCACTGTAATTACTAATCTGCTATCAGCAATCCCTTATATCGGTAACTTGTTAGTCCAATGAATCTGAGGTGGATTCTCAGTAGATAATGCCACCCTAACCCGATTTTTTGCTTTTCACGTCATCCTTCCATTCTTAATTGCAGGTATAAGTATCATACATTTAATCTTATTACATGAAACAGGATCAAACAACCCGTCTTCTACTCCCTCCCTTCTCATCCCTACCCCCTACCCCTTCTCAGTTTTCCCCTCCCCGCCCCCTTCAAGTATTTTACGTCATACATCCTTCCTTTGTGCCCCACCTACTTCTGGGCATGGTATCGCCTTGTCCGTTTCTGTGGGCAATCGCTTCTGATTGGTTGTAGTGCGCTGATAAGGAAATAGGCGTGCGTGGGAACTGGAAACATGTTTGACAGAGCCGGTAACTTGGGTTCCTTCCGTTTCTTTCCGCGGGGCTCGTGGATGGGTGACGCGCATGTCGGACCTCAGGGCCCAGTTCCCGCCTGCCTCCGGTGACGGTCTCTGCGCTGTAGTTCCGGGCATTGGCCAGAGCGTGTAACAGCCCCAGGCAGAGTTCCGCTCTTGGATACCCGGGATTCGCCGAGTTGCTGCTTTTTCTTTGTGTTGATGCTGTGGTGCGTGCATCGTGCTTCGGATACCTTATGGAGGCAGCAGAGGCTTATCGGGTCGGCGCGGCTGGGGAGGCTTAGCCTCCCCAAGCCTCTTATACCAGGCGCCTATGACTTAAAGGATGCTTATACACACATCCCGATACTTCCAGCCCACAGGAAGTATCTTCGGTTCCCGTCTGGGAACACAGCACTTCCAGTATTGTGTGCTACCCTTTGGTCTCGCATCTGCGCCCAGGGTTTTTACAAAATGCCTGGCAGTAGTTTCAGCGTTGTTATGCAGACTGGGAGTACATGTGTTCCCTTATCTCGACGATTGGCTGGCTGGTGAAGAACACCTCAGAGGCAGGAGCTCTACAGTCCATTCAGGTGACTATTCGACTCTTGGAGCTACTAGGGTTTGTCATCAATTACCCAAAGTCCCACCTTCTTCCAGTTCAACAACTAGAATTCATAGGAGCTCTGCTGGACTCTCAGACAGCTCAGGCCTATCTTCCCGAGATGAGGACAGACAACCTTCTGTCTCTCGTTTCCATGGCCAGAGCGTCTCAGCAGATTATAGCTCGGCAAATGTTGAGACTGCTAGGCCATATGGCCTCCACAGTTCATGTGACTCCCATGGCACGCCTTCACATGAGATCTGCTCAATGTACCCTAGCTTCCCAGTGGGACCAAGCTGCGGGGAATCTAGAGGATCTGATCCAGCTGTCCGCCGAATTTCACAATTCCCTTCAGTGGTGGACAATTCGATCCAATTTGACCTTTGGACGTCCCTTCCAAATTCCTCAGCCTCAGAAAGTGCTGACCACGGATGCATCTCTCCTGGGGTTGGGGGCTCATGTAGATGGGCTCCACACTGAGGGAACTTGGTCCCTCCAGGAATCAGGTCTTCAGATCAAGCTCCTGGAGTTGCGAGTGATCTGGAACGATCTAAAGGCTTTCAGGGATCGGCTGTCCAATCAAATTATTCAGATTCAGACAGACACCCAGGTTGCCATGTATTACATCAACAAGCAGGGGGGCACCGGATCTCGACCCCTGTGTCGGGAAGCCGTCCATACATGGCTTTGGGCTCGCCGTCACAGCATGTTTCTCCAAGCCACGTATCTGGCAGGCATAAACAACAGTCTGGCCGACAGGTTGAGCAGGATTATACAACCTCACGAGTGGTCGCTCGACTCGGACGTGGCACGCAAGATCTTCCAAGCGTGGGGCACCCCGTCGGTGGATCTTTTTGCCTCTCAGATCAATCACAAGGTCCCTCAGTTCTGTTCCAGACTTCAGGCCCACGACAGACTAGCTTCAGATGCCTTTCTCCTGCATTGGGGGGAGGGCCTTCTGTGTGCGTATCCTCCCATACTTCTGGTGGAGAAGACTTTGCTGAAACTCCAGCAAGACCATGGAACCATGATTCTTGATTGTGCCTTTTTGGCCGCGTCAGATTTGGTTCCCTCTTCATCTAGAGTTGTCTGAAGAACCGTGGAGATTGGAGTGTTTTCCAACCCTCATCACTCAGAACAAGGGGGCGCTTCTGCATCCCAACCTCCAGTCTCTGGCTCTCACGGCCTGGATGTTGAGGGCGTAGACTTCGCCTCCTTGGGTCTTTCTGAGGGTGTCTCCCGAGTCTTGCTTCCAGAAAAGATTCCACAAAGAGGTGTTACTCTTTCAAATGGAGGAGGTTTGCTGTCTGGTGTGACAGCAAGGCCCTAGATACTCTCTCTGGTCTCAAGACCAACTCCATAAGAGTTCATCTTAGTGCGATTAGTGCTTATCATTGCCGTGTAGAAGGTAAGCCTATCTCTGGACAGCCTTTAGTCGTTCGCTTCGTGAGAGGTTTGCTTTTGTCACAGCCCCCTGTCAAACCTCCACCAGTGTCATGGGATCTCAACGTCGTTCTCACCCAGCTGATGAAGCCTCCTTTTGAGCCACTGAATTCCTGCCATCTGAAGTATTTGACCTGGAAGGTCATTTTCTTGGTGGCTATTACTTCAGCTCATAGAGTCAGTGAGCTTCAAGCCTTGGTAGTGCATGGTCCTTACCTCAAGTTTCATCACAACAGAATAGTCCTCCGCACTCACCCTTACCGAAGGTGGTGTCGGAGTTCCATCTGAACCAGTCAATTGTCTTGCCAACATTTTTTCCCCGTACACATACCCACCCTGCTGAACGTTAGTTGCATACATTGGACTGCAAGAGAGCATTGGCCTTCTATGTGGAGCGAACAAGCCCCTTCAGACAGTCCGCCCAAATGTTTGTTTCTTTTGATCCCAACAGAAGGGGAGTCGCAGTTGGGAAACGCACCATTTCCAGTTGGCTAGCAGATTGCATTTCCTTCATTTACGCCCAAGCTGGGCTGACTCTTGAGGGTCATGTCACGGCTCATATTGTTAGAGCCATGGCAGCGTCGGTGGCTCACTTGGTCAGCCACTATAGAAGAGATTTGCAAGGCTGCGACGTGGTCATCAGTCCACACATTCACATCTCATTACTGCCTTCAGCAGGATTCTCGACGTGACAGTCGGTTTGGTCAGTCGGTGCTGCAGAATCTGTTTGGAGTTTGTTCTGTTCCATGCTGCACTCTCAGATGTTTCTTTGTAGGTCAATCTTTGTTATGTCCTCACCCATTGCAAGGCCAAATTGACCTTCTTTTGTTGTTTTGAGTGAGCCTGGGGGCTAGGGATACCCCACATGTGAGAACAAGCAACCTTCTTTTCCTCGGAGAAAGCAAAGATACTTACCTGTAGCAGGTATTCTCCGAGGACAACAGACGGATTTGTTCTCACCAACCCGCCCACCTCCCCTTTTGGAGTTGTTGTTGTTCGTTATTTCCTTTTTGATATAACTGAGGCGGGAACGGACGCGCGCGGGTGGGAAGATGGCCGCGCATACGTGGTGCGAGTCCTTCGTGCTCCGGAAGCTGTCACAAAGCTTTATGAATTTTTGCTGGAAAAATACTCCGTTCCTGGGCGCCGTGGACGCCGACCCATTCCTGGGCCCCGTAGATGCCGACCCACTTGTAAGAACAATCAGCCTGCTGTCCTCGGAGAATACCTGCTACAGGTAAGTACCCTGTTTCCCCGAAAATAAGACATCCCCTGAAAATAAAACCTAGTAGAGGTTTTGCTGAATTGCTAAATATAAGGCCTCCCCCGAAAGTAAGACCTAGCAAAGTTTTTGTTTGACCCCGATGGGACATGGACACAGAAACCTTAATTTTTTTTCACTGCAACCCAAAGATGAAATAACATAAAAGAAATGCAAGAAACAAGACTGAGGTGGAAAATCATCCTCCATCACGCTTTTGAGAAGATCAACTACCGGTGAGTGAGCCCAGAAAGAAAAGAAACATCCCCCTTGCAGAAATAATAAAAGAAAAGAAAATGAATAACCGAGCCCTTTCGGCGCTGCTCCATCGCCTAAGGGCTAAGTCAGACTAGAAGGATGGAAAGTGTTGTTAATGAACAGGAGGAGCGCATAAAGCGCCACCAACGGGGAATGGAGCTACTGTAGAATTTTTTTTTTTTTAACGTTTGTAATATGGTAGGGATGATCCTGCACCCTAAGCCCTCTCACAACCTCCCGAGACCCCCAGTCAGAGCAGCCCGGCCCCACATTCCATTACCTTCCCTACTTCGTACCCCTCCTCCATTCCCAGCCCAGCCAGGGTGGCTCTGCTCCGCTCGAGTCCTGCGGTCACTGTGGGCAGATAGGCAAGCCACGGCCTACTCCTGCAGATTACCGCCCCCCCCCCCCCCCACTTCAATACTGTTCCTGACCGCCACAGTCCCCCTACTACTCCCGAATAAGATATCCCCTGAAAATAAGACCTAGAACATCTTTGGGAGCAAAAATTAATATAAGACACTGTCTTATTTTCGGGGAAACACGGCATCTTCACTTTATTCCGGTATCTCTCAATCCAAGCTCTGTAGACTCCAGGCACTTCAGAATTCTTGTGCTCGTTTTCTATGCAGAGCCAAAAAATTTGATCATGTTACTCCCTTATTAATCCGTCTTCATTGGTTACCTATTGAATATCATTCTCAATTCAAAATTGTCATACTTACAAGGCTTTGCATTTAGGATCCCCATCCTACCTTTCTCCTTTGGCTATTCCTTATACTCCCTCCTGTGCTCTTCGTTCTCTCGATTGTAACCACTTAGTGCTGCCCGCCCCCCCCCCCCCCCCCCCAAATACTCGCTATGAAGCTACCCAGAGTTCCTCCTTTTATTTTGTTGCTCCCAAATTTTGGAATAACCTTCGCCCTCCTAACTGTTCTGAAATTTCTTTTGTCAAATTCAAAGTTTTGCTAAAAGCTAATTTTTTCCAGCTTGCTTTTGGTATGGTGGAAGGCTGTCGCTCTGGAGACCGGTGAAAATGATCCTTTTTTATTGTTTGTCTGTTTAATTTGAATTAATATTCTCTTTCCTATTTTATAATGGCATTCCTTGTTTTATTGTTAAATGTTGTATTTTATATTGTAAACCGCTTTGATCCCTTTGTGAGCAATTGCGGTAACAGAAACATATAGTTTTTATTCAGGGGCTTTGCACCAGTTTTTAAAGTGAAAGTACACTAGCACTTTCATTTGATTATTGTGAGTATGAAGTATTCTTGACAAGTGTGTGAGTAGAATGAAAATGCCATCTCCTTGTGTACTTTTCGTCACCTGACTAAATCTTACCCTGGGAATGCCTTCTCTCAGTGTGTCTAAGTATGCATTTTGTTTCACAGTGTGCAAACTTTCAGCAGTATTGAGGATAGGCAGTTTTTTCAGACAGCCTATTTATGCAGATAAAAACATTTTTTTAACCCATGGAAGTTGCTTTGAAAATTGCTTTCTTTATACATTATACTAGTGGAACCATGCCCATTTCCTCAACTATGAAACGGGCCCTAGGTAGGCTGTCCTGTAAGCTTTTTTTTTTTTTCTCTCTCCCCTCCCCTCCCCTCCATGTCCAGCGATTCTCCTCTTCCCTGCCCTCCCATCCGTGTCTCGCAATTCTCTCCTCTACTGTCCTCCCATCCATGTCAATCAATTCTCCTCTGCCCTCCCCTTCCCTTCCTTACTTCCTCCCTCCCTCCCCTCGATGTCCCGCGATTCTCTCCTCCCCTCAATTTGTACCTGAACGTTCTCTGGCTGGCTGGCACTGGCTTCCGTTCCATTCGTAACATCCCTCCTGACGTCAGCTCCCCTCCACCGTTCCCTTCCCTCTCATTGTTCCGCACTTTGACATCATTACGTTTTGACGTGAGGGCGGGGCAATGAGTGGGAATGGATATTACGAACCCAGGCATCCAGACATAGAACGTCGGAAGTGCAAATTATTATATATAGGATATGGAGCTCTAATACAGTTTAATGTGAAGGGAAAGAAATGCAAATCCACAAATCTACTTGTAGAATTGTCATGTTTGAATATAGACATTTCCCTCATTTACCCCTCCTCCCCTGTTTACTAAGCCTCGTGGCAATGCCGACACAGTCCATTCAAAGTGAATGGTCTGTGTTGGCATTAGTGCACAGCAATCACTAGCATGGCTTAATAAACAAGGGGGGGGGGGAAGACATAGTAACATAGTAACATAGTAGATGACGGCAGATAAAGACCTGCATGGTCCATCTAGTCTGCCCATAACAAACTCATATGTGTATACCTTATCTTGAATTCGTACCTGTCCTTTTCAGGGCACAGACCATATAAGTCTGCCCAGCAGTATTTCCCGCCTCCCAACCACCAGTCCCGCCTCCCATCACTGGCTCTGGTACAGACCGTATAAGTCTGCCCTCCCCTATCCTCGCCTCCCAACCACCACCCCCTCTTCCCCCCAACTGCTCCGCCACCCAATTTCAGCTAAGCTTCTGAGGATCCATTCCCTCTGCACAGGATTCCTCTATGCATATCCCACGCATGTTTGAACTCCATTACCGTTTTCATCTCCACCACCTCCCGCGGGAGGGCATTCCAAGCGTCCACCACCCTCTCCGTGAAAAAATACTTCCTGACATCTTTCCTGAGTCTGCCCCCCTTCAATCTCATTTCATGTCCTCTCGTTCTACCGCCTTCCCATCTCCGGAAAAGGTGCGTTTGCGGATTAATACCTTTCAAATATTTGAACGTCTGTATCATATCACCCCTGTTCCTCCTTTCCTCCAGGGTGTACATGTTCAGGTCAGCAAGCCTTTCTTTATATGTCTTGGAACGTAATTCCCATACCATCCTCGTAGCTTTTCTTTGCACCGCTTCCATTTTTTTTACATCCTTCGCAAGATACGGCCTCCAAAACTGAACACAATACTCCAGGTGGGGCCTCACCAACGTCTTATACAGGGGCATTAAAACCTCCTTTCTTCTGCTGGTCACTCCTCTCTCTATACAGCCTAGCAATCTTCTAGCTACTGCCACCGCCTTGTCGCACTGTTTCGTCGCCTTCAGGTCCTCAGATACTATCACCCCAAGATCCCTCTCCCCGTCCGTGCCTATCAGACTCTCCCCGCCTAACACATACGTCTCCCTTGGATTTCTACTCCCCAAGTGCATCACTTTGCATTTCTTCGCATTGAATTTTAATTGCCAAACGTTAGACCATTCTTCTAGCTTCTTCAGATCTTTTTTCATGTTTTCCACACCCTCTGGGGTGTCCACTCTGTTGGAAATCTTGGTGTCATCCGCAAAAAGGCAAACCTTACCTTGTAACCCCTCGGCAATGTCACTCACAAATATATTGAACAGAATGGGCCCCAGCACCGATCCCTGAGGCACTCCACTACTCACCTTTCCCTCCTCCGAGCGAACTCCATTCACCACCACCCTCTGGCGTCTGTCCGTCAACCAGTTCCTAATCCAGTTCACCACTTCGGGTCCTATCTTCAGGCCGTCTAGTTTATTTAAGAGCCTCCTGTGGGGAACCGTGTCAAAAGCCTTGCTGAAATCTAAGTATATGACGTCCATAGCACGTCCTTGATTTAATTCTCCTGTCACCCAGTCAAAGAATTCAATGAGATTCGTTTGGCACGATTTCCCTTTGGTGAAACCATGTTGTCTCGGATCTTGCAACTTATTGGCTTCCAGGAAATTCACTATCCTTTCCTTCAGCATGGCTTCAATTACTTTTCCAATAACCGAAGTGAGGCTTACCGGCCTGTAGTTTCCAGCTTCTTCCCTATCCCCACTTTTGTGAAGAGGGACCACCTCCGCCGTTCTCCAATCCCTCGGAACCTCTCCCGTCTCCAAGGATTTATTAAACAAGTCTTTAAGAGGACCCGCCAGAACCTCTCTGAGCTCCCTCAGTATTCTGGGGTGGATCCCGTCCGGCCCCATGGCTTTGTCCACCTTCAGCTTTCCAAGTTGTTGATACACACTCTCTTCCGTGAACGGCGCTCTATCCACCTCATTCTCAGGTGTACTTTTGCCAGTCCCTCTCGGTCCTTCCCCAGGGTTTTCATCAGTGAAAACAGAACAAAAGTATCTATTTAGCAAATTGGCTTTTTCTTCATCATTTTCTACATAGCGTTTTGTTGTTTCTTTTAGTCTCACAATTCCCTTTATAGTCTTTCTCCTTTCACTAATATACCTGAAGAAGTTTTTGTCTCCCCTCCTTACATTTCTAGCCATTTGTTCTTCCACTTGCGCCTTCGCCAGACGTACCTCTCTCTTGGCTTCTTTCAGTTTCATCCGGTATTCCTCCCCGTGTTCCTCCTCTTGAGATTTTCTATATTTCTGGAACGCTAACTCTTTAATCTTTATTTTCTCAGCCACTTGCTTTGAGAACCATATCGGTTTCCTTTTTCTCTTGCTTTTATTTACTCTCCTTACATAAAGGTCTGTGGCCCTGTTTATTACTTCTTTTAGCCTGGACCACTGTCCTTCCACTTCTCGTATGTCCTCCCAGCCCATCAGCTCCTTCCTCAGGTATTCTCCCATTTTGTTAAAGTCAGCTCGCTTGAAATCGAGGACTTTGAGTTTAGAGTGGCCGCCATCCACATGAGCCGTTACATCAAAACAAACCGTTTGATGGTCAAGACTTCTCAGCATTAATTGATTTAATGATTTAAATCTTCTACAGCTGATAACTACTCCTATCCATAGAGCAGGATATATTTTAGACTTAGTTTTAGTGCACAAGCATGTTGCTCCTAATTTTGTTATTTCATTAGGTATTTCTTTACCCTGGACAGATCATATATGCTAACTTCAATGACCCTAATCCTTTCATATATGAATAAAATGCCAGGAGTCAATCACTTTTGAAATTCCAGAGCCATAACTGAAAAAAAGGTTTATTGTGATTTTTCAGCACTCTTCCTTAAGAATCAAGCTTCTTCCTAGAATTGTATCTTGAGCAATGCCCAGGAGGTGACCACCCCTTGAGGAAATCAAAACCTTAGTTAAAAATTCAAACAACAACATAGGCATTCTGAAGGGCTTTGATGTAAATCAAAATCTCATGAATCTGCAGGCCTTTAAGACTGCTGAAACCACCTGTAGTTTGGCTAGATTGATTTTTAATACATTAAAATAGTCTCCAGCATAGCCTTTACTGGATAGGCTGCACTGGTTACCAGTTGAGGCTCATGTTATTTTAAAATACTGTGCTTGATCTTTTGTTGTCTTCATGGTGAGGCCCCCACTATGTTTGTACCAAATCATCCTTTTTGGTCAAGTCAGGAAATACTTCTGGTGTTAAGAGCACATACTATTGAAGGGTTTGTTCTTTTTCAGTTGCTGCCCCTTTATAGTGGAATAAATTGCCTCCTAAACTCTGTTTGATATCTCACTATGGCCACTTCTGTAAAGACCTGGCTGTATTCATGATAATTTTGCTATTTTTTGAATGTTTATATGTATTTTGGTTAGGAATGGGAAAAATTATGTGCTAGGGCTGTGTCACGATTGTGACTATATTCCCTGTCGGACTTGCCACCTGCTCCAGCTGTTCCAGCCCGCCTGATCCAGCTTCTCCCTGCTCGTTCCAGCTTCTCCAGCTGTTCCAGCCCGCCTATTCCAGCTTGCTCCATCCCGTCTGATCCAGCTCCCCCCTGCTCGTCCCAGTCCATCTGCTCCAGCCTCCGCCGGATCCAGCTCTTCCTGCTCGTCCCAGTCCGTCTGCTCCAGCCTCCGTCGGATCCAGCTCTTCCTGCTTGTTCCAGCCACCTGCTCCTGCCGTTCCAGCCCGCCTAATCCAGCTTGCTCCTGTCAGCCTGATCCAGCTCTCCAGCCATCTGCTCCTGCTGTTCCAGCCCGCCTAATCCTGCTTGCTCCAGTCAGCCTGATCCAGCTTCTCCAGCTCTCCCTTGCTCGTTCCAGTCCATCTGCACCAGCTTGCTCCAGCCCGCCTGATCCAGCTTCCAGTCCATCTGCACCAGCTTGCTCCACACCACCTGATCCAGCTTCTCCTGCTCATTCCAGTCCATCTACACCAGCTTGTTCCGGCCTGCCTGATCAGCCTCTCCCTGCCTGCTGCCTGCTCTAGCTGTTCAAGCCCGATTGATCGAACTTGTCCCAGCCTGCCTGATCCAGCTTGTTCCAGCTCGTCCAACTTGCCTGCTCACTCACTCCCTACCGCTCACTACCTATGGCCCCCATTCACATTCTATTCCTCGCCCTATCCCTCCCCAATCTCTTCCCCCTCTCTCTGCTGTCCTGCTCACTACTGCAATACCCTACCTACCCCTATTCCTCACCACCTCACCATCCCTACTGTCCTCCTCCTCCTTCCTAGCTCTTATCCTCCAACACCTCCTTCCTGCCATGAACCCTTCCCCATACCTCCTCAGCGCATCCCGCCTTCGGCGCCCTACCTCCCCCACCCTTCTCCGCTCTCTCTTGCTCCTTTTCCTGCTATCCGCGGGAGACATCAATCCCAACCCAGGTCCTCCACACATGTCCTCGTCTCATCTATGCAAACGTCCCCGCGATATCTCCAATCTCATCTCCATTCCCCTCCTCCCCCCTTCCTCCCTCCCCTTCTCGTGTGCCCTGTGGAATGCCCACTCAATCTGCAACAAACTTACCTTCACCCATGATCTCTTCATCTCCCATTCCCTCCATCTGCTCGCCCTAACCGAAACCTGGCTCACCCCTGACGACACTGCCTCAGTCGCAGCCCTTTGCCACGGAGGCTACCTTTTCTCCCATTCGCCCCGCACAGTTAGCCGCGGTGGCGGTGTTGGCCTACTACTTTCGCCCTCCTGCAGTTTTCAACCCCTCCTCCTTCCACAGTCTCACTGCTTCTCATCCTTCGAAGTCCATTCCATCCGTCTATTCTACCCGCTGCCACTCCGAGTTGCAGTCATCTACCACCCCCCTGATAAGTCCCTCCCTTCCTTCCTCACTGACTTCGATGCCTGGCTCTCCGTTTTTCTTGAGCCCTCATCCCCATCCCTCATTCTTGGTGACTTCAACATACACACTGATAACCCATCCGACTCATACGCTTCTCAATTCCTCACCCTAACCTCCTCCTTCAACCTCCAACTGAGCTCCACCACCCCTACTCACAAATCTGGTCACTGTCTTGATCGCCTCCTCTCTTCTACCTGCTCGCCCTCTAATCTCTGTGTCTGCTCTTCCCATTTCTGACCATCACCTGATCACATTCACACTTCATCACCCTCCCCCTCAGTCCCGCCCAACACTAACCACTACCTCCAGGAATCTCCAGGCTGTTGACCCCCCCCCCCACCTTATCCGCTACTATCTCTGATCTCCTCCCGTCCATCACGTCCTCCGAGTCTGTCGACAAGGCTGTTTCCAATTACAATGCCACTCTCTCCTCCGCCCTAGACACCCTTGCACCGTCTGTTTCCCGCCCCACAAGGCGCACTAATCCCCAGCCCTGGCTTAACCCCTGCACCCGTTACCTTCGCTCCTGCTCCCGATCGGCTGAACGCCTATGGATGAAATCTCGCACCCATGCTGACTTCATTCACTACAAATTCATGCTATCCTCTTTCCAGTCCTCCCTATTCCTTGCCAAACAGGATTACTACACTCATTTGACTAATTCCCTCAGCTCTAACCCTCTTTGTCTCTTCGCCACCCTCAACTCCATCCTCAAAGTGCCTTCCGCTCCCCCCCCCCCACTCTCTCCTCAATCACTGGCTGACTACTTCCGCGACAAGGTCCAGAAGATCAACCTCGAATTCACCACTAAACCTTCTCCTCCTCTTCATCCTATCACCCACTCCCTCATCCAATCAACCAAGGCCGCCTCCTCCTCTTTTCCTGATATCACCGAAGAGGAAACCACCCATCTTCTCTCCTCCTCGAAATGTACCACCTGTTCCTCAGACCCCATCCCCACCAACTTACTTATCACTATCTCTCCTACTATCACCCCCCCCCCCCATCTGTCATATCCTCAACCTCTCTCTCTCCACCGCAACTGTCCCTGACATCTTCAAGCATGCTGTTGTCACACCTCTCCTCAAAAAACCTTCACTTGACCCTACCTGTCCCTTCAACTACCGCCCCATCTCCCTCCTACCCTTCCTCTCCAAAATACTTGAACGCGCCGTTCACAGCCGTTGCATTGATTTTCTCGCCTCTCATACCATCCTCGATCCGCTTCAATCTGGCTTTCACCCACTTCACTCGACAGAAACGGCATTATCCAAAGTCTGTAATGACCTGTTCCTTGCTAAATCCAAAGGTCATTACTCCATCCTCATTCTCCTCGACCTATCCGCCGCTTTTGACACTGTCAATCACAACTTACTTCTTGACACACTGTCCTCTTTGGGTTCCAGGGCTCTGTCCTCTCCTGGTTCTCCTCTTATCTCTCCCATCGTACCTTCAGAGTACACTCTCATGGTTCTTCCTCCACCCCTATCCCACTCCCTGTTGGAGTCCCTCAGGGTTCTGTCCTTGGACCCCTTCTTTTCTCTATCTACACCTCTTCCCTGGGCTCCGGGTGCCATCACCGCTTCTCCCAAAACCTATTGCCTATTTCTGTTAGTTTCGATTTCGATAGTCTTCCCTGGATCCCGCTGATGCCCTGACTGCTCTCCAATTTTCATTAACTTGACGATAACATAACGGGACTCCCCGTGATACCTGCCTTCCCCTCCCAGCTGATCGCTCTTACAATCCCGTTGCTAGTGAGCAGATCCCAGCACTGTCTCCTCACTGCCGCTGTTCCGTCGATCAGCTGTCATCCTCTCTGCTGCAGGTCGAACAAGCGGTTTCGCTCTAGGTCGGGGGTGTAGACGTTGTGTAAGAAACAGCATTAAGGCCGCCATTCAACGGTCTCCCACAGAATTCGCCATCTTTTCTCCAAGTCTGCCGTCGATAAGGAGTGATGTTGCCGCTTTTAACTGTTCCAGAAGAGGAGTAGCCCCACCTGCCTGTTTTGCTTGATGAAGGAGGAGCCTGTTTCTACACTGGACGTCTTGCAATTAATCAGCTGCCGCATCTCCCTTCCTCCTGTTTGCCCTAACTGCGGATCTGTGGAGAGTGCTCCGGCCACTATTTAATCTGCTAAGATTAGCCAGTTACCTATGGATTCCCCTTCTTCACTAGCTAGATTACAATTAGATTACAATTAGATTAACTAGATTACAATCTCATCTCCTGCCACCTCCTGGCATAATCATGTTCTCTTCCTCCACAACTCAAATTCTCTACCTGTCAGCCCTGTTGCACTCTGTCTTAACTGCTACTGAATCCTCTCATGGCCGCATTCCCATCATCACTGGACACAGGAAACTCTCATCCCGCACACCACCTTGCAACTCGTCACATGCTGATCAACTATCTGTCTCTGTTGCCTCTAAGTCCCATCCTCGCAAGCACTATCATTACACAACGGTACCCATTGTGCAAGTGAAACAAGTGCAATTCCAATCATTACATGTGGGCTATGTAAATGCGAGATCAGTAGTGAGCAATCCTGAACTGATATCTGACTGGATCTCCTCCGACGCTCTAGATATGTTGTTCATCACGGAAACCTGGATAAGAACACCTAAAGACCCCATTGTATTAGATCTCTGCCCAGCAGGCTACAAAATCATCCACTGGGACAGAAAAGACAAGCGAGGGGGCGGGTTGGCGCTCATTTACCGCTCCTACCTCATAGTAGATACAATTTCGGTTTTGACCTCCTCGTCGCTGGAAGTCGCTGCTGTCAAGGTTCATCACTCCTCCCTTCATGGCCAGCTGGCCTGTGTGCTGATTTATAGGCCTCCAATTACCTGGTCAAGCAGTCAACCTGTGCTTCTGGATTTCATCTCTAATGCCTGCATGAATAACTCGAACATACTTTTCTTAGGTGATCTTAACCTCCATTTGGATAATCCCACCTCTCCAGATGTATCCCAGTTCCTGGATTTTCTCCACCTTTGCGACCTTGAATGTCCTATCTCAGGTCCAACTCACAGTAAAGGCCATTCACTGGACTTCCTCTCATTTAAATTTTTAGAAGATCGTAACTTTTCTGTTCATGATATTGACTGGCTGGAAACGGCCTGGTCGGATCACTTTAAATTGCAGTTCACCCTGCATTGGCAAACCTCAGAACCCCTCCGACCTCGTCAGTCTCACCAATATTACACCAGAGGCGTCATCGACCCCAGCTTGTTCTGGAGATCTCTCTACAGTCACGGCTTGGATCTGCAACCATCCTCGCCCAATTATCTCTCCGACTGGGACCACACTTGCAAAACAGTGCTGAATACAATTGCACACCTGCGTCTCAAATCCTCGTACAATCGTAGACTATCACCCTGGTTCTCACCAGACCTGAGAGCTTTGAAATGTGAGGTACGACGTACGGAAAGAACTTGGCGAAAATACAAAACTGATCTGGCTTGAGAGGCCTGGAAAAGTATTCATCGCAAGTATAAATATGCTATCCGATCTGCAAAGCGCACTTACTTTTCATCTAAGATGCAAGCGGCAGGCCGGGACATCCGACAGATATACCAGCTACTAAACACCTTTCTAGATACTCGCAAGTTAGAACGCTCCAGTGTTAATCCTTCCTCAGCTACACAACTAGGAGCTTACTTCAAGGAGAAAATCCTTACCCTGCGGTCTTCAACCGTCAGCAGCCTCTCTGATGTGGATGACTTCCTGGCATCCCTGGTCGTGCCATTGGGTGCTTGCCCGGCTGACCGCTATTGGATCAAATTCAATCGCCTGTTGCCTGACAAGGTAACTGCGGCTTTACATAAATTCACAAATAAAAGCTGCAGATTAGATGTATGTCCGAACCACCTCCTAAAAGTTGCACCAAAATGTTACATTGAAGATTTGACTTGTTACCTCAATTATATGTTAAGCGCAGGTTTTTTCCCGCCAGGCCATGGAAACATCCTTCTCACCCCAATCCCAAAGAATTTAAAGATCAAGCCAGATGTCATCTCCAACTATCGTCCAGTGGCTTCGATACCTCTAGTTATCAAACTGATGGAGAGTCTGGTCAATGTTCAGCTTAACGAATTTTTGACTAATTTTGATATCCTCCACCATTCGCAATCAGGATTTCGAGTTCATTACAGCACGGAGACAGTCTTGGTCACTCTCTTATCTAACTTTAGACGAGAACTATCGGTTGGACGGAAGATTCTTCTGCTACAATTTGACATGTCTAGTGCTTTTGACATGGTGGATCATGAACTCCTGCTTCATCTACTGGATTCTTTCGGTATAGGAGGGCCAGTTTTGCTTTGGTTCAAGGGTTTCTTGACTTCAAGGTCCTATCAGGTCATGGTGAACTCCCACACTTCAGAACCGTGGAATGCTTCCTGTGGGGTCCCTCAGGGCTCTCCCCTTTCACCTACACTGTTCAATATTATGATGATGCCGTTAGCCACAGCACTTGCAAACCTAAACCTCAACCCTTTCATCTATGCGGATGATATTACAATCTACATCCCTTTTCAATCCTCAATATCAGAAGTTGCCAACCTCATAGATGCATGTTTCACCACTTTAGAACACTGGGCCAAGGTGTTCAGATTCAGGCTCAACAGGGAAAAAACTCATTGTCTCATCCTCTCGTCCACGTACGCTCATGTATCTGACACAATGCTTCCAGTTCTGGGCTCGGCCCTCCCGATTGCCAACAGCCTGAGACTTTTAGGGGTACATCTGGACTCGCATCTCCAGCTGGTTGATCATGTACACTTGGTCACCAAAAAAATGTTCCAGGCAATGTGGAGACTTCGGCGCATCAGATACCTCCTTCCCAGAGACTTGTTTCGTACCCTTGTCCACTGGCTTGTCCTATCCCATCTGGATTATTGTAGTGGTATTTACGTGGGTTGTCAGGCCTCCTTATTGAAAACGTTCCAAACGGCTCAGAACACTGCGGCGAGGCTCATCCTTAGAGTAAGGCGTTTCGAACATGCCGAACCCCTGCGCTTTAAACTTCATTGGCTGCCTGTACATGAGCGCATTGCTTTTAAGATCTGCTCCCTAACACATAAAATCATCTATGGGACTGCACCGGAATACATGCTCCCCTTGATCGACCTTCCGCCTAGAAATGCCAACCCTGCCGCTCGGTCATATCTCCACCTCCATTTTCCGAACTGTAAGGGAGTCAAGTACAAGAAAATCTTCGCCTCGTCCTTCCGTTACTGGAGTCCCAAACACTGGAATACGTTACCTCATCACCTTAAAACTCAAGAGGATCACGCCCTTTTTAAGAAGTTGTTAAAGACATTCCTCTTTGCTAAGACTTACCCCTCATCTTACTATGTTGATTAATGTATCCCTTGTCCCCTACCCTACCTAGTTCATTCTGTTAGATGCTTGCCTAATCTTTAAGTTTGTACTCTTATTTAACTTACTGTAAGCCACATTGAGCCTGCACAAGTGGGAAAATGTGGGATATAAGCAACAAATAAATAAATAAATAAATAAATAAATCTCATGGCTTCCAGTATCATCTCTATGCCGACAACACCCAGCTTTATCTCTCCACACCTAAGATCACTGCAGACACCCAGGCCAAAGTATCGCCTGCTTATCCGACATTGCTGCCTGGATGTCCAACCGCCACCTGAAACAACATGGCCAAGACCGAACTTCTTGTCTTCCCACCCAAACCACTTATCCTCTACCTCCACTCTCTATTTCGGTTGATAACACCTTCATCGTCCCCGTCTCTTCTGCCCGCAACCTCGGTGTCATCTTCGACTCCTCCCTCTCCTTCTCTGCGCATATCCAGCAGATAGCCAAGACCTGTCGCTTCTTCCTCTATAACATTAGCAAAATCCGCCCTTTCCTCTCTGAGCACACCACCCGAACTCTCATCCACTCTCTCGTTACCTCTCGCCTTGACTACTGCAACCTACTCCTCACTGGTCTCCCACTTAGCCACCTATCCCCCCTTCAGTCCGTTCAGAACTCTGCTGCACGTCTTATCTTCCGCCTGAACCGATACACTCATATCACCCCTCTCTTCAAGTCACTTCATTGGCTTCCGATCAGTTACCGCATTCAATTCAAGCTTCTGCTACTAACCTACAAATGTACTCGATCTGCAGCCCTCCTTACCTCTCAACCCTCATCTCCCCTTACGTTCCTACCCGTAACCTCCGCTCTCAAGACAAATCCCTCCTTTCAGTACCCTTCTCCACCACCGCCAACTCCAGGCTCCGCCCTTTCTGCCTCGCCTCACCCCCACGCATGTAACAAACTCCCCGAGCCCATACGCCAGGCCCCCTCCCTGCCCATCTTCAAATCTCTGCTTAAAGCCCACCTCTTCAAGGTCGCCTTCGGCACCTAACCTCTACACCTCTACCCAAGAAATCTAGACTGCCCCAACTTGACATTTCGTTCTTTAGATTGTAAGCTCCTTAGAGCAGGGACCGTCCTTTTTGTTTATTTTGTACAGCGCTGCGTAACCCTAGTAGCGCTCTAGAAATGTTAAGTAGTAGTAGTAGTTTCTCCTGCCAAGCCAAGTCTGCTTGTAAATCCTGAAGCCTGTGTGAAAATCCTGAAATCCGTTCCAGTCCATTCCGGGATCCTGTTCCAGCCAAGCAGTGCTCTGCTGTTCTGTTGCTAAGCCCCACCCTGCTGGTGACCTCGCCTGTAGTGACTTTATTACCGCCTGGGAACTTCCTAAGTTTGCCTTTGCATTGCTATAGGTCAGTCGGTGTGCTGTTGCACTTCTGCTTGATTCTGTCTGTGGGCATTTCTGCCTTTTGCTTCAGTGTGTCTGGGGGCATCTCTGCCTTCTGTTTCCGTGTGTCTGTTTGGTCAGTGGTGTTTGTTATATTCCTTTTACTTGTAGTTCTTGCTCTGTCTCCTTGTGCTGGCTGCTGCCAGTGGGTGTGTAATTAGCGCTCACCTTACTGCACCTGGGATTGTTCTCTCCAGTTGGAGTACTCTGTGGTGAGTCTGTTTCTCTCTAGTGTTTCTCTGTGTGTTTTGTGGCTGCCTTGTGTTCAGCCTTCTGTTAATGCTCTGGTATTAGTTTGTAGTTGTAGCCTAGCTTTGTGACAGAGTGGAGGATCAGGAAAATAGGGGACGCAGAAACAACTTACACATTCTCCGAGGACAAGCAGGCTGCTTGTTCTCACTGATGGGTGACGTCCACGGCAGCCCCTCCAATCGGAATCTTCACTAGCAAAGTCCTTTGCTAGTCCTCGCGCGCCCGCGCGCACCGCGCATGCGCGGCCGTCTTCCCGCCCGAAACCGGCTCGAGCCGGCCAGTCTTCTTTTGTCCGCACTCGGTACGGTCGTGTTTTCGCCGTGTCGAGCCCCGGAAAGTCGACCTCGCGCGTCCTTTTTTCGTTGACGTGTGTTTTCTTCGGAAAATCTTTAGAAAATTTTTGGGAAGTGCTCCGGAAGCCCCCCGGGCTTCGTTTGTCCCTTCCCGTATTTTTCAGTCTTTGCCCCGGTAAGTTTTCTTTCGTCGTCGGGGTAGGCCTCTTTTCGGCCTCGGTCGAGATTTTCTCCCTAAAACTTTTTGGTGCTCAAATTCGCCATTTCGGATTTTAATTTCGCCGGCGTGATTTTTCCGCCCATGACATCGAAGCCTTCCAGCGGCTTCAAGAAGTGCACCCAGTGCGCCCGGGTAATCTCGCTCACTGATAGGCACTCGTCGTGTCTTCAGTGTCTGGGGGCCGAGCACCGTCCTCAGAACTGTAGTCTGTGTTCCCTGTTACAAAGGCGGACTCAGGTAGCGAGATTGGCCCAGTGGAACGTTTTGTTCTCGGGCTCTTCGTCGGCATCGACACCAAGGTCATCGAGTGCATCGACGTCGTCCGCGTCCAGACCTTCATCCTCGGCCGCCAGTGCATCGAGTGCATCGAGGCATCGGCCCTCTGCATCGGCGCCGAGACATTGGATAGCTGCATCGACGTCGGTGGTACCGGGACCTCGTCTGCTGATGTCGTCGGACGGTGGTGCATCGTCAGGAGTGCAGGTGAGGGCTGTCCATTCCCCTGCTGGTGGCGGTGAGCCTTCGGGTGGGTCTTCCCCTGAGGGCTCCTGCGGTACAGCCCCCCCCCGAGATCGACCTCCTTCGACCTCGGCCCGAGGAAGCGACGGCTGGATTCTACGTCCTCCTCGTCGGTGCCGGGGAGCTCCGGTGACATACTTCGGAAGAAGTCGAAGAAGCATCGACACCGGTCTCCTCCCCACATCGGCACCGAGAGCTCTGGGTCGCCGAGGGAGTCGGCACCCAGCAGGCATCGACACCGAGAGGACCGCTCACCCTCTGTTCAGGAGGTGTCGATGCGCTCCACTCTGGACAGCCCGGAACAGCCTCCACGCCCGGAACAGGTTCTGACGTCGACGCCTGCATCGACCTTCATGCCTTTCTCTGCAGCCGCTCTGAACGAGAGCCTCCGGGCCGTTCTCCCAGAGATTCTGGGAGAGCTGTTGCGCCCTACCCCTCCGGTACCGTCGAGCGTGGCGCCGGCTGGCCCATCACCCGGGGTGAGGTCCCCGACGTCGGTACCGCATGCGGTGCCGACTGCGGCCACCTCCCAGGAGGGCTCCCCGACTACGTCGGCGGAGGGAGCTTCGCCGATGCGGGCGAGGGAGTCTACCTCTCGACGCCCCCATTGTGGACGTGGCTCCACTGAGTCGAGCCGGGCGAGGTTGCAGACACAGGTTCGTGAACTTGTGTCTGACACCGAAGGTGAGGCCTTGTGGGAAGAAGAGGAAGACCCCAGATATTTCTCTGACGAGGAGTCTGAGGGTCTTCCTTCTGATCCCACTCCCTCCCCTGAAAGACAGCTTTCTCCTCCTGAGAGTCTGTCTTTCGCTTCCTTTGTCCGGGAGATGTCTACGGCCATCCCCTTCCCGGTGGTTGTGGAGGACGAGCCCAGGGCTGAAATGTTTGAGCTCCTGGACTATCCTTCTCCACCTAAGGAAGCGTCCACTGTTCCCTTGCACCATGTCCTGAAAAAGACATTGCTTGCAAACTGGACCAAGCCATTAAGTAATCCCCACATTCCCAAGAAGATCGAGTCCCAGTACCGGATCCATGGGGACCCAGAGCTGATGCGCACCCAGTTGCCTCACGACTCTGGAGTTGTGGATCTGGCCCTAAAGAAGGCTAAGAGTTCTAGGGAGCATGCTTCGGCGCCCCCGGGCAAAGACTCTAGAACCTTAGACTCCTTTGGGAGGAAGGCCTACCATTCCTCTATGCTCGTGGCCAAAATCCAGTCTTACCAGCTCTACACGAGCATACACATGCAGAACAATGTGCGGCAGTTGGCGGGCTTGGTTGATGCGCTCCCCCCTGAGCAAGCCATGCCTTTTCAGGAGGTGGTCAGGCAGCTGAAGGCGTGCAGAAATTCCTGGCCAGAGGGGTGTATGACACCTTTGATGTTGCGTCCAGGGCCGCTGCTCAAGGTGTGGTGATGTGCAGGCTCTCATGGCTGCGTGCCTCCGACCTGGAGAATAGACTCCAGCAGCGGATTGCGGACTCGCCTTGCCGTGCGGACAATATTTTTGGAGAGAAGGTCGAGCAGGTGGTAGAGCATCTCCACCAGCGGGACACCGCATTCGACAAGTTCTCCCGCCGGCAGCCTTCAGCCTCTACCTCTACAGGTAGAAGATTTTTTGGGGGAAGGAGGACTGTTCCCTACTCTTCTGGCAAGCGTAGGTACAATCCCCCTTCTCGACAGCCTGCGGCCCAGGCTAAGCCCCAGCGCGCTCGCTCTCGTCAGCAGCGTGCGCCTCAGCAAGGCCCCGCGGCTCCCCAGCAAAAGCAAGGGGCGAGCTTTTGACTGGCTCCAGCAGAGCATAGCCGACATCCAAGTGTCCGTGCCGGGCGACCTGCCGGTCGGGGGGAGGTTGAAAGCTTTTCACCAAAGGTGGCCTCTCATAACCTCCGATCAGTGGGTTCTGCAAATAGTCCGGCAAGGATACACCCTCAATTTGGCCTCAAAACCTCCAAATTGTCCACCGGGAGATCAGTCTTACAGCTTCCAGCACAAGCAGGTACTTGCAGAGGAACTCTCCGCCCTTCTCAGCGCCAATGCGGTCGAGCCCGTGCCATCCGGGCAAGAAGGGCTGGGATTCTATTCCTGGTACTTCCTTGTAGAAAAGAAAACAGGGGGGATGCGTCCCATCCTAGACCTAAGGGCCCTGAACAAATATCTCGTAAAAGAAAAGTTCAGGATGCTTTCCCTGGGCACCCTACTTCCCATGATTCAGGAAAACGATTGGCTATGCTCTCTGGACTTGAAGGATGCCTACACACACATCCCGATACTGCCAGCTCACAGACAGTATCTGCGATTTCAGCTGGGCACACGTCACTTCCAGTACTGTGTGCTACCCTTTGGGCTCGCCTCTGCGCCCAGGGTGTTCACAAAGTGCTTGGCTGTAGTAGCAGCAGCACTTCGCAGGCTGGGGGTGCACGTGTTCCCATATCTCGACAATTGGCTGGTGAAGAACACGTCCGAGGCAGGAGCCCTGCAGTCCATGCAGATGACTATTCGCCTCCTGGAGCTACTGGGGTTTGTGATAAATTACCCAAAGTCCCATCTTCTCCCGGCGCAGAGACTCGAATTCATAGGAGCTCTGCTGGATTCTCGGACGGCTCGCGCCTATCTCCCAGAGGCGAGGGCCAACAACTTGTTGTCCCTCGTCTCGCGGGTGCGAGCGTCCCAGCAGATCACAGCTCGGCAGATGTTGAGATTGCTGGGCCACATGGCCTCCACAGTTCATGTGACTCCCATGGCCCGCCTTCACATGAGATCTGCTCAATGGACCCTAGCTTCTCAGTGGTTTCAGGCTGCTGGGGATCTAGAAGACGTGATCCACCTGTCCACGAGTTTTCTCGAATCCCTGTATTGGTGGACGATTTGGTCCAATTTGACTCTGGGACGTCCTTTCCAAATTCCTCAGCCACAAAAAGTGCTGACCACGGATGCGTCTCTCCTGGGATGGGGAGCTCATGTCGATGGGCTTCACACCCAAGGAAGCTGGTCCCTCCAGGAACGCGGTCTACAGATCAATCTCCTGGAGTTGCGAGCGATCTGGAACGCTCTGAAGGCTTTCAGAGATCGGCTGTCCCACCAAATTATCCAAATTCAGACAGACAACCAGGTTGCCATGTACTATGTCAACAAGCAGGGGGGCACCGGATCTTGCCCCCTGTGTCAGGAAGCCGTCAGCATGTGGCTCTGGGCTCGCCGTCACGGCATGGTGCTCCAAGCCACATATCTGGCAGGCGTAAACAACAGTCTGGCCGACAGATTGAGCAGGATTATGCAACCTCACGAATGGTCGCTCAACTCCCGAGTGGTGCGCCAGATCTTCCAAGCGTGGGGCACCCCCTTGGTGGATCTCTTCGCATCTCGAGCGAACCACAAAGTCCCTCAGTTCTGTTCCAGGCTTCAGGCCCCCGGCAGACTGGCATCGGATGCCTTCCTCCTGGACTGGGGGGAGGGTCTGCTGTATGCTTATCCTCCCATTCCTCTGGTGGGGAAAACTTTGTTGAAACTCAAGCAAGACCGAGGCACCATGATTCTGATTGCTCCTTTTTGGCCGCGTCAGATCTGGTTCCCTCTTCTTCTGGAGTTATCCTCCGAAGAACCGTGGAGATTGGAGTGTTTTCCGACCCTCATCACGCAGGACGAAGGGGCTCTTCTACATCCCAGCCTCCGGTCCCTGGCTCTCACGGCCTGGATGTTGAGAGCGTAGACTTTGCCTCTTTGGGTCTGTCAGAGGGTGTCTCCCGCATCTTGCTTGCTTCCAGGAAAGATTCCACCAAGAGGAGTTACTTCTTTCTGTGGAGGAGGTTTGCCGTCTGGTGTGACAGCAAGGCCCTAGATCCTCGCTCTTGTCCTACACAGACCCTGCTTGAATACCTTCTGCACCTGTCTGAGTCTGGTCTCAAGACCAACTCTGTAAGGGTTCACCTTAGTGCAATCAGTGCATACCATTACCGTGTGGAAGGTAAGCCGATCTCAGGACAGCCTTTAGTTGTTCGCTTCATGAGAGGTTTGCTTTTGTCAAAGCCCCCTGTCAAGCCTCCTACAGTGTCATGGGATCTCAATGTCGTTCTCACCCAGCTGATGAAACCTCCTTTTGAGCCACTGAATTCCTGCCATCTGAAGTACTTGACCTGGAAGGTCATTTTCTTGGTGGCAGTTACTTCAGCTCGTAGAGTCAGTGAGCTTCAGGCCCTGGTAGCCCAGGCCCCTTACACCAAATTTCATCATAACAGAGTAGTCCTCCGCACTCACCCTAAGTTCTTGCCAAAGGTCTTGTCGGAGTTCCATCTGAACCAGTCAATTGTCTTGCCAACATTCTTTCCCCGTCCTCATTCCTGCCCTGCTGAACGTCAGCTGCACACATTGGACTGCAAGAGAGCATTGGCCTTCTATTTGGAGCGGACACAGCCCAACAGACAGTCCGCCCAATTGTTTGTTTCTTTTGATCCCAATAGGAGGGGAGTGGCTGTGGGGAAACGCACCATATCCAATTGGCTAGCAGATTGCATTTCCTTCACTTACGCCCAGGCGGGGCTGGCTCTTGAGGGTCATGTCACGGCTCATAATGTTAGAGCCATGGCTGCGTCGGTAGCCCACTTGAAGTCAGCCTCTATTGAAGAAATTTGCAAAGCTGCGACGTGGTCATCTGTCCACACATTCACATCTCATTACTGCCTGCAGCAGGATACCCGACGCGACAGTCGGTTCGGGCAGTCAGTTCTTCAGAACCTGTTTGGGCTTTAGGATCCAACTCCACCCCCCGAGGGCCCTGTTTGTTCTGTTCCAGGCTGCACTCTCAGTTAGTTGGTAAATTTTTTAGGTCAATCTCAGTTATGTCCTCGCCGTTGCGAGGCCCAGTTGACCATGGTTGTTGTTTTGAGTGAGCCTGGGGGCTAGGGATACCCCATCAGTGAGAACAAGCAGCCTGCTTGTCCTCGGAGAAAGCGAATGCTACATACCTGTAGAAGGTATTCTCCGAGGACAGCAGGCTGATTGTTCTCACAAACCCGCCCGCCTCCCCTTTGGAGTTGTGTCTTCCCTTGTATTGTCTTGCTACATACTGGACTGGCCGGCTCGAGCCGGTTTCGGGCGGGAAGACGGCCGCGCATGCGCGGTGTGCGCGGGCGCGAGGACTAGCAAAGGACTTTGCTAGTGAAGATTCCGATTGGAGGGGCTGCCGTGGACGTCACCCATCAGTGAGAACAATCAGCCTGCTGTCCTCGGAGAATACCTTCTACAGGTATGTAGCATTCGCTTTATTGGTGTTCACGAGAGTGTGCCTAATAATGAACTTTGAGACCTGGCCAAGAGTTGGATTCTGCGGGCCTTGGGGTTCTCAGAGGTAGGCCGCGTACATGTAGAGTGTGCGCATCGCATCGGAGTGCGCAGAGATGAGGCCAAGAATTCGCAACTGGTCATTGCCAGATACTTAAACTATGCAATTAAAGCCAAACTGCTGGAGATGTACAAAAATCAACGTACGATTGAGTACAAGGGCATCCGTTTGTTGCTCTTTCAAGACTTTTTGGTTCGAGTAATGGAACAAAGGAAGCTTCTGGCACCTTACTGCTCCCAACTGTTCACAAGGGGAGTCAGTTTGCTTTCCAGTACCCCGCTCGGGTCCGGGTCACTCACGACAGCTTCATGGTTACACTGACTAAAGTGGAGGAGCTAAAAGCATTCTTGGAGAAGATCCCACCTGCAAAGGAAGGAGTTGAGTTGCACGAAGCCATCCAACTATATCGGGTTTGAGGTTCTGTTTTATGATGCAGGGAGTTAGTAGTTCTCTGTAATTACGGTTATTGTTTATTTTTATTATTTAACACATTTGTACCCCATATTTTCCATCCAATTTGCAGGCTCAATGTGGCTAACATCAAATCGTAAAGGCAGTCGCCAATCCGGTAACTATACAGATAACACAGTGTAGAGGACAGGGAGATCAAAAAACGGGGTATAAGGGCAAAAGGTGAAAGGGTAAAAGTGGTCAATACGGTCCATTATTTTGCTGTGTTGCAGAATATAGGAACTTATGTTGGATCCTTGGGTTAGGCCTTTCTGAATAAGCTGGTCTTGGGTGACTTACTGAAATTAAGATGATTGTGGATTGTTTTCACAGCTTTTGCCAGGGCATTCCATAGTTGTGTACTTATAAAGGAGAAGGTGAATGCATAAATGGATTTATATTTCTCCGAGGACAAGCAGGCTGCTTGTTCTCACTGATGGGTGACGTCCAGCGGCAGCCCAGGACCGGATAATCTTTCCTAGCAACAAATGTTTGCTAGTCTCGCGTTCCCGAACAAACCGCGCATGCGCGGCCGTCTTCCCGCCCAATCGCGAGCGTGCTCGTCAGTCTTCTTTTTTCCGCGGTTTGGGAACGCTGCTTTGCCGCTTCTCTGCCCAGGATCAACCTCTTGCGCTTTTTTCTTGTTTCTTCGCCAGTTTTCGTCAAATTTTTTCCTTTGAGTCTTTGACTCTTCTTTTCTTTTTCTCTGTTTAAAAAAAAAAAAAAAAACCCAAAATAGAAAAGTCCTTTAGTTTTCTTAGTTTTCCTCTTAAGTTTCTTTTCGATTGTTTCGTGCGGCCATTTTTGGCCGCCCGGGCGGTTCCCTTTTTTCCTTTTGGTGTCTTTTTTTCAGGCACCATCGTGTTCGACCTCACCGGCGCGATTTTTCCGTCCATGTCCTCGAAGCCTACCAGCGGCTTCAAAAGGTGCACGCGGTGCCGCCAGACCATCTCCCTTACTGACAGGCACGCTTCGTGTCTTCGGTGCCTAGGTGAGAGTCATCAACCTGACGCCTGTCTTCAGTGTTTCCAATTGAAGAAGCGGACTCAGGCGGTGTGTTTGGCTCAGTGGAACGTCTTGTTCGGAGCCCAGTCCGGTTCTTCGACGTCGGCGGAGCCAGCGATACCGAGGTCATCGCAGGTATCGATGTCTGCATCGGAGGGTGCATCATGCTCCGGAGCACAGGTAATGGCTGTCCAGAGACCCCATGCTGGTAGCAGTGAGAGATCGAGTGGGTCTCCGCCTGCCTCGAGGACTCCTGCTGTGCAGGCCCACCGGGACAGACCTTCTTTGGACCCGGCCCCGAGGAGTCATTTGGATTCGACGTCCTCTTTTTCGGTACCGGGACGTACCGGTACAGAGCTTCGAGCGAAGGCTAAGAAGCATTGGCATTGGTCACCGTCCCGACACAGTACTGAGAGCTCCGGGGCGCCAAAAGACTCGGCACCCGAGAAGCGCCGATGCCGGAGGGACCGCTCACCCTCGATTTAGGAGGTGTCGGTGCACTCATCTCCGGACAGCCCGGTACTTCTTCTGCGCTCCAGGCAGGTTCTTACATCTTCTCCTGTACCGGCACCCTTGCCTTTCTCTACAGCCACTCTTAACGAGAGCCTCCGAGCCGTTCTTCCAGAGATTCTGGGGGACCTGTTACGCTCATCTCCGGTACCGCCGGTGCTTGTGCCGCCGGTACCGTCGAGGGAGGCAGCAGTTGGCTCATCGCCCGTGGTGCGGTCTCCGACTCCGGTACCGCTTGAGGTGCCGGGGATGAGTGCCACACAGGCTGATTCCCCGCCGTCATCGATGGAGGGAGCTTTATCGCCTCCGGTGCAGGAGTCTTTCTCTCGACGACACCATGGTGGACATCGGCTCGGAGTGGAGACGGGCGCGGCTTCGGTCGGAAGTTCATGAACTTATGTCCGATTCCACAGAGGAGGGCTCGTGGGAAGCAGAGGCGGATGACAGGTACTTCTCGGACGAGGAGTCTTGTGGTTTGCCCTCTGATCCTACTCCCTCGCCTCAGAGGAAACTTTCTCCCCCGGAGAGTCTTTCCTTTCCATCTTTTGTCCGGGAAATGTCTACGGCCATTCCCTTCCCGGCGGAGACTGTGGATGAGCCCAGGGCTGAGATGTTCGAGGTCCTGGACTATCCATCCCCTCCTAAGGAATCGTCCACTGTTCCTCTACATAACATTCTCAAACAGATGTTGTTAGAGAACTGGACGCATCCATTAACTAATCCCCACATTCCCAAAAAGATTGAGTCCCAGTACCGAATCCATGGGGATCCGGAGTTGATGAAGACTCAATTGCCTCATGACTCTGGAGTGGTGGATTTGGCCCTTAAGAAGGCCAAGAGTTCTAGGGATTACGCTTCGGCACCCCCGGGGCGTGAATCTAGAACTATGGATTCTTTTGGGAGGAAGGCCTACCATTCTGCTATGCTTGTGTCCAAAATTCACTTACCAGCTCTACACGAGCATCCACTTGCGGAATAATGTGAGGCAGTTGGCGGACTTGGTTGACAAGCTCCCGTCAGAGCAGGCCAAGCCATTTCAGGAGGTGGTCAAGCAGCTGAAGGCGTGTCGTAAATTCCTGTCCAGGGGTGCTTACTATACTTTTGATGTTGCATCCAGGGCTGCCGCTCAGGGTATAGTGATGCGCAGACTCTCATGGCTGCGTGCCACTGACTTAGACGGTAGAGTCCAAAAACGTGTTATGGATGCTCCTTGCCGGGGGGATAATATTTTTGGTGAGAAATTCGAAAGAGTGGTAGATCAGCTCCACCAGCGGGATACCGCTTACGACAAGCTCTCCCACCGGGCGCCTTCAGCATCTACCTCAGCTGGTAGACGTTTTTTCAGGGGTAGGAGGACTGCTCCCTAATCTTATATTAAGCGCAGGTACAATCCACCTTCCTGACAGCCTGTCCAGGCTAAGCCCCAGCGTGCTCGTTCACGTCAACAGCGTGTGCCTCCTCAGGCCCCTGCGGCTCCACAGCAAAAGCAAGGGACGGGCTTTTGACTGGCTCCAGCAGAGCATAGCCGAGATAAAAGTATCCGTGCTGGACGGTCTGCCGGTCGGCGGGAGGTTAAAATATTTTCACCGAAGGTGGCCTCTTGTAACCTCCGATCGGTGGGTTCTTCAAATAGTCCGGCTGGGATACTCCCTCAATTTGAAATCAGAACCTCTAAATTGCCCACCGGGAGCTCAATCTTTCAGCTTCCAGCACAAGCAGGTACTTGCAGAGGAACTCTCCGCCCTTCTCAGCGCCAATGCGGTCGAGCCCGTGCCACCGGTGCAAGAAGGGCTGGGATTCTATTCCAGGTACTTCCTTGTGGAAAAGAAAACGGGGGATGCGTCCCATCCTAGACCTAAGGGGCCTGAACAAATATCTGGTCCGAGAAAAGTTCAGGATGCTTTCCCTGGGCACCCTTCTTCCCATGATTCAGGAAAACGATTGGCTATGCTCTCTGGACTTAAAGGACGCCTACACTCACATCCCGATATTGCCAGCTCACAGGCAGTATCTGCGATTCCATCTGGGAACACGGCACTTTCAGTATTGTGTGCTACCCTTTGGTCTTGCCTCTGCGCCCAGAGTGTTCACGAAATGCCTGGCTGTTGTAGCGGCGTCTCTTCGCAGACTGGGAGTGCATGTGTTCCCTTATCTCGACGATTGGTTGGTGAAGAACACCTCCGAGGCAGGAGCTCTACAGTCAATGCAGATAAATTATCCAAAGTCCCACCTTCTTCCAGTTCAAAAACTAGAATTCATAGGAGCTCTGCTGGACTCTCAGATGGCTCGTGCCTACCTTCCCGAGCCGAGAGACAACAATCTTTTGCCTCTCGTCTCTTGGGTGCAGGCATCTCAGCAGATCACAGCTCGGCAGATGTTGAGATTGCTCAGCCACATGGCCTCCACAGTTCATGTGAATCCCATGGCCCGTCTACACATGAGATCAGCTCAATGGACCCTAGCTTCCCAGTGGTTTCAGGCCACAGGGGATGTAGAAGATGTTATCCTACTGTCCACAGATTTTCTCAAATCCCTGCATTGGTGGACAATTCGATCCAATTTGACCCTGGGACGTCCATTCCAAATTTCTCAGCCACAAAAAGTGCTGACAATGGATGCATCTCTCCTGGGTTGGGGAGTTCATGTTGATGGGCTTCACACTCAAGGGAGTTGGTCCCCCCAGGAAACCGATCTGCAGATCAACCTCCTGGAGTTACGAGCGGTCTGGAACGCTCTAAAGGCTTTCAAGAATCGGTTGTCCAATCAAATTATTCAAATTCAGACGGACAATCAGGTTGCCATGTATTATATGAACAAGCGGGGGCACCGGATCTCGCCCCCTGTGTCAGGAGGCCGTCAGAATGTGGCTTTGGGCTCGCTGGAATGGCATGTTTCTTCAAGCCACCTATGTGGCAGGCGTAAACAACAGTCTGGCCGACAGGTTGAGCAGGATAATGCAACCTCACGAGTGGTCTCTCAACTCGAGAGTTGTACACAAGATCTTTCAAGCGTGGGGCACCCCCTTGATCGATCTTTTTGCCACTCAGATCAATCGCAAGGTCCTTCAATTCTGTTCCGACTTCAGGCCCACGGCAGACTAGCGTCGGATGCCTTTCTCCTGCATTGGGGGGAGGGCCTCCTGTACACGTATCCTCCCATACCTTTGGTGGGGAAGACTTTGCTGAAACTCAAGCAAGACCGCGGAACCATGATTCTGATTGCTCCTTCCTAGCCCCGTCAGATCTGGTTCCCTCTTCTTCTGGAATTGTCCTCCGAAGAACCGTGGAGATTGGAGTGTTTTCCAACCCTTATCACTCAGAACGAGGGGGCGCTTCTGCATCCCAACCTCCAGTCCCTGGCTCTCACGGCTTGGATGTTGAGAGCGTAGACTTTGCCTCCTTGGGTCTCTCGGAGGGGGTCTCCCGAGTCTTGCTTGCTTCCAGGAAAGATTCCACTAAGAAGTTACTTCTTTCTATGGAGGAGGTTTACCGTCTGGTGTGACAGCAAGGCCTTAGATCCTCGCTCTTGTCCTACACAGAACCTGCTTGAATACCTTCTACATTTGTCCGAGTCTGGTCTTAAGACCAACTCCGTGAGGGTTCATCTTAGTGCTATCAGTGCTTTTCATTACCGTGTAGAAGGTAAGCCGATTTCTGGACAGCCTTTAGTTCGCTTTATGAGAGGTTTGCTTTTGTCAAAGCCCCCTTTCAAACCTCCTACTGTGTCATGGGATTTCAATGTCGTTCTCACCCAGCTGATGAAACCTCCTTTTGAGCCACTAGATTCCTGCCATCTGAAGTACTTGACCTGGAAGGTCATTTTCTTGGTGGCAGTAACTTCAGCACGCAGAGTCAGTGAGCTTCAAGCCCTAGTAGCTCCTTTTCCTTATACCAAATTTCATCATAATCGAGTAGTCCTCCGCACTCACCCTAAGTTCTTGCCAAAGGTGCTGTCGGAGTTCCATCTGAACCAGTCAATTGTCTTGCCAACATTCTTTCCCAAGCCTCATACCCGCCCTGCTGAGCATCAACTGCACACATTGGACTGCAAAAGAGCATTGGCCTTCTATTTGGAGCGGATAAGCCCCCACAGACAGTCCGCCCAATTGTTTGTTTCTTTTGATCCCAACAAGAGGGATGTGGCTGTAGGGAAAAACACCATATCTAATTGGCTAGCAGATTGCATTTCCTTCACTTACGCCCAGGCTGGGTTGACTCTTGAGGGTCATGTCACGGCTCACAATGTTAGAGCCATGGCTGTGTCAGTGGCCTTCTTGAAGTCAGCCACTATTGAAGAGATCTGCAAGGCTGCGACGTGGTCATCAGTCCACACATTCACATCTCATTACTGCCTTCAGCAGGATACCCGACGTGACAGTCAGTTTGGGCATTCGGTGTTACAGAACCTGTTTGGAGTTTAGAATCCAACTCCTCCCCCCTAGGCCCGTTTTTATTCTGTTCCAGGCTGCACTCTCTGTTAGTTGTTAACATGTTAGGTCAATCTCAGTTATGTCCTCGCCGTTGCGAGGCCCAATTGACCATGTTTATTGTTTTGAGTGAGCCTGGGGGCTAGGGATACCCCATCAGTGAGAACAAGCAGCCTGCTTGTCCTCGGAGAAAGCGAAAGCTGCATACCTGTAGAAGGTATTCTCCGAGGACAGCAGGCTAATTGTTCTCACAATCCCGCCCACCTCCTTTTCGGAGTTGTGTCTTCCCTTACCATAGCTATGTACTGGACTGCGATCGAGCAGGAAGACGGCCGCGCATGCGCGGTTCGCTCGGGTGCGCGAGACTAGCAAACTTTTGTTGCTAGGGAAAATTTTCCGGTCCTGGGCTGCCGCTGGACGTCACCCATCAATGAGAACAATCAGCCTGCTGTCCTCGGAGAATACCTTCTACAGGTATGTAGCTTTCGCTTTGAGACCATTGCAGTTAGAGTAGTGGAGGTTTAAGTATGAATGGGATGATCTGGATATATTCCTGGGAGGTAGATTGATTAGGTTTGTCATGTATCCAGAGGCTTCTCCGTAACTGGTTTTGTGGACTAGGGTGCAGATTTTGAAGGTGATACATTCCTTAATTGGAAGCCAATGCAATTTCTCTCGAAGGGGTTTAGCACTATCGAATTTGGATTTTCCATATATTAATCTGGCTGCTGTGTTTTGGGTGGTCTGTAGTTTCTTTGTAAGTTGTGATTTACATCCTGCATATATTCTGTTGCAGTAGTCTAAGTGGCATAATACGATTGATTGTATTAGATACGAAATACTTCTCTCGGGAAGAAAGGTTTTATCCGTTTAAGTTTCAGCTATGGACCAAACTTATGTTAGACCGAGGGGTAGGGAATGTGGTGATATACTTCCCTACCTCAGATTGATAGCTGGAAGGACCTCCACAGCTATGAACTGAGGCCCCAATATAGCGAGAGTGCTGCCCATGATGACTCCGGTGCTCACTTGGGTATTGGGGCATATGCTGTTTCAGCTTGAACTGTTTTGTGCCGGTTAACTCACAAGTTGGGATTTGTTCGTTGTGGAAGAGGTGGCAAGCAATGCTACATCATCGAGGGGAGGGAGGAAGGGACGCTGTGTTACTTCAGGGGGATGAGGTGAAATATTGAGACAGTGTAGGGAGAGGGGAGGTATGAGAGTGTGGAGTTTATTGGTTGGTGGATGGTTGTGAGAGCAGGGGAGAGGTGGGCTAAGGGTGGGGGCGAGTTATTCTGGGGGAGGGGTTACTGGGGTGGGGGGGGGTGGATGAGGAGAGGGCTCGCATTAATGGGATGGGAGTGGATCTAGGCAGGGGGAAAGTGGCTGATTGAGTACTTGGATGGGAGAGGCTTATGGGAGGCAGTTCTACAACAGCAAATTAGAATATATACTCCTGTGAGGCGGTTCAGCTGGGACGCCGCCCTAAGGAGATTTGCAGAGGCTCATTTCTATACAGTTGGGGCAGGGGATTAGTGGAATAGGTAGTTTGCGGGTGGCCACCTTGAATGTGGACGACATCCACTTGCCCATCAAAAGAACCAAAATATTAAAATACAGCAAGCATTTAAGAGTGGGTGTCCTTTTGGTTCGGGAAACCTATCTTTCTCTATTGGAACATGCCAAGTTGAAACAGGGGTGGGTAGGGGAACTGGCTTTTGCTTCTTTTAACAATAGACAGAGGGGAGTGGCTATACTGATTAACAAAAGTCTCGATTCTACTCGCCATAAGATTATACAGGACCCTGAAGGACAGTTTGTCATATGGGCTGGTGTTTTCCAGGGAAGTAGGGTGGCCCTGTGTTCTGTTTACGCCCCTAATGTGTACTATCGGAGATTTCTTTCCTCGTTGCTGGCTGCATTGGTGCCCCTATGCGATTATCACTTGGTGGTGGGAGAGGACTTTAATATTACAGCGGACCCTCTTGTCAACTGCAATCCTCCGAAAAAGAGGCCTAAGGGGATGGAAGGAAAAGGCATAGGTTTACTGCATCATGAGTTGGGATTGGTGGATATTTGGAGGGTGCTTCACCCGGACACTAGAGACTACACATTGTATTCTCATGTGCACAAGGTCCAGGCTAGACTATATATTGATATCGCCTTCTCTAGACTATATATTGATATCGCCTTCTCTTTTCTCGGCAGTCCACTGTGCGGACATTGAAGCGGGTGCCGTGTCAGATCACAGTATGGTATTGGTAGATCTGGGTATTTTGAAGAAGATGTCGGTGTGGCGTAAGAACCCCACATTATATCTGGACCCTTAGTTTAGGCCTTACTTACTGGAGGAATGGCAACACTACCTTGGGAATAACGACCCTAAGGACACAGACCCAGTCACATATTGGGAAAGCGATGATGCGGGGCAAAATCTTAGAATACACAGCCCGTACGCGAAAGAAGCGAGATGGGGAACTCCTCACTTTGTTAAAACAGCTTCAAAATGTTAGAGTGGCGGTCTCGCGGGGAGATTCAGCAGCGAGGGATACCTATAACGTTTTGAAAGGTAGAATTAATGAAATCCTGAATCAAAGGGCCATGAGAGATATTCAACTATATAAACACAAACCCCACAGATGGGGAAATAAGGTGGGTAGGCTACTAGCAACTTTAGTGCACAATAGACCTGTGAAACAGGTGATCACCCGTATTATGTCCCTGTCGGGAAAGATATTGACAAAGGAGTTAGAGATTACGGCAGCATTTGTGGAGTTTTACAAATCATTGTATCACTCTGGACATTGTGACATAACAGCGTGCAGCTTTTTTTCAGGAGCTCCGTATCCCGACTCTGACCCCAGACCAACTGTCCACTCTGAATGCGCCTATACAGGGTACGGAAATTCAAGCTACTCTTAAGACGCTCAAGCTAGCGAAGGCGCCTGGTCCAGATAGACTGGGCTCTGAGTTCTACAAGCTTCTGGGGTCTCACATAGTGCACCCATTTAGTGATTTGGGTCAGGCATTGCTTTCCCCGGGTCAGTCCACAGGCACTTTTACCCATGCCTTAATAATAGTACTACCCAAACTGGGAAGGGATAGGGGTCATATCGCCCGATATCCCTATTAAATCAGGATATTAAGATGTTTGCCAGCATCTTGTCTTCCAGACTAGGAAATGTCCTTCCATCTTTGGTTCATGGAGATCAGTCGGGGTTTGTACCAGGAAGGTATGCTTCTACATATATTTTGTGTGCTTTAAGTTCTCTACAGGTAAAGGGGGAACGACCTGGGGATGCCATTATTGCCAGCTTAGACGTGGAAAAAGCTTTTGACAGAATACTTTAGGACCACCTATTTTGGATTTGGCCACATTTTGGAATATATGGCGAATTTTTGAAGGGTGTGAGAGCACTTCATAGTAAACCTACAGCACTGATATTGATAAATGGAGAGTTGTCGAACACATTTGTATTAGAAAGGGGCACACGACAGGGATACCCTCTGTCCCCCATGCTGTTTGTCTTCGCCATTGAACCATTAGCATGCAAAATTGGACAATTGTTAGAGCTATGGGGAATAATGGTTGGAGCGCACGAATATAAAATCAACCTCTTTGCAGACGACATGTTGATATTTTTGGACCATGCGTCTTAGGGGCTCCCCCTTCTCATAGACCTTATTCAGCAATTTGGGACTTTTTCAGGTCTTAAGATCAACTTTGAGAAATCAGAAGCCCTGGCGCTGCAGGCAGCTGCCGAACTTTACCCTGACCTGGTCTTTGGGCCCTATGAAATACTTTGGAGTGTATTTACATTTAGATTTTACCATTATGTACAAGAAGAATATATCTGACAAGCTAGATGCGATCCGGGCGCTGTGTAGTAAATGGAAGTGCTTTCCCATATCACTTTTAGGCAGAGTGGATGGTCCTTTTTCCCAAGGCTTTGTACCCTCTCCAGATGACGCTTTTATGGGTCACAAGCAAGGATGAGAGAGCTTTCAGGGGAGTGATTTCTTCCTTTTATATGGGGAACACGGAAGGCATGAATTGGGTATAATAAATTGACACAGGAGAGGGGCGAAGGGGGAGTCAACTTACCTGATCTCAGATTATATAATGTAGCTTTGGTCTTAAGATGGATTCATGAGTTACATACAAGGACCTCTGTATTTTCTCCACCAGGTGTGTGGAAGACTGTTGCAGCGCCCTCTTCGGTTTTTTCTGCTCTCCATAACAAGGGTTTGCAGGTTAGGTTATCACCACTTATGCGACCACTCAGGTTGGCCTGGAATTGGTGGAGGACTAGGCTTGGGGGGGGGGGGGGGGTGAGTGGTTGGTGTGTCTCAGTTTTTGGAAATACAGAATAACCCACAGTTTCCTGCATGGCAGGATGGGTCGCCTTTCCTAGCATGGGCTAGACTTAGGTACCGCTATGTAGGTCAGCTGACTGTTGCGGGGGCCCCCTTTCCCATTTGCCAGACCAATTGGCACCTTCCACAAAAACTATTCTTTTCCTATTTGCAACTCGTGCATGGTATTCATTCTCTGAGAACCTCTGATAATAAATACCCTACATTTACTACACTAGACAGTTTTTATGAAGATGCCTACTGAACACAATAAACTAACCCGTTGGTATCGGATAGGAAGGGCTTGGCGACCCTCCCCTTTCTTTGCTCAATTAGCGGGGCAATGGAGTGCAATCTTGGGGGTGGAGTTCTTCTTCCTGTTTTTTTGGGGGGGGGAGGGGGAAAGTAAAAGGAGAGAGACAGACCTTTGTGAATGATGTCTGATTTGCTGGTCACACTAGTGGGTAATGGGAATGCATTGTGCCATATTACACTGTAGAGGACATCAAAGTACCTTTGTATCCCTGTGTGATATGTCTTATTTCTACACAAATGGTGACTATATTGTGTTTTCTTTATTGCTGTGTTTCTCCAGTTAATAAAAATATTAAAAAAAAAAAAAAAAAGGATGTTGAGCTTTGCTCCGTCGCTGGATATTGAGCTTTGCTCCATCACCGGATGTGAAGCCTTTCTGTGTATACAAAAAGAGAAGCCTTTCTGTGTCACAGAACATCGAGCCTTGCTCCGCTTCGGGAGAGGGAATTTTTGAACTAGTCCTGCTGCTGGTTGTCATCTCTATCTCTGTTTGTGGATGTTTAGTCTTCATCCGGGGGTATTGCTGGCTGCCAAAGTGGGCTTCATGATGGCTGGCACAGTTCATCTGACGCAGGTTGCTGAAATGCTCCTGATGTCTGGGCTCTCCACTTGGTCAAGGGGTCGAGACTTTCTCCCTTTGTGGGTGTCGAATGTTATTGTCCTAGAACCATGTTGGATCAGGTTTCCTCCTTACCTGATTTCCAGGTCTTTTTAGAACTCTGGGCATCTGCTTCCCTTGGTTCTATAGGTCTTTCGTGTGTAGTCTCATGGGATCTGGTTGCATGAGATCTTGTCCCTCATTCTGCCTCTGTTCCTGTGATCTGCCACCGATGATGCCTTTGTAGGCTATGTCTACATTTGCAGTCCCATCCCACTTGGGGACTGCTTTGGTACATCCCACTTGTCTCTGGATTGATTTGTGGGATACTATGGAAGGTAAAATTAGTCCTTACCTGATAAATTTTCTTTCCATTAGTCCCAACAGATCAGTCCAGAGCCCCGCCCTTTTTTCGTACTTCACTGAAATGGGTTGTCTGGATCTCTTTCTTCCTCCAGTTCTATCTTGAAACTTTGTCTCATGGATTGCTTTGATTGTCTCGAGGACACAATCCTAGAGAATGATGGTATGGAAAGAAGACCGCAACCATTGCGGTCAGGGCCGCTGGATCTCTCCCTAATTGTCAAAGAGGCAGGAGTGTACTTCATGGACTTATGGACTCCTTACTGCTTTGGTATCAAGCATACTGAAAGGGAGGATGCTGCACAGTATCCTTTATGGCGGATCTCTGGCGTTCTCTCTATCTCCACCTGCTGGCAGAGGGACATAACCCACTCATCTCTGGATTTATCTGTTGGGACTAATGGAAAGAAAATTATCAGGTAAGGACTAATTTTACCAGTGATAATTCTTTCAACCCAGATGCAGTTGATTCAGTCATCATCTTATGCTTTTGGTGTTATTACAAAACAGGGCTTTTCTGTCTCTGCTACAACTAGTGATAATATGCATTTAATCTTTCCTCACTCTTAACTTTAGAGAAAGCATTGGATAATATGAAAGCTACAACATCCCTTCTAGTTCCTGCATCTTCTTATCTTGTGAATAAATTTAAAAGGAACCTTCTACCATTTATTAATTCTATGATTCATTTTAGTTTGGAGCAGGGTCTGGATCCAGCTGTTTGGAAGCATGCTATCATCCATCCCTGATTCAAAAACCCTAAAGTTGATCTTTGTATATATGCTAACTACCATATAATTCTTTTTCGTCCATACCAGACCAGTCCAGGCTAGTGGGTTATGTCTGTCTACCAGCGGATAGAGACAGAGAAAGAAGGTAGTTCTTTGTGAGTCGCCCCTTAAGGGTATCATGCATCATGAAGTGTTCAGTATTTCTCTGTCTCCAAGAGGATGGTAGATGGACCATGCAGCTCTGCCTTGGTGCTTCTCAGCTAGCTCCTGACCCAGTGATTACAATATGTCAGTTAAGCAGGGGGTGTCTGAATGGTGTAATTTAGCTAATTTTGACTTACCTGAAAGACTGAACAGGAGCTTGGGTGACACTCAGTGGTATCGAGTCCCTCCCCCCTTTCCTTGGTATGATGTCTTGAGCTTTGCTACTACACTTGTATGCAGCTTCTTCATGGCTGTGAGTTTTGGGGGGTACACCTGGTGGTCTAGGTTTCTCTTCCTCCACTCACAATTTTGGGTGAGTGTGCTTCCCTGAAGGCAAGTTATAGAACCAGCCAGGTAAAGCTACCAACAGCGAATATCACATTTACAATGAAAAGGCTTCAGCAGTAAGTTTATCTCTTTCTCTGTTTTTATGTTTGGCTCTGCCTCAGTTTTCTTTTTGTACAATCTTCAATCTGTAGTTCAAAGTATGATTTTGGTGCGTCCATAAGTTTTTGTTAGCTTTCGTCGCGGCTCTCTTAGGCCGCGCATACGCGTTCTTCCTTTTGTGCCCTTTTTTCTTGGCACAATCGAGAATTTTGATTTCGCCTCCGCTATTTTTCCGTCTATGTCATCAAGGACTCCCAGCGGCTTCAAGAAGTGTTCTCGGTGCAACCGGGCGATCTCAGATACTGACCCCAACGCGTGGTGTCTTCAGTGCCTTGGGCCAGACCATCGCCCAGACGCATGTAAGTTGTGTCTTAGCCTTAAAAAGCAGACACAGGCGTCGAGACAAGCTCAGCGGGACCGTCTGTTTGGAGCTTCGCCCGGTTCTTTGGCGTTGAAATTGGCACCGGAGATGGCATCGACATCGGGAGTGCAGGTAATGGCTGTCCAGAGACCACCACACGCTGGGAGCAGTGAGCCATCGAGTGGGTCTCCACCTGCCTCGACAACTCCTGCTATGCAGGCCCACCGGGACCGACCACTTTTCAGGCCCGACCCCAAGGAGGCGTGTGGATTCCACGTCCTCCTCTTCGGTACCAAGGAGTGTCAATGACGTGCATCGAGTGAAGGCTAAGAAGCACCGTCATCTGTCTCCTTCTACACACAGTACAGGGAACTCCGGGGCGTCGAAGGAATCGGCACCTGTGAAGCGTCGACGCTAGGAGGACCGCTCACCCTCCATTCAAGAGGTGTCGGTCATCGGACAGCCCGGTACCGCCTCCTCACTCTTCGCAGGTTCTGCCTCCGACTCCTCCACCGGCCCCACAGCCTTTCCCGGCAGAGACTCTGGACGAGCGCATCCAAGCCATTCTCCCAGGACTTCTGCAAGGGCTGCTGTGTCAGTCTGTTCCGGTACTGGAGGTGCTTGTGCCCTCGGTACCATTGATCGAAGCGGCAGCTGGCTCTAGGCCTGTGGTGAGGTCCCCGACGCTGGTGCCGCTTGCGACATTGGCTTTGGCTGCCACCCAGGTCGACTCCCCTTCGACATCGCTGGAGGGAGCTTCATCGCCGCCTGCACGGGAGTCGATGTTGCCATCGAGGACGTGGTTCCTCGGAGTCGAGACGGGCCCGGTTTCGGACTGCAGTCAGAGAACTCTTGTCCGACACTAACGAGGATGCCTCGTGGGAGCAAGAGGAGGATCCCAGATATTTCTCTTCTGAGGAGTCTTGTGGTCTTCCCTCTGATCCTACTCCTTCACCAGAAAGAAAGCTTTCTCCCCCAGAGAGCCTTTCTTTCTCATTTGTCCGGGAAATGTCTGTGGCTATTCCCTTCCCTGTGGTATCTGAAGATGAGCCAAGGACTGAGATGCTCGAGGTCCTTGACTATCCTTCACCACCTAAGGAGTCATCCACTGTCCCTTTGCATAATGTTTTTAAGGAGACATTGCTTAGGAACTGGATGAAACCACTAACTAATCCCACCATTCCCAAAAAAGCTGAGTCACAATATCGGATTCACGGAGAACCTGAGTTGATGAAGTCGCAGTTACCTCACGACTCTATGGTTGTGGATTCCGCTCTCAAGAGAGCCAGGAGTTCTAGAGACTTTGCCTCGGCGCCCCCAGGACGAGAATCTAGAACCCTGGACTCTTGGGAGGAAGACCTATTAGTCATCCATTCTCGTGTCCAAGATTCAGTCGTACGAGCTCTACACGAGCATCCACATGCGGAACAATGTGAAGCAACTGGCGGACTTGGTGGACAAACTCCCTCCGGAGCACGCCAGGCCTTTTCAGGAGGTGGTCAGGCAGCTGAAAGCGTGTCGTAAATTCCTGTCCAGGGGTGCTTATGACTCTTTTGATGTTGCATCCAGATTTGCTGCTCAAGGTATAGTGATGTGCAGACTCTCATGGCTGCGTGCCTCTTACCTGGACAGTAGAGTCCAGCAGCGGCTTGCGGATGTTCCTTGCTGGGGGGATAATATTTTTGGCAAGAAAGTCGAGCAGGTGGTCGAGCAGCTCCACCAGCAGGAAAATGCCCTCGACAAACTCTCCCACCGGGCGCCTTCAGCATCTACCTCATCAGGTAGACGTTTTTTTTCAGGGGAAGGAGGAATGCTCCCTATGCTTACAATAAGCGTAGGTACACTCCACCTTCTCGACGGCATTCTCAGGCTCAGCCCCAGCGCGCTTATTCTCGTCAACAGCGTGCGCCTAGACAGGCCCCTACAGCTCCCCAGCAAAAGCAAGGGACGGGCTTTTGACTGGCTCTAGTTGAGCATAGCCGCTATAAAATTGTCTGTGCCGGACGATCTGCCAGTCGGAGGGAGGTTAAAATTTTTTTACCAAAGGTGGCCTCTCATGACCTCCGATCGGTGGGTTCTTCAAATAGTTCGGCTAGGATGCTCCCTCAATTTGATTTCCATACCTCCAAATTGCCCACCAGGAGCTCAATCCTTTAGCTTCCAACACAGGCAGGTACTTGCAGAGGAACTCTCCGCCCTTCTCAGCGCCAATGCCGTCGAGCCTGTTCCACCAGGGCAAGAAGGGCTGGGATTCTATTCCAGGTACTTCCTTGTGCAAAAGAAGACGGGGGGGATGTATCCCATCCTAGACCTAAGGGCCCTGAACAAATTCCTAGTCCAAGAAAAGTTCAGGATGGTTTCCCTGGGCACCCTTCTTCCCATGATTCAGAAAAACGATTGGCTATGCTCTCCGGACTTAAAGGATGCTTAAACACACATCCTGATACTTCCAGCTCACAAGAAGTATCTTTGATTTCATCTGGGAACACAGCACTTTCAGTATTGTGTGCTACCCTTTGGTCTTGCGTCTGCGCCCAGGGTCTTTACAGAGTGCCTGGCAGTAGTTGCAGTGTCGCTACACAGACTGGGAGTGCATGTTTTCCCTTATCTCGACGATTGGCTGGTGAAGAATACCTCGGAGGCAGGAGGTCTACAGTCCATGCAGATGACTGTTCAAGTGCTACAGCTACTAGGGTTTGTTATAAATTACCCCAAGTCCCATCTTTTCCCTGTTCAAAGACTGGAATTTATTGGGGCTCTGCTGGATTCACAGACGGCTCGCGCCTATCTTCCTGAGGCGAGGGTAGACAATCTTCTGTCCCTAGTTTCCTTGGCCAGAGCATCTCAGCAGATCACAGCTCGGCAGATGTTTAGACATCTGGGCCACATGGCCTCCACAGTTCATGTGACGCCATGGCCCGCCTTCACATGAGATTTGCTCAATGGACCCTAGCTTCCCAGTGGTATCAAGCTGCAGGAAATCTAGAGGATGCGATCCAGCTGTCCACTGAATTTCACAGTTCCCTTCAGTGGTGGACAATTCGATCCAATTTGACCTTGAGACGTCCCTTCCAAATTTCTCAGCCTCTAAAAGTGCTGACAACGGATGCATCTCTCCTGGGGTGGGGAGCGCATGTAGATAGGCTCCACACTCAAGGAGCTTGGTCCCTTCAGGAATCAGGTCTTCAGATCAATCTCCTGGAGTTGCGAGTGGTCTGGAACGCTCTAAAGGCTTTCAGAGATCGGCTGTCCAATCAAATTATTCAAATTCAGACAGACAATCAGGTTGCCATGTACTACATCAACAAGCAGGGGGGCACCGGATCTCACCCCCTGTGTCAGGAAGCCGTCCAGATGTGACTTTGGGCTCGCCGTTTCGGAATGTATCTCCAAGCCACGTATCTGGCAGGCGTAAACAACTGTCTGGCCGACAGGCTGAGCAGAATCATGCAACCTCACGAGTGGTCGCTCAACTCGCGCATAGTGTGCAAGATCTTCCAAGAGTGGGGCACCCCCTTGGTGGATCTTTTCGCCACTCAGATCAATCACAAGGTCCCTCAGTTCTGTTCCATGCTTCAGGCCCACGACAAACTAGCGTCAGATGCTTTTCTCCTTCATTGGGGGAGCGGCCTTCTGTATGCATATCCTCCCATACCTCTGATGCGGAAGACTTTGCTGAAACACAAGCAAGATCGCAGAACCATGATTCTGATTGCTCTCTGTTGACCACGTCAGATTTGGTTCTCTCTTCTTCTGGAGTTGTCTTCCGAAGAACCGTGGAGATTGGAATGTTTTCCAACCCTCATCACTCAGAACGAGGGGGCACTTCTGCATCCCAACCTCCAGTCTCTGGCTCTCACGGCCTGGATGTTGAGGGCGTAGACTTCGCCTCCTTGGGTCTTTCTGAGGGTGTCTCCCGAGTCTTGCTTGCTTCCAGGAAAGATTCCACGAAGAGGTATTACTCTTTCAAATGGAGGAGGTTTGCCGTCTGGTGTGACAGCAAGGCCCTTGATCCTCGCTCTTGTCCTACACAGACCCTGCTTGAATACCTTCTATACTTGTCAGAGTCTGGTCTCAAGACCAACTCCGTACGAGTTCATCTTAGTGCAATTAGTGCTTTTCATTATCATGTAGAAGGTAAGCCTATCTCTGGACAGACTTTAGTTGTTCACTTCATGAGAGGTTTGCTTTTGTCAAAGCCCCCTGTCAAACCTCCACCAGTGTCATGGGATCTCAACGTCATTCTCACCCAGCTGATGAAGCTTCCTTTTGAGCCACTGAGTTCCTGCCATCTGAAGTATTTGACCTGGAAGGTCATTTTCTTGGTGTACTTCAGCTCGTAGTGAGCTTCAAGCCTTGGTAGTGCATGCTCCTTACCTCAAGTTTCATCACAACAGAGTAGTCCTCCGCACTCACCCTAAGTTCTTGCCGAAGGTGGTGTCGGAGTTCCATCTGAAGCAGTCAGTTGTCTTGCCAACATTCTTTCCTCGTCCTCATACCCGCCCTGCTGAACGTCAGTTGCATACATTGGACTGCAAGAGAGCATTGGCCTTCTATGTGGAGCGGACAAGCCCCTTCAGACAATCCGCCCAAATGTTTGTTTCTTTTGATCCCAACAGAAAGGGAGTCGCTGTCGGGAAACGCACCATTTCCAATTGGCTAGCAGATTGCATTTCTTTCACTTATGCCCAAGCTTGGCTGACTCTTGAGGGTCATGTCACGGCTCATAGTGTTAGAGCCATAGCAGCGTCGGTAGCTCACTTGAAGTCAGCCACTATAGAGGAGATTTGCAAGGCTGCGACGTGGTCATCAGTCCACACATTCACATCTCATTACTGCCTTCAGCAGGATTCCCGACGTGACAGTCGGTTTGGGCAGTCGGTGCTGCAGAATCTGTTCGGGGTTTAGAATCCAACTCCACCCCCCTGGGCCCATTTTTGTTCTGTTCCAGGCTGCACTCTCAGTTAGCTGTTTTCTTCGTAGGTCAATCTTTGTTATGTCCTCGCCGTTGCGAGGCCCAATTGAACTTTCTTCTCCTTTCTTCCTCAAAATGTACCACCTGTTCCTCTGATCCCATTCCCACCCACCTTCTTAATGCCATCTCACCTGCTCTTATTCCTTTATCTGTCACATTCTCAACCTCTCACTTTCCACTGCGACTGTCCCTGCTGCCTTTAAACATGCTGTGGTCACACCTCTCCTTAAGAAGCCTTCACTCGACCCTACTTGTCCCTCTAATTACCGACCCATCTCCCTCCTTCCCTTTCTCTCCAAATTACTTGAGCGTGCTGTTCACCGCCGCTGCCTTGATTTTCTGTCCTCACATGCTATTCTTGACCCACTACAATCTGGTTTTCGCCCTCTCCACTCAACCGAAACTGCGCTTACTAAAGTCTCCAATGACCTATTACTGGCTAAATCCAGAGGTCTCTATTCCATCCTCATTCTTCTTGATGTTTCCGCTGCTTTTGACACTGTCGATCACAGCATACTCCTCGATACCCTGTCCTCACTTGGATTCCAGGGCTCTGTCCTTTCATGTTTCTCTTCCTACCTCTCCCTCCGCACCTTCAGTGTTCACTCTGGTGGATCCTCTTCTACTTCTATCCCTCTGCCTGTCGGCGTACCTCAGGGTTCTGTTCTTGGTCCCTTCCTCTTTTCTATCTACACTTCTTCCCTTGGTTCATTAATCTCATCCCATGGCTTTTCCTACCATCTCTATGCTGATGACTCCCAAATCTACCTTTCTACCCCTGATAGCTCACCTTGCATCCAAACCAAAGTTTCAGCGTGCTTGTCTGACATTGCTGTCTGGATGTCTCAACGCCACCTGAAATTAAACATGACCAAAACCGAGCTTCTCATTTTCCCCCCCCCCAAACCCACCTCCCCACTCCCCCCGTTTTCAATTTCTGTTGATGGCTCTCTCATTCTCCCTGTCTCCTCAGCTCGAAACCTTGGGGGTCATCTTTGACTCTTCTCTCTCCTTCTCTGCTCATATCTAGCAGATCGCCAAGACCTGTTGTTTCTTTCTTTACATCATCCGTAAAATCCGCCCCTTTCTTTCTGAGCACTCTACCAAAACCCTCATCCACACCCTTGTCACCTCTCGTTTAGACTACTGCAATCTGCTTCTTGCTGGCCTCCCACTTAGTCACCTCTCCCCTCTCCTATCGGTTCAAAACTCTGCTGCCTGTCTCGTCTTCCGCCAGGGTCGCTTTACTCATACTACCCCTCTCCTCAAGTCGCTTCACTGGCTCCCTATCTGATTTCGTATCCTGTTCAAACTTCTTCTACTAACCTATAAATGTACTCACTCTGCTGCTCCCCAGTATCTCTCCAAACTCGTCCTTCCCTACACCCCTTCCCGTGCACTCCGCTCCATAGATAAATCCTTCTTATCTGTTCCCTTCTCCACTACTGCCAACTCCAGACTTCGCGCCTTCTGTCTCGCTGCACCCTGCGCCTGGAATAAACTTCCTGAGCCCCTAGTTCTTGCCCCATCCTTGGCCACCTTTAAATCTAGACTGAAAGCCCACCTCTTCAACATTGCTTTTGACTCGTAACCACTTGTAACCACTCGCCTCCACCTACCCTCCTCTCCTCCTTCCTGTACACATTAATTGATTTGATTTGCTTACTTTATTTTTTGTCTATTAGATTGTAAGCTCTTTGAGCAGGGACTGTCTTTCTTCTATGTTTGTGCAGCCCTGCGTACGCCTTGTAGTGCTATAGAAATGCTAAATAGTAGTAGTAGTTCTTTGTTCTTTTGAGTGAGACTGGGGTGCTAGGGATACCCCATGAGTGAGAACAAGCAGCCTGCTTGTCCTCGGAGAAAGCGAAGATACTTACCTGTAGCAGGTATTCTCTGAGGACAGCAGGCTGATTGTTCTCACAAACCATCCCTCCTCCCCTTTGGAGTTGTTTTCTCTTATTGTTTTTGATACAACTGAAGTGGGACTTCGCGCGGCGGGCGAAAAGATGGCCGCGCATGCGCGGTTCGCGCATCTCACATTCTGGAGGATTCTAAAGTTTGCTGTTTTTTTTCTGGAAAATTCCGAAGGTGGGGGCCGCCATGGACGTCGACCCATGAGTGAGAACAATCAGCCTGCTGCTCTCGGAGAATACCTGCTACAGGTAAGTATCTTCGCTTTATCTGTAGTGCCATCTCTCCAGGATGTGCACATCACTTCAAAAACAAACAACTTCAGGTCACTAATATAGTATGGTTGAAGGACTGCCAATGGTTCTACAAAAGGTGCAGATGTAATATTGCGAGTGATGCAACTTCTGTGCTCTATGATGCATGTTTTGATTGTACATTTTGTTTTCCCCACATATATCTTCTGGCATGGGCACATAATGATGTAAATAAGTTGGGACGTATCACAGTTGGAGTTATGTTTAAGGTAATACTTTTTGCCAGTTTTAGATTGAACAAAGTGATCCATAACCAAAGCATGTATGCAAACACTGCGTTTTCCACATTTCCTGTTGTAAGAGATAAGATGCCCCCCAGAGGTCAGATGTTGGCCCTTGGCTTGGTCTGGTTTTCTGGGTTCCTTCCTTTTGGTCCTAGGTCCACTTCTTAGGGGCAGGAGGAGATTGTAGCATAATAATACAATACACAAAGGTGGATTGGCAAAATATATTTTATCTAGAAATAGGCTTAGGGCAGAAAGATAATATAGCACTGCTTCAGCACACCTGAGTGAATGAATGTCTGTACTGATCAGGGGGATGTGTGTGTGGAATGGATGTAGGTGGGAGGGTGTGTGTGGCTGGCTGTGTGTCTGAAGGTGTGTGGCTGTGTGTCTAGTGTCCCTCTTTGGGTTTAAATACTGAATTATTTTCCCACACACTGGTCTATTATAGAATTTGATTTGCTTTGATCCTATGTCTCCTGATTCACCAAGGAAGCGTGAATTCCTGTGAACTAGCACAGTTTATGGAGACAGTGGTTTTATTTATATTGTTTCCTGTGCAGACTCTGGTTTGTTTTATTGCTTGGAAGCACAGGTGTAGAAACATATGGAGGCAGGTAACATCCTGTATTGACATTCTCAGGGATCAGTGGGGGGGAGGGAGTGGGGAGAATGTGCTCACACAGAGTAGGCCCTGAAGCCTCAGTTGGACTTAGGGCCTTGCTTAGCGTAAGGTAATGCTGACACCTATGTCCAGAAAAAATGTCTGCAAAAGGGTCTTGTGCTGGACTAGGGAGGGCAGATGGCACAATCTTGTTTTTAAGATTTGGATCTTAGAATAAGCAATGACTAATTCTTTGTCCTTAAAACAATCATGCCCTAGATGGCCACTGAGCGTACTTGCTAACAGCCACCATTTCTACAGCTCTCTGATTATCTATTGAGATGCCGAAGCGACGGGGCAAGTCCACCTCCTGTGCTCCGCAGCATTCGGTCTCTTCTTCGCAAGATATTCGGACTTTCTTGCAGACGCCTGTAGCTCCATCTACCGCAATGTCTGGAGTGTCAGGAGGCAGCCCTCTGATACGCGCCAGTGCGGATGGAGGCACGGCAGCATCTCCAGAGCTAGAGCTTACGCTTAGCCCCGACACAAGGGAACCACCCCCTCAGCCATTGGGCTGCAGCACTCCATCAGAGACAACCCTGAACGGGTCCCCCAGAAGCGGTGAGACCAGTTACAGTCGGGAGGCAGATCAACGATCGGTTGGAGTGCAGGAAGCCTGATACTAACAACGAATTCGGTGGGAAATGCTGCTGGCTTGAATCCGGACTCATTATCAGAGAGAGAGATACTACCACCACTTTTTTCCTTTGAAATGCATAAGCCAGCTGAAGTTACTTTGGACTCTTTGTGGACTCTGATAGCAGATTTAGGGAAATCACTTACTTCACAGATAAATAAACTAAACCAAGAAATGATAAAACAAGAGGAAAAATAAAGACCATGGACTTACAAATAGGAAAATTGGAACAGAAGAAAAAAAAATTTGGATATGAAAAGAATTCTAACCCAGCAGGAGGTTATGATTAAAGATTTGACCTTATTAAGAAGAAAGACTGAATCACTTGAGAACACTGTTAGACGTAACAACCGACGTTTGTTAAATTTCCCTAAACAGACTATTATATCTCCTAGGTAAATGTTAAAAATATATATAATGAAGATTTTTGGTGTAAAAGAGGAATTATCTCCTTTCACCCAAGTTTACTATCTTCCGATTAAAGAAAGAAGTGACCAAAAAATAGACGGACAAGAACAACCTTTGAATGTTACTGAATTACTTGAATTAACAGATAGTGAAAATGTAATTGCAACGACATTAATAGTAACAGTGACATTGGCACCAGATAAGCAGTGGCTAATGTCCATGCATTTCAAGAATAAAGATAAAACAATTTCTTGGTCAGAAAATACAAATGTTTCCCGATATCTCCAGAGACACGCAAAAGCGTCTGAAATTATTTCTTTTAATGAAATCAGCTGTAACTCAGCTGGGTGCAACATTTTACTTGCGATATCCTTGCAAGTGTGTGGTGAGATATCAATCAAGTAAGTATATATTTTTTGATCCGGCTCAGTTAACAGCATTTCTTACCTCAAGGCAAAATAGGGGTTCTTAGAACATCTTGTTTTTTCCCTTTAATTTGTAATTATAAAACTGTGTAATGATGGCTGTTATCATCTACCGCTCTATCTTAGAAGCTCATGTTGTAAAACAAATTCCATTTTGTTCCAAACGTGGACTTGAGCAAGAAATTTCTAATCTTTTTCTTTTGTTTTTCCTTTAAACAGATTGAAATGTATTGCTTTTCAAACAAGCATTTGCTTGATTATAAATGTATACATTTTCATAAATAAAAAAAAACAATCATGCCCCTCTAGTATATGCCAATGCTTCCTGATTACTTTCTGTATATGTGAGAATTTCTGAGTGCAAATTAAATCAGATGCTTTTTTGATAAGTTTGGCAGCTAAAAGTTCTTCTTTGGGATGCCCACTTGCTTTTAGAAGGCCACTTCTCACGCACTTTCTTGGATGCCCCCGCTTATGGAATCTATCTTGCATAATTGGTAGATTGTTATATGAAATCTTCAAACATTGAACAGATTTTCTTCAACCGAAGAAATTGACAATATGGCAAATTTCTTTTTAAAGACGGGTTATGGAAACTAGAGAAATGAAAGGCATTTTTGTCCATCGATTTTCAGTAAAGATTGGTAGTAAAACCATATGTGTGTATTGTAGCTTAAAATGCAAATAAGAGTCCCTTTTATTAAGCCACAAAAAAGGACTGTAAATCTGTACTGACTCTGCGCCAAAGTATAAAAATATCATCAGTGTATCTTTTATAAAGGACAATATGATCCTTGTATGGATGGTCTTTTAAGACGGGTTTCCTCAAAGTGTGCCACACACAAATTGACAACATCAGGGGCCATGGCTGCCCCCATTGCAGTACCACATATCTGAAGGTGAAATTGATCTAAAAAAAACAAAAATAGTTCTTGGTCAGAGCTATTGTAGCAAGTGTCAAAATGTTTGGAATCCAGTTCTACAGTCCTGTAGAGCTATTTCAATAATATGGATTGCTTCTGTGGACTATTTGTATATAATGAATCGATGTCAAGGGTAACCAAAATTACATTAGTATGTCAAGGGTAACCAAAATGACATTAGTAAGGTCCCTATCAAAATTGTCTAGAATATTTATCATATGTCATGAATATCAGATGAAACAATCTACCGTGGAAATTAATGGACATAGAAAGAAATCAACCAAAACAGATAGGGATTCCAGGATTGATCCTTTCCCAGATACAATAGGTCTTGCAGGTGGTTTATCGAAGGATTTGTGGATCTTTGGAAGTGTGTATATTGTGGGAATGATAGGATATTTTACCAACAGGAAATCTTTTTCTTTCTTGGTTAAAAATCCCTAGAGGATGCCAGGGACACAACTTCTTCCACATCTCTTTGCAATGATGTGGTGGGATCAATATCTAGCAGAACATAATACTGCAGGTCATCAAGTTGTCTGCTAATTTCAGCTACATAGTCATCTCTACTTTGTATAACTATGCCTCCACCTTTATCGACCAGTTTGATGACAATGGAATGGTCATTGGCTAGAGACTGTACAGCAACAATGTCTTCTCGAGTCAGGTAGTAAAAACGCTGTTTGTTGTTATTCTCCAAGCATGTGATGTCGCATTGTACATATTATAAGCACCGCCATACTGGGAAAAGACCAAGAGTCCATCAAGCTCAGCATCCTGTCTCTGACAGCGGCCAATCCAGGCTTCAAGTACCCAGCAAAACCCAAAATAATTTTAAAAAAATGATTTTTTAATAATGTTCAATGGACTTTTCCCTCAGGAATCTGTCCAAACCCCCCTTAAACTCTGTAAGGCCAGCTGCTGTCACTACATTCTCTGGCAACGAGTTCCAGAGTCCAGCTACACGCTGAGTAAAGAAAAACTTTCTCCTGGAAAGTATGTATCAGAGGATCCATGAGTCCAGGTGGGATCTACTGTGATGGTTTCTTAACCACTGAAAAATCTCTATGTGATACCAGATTCTTAGTAAAGGCCTAGATAATCTGAAGTTTTCATGTAAATCTGAAAAGATTTTAAGATGGGGGACAGCTGAGGGGAGATATGGTGGAGATATAGGATACTGAGTGGAGTGGAACAGGTGGACATGAATCGCTTGTTTGCTCTTTCCAAAAGTACTGGGACTAGGGGGCATGCAATGAAGCAACAAAGTAGTGAATGAATCAGAGAAAAGTTTTCTTCACTCAACGTGTAATTCGACTTCTCTCTCTCTCTCTCTCTCTGCACATAGCAGACTGCTAAAACATGTCGTTTCTTTCTCTATAATATCACCAAAATTTGCCATTTCCATTCTGAGCACACTACCAGGACCCTTATCCACACTCTTATCACCTCTCGCTTACACTATTGCAACTTGTTTCTCACAGGTCTCCCACTTAGCCATCTCTTTCCTCTTCAATCTGTTCAAAATTTTGCTGCACGACTTACATTCCGCCAGTGTCGCTATGCTCATATTAGCCCCCTCCTGAAGTCACTTCACTGGCTCCCTATCCATTTCCGTATACAGTTCAAACTTCTCTTATTGACTTATAAGTGCATTCACTCTGCAGCTCTTCAGTACCTCTCCACTCTCATCTCTCTCTCCACTTCTCCCCGGGAACTCCGTTCACTGGGTAAATCTCTCTTAACTGCAGCCTTCTCCACTGCTAACTCTAGACTCCGTTCCTTTTATCTTGCTGCACCATATGCCTGGAATAGACTTCCTGAGCCGGTACATCAAGCTCCATCTCTGGCCATCTTCAAATCTAGGCTAAAGGCCCACCTTTTTGATGCTGCTTTTAACTCCTAACCCTTACTTGTTCAGTACTCTTATTTTATCATCCCCACCTTAGTAATTCCCTTATCTCTTATTTGTCCTGTTTGTCTACCCTAAGTAGATTGTAAGCTCTGTTGAGCAGGGACGGTCTCTTCATGTTCAAGTGTACAGCGCTTCGTAGATCTAGTAGCACTATAGAAATGATAAGTAGTAGTACAGTAAAAGATCAATCCTGGTCTGAATCTTCTCTCTAAAAAAAAAAGTATTTGATGGACCTGTAGGTGGTGGAACTGGACTGGTAAGTGGAGAGTTATACGACTCGCCACAGTCACTTCTAACTTTTTCCTACCTGTTTCTGGTGAAACTACATGTGTGCGGGGGGGGGGGGGGGGCGGCTATCACAGCAGTGGGTGCCATATCACTCAGTGGTCTGTTCAAAACTTTACTTGTTCCTTTTTGCTTAAAGGTCTAGCCTGACTATAAGGATAAATACTGCCTTTTTGATAGTCATTCTCATCCCTCTTAAATTTATCTTTAATATCTTTAATGTCATGTTTAAATATATCTATACGTTTGTTAACACCAAACAGTACAACATTGAATGAACATCATTATCTTTTAAAACACGTGTCTTCAACTATAGGACGTAATGTTTCACTCCTTTTCGTTACTGTTTCTGGCAATAAAATCATAAGCTCGAGGGAACATTTATTTAAAATAGCTGTTGGGGTCACGTGATGACGCGGAGCTGAGCGGAGACCTCTGAAACCGGCTCCGACTCGAGCGCTTAAAAATCAGCTATTTAAACACCGACCTCCCCCCGGGGTGAGTTCCATACCTGCAACTGCAGACGGCGGAAGGTGAGAGGCACAAAGAGAACGAGTCGGGAAAGCGCTGCGTTGAGCGTGTAGGAGGTTATGCCCGCCAAGACCCCGCGGGGAAAGCAAAACATCAGCGCGACGCAAGGCAAGATGGCGGCGGCTCCGGAGACAGCGATGGCGGGCCCGCTGCCAGCTGACATGGTGCGGGATATGGTACAACAAATTTCCGCGATGTTGGAGGACAAATTAACCAAGCTGCAGACGTCGGTAGACCAAATTCGCGAGGCGCTGGAACGCCAGAGCGCCAGACTGCAGCATGTGGAAGATAGAGTCTCGACATGTGAGGATACGGCGGCGAACACGAACGAGCGAGTGGCAGCCTTGGAAAGAAAATGCGAGCAGCTGACCCAGAAGGCAGATGATCTGGAAAATCGCAGCAGAAGAAATAATCTTCGGCTTGTGGGCATCCCAGAGTCCGTGAAAGCAATGGACTTACGAAAAATGGTGGAACAATGGCTGCCTAAGGAGTTGGGCCTGGACACCAGAAAAATTCCCCTGCAGGTGGAGAGAGTGCACAGAGTAGGAGTGATAAGAGAGAATGAGAGCAGGCCAAGGCAAGTGCTAGCAAAGCTGTTGAATTATATGGACAAGGAAGCACTACTGCAAGCATACAGGAATAAATCGGGCCTTACATATGAAGGAGAGAAAATCCTGCTTTTTCAGGACTACTCGACCATAGTATCTGACCAGCGGAAAGTTATGGGTCGTCATTGTAAAAGACTGTATGACAAGGGAGTCCGTTTCGCTTTACTATACCCGGCAAAAGTGCGGGTGATGCATGAGAACAAAACTTTGTTTTTTAATGAGGCGGCGGAGCTGGAAAAATTTGTGACTACCTTACCATGAGAGAGAACAGTAAAAGAGAGGAGATATGCTGGAGGCGCTTTTTTTCATTTCTCTGGAGTTGAAGGGCAGTGGAAGAGGCAAGGATACAAGGCGCTCAAAGAAGGCAACGAATATGCAGTTGGCCAGAGCAGCATGTAAGCGCAATCATAGTGGAGAGAAATCCTGTGCCATGAACTGCCCAGTTTAAGTTACACAGTTTACAAGTTGGACCTTTAAGTATGCCCATGTTTTTACTAACATTCATGTTTTTCCCTACTTTAGGGAGCGCGAGTGTCTAGTTATAGGAGTATAATGGAATGAATAAGAAAAGTCTGTGTTGAGCGGGGTGTGGGATATCCCCGGGGGGAGGGGGGAGGTAGGGGTAGTGAGTGTGGAGTTCGGGAGAGTTGGTGGTGTGAAGGGGAGTGTGTATGTTGAGTTTTGATATGCACAAGGGGTATGTGGACTTACAGGGTAAGAATGGCAGGGGCGGGATGGGGGGGGGGAGGGGAGCAACCAAGGGGGGGGAAAGGAGGGCGGGAGGGAGTAAAAGTTTCTCAAATACTCATGTGGAGAGTAAACGAAAAGTGGGAGGGAAGAACAAGACCAGAGAGTAAAAAGAGAGGACAGTCTGAGAACCAACAGAAACAGGTACAATGTGTGTTAAGTCTGGGGGCTCAGCTGGGAGGCCCGCAGATTATACCGGGAACTGGAGCACGAATTGACAAGAAATGCTTAATCCCTAATGGTTAATCTTAAAATTGTGTCATTGAATGTGGACGGAGTACATTCCCCAGTAAAGAGAACTAAAATACTGCAGGCCCTCAAGCGCCAAAAAGCGGATGTGGCCATGCTTCAGGAAACCCACTTAAATAAATCAGAACATCTTAAGCTAAAGAAAGACTGGGTAGGGGATGTATTCTTTGCTGCATATAATGGCAGGCAACGAGGGGTGGCAATATTGCTTAAGAAAAATGTGGCTTTTGATTTGCATAACATGTATCAGGACCCTGAAGGGCGTTTTTTAATAGTGACAGGTGACCTGCAAGGGAAAAGGGTGGGATTATGTAGTGTTTATGCTCCCAATGTTTATAGCCATAAATTTTTTACTCTGCTGATAGCTAAGTTGATACCCTTAGACAATTACCAGCTTATAGTTGGGGGGGATTTCAACATTACGAGTGACCCTTCAATTGATTGCAAGCCAGCGCGGAGAGCGGGAAGGGACCATGAGGATAAGGGAGTAAATTTACTACTGAAAGATTTAGCATTAGTGGACATATGGAGACAGCAACATTTAGAAGATCATGATTACACCTTTTTTTCCCACCCCCACGGGGCTCATTCACGCCTTGACTATCTGCTGGTATCGTATTCAATTAGTGTCGCAGTGACTCGCTCGGGAATAGAAGAGCCAGCTGTGTCAGATCATGCCCTAGTGTGGGTGGAATTATCTTGGGGAAAAAGGGAGGGCCCGGACCGTTGGCGGATGAATCCGGCATTATATAGAAGCAGGGACTTCTGTATCTATTTGAGGCAGTGCTGGCTGGACTATATAAAGGACAATGACACACAGGAGGTGAGCCCAAGAATTTTTTGGGAAGCTGCAAAGGCAGTGTTAAGAGGGAAGATCATTTCCTATGTTGCTTCTAAGAATAAAGTTCGGGGGGAGAAAATAAAGGTGCTTACTACACAACTGCGAGAAGTGCGCAAGACACTGATAGGCTGCCCAACCGAAGGCAATAGACAGGCATACGTGGAGTGTAGAAAAAACATACAGGCTGTGCTGGATGAGGGTGCGATGTATAATGTTAAATTGTATAAATATAAATTACAGCAATGGGGCAATAAAACTGGTAAAATGTTGGCTTCTCTTGTAAATCAGAGGTCAACGAGGAAGTACATAAGTAAAATTAAAAACGTACAGGGGAAAGTATGTGCTACAGCAACAGAAATTCAAGGGGAGTTTGTACATTTCTTCTCTTCCCTGTATGAAGAGGGATCCTTCCCAGAGGATAAATGCAGAGAATTCCTTGAGGGGGTGGGTTTGGCTAACATAACGGTAGAGCAGCAGCAGATGTTGAATGCTCCGATTCAGGGGAAGGAGGTACAAAATATCATCAAACGATTAGCCTTGGCAAAAGCACCAGGTCCCGATGGGTTGGGAGGGGAATATTATAAAATCCTCCAGGATATGATAGTGGCGCCGTTTATTGCAATGTGTGAAGATATAAGAGAAGCGGGCAATATGGGCTCGGTCTTAAATCATGCACATATAGTGGTGCTTCCCAAGCCTGGGAGGGATGGAGAACTGATAGGCTCCTATAGGCCAATCTCACTGCTGAACCAAGATGTAAAGATATTAGCGGCAGTGCTCGCGAGCCGTTTGGGACAAGTGGTGCCTTGTATAGTACATCCGGATCAGGTAGGATTTGTTAAGGGAAGATATGCATCGGCCAATATCTTAAAAGTGTGTAGAGTTTTGTTAGAAGGGAAGGGGAGGAGAGGGGATGCTATTTTGGCCAGCCTGGATGCCGAGAAAGCCTTTGATAAGGTGATTTGGGAATATATGTTCTGGATCTTGGGGCGTTTCGGCATCCAGGGGGAATTCTTGAGCTGGATTAAGGCACTATACAGCTCCCCGACGGCTCAAATACTCATAAATGACTCCTTATCGGAAGCATTTGCTTTGGGAAGAGGGACCCGACAGGGGTGTCCTTTGTCGCCCTTACTATTTATCTTAACTTTAGAACCACTGGCAGCCAAAATCAGACAGGAAACGAGCTTGAAAGGGATAAAAGTGGGAGGAGCGGAATATAAAATAAATCTGTTCGCAGACGACATGTTGCTGCTGATAGACGACGCAACTGAAAATTTGCCGGTAGTTATGCAGATTATTCGAGAATTTGGGGCCTTCTCAGGCCTTAGCATAAATTTTGAAAAATCGGAGGCGTTGGCGGTCAATGAAGCGTGTCGTTGTTTTGATTCGCTGAGCTTCCCACTACGTCGGGCACAAGGAGGTATCAAATATCTTGGGGTATACCTGAGTGCAGACATGGCCTGGGTGTACAAACGGAATCTAGTTGGACGCATAGAAGAGGTAAAACAATTGTGTAAAAAGTGGAAGGAGTTCCCAGTAAATTTCATGGGTAGGATTGCATTAGTAAAGATGGTGTTATTGCCTAAGTTATTGTACCCATTGCAAATGCTGCCACTGTGGGTGGGAAGGGAGGAAGAGAAACAATATAAAAGCATAGTGAGCACCTTTATTTGGCATTCCAAGCGCCCAAGGATAGCATTCACCAAACTAGCATACGGTAAAGCACAGGGAGGGCTCCGACTCCCAGACCTGAGGAGATATAATGTAGCAGCGCTAATGCGGTGGATACATGAATTGATCTCGGGGGAGGGGCATTATGCGCTCCCCGGTTTTTGGGAGAGCTGGTGTAGTCCTAATGACCCCTTTACGGTGTTAGAGTCTTGGGCAGTGCAGGGAGCCCGGAAAATAGTGGGGAACCCCTATGTGGCTGCGTTACAACGGGCATGGAGGTGGTGGAGAGGACATGGAGAGGCGGGTAAGGGGGTCAGTCCATTCATGCCATTAGTGGGAAATATGGCTTTCCCAGCAGGGCAGGGCGGGTCGGTATTCGGGAGCTGGCGGGACAAGGGATGTCGGTTTATAGGACAGTTCCGAAAAGAGGGAGATGATGCCTTTCCAACCTTTGATACGGTAAAGCATGAACTGCAGATAGCTGGCTCACAATTTTTTGCTTATTTGCAAGTCCGAGATTACGTGCTAAGTGAAGAGCGCAGGACTCGGTCTTTAGCTCGGTTCACTAAATTAGATCTATTGTTTATGCAGACTAGCCCACTAAGTAATGGGATGTCAAGATGGCATCAAGCGATCAGAGACCATAAAAAAGCGCCCCATATGTCACACTTAGCAGAAGAATGGAGCAGAGATATAGTAGAAGAGGTCACGGTGGAACGCCTGGGGGCAGCTTTTCAGAATCTGGGGAAGACAACTCCGAATGCATCATTACAGGACATTCAGTACAGGGTCCTATACAGGGTGCACATTACGAAGGCCAGAGGGAAGGTGTTGGGGATGTGGGAGGAGGACATGTGTAACAAATGTAAGAGGAATGTGGGTTCATTTTTGCACTCCTTTATGGAGTGTCCATCATTACATGAGTTCTGGACAAGGGCGTTGCATCTACTAGAAGAGATATTGCAACGCACAGTAGAGTGGCAGTATTCTGTTACCCTGATGGGCTGTGGGGAGTCACTCCAAAAACAGGGATTGGGCACGGCCCAGACCAAATTCATATTACTAGCCATGATAATTTTGAAGAAGTGTATATTAAAAGTGTGGGTTGCTGAGGAGCCCCCGGACCTGGAATCGTGGAAGTCATGTATGGTAGAAATGGGTAGTTGGGTAAGCATGACATATAAATTTGCTAGCGCTCTCAGACTTCGCCAATATCGAGATCTCTGGGGAAGAACTCAGGTTTTGCTCTCACAACAATGTTCCAAGTAGGGACAGTAGAGCTTATGTTTAGTTGGGAAACTTACAGGGGAGGGGCAATGGGGGAGGGATGGGAGATGGGAGGGAGGGAGGAAAGGGGTAATAAATAAAATGCTGTGGAGATCAGATGGATATAGAGTTATTGTATGTTGATGTACAAAGAGTGTTATTATGACTGTATAGGTTCTATTAAGTCGGAGACATATGCTGTATGGTAACTGACTCCTCAAGTAATAAAAATATTTGCAAAAAAAAAAAAAAAATAGCTGTCCATTGGTTAAGAAAACTTTGATCGTCAAGGAACATTTTAGGTGCTTTTTTTTAACATGTAATCCTCTGGGAATCATCTTTGCCCTACAATAATCAGGGCCATAAAGTGGAGGTCAAAACAAACTATGTCCTTTTTAAGATGTACAACTTCTGACCAAAGGTCAACGAGTGACAGGGAAGAGCTAGTCATGCTGTCCTGTTCTGTTGGAACTGGTATTTCCAAGAGTCGTTGGAGTCTCCTAGAAAACTCAAAATATTCTCCCATGGCTGGAAAGTCATGGTCACACCTGGAATCCAAAGAAGGCCAAACTCAAACAGGTAGGAACGTCTACGTGCAGTCCAAAGAAAAAGTAGAGGATGCCACAAACCACAACCAGCCAACGGGATGAAGAGTTATTTAGTGGAGGAGTAGCCTAGTGGTTAGTGCAGTGGACTTTGATCCTGGGGAACTGAGTTCGATTCCCACTGCAGCTCCTTGTGACTCTGGGCAAGTCACTTAACCCTCCATTGCCCCTGGTACAAAATAAGTACCTGAATATATGTAAACCACTTTGAATGTAGTTGTATATCAAGTCCCATTTCCCTTTATTCCAAGCACCAGTGATTGGACCCAATGTGGTCCGTGTTTCGACGGTGACCGCCTTCTTCAGGAGTCACAATACAGCTATGATTGTAAAACAAAAAATGTTTACAATCAGTATCAAAAGTCATTGAAAATAAACCTAACAATATAAAAAAATGGATGTAAAAAATTATATAACAAATAAAATGAAAAGTCATAAACCAGAATAACAATACAACTAAATAAACCATTCAAAATGAGTATAAAAATATGAAACTAAAATGGATACAAATCAAAGAGAGCACTTGTAAAACTTATAAGTCATATGAACAGACCAAGGAACAAATCATAAAAGTATAAACTTTAAAACAAGTACAAAATGGGAGTAAAAGGGCACCTAAAGGAAAACTTTGCTAGTGGAAACTTGTACAGCCTACCTTTCCAAGCAGAATTAAAAACAGGGAAACCTGGTGCAAAACTATAGCACAGCCAAGTTGATCTGAAAAAAAAAAACCAAGAAAGATGGGCACTTTCAAATATGTAAAATAAAATGTGTACAAATTGTATCAATCACAAAAGCACTGTAAAAACAGCTTTAAGAAGGGCACAGGACAGCATCACCTGAAACACCTTAGAACCAAAATCGGAGAAAACAAAGCAAGATAAAATAAACCATACAGAACTCAACAATGTCTGGTTAAATGATAACCGATTAAGTGTAAAACCAGTTGAAACATATCCGGTTTACAAGTGTGAAAATTATCAGATAATGGTCAGAGAGGAAGAACTGTGGTGGAGAAATTAGAGAGTGAGCAGTTGGACAAGATGATAAGATCAAGGCAGTGGCCATGCTGGTAAGCAGGGGTAATGGAGCATAGCTGGAGATTGAATAAGGAGGTTAAAACAAGAAACTTAGGGGATTGGTAGCATGGAATGGTTCTACTAATTGGGTTTCTGCAAGTTACTTTTGACCTTGATTGGCCACTTTTGGGCTAGATAGACAGCCATACTGGGCTAGATGGACCATTGATCTGACCCAGTATGGCTGTTCTTATGTTGTTAGGAGGGGAAGGGAAGAGAGAGAGAGAAGAAATCTTGTATATGGATGAAGAGGAAGGAGATGCACATGGATGAAGGGGAATGGTAAGAGAGGGAGGATATGCACATGAATGGAGAGGAGGAAATTGCTGCACGTGGATGGAGGAAATAGGCAAAAGCAGGATCTTCTAGATCTGCTGGATCCACTCCATACTTCCTCTAGTCAGGTCACTCATGCCTTGCGTCAGCCCTGCAGACAGTGTCGGGGGGGCAAAACACGTATGTGTAGCCAGCCCAGCAAAAGCAGAGGACAGCAAAGAAAAGTCAGATCCAGAGAAAGAAGTTGAGGAAAGGGAAATAAAATGGGGAGGAATATGATAGAGAAGAGGTTAAAAATAAAACACAGGGAAAGATGTTGACAAGAGGATGTTGAAAAGTGCTATCAAAGCCTTGCATATGCATGGCTTGTAAGTTATCACTTGTTTGTATTAAATGAACATGTATTCTCCGAGTACAAGCAGGCTTATGATTCTCACAGATGGATAAAGTGGGCCCGCATTGCTGGTCTGGAGCTTGTAACAAGCTTAAAAAATAGATTTTTTAGTGCGAGACACACTCCATCGCCTATGTGTGAGTGCTTTCCCGCCTACCTCATGAGCTCGGGACCAGCAGTACAATATAAAGTATAATAAAAAGGAGACAACTCCAAAGGGAAGTGGAAGGGTATGTGATAATATAAGGCTTGCTGTCTCGGAGTATACCTGCTACAGGTAAGTACCTTCGCCTTATTCGAGGACAAGCAGACCTATAATTCTCACAGATGTTCTGTTTTTTTCTGCAGTGAGGAGAGGACATGCTGTTATCCACTCCTCCCAGCTGATTTGGTTGGTCTTTTTGTGCCTTCCTTTTTTCTCTTTTTCTTACTACCTCTTTCGGGGTTTACCTTATTCTATCTTTCCCTGTATATTATTTTAGATAGATTATTTTTTCCAAGTTTTCTTTGTTTTTACCGCACTGGCTAGGCTGCATTTGGGCCTGAGTTCTGGCTGAATTTTTTTCCTTTTCTCTTTTTTGTTGCTTTTCTTTTTGTTTAACACCATTGAGTCATTGATTTGGCCATGACTGTTTTTCCTTTCATGTCATTGAAGGTTCCCAGTGGCTTTAAATAGTGCACTAAGTTCAACAGGACCATCTCTGGTAAGGACACCCATTCTTGGTGTCTACAGTGTTTGGGGCCTGATTATACCCCTGCAAACTGTATTCTTTGTGTTCGTATCAAGAAGAGAACACAGTTGGCCAGAGAGGCTCAGAGAGAAAATATTTTTGGAACCAGGTCTGAAGCCTTGGTGTCGTGTTGGTGTCTTTGGCGTCGGCATAGAGTGTGTCGGGTCCATATGACTGCAAGACCCTTGTACACTGAGAGTAACCATGCATCAAGTGGGTCTCTACCTGCCTTGATGCCAGCCACTATGAGGCCCACCCCATGATCGATCAGCGTTGGATCCAACCCCAAGGCATTGAGATCACGCGATCGGCACCGGGGTGCGGCGGTGCCAGGCATCAGAAGAAGCATTGGCATCAATCCCCCTCGTCATATGGTGCTGGAAGCTTCAGGGCACCAAGGATTTCACTGGTCTCTGAGAAGTGTCGACGCCAGGAGGACCACTCCCCCTCTATACAGGAGGTGCCAATGGGTGGGTCTCAACACAGCCAGAAACAAGCACCTGCTTTGACCCCACAAATTCAGCAGCCTGTTTCTACACCTGTATGTCAGCCTTTCCTGATGTCGGCCCTCAATGAGGGCCTCCAGGCTTTGTTCCCTGAGCTTTTGATGGGGTTCTTGCAGAGTGCGTTTGGGGTGCTTGCGCCAGCCATGCCTCTTGCTACAGTCCTGCATGGCTTCAGCCTGTAGTGAGGTCTCTGACACCGATACCGCTTGTGGTCTCTGCATCGACTGCCACCCGTGTTGACACACCCTCGACATCGGTGGAGGAAGCTTCACTGGATTTGAGGCCAGAGCCGACACCTCAACGCCCCTCTTGGGGTCACAGTATCTCTACGTCAAGGTGGTCTCAGCTCTCCCATAAGGGACTGACACCGATGAGGAGCGCTCATGGGACACAGAAGAGGATCCACAGTACACCTCAGAGAAAGAGTCGTATGACATAGCTGCCTGGATGTCTCACCACCATCTGAAATTAAACGTGACCAAGACTGAGTTTCTTATCTTTCCCCCTAAGCCAACCTCTCCCCGTCCCCCATTCTCTATCTCTGTGGATAACACTCCCATCCTCCCTGTTTCATGAGCTCATAACCTTGGGGTCATCTTCGACTCCTCTCTCCTTCTCTGCTGATATTCAACAGACTGCTAAAACCTGTTGTTTCTTTCTCTATAATATCACCAAAATTTGTCCTTTCCTTTCTGAGCACACTACCAGAACCCTTATCCACACTCTTATCACCTCTCGCTTAGACTATTGCAACTTGCTTCTCACAGGTCTCCCACTAAGCCTTCTCTCTCCCCTTCAATCTGTTCAAAATTCTGCTGTCTGACTTATATTCCACCAGTGTCGCTATGCTTATATATATATGCTTATATGGAGTCACTTCATTGGCTCCATATCTATTTCCGCATACATTTCAAACACCTTTTATTGACTTACATTTGCATTCACTCTGCAGCTCCTCAATACCTCTCCACTCTTATCTCTCCCTACACTCCTCCCCGGGAACTCGAAATCACTCTTATCTGCACCCTTCTCCTCCACTGCTAACTCCAGACTCCGGTACATCAAGCTCCATCTGTGACTGTCTTCAAATCTAGGCTAAAGGCCCACCTTTTTTAGGCTGCTTTTAACTCCTAACCCATACTCACTTGTTCAGCACCCATTTTTATCATACCCAACTTAGTAATTCTCTTATCCCTTATTTGTTCTGTTTGTCTGTCATAGTTAGATTGTAAGCTCTTTTGAGCAGGGACAGTCTCTTCATGTCCATTGTACAGCACTGTGTACGTCTAGTAACGCTTTAGAAATGATAAGTCGTAGTAGTAGCAAAACAAAATACAGGGGATATGTGCTATCCTAGACCTGAGGGGCCTGAACAAATTCATGATCAAAAAGAAGTTCAAGATGATTTCCTTGGGCACCCTGCTTCCCGTGCTTCGGGGAAATGATTGGCTATGCTCTCTGGACTTAAAGGATGCTTATACTCATATCCCGATACTTCCAGCTCAGAGGAAGTATCTTCGATTTCAGCTGGGAGACACGTCACTTCAGGTATCACTTGTTGCTTTTTGGCCTCGTGTCGGCTCCCAGGGTTTTCACCAAGTGTCTTGCAATAGTTGCAGCATCGCTATGCAGACTGGGAGTCTATGTGTACCCCTATCTCGACTACTGGTTGGAGAACAGCACTTCACAGGACGGGGCTCAGGAGACCATGTGGAGGGCTATTTGAGTGTTTGAGCTACTAGGGTTTGTTTAAATCTACCCCAAGTCCCACCTGTTCCCTGTCCTGCGATTGGCGTTCATTGGAGCCCTGCTGGACACTTACCCAGCTTTAGCTTTTCTCCCTATGAGGCGGGCAGATGCTCTTGTCGCCTTCGCCTCTCATGTCTAAGTAGTTCAACAAGTCACAGCTTGGCAGATGTTGAGGTTGTTGGGCCACATGGCCTTTCCTGTTATGTGACACCCATAGTATGTCTTCACTTGAGAACTGCCCAATGAACCCTAGTTTCCCAGTGGTGTCAGGCCACGGGGAACCTAGAGGAAGTCATCCGAGTTCTGCCAGAGCTGGTTCAGTCCCATCTCTGGTGGACAATTCGATCCAGGTTGATTCTGGGACTCTCATTCCAAATTCCACAGACCATGAAAGTGCTGATAACTGATATATCCTGCCTAAAGTGAGGAGCTCATTTAGATGGGCTTCACACTTAAAGTGCTTGGTCAGCCCCGGAAATAGACCTCCAAATCAATCTTATGGAGCTCTGAGCGATTTGGAGCGCTCTAAAGGTTTTCAGGGATCTGCTAAACAACCAAATTGTAGTCATTCAAACAGTCAGCTTGTCTTGTAGTAAATGAAGAAGCAGAGGGGCACCAGATCATGTCCTGTGTGTCAGAAGGTCATCTGGATGTGGCGTTGGGCGCATCAGCACGGGATACTCCTCAAGGCCACTTAACTGGCAGAAAAATTCAACAGTCTGGCTGACAAGACTGAGCAGGGTCATGCAACTGAACCAGTGGTCCTTCAGCATGGACATTGCCCCAAAGATCTTCCAAGCGTGAGTCACCCCCTCAGTGGATCTCTTTGACACAGTCCAATCATCAAAGTCCCTCAGTTTTGCTCCAAGCCCAAGACAGGCCAGTGTCAGATGCCTTCCTCCTTCATTGGGGGACAAGATTTCTGTATGTGTATCCTCCCATTCTTCTTGTGAGGAAGACTTTAGTGAAACTCAAGCAAGAACGCAGGACCAAGATCCTGATCCGGTTCCCTCTTCTTCTGGAGTTATCCTCCAAAGAACCTTGGAGATTGGAATGTTTTCTGACTCTCATCATGCAGAACGAGGGATCTCCTCTGCATCACAATCTCCGGTCTCTGGCCGTCACATCCAGCTTAGAATTTGCTTCCTTACATCTTACTGAGGGTGTCTCCAGGGTCTTGCTGGTTTCCAGAAAAGATTCCACTAAGAAGTGTTACTCTTTTAATTGGAGGAGGTTGCCTTTTGGTGTGAGGGCAAGGCCCTAGATCCTATTATCTGCCCTGCACAGACCCCGTTTGAATACCATCTGCACATCTCTGAGTCCGGTCTCAACTCTGTAAGGGCTCACCTCAGTGCTATTAGTGCTTATCATCAACATATAGAGGGTAAGCCCATATCTGGACAACCTCTATTTGTTCACTTCATGAGAGGTTTACTGTTGACAAAGCCCCCTGTCAAACCTTCACCAGTGTCATGGAACCTGATGAAAGTTCCATTTGAGCTACGTGATTCCTGTTATCCAGTGGCGATCCTTGGTCAGCTGCCACCCTGGTGGATCACCGCTGTGCACCCTCTCAACCGGGTGGAGCTGCGTCTGTTTCCCCCCCCCCCCCCCCCCCCACCCCGGGTGCAGCACGACACACACACACCCCAGCACTTCGACACCCCCCCCCCCCCCCCTCAGGTGCATTCTTACCTGCTGGGAGCAGCCGGCTCCGCTGGTTCCCTGCTCCCTCTGTCCCAGAACAGGAAGTAACCTGTTCCGGGGCAGAGGGAGCAGGGAGCCAGCGGAGCCGACAGCCGCGCTTCTGCTTTCTGCACCCCTCCAGCAGCATGCACCCAGGGTGGAACGCCCCCACCGCCGCGCCCTCGGTACGCCACTTCTGTTATCTGAAGTACTTGACCTGGGAGATCATATTTTTTGTGGCTAGCTCGCAGGTTCACTGAGCTTCAGGCCTTAGTGGTGGATGCACCTTATATCATAACAGAATAGTCCTCCGCATGCACCCTAAGTTGCTACTTAAGGTTGTGTCAAAGTTCCAGTCAACATTCTTCACAAATCTCATGCCCATCCTGGTGAAAGCGCACTGCACACCTTGGACTGCAAGCGAACATTGACCTTTTACTTGGAGCGGATTAGGCCCTACAGACAGTCCACCCAACTTTTTGTTTCTTTTGATCCAAATAGGATGGGGGTCACCATGGGGAAACACACCAATTCCAATTGGCTGTCAGATTGCATTCTTTCACTTATGCCCAGGCTGAACTGACCCTTGAGGAACATATCGGGGCTCACAATGTCAGATCCAAGGCTGCGTCGGTAGCTCACTTGAGGTCAGCCTCCCTTGAATAAATTTGAAATGCTGCGATGTGGTCTTCAGTCCACTCATTTACTTCTCACTACTACCTTGATCGGGATACCCAACTCGACGATCGGTTTGGACAGACAGTACTGCCTAATTTGTTTGGGATCTAGAGTCCAACTCCACTCTCTTAGGCTCATGTTGTTCTGTTCCAGGCTGCACTCTCACCCAGTTGTATATAGTTTCAGGTTAATTACTTTTTTGCATTTGCCATTGCGAGATCCAACTGACCTCTGGTTGTTGTTTTTGGTGAGCCTGGTAGGTAGGGATTCCCATCTGTGAGAATTATAGGCCTGCTTGTCCTCAAAGAAAGCGAAGGTATTTACCTCCAAGGACAAGCAGGCTGCTTGTTCTCGCGTGTGGGTCGACGTTCGCGTCAGCCCGGGAAACCGTCAATTTTCCCAGCAAAATATTAAAAAACTTTTACAGAGTCTTCTGATGCGCGTGCAGCGTGCACCGTTCATGCGCGGCAGTCTTCACACCCGTCACATGAGCGTTCCTGCTCAGTTATTTTTTTCTCTGTGGTGAGGTGCGGTCGAGTTTTCCCCGCTCCTCTCAGCCCTGGAAAAGAGTTTTCTGCCGTTGTCTTTTTTTTCTTTCTTTTTGCTATAATTTACAGTTTAACAAAACAAAACTCCTGTAGTTTTTCTTTACTTTTTTTGCCCCTTTTTAAGTTTCCTTTGTTTTTTGACACGGCTGGATTGCTTCCTTCTATTCATGCCCTTTTTTCTTTTATCAGGCACGATCGCATCTTTTGATTTCACCGAAGCTGTTTTTTCTTCCATGTCATTGAAGACACCCAGCGGCTTCAAACGTTGTACTCGGTGCAACCGGACTATCTCCAGTGCCTTGGGCCCGACCACAGCCCAGCCGCTTGTAGTCTGTGTCTTCGCATGAAGAAACGGACCCAAGCGTCTCGAGAGGCCCAACGAGAGAAGCTTTTTGGGGCTCTGTCTAGTCCTTCGACATTGGTACCGAGGTCGGCGACATCGAGGGACACATCAACATTGGGATTGAAGGTAATGGCTGCGGAACGACCAACTCGTGCTGGGAGCAGTGAGGTATAGAGTGGGTCTCCACCTATCTCGAGGCCTCCTGTTATGCAGGCCCCCCAGGACTGACCTTCATCGGACCCGGCCCCGAGGAGACGTGAGGATTCCACGTCTTCCTCATGGGTACCGAGGAGTCTCGGTGACGGGCATCGAGCGAAGGCGAAGAAGCACAGTCATCGTTTTCCTTCAACACACGGTGCTGGGAGCTCCAGGGCGTCGAGGGATTCGGCACTCCCCTTCTATTCAGGAGGTACCAGTGTGTCGGTCTAGCAGCCCAGTAGCTGCTCCCAAGCCTCGAAAGATTCTGCCACCGGCTCCTATCCCGACCCCGCAGCCTTGTCCAACGGCGGCTCTCGACGAGCACATCAGGGCCCTGCTTCCAGACCTCCTGGAAGGGTTACTGCGCCAGTCTGCTTCGATGTTGGGGGTGCTTGCGCCTTCTGTACCGTCAGCTGCAGCGGTCTCTGGCCCTTCACCTGTGGTGAGGTCCCCGACCTCAGTTCCGCCTGCGGCATCGGTGGCACCTGCCACCCAGATCGACTCTCCGACGTCGGAGGAGGAAGCTTCACCGAAGTCCAGGCAGGCGTCGAGGCAGGCTCATTTTCGGATTGCTCTGAAAAATGTCTTGTCCAATACTGAAGATGAGCGCTCTTGGGAGGAGGAGGAGGATCCCAGGTACTTTTCTTCTGACGAGTCCTTTGGGATTCCTTTTGAACCTTCCCCTCCACCAGAAAGGAGACTGTCTCCACCGCAGAGTATAACCTTTACCTCCTTTGTCCGGGAAATGACTGCGGCTATTCCTTTCCCTATGGGGGTTAAGGATGAGCCCAGGGCTGAGATGCTCGAGGTCCTGAATTATCCTTCTCCACCTAGATAGGCTGCAACGGCTCCTTTGCATAATATACTGAAGGAAGTCCTTATGCAAAACTGGTCGTTCCCTCTGTCTAACCCCGTGATCCCGAAAATAATTGAATCCCAATATCAGATTGACAGGGAACCTGGATTGATGAAGTCTCAGCTACCTCACAATTCCATGGTGGTGGACTCCGCTCTCAAAAGGGCCAAGAGTACTAGGGACTATGCCTCGGCGCCCCCAGGCAGAGAATCTAGAACCTTGGACTCTTTTTGGGAGGAAGGCGTAGCAGACCGCTATGCTCGCTGCCAAGATCCAAACATACCAGCTCTTCACGAGCATCCACTTGCGAAACTCGGTGAGGCAACTGTCTAGCTCGGTTGATGCACTCCCTCTGGAGTAGGCCGAGCCTTTTCGCCAGGTGGTCAGGCAGCAGAAGGTGTGCTGAAAATTCCTGGCCAGGGGGTACGTTCGACACTTTTGATGTAACATCCAGAATCGCTGCCCAAGGTATAGTGATGCGCAGACTCTCATGGCTTCATGTCTCTGACCTGAATCATTCGATCCAGCAGCAGATGGCGGATGTTCCTTATCGGGGGGATAACTTTTTTAGTGAGAAAGTAGAGGATCTAGTTGACCAGCTCAAAAAGCACAATGATGCTATGGATTCTTTCTCCCACCGGGCGTCTTACATAAGTAATGCCATACTGGGAAAAGACCAAAGGTCCAAAGAAGCCCAGCATCCTGTCCCCGACAGCGGCCAATCCAAGTCAAGGGCACCTGGCAAGCTACCCAAACGTACAAACATTTTATACAAGTCATTCCCGAATTTGTGGATTTTTCCCAAGTCCATTTCGTAGCGGTCTATGGACTTGTCCTTTGGGAAACCATCCAACCCCTTTTTATAATCTGCCAAGCTAACCGCCTTCACTACGTTCTCCGGCAATGAATTCCAGAGTTTAATTATGCGTTGGGTGAAGAAAAATTTTCTCCTATTTGTTTTAAATTTACTACACTGTAGTTTCATCGCATGCCCCCTAGTCCTAGTATTTTTGGAAAGCGTGAACAGATGCTTCACATCCACCTGTTCCACTCTACTCATTATTTTATATACCTCTATCTTGTCTCCCCTCAGCCGTCTCTTCTCCAAGCTGAAGAGCCCTAGCCTCCTTAGCCTTTCTTCATAGGGAAGTCGTCCCATCCCCGTTATCATTTTTGTCGCCCTTCACTGCACCTTTTCCAGTTCTACTATATCTTTCTTGAGATGCGGCGACCAGAATTGAACAGAATACTCAAGGTGCGGTCGCACCATGGAGCGATACAACGACATTATAACATCCTCACATCTGTTCTCCATACCTTTCCTAATAATACCCAACATTCTATTCGCTTTCCTAGTTGCAGTAGCACACTGAGCAGAAGGTTTCAGTGTATTATCAATGATGACACCCAGATCTTTTTCTTGGTCCATAACTCCTAACGTGGAACCTTGCATGACATAGCTATAATTCGGGTTCTTTTTTCCCACATGCATCACCTTGCACTTGTTCACATTAAACGTCGTCTGCCATTTAGCCGCCCAGTCTCGTAAGGTCCTTCTGTAATTTTTCACAATCCTGTCGCGAGTAAACAACTTTGAATAACTTTGTGTCATCAGCAAATTTAATTACCTCGCTAGTTACTCCCATCTCTAAATCATTTATAAATGTATTAAAAAGCAGCAGTCCTAGCACAGACCCCTGAGGAACCCCACTAACTACCCTTCTCCATTGTGAATACTGCCCATTTAACCCCACTCTCTGTTTCCTATCCTTCAACCAGTTTTTAATCCACAATAGGACATTTCCTCCTATCCCATGACCCTCCAATTTCCTCTGTAGCCTTTCATGAGGTACCTTGTCAAACACCTTTTGAAAATCCAGATACACAATATCAACCGGCTCCCCTTTGTCCACATGTTTGTTTACTCCTTCAAAGAATTTCCCCATACTAAAGCTGTGCTGACTTGGTCTCAGTAATCCATGTCCTTGGATGTGCTCTGTAATTTTGTTTTTAATAATAGCCTCTACCATTTTCCCCGGCACCGATGTCAGACTCACCGGTCTATAATTCCCTGGATCTCCCCTGGAACCTTTTTTAAAAATCGGCGTTACGTTGGCCACCCTCCAATCTTCCGGTATCACGCCCGATTTAAGGATAAATTGCACATCACTAACAGAAGCTCCGCAAGCTCATTTTTCAGTTCAATCAGTACTCTAGGATCTATACCATCCGGTCCAGGAGATTTGCTACTCTTCAGTTTGCTGGCTGTCCCATTACGTTCTCCAGGTTACTGTGAATTCAGTAAGTTTCTCTGGCTCGTCTGCTTGAAATACCATTACCGACACCAGTATCCTACCCAATGTTCCTCGGTGAAGACTGAAGCAAAGAATTCATTCAATCTCTCCGCTATGTCTTTGTCATCCTTGATCGCCCCTTTTACCCCTCGGTCGTCCAGCGGCCCAACCGATTCTCTTGCCGGCTTCCTGCTTTTAATATACCAGAAAAAATATTTACTTTTTTTTTTTTTTTGCCTCTAATGCTATCTTTTTTTCATAATCCCTCTTGGCCTTCTTTATCTCTGCCTTGCATTTGTTTTGACACTCCTTATGTTGCTTCTTGTTATTTTCAGGCGGTTCCTTCTTCCATTTTCTGAAGGCATTTTGTTTTAGCCCTAATAGCTTCCTTTACCTCACTTTTCAACCAGGCCGGCTGTCTTTTGAACTTCCGTCTTTCTTTTGTAATTCGCAGAATATGTTTGGCCTGGGCCTCTAGGATGGTACTTTTGAACAGCATCCACGCTTGTTGTACAGTTTTTACCTTCTCAGTTGCCCCTCTTTTTTTTTTTACCGTTCTCATTCAATCATAGTCTCCTTTTTTTAAGTTAAACGCTAACGTATTTGACTTCCTATGTATAGTTACTTCAAGGTTGATATCAAAACTGATCATATTATGATCACTGTTACCAAGGGGACCCAGTACCATAACGTCCTTCACTAGATCATGCGCTCCACTAAGGACCAAGTCTAGAATTTTTCCTTCTCTCATCAGCTCCTGTACCAGCTGCTCCATAAAGCTGTCCTTGATTTCATCAAGGAATTGTACCTCTCTAGCGTGTCCCGATGTTACATTTACCCAGTTTATATTTGGGTAATTGAAGTCACCCATTATTATTGCATTGCCCATTTTGTTTGCGTCTCTGTTTTCTTTTATCATTTCTGCATCTACCTGCTCATCCTGGTGAGGCGGACGGTAGTACACTCCTATCACTGTCCTTTTCCCTTTTATACATGGAATTTCAACCCACAATGATTCAAAGGTGTGATTTGTGTCCTGCTGAATTTGTAATCTATCTGAGTCAAGGCTCTCGTTAATATACAATACTACCCCTCCACCAGTCCGGTCCAGCCTATCACTACGATATATTTTGTACCCTGGTATGACAGTGTCCCACTGGTTATCCTCCTTCCACGAGGTCTCACTAATGCCTATTATGTCCAATTTTTCATTTAGTGCAATATATTCCCCCATCTTATTTCTTAGACTCCTAGCATTTGCATATAGACATTTCAGAGTATGTTTGTTGTTCCTATTTGCATGATGCTTAGTGCTTGACACTATTGATTTGCCATCTGTTGTCTGATCTTTAGTTGTATTTAAGGGCACCTGGCCTACCACGGTCTCTTGTGTAACCTCACTATCCAGAAACCCTATCTTCCCTGTTTGTGAGGTATCCTTGCAAGATACCTTATCCCGAACCATGCGCTGTTGTGCGACTGTCGGCCTTTCCCCATCTAGTTTAAAAGCTGCTCTATCTCTTTTTTGAATGCCGACGCCAGCAGCCTGGTCCCACCCTGGTTAAGATGGAGCCCATCATTTCGGAATAGGCTCCCTCTTCCCCAGAATGTTGCCCAACTCCTAACAAATCTAAAATCCTCCTCTCTGCACTATCTTCTCATCCACGCATTGAGACTCCGGAGCTCTGCCTTACTCTTGGGGCCTATGCGTGGAACGGGTAGTATTTCAGAAAATGCCACCCTAGAGGAATCTAGATTTCAGCTTTCTTCCTAAAAGCCTAAATTTGGCTTCTAGAACCTCTCTCCCTCATTTTCCTACGTCATTGGTACCCACATGTACCAAGACAGCAGGCTCCTCACCAGCACTATCTAAAATCCTATCTAGGTGCCGCGTAAGTTCCGCCACCTTCGCACCAGGTAGGCAAGTCACCAGGCGATCCTCCCGTCCACCAGCCACCCAGCTATCTACATTCCTAATGATTGAATCGCCAAGTATGACTGCTGTTCTAACCTTTTCCTCCCGGTCAGCCATTGAAGATATATCCTCGGCGCAAGAGGATAGGACATCTTCTGGTGGGTAGGTCCTGGCTACAGGAGTACTTCCTACTTCACCTTCTGGGAGACCTCCTTCCTCCAAGGTAGCACAGAAGCTACCTGACTGGAGGTGGGACCTCTCTACAACATCCCTGTAGGTCTCCTCTATGTATTTCCCTCGTCTCTACCAAATCTGCTACTCTAGCCTTGAGAGAACGAACACGCTGTCTGAGATCTAGGAGCTCTTTGCATCGGGCACATACATATGACATCTCACCAACTGGCACATAATCATACATATGGCACTCAATGGAAAAGACTGGGTTGCACCCCTCTCGCTGCTGGACTGCTGACTCCATCTTAGTGTTTTCAAGTTTCTCAATTTTGTAAGAGTTGCTACAGTATTAAGAGTTTGTCTGATATAAAGTGATTTTAAATTAGATCCTACACTGCCTGTCAGACCCTATCTGCTACTGCAAGTTAATGGAATTACTTCACCCGGTAGAAAACACAGCTCCTTCAAAACAACTCCAGCACAAAGAAAAACAATTTACCAGCACAGAATTGAACACAGTTTTAAAAGAATATACCAGCCCCCAAATTAAAACTAGCAAGTACAGAGTAGATAAAAAAGAGGACTTAGAGAGGAAATACCCTCAGCAGTGAAAGAATAGCGTTTTTTTTCTTTGTTTGTTTTTTATGTTTCATTTAGTTGAGATATAGAGGCAGACAGTTATAAGAAAAAGCTTTAAAGAGAAAGAAACGTTTTAAAACGCAGGCAGCCTTAGCCACCAAACAAACCAGCCCTGAAGATCCTGTAGGGTGAAAATAAGTAATTAGGACAATAATTATTCCCTGATAATACTTATTACAAGGTTCCTCGCTCAGTCTAGGGAAATATTATACAGGAACCTTGGTGCTGGCACCCTGCCAGCGTTTTGTTCCCCGCCAAAGAACCAAAGCCACGTCACAGATGATAATTATCATTTATTGTAGGTAGAAAAATAGAAACACTCTGCAATAGCTTATAAGCAAAGTAGTATCTCTTACTGATATGCACACTAACAAAATATATTGTCTAACTACACTCTGATTATCCTGAGACTATGTACAGTAATGATTAGAACAGTACAAATGATATCTTAATGATCCTTATGAAACTTATCACATCTTATGCAAAATACACATTAGCAGCTTTCCCTGACCAAGAGCTGACATAAACCAGTCGTACTTAGATAAAACCACTGCCTAACCCCAGACTAGGAAATATATCCTGTGATCTCACCATGCTGACCTGATGACGGCTTCAGATGAGACCGGAGCAGAATCTCCCCAGACACTATCTCAGCTGTCTGTGTCTTATGTAGTGCAGGTCTTCCTCAGCAAACAAGCAGGTTTCCGTCTCTCCTTTGGTTATCAGAGCCAATATCTCTGCCACAGGTATTTGCACCAGTTATGCAGGTCACAAGGTGGTATCATACAGTCTCTAGCTCACCCCAAGCCTTGCTGGATTTCTCAGGTCCTTCACAGGTACTCCTCCTCCGAGGGTCTCCGACTAACTTTTCTTCTCTCACTCTTCCTGCTTCTTCCAGACCTCCCGGTCAGGTGATGCCCGGACCAATTAGCCTCTCGTACAGCCCAGTGCATGGGCAAGAAGAGTTCTTTGTTTTGTGACCTTGGAGATGGTAACTTCTGGTGCCGTGACTCTGCCTCCCTTCTCAGCTTCTCCGAGATAGAAGGGGGATGGTTGGAACACAGAATGTCCTTGGCTTCAGCAAGCCTGTCAGTGATTTCTACAAGCTGAAGCTGGATCTTGCTGTGACACAGAGATATGCAGGTCAGAGGGTTGCAGCAGCCTTCTTATTGTACCAAGATGTCATAGGCTTGTATAGGCCAAGACCAGCTTAGGCTAGATCACAGGGAAATACCCTACAATCCCCAGCAATTTCAAAGCAAGTCTTCTGCTACTACCTCCTCAGGAGATTTTTGGAGGATGTTAGGCTTAGGTACACTCCTGCTTTTCCGCAGCCTGCCCAAGCTCAGTCCCAGTGCCGCTCGTTCTCGTCAACAGCGAATGCCTAAGGCCATAGGCGCCCAGTATAAGAGGCTTGGAGAGGCTAAGCCTCCCCCCTGCTGCAGCAGAATGGATCAGCTGTGGAGTCCCGCTGCTCTGAGGGGATTAAATTGTTGATTTACCTCCATCCTCACAGCAGGAGCTGCAGTGAAAAGCCCTCTAGCAGTTGTAGAAATTGGTTGATGTTTGTTTACCTTACTGCTGGGAAAGCAGGGTGGGTTGGCTGGAGGTGTCCTGGGGTTGCCAGGGAGATATTAACAAGGATGACTTCCTGACCTGCACTGAGGACAGATAGCAGCAGAACGGATACTGGGCCAGCATGATCAGAAAAAGTCACCAGACAACAAAGGTAGAAAAAGATCATTTTATTTCATTATAGTGTTTGGAATATGTCCACTTTGAGAATCAGGTGCTCAACATTAAAAGTTTATATTTATTTATATATTTATGGCATTTATCCCCACATTAAACTTGAATTAGGGTGTTTTGTGCTCTACATGAGAATTGTGATATTAGATCCCTTGTTTCATATTGTTGACGGTCTGCATTTTCCGTATGGGTGGTATTTTGGTGTATTAGGTCTGCCCAGTGTTATATTTATGGTACAGTAAGGTTCTGAGTGTGTTTTGGACAAGTTGTGCATAGTGTTTTGCAGTTGAGCGATTGTGGCTTAGAATATGCTTTGAGCAACCACTTATTCTTTGACATAAGATATCATATATCTAAATTTAATAAAGGTATTAATTGTGACTTTTATTTTTATTTTTATTTTTTTTCTGCGTGTTTATCAGACAATTAGGATTTAAGCCCCACCCCCTAACCCCGCCCCCCTTTAGCCTCCTCCCAACAGTTGGGCCACCGACCACCTATGACTGCGGCTCCCCAGCAAAAAGCAAGGGCCGAGCTTTTGACTGGGCTCCAGTTCAGCATAGCTCAGAAAAAGTGTCCGTGCCAGACGACTTACCGGTCAGGGGGAGGTTGATATTTTTTCACCAAAGGTGGTCTCTCATAACCTCCGATCGGATGGATTCTTCCAAGGATCCGGTCAGGATACCACCTCAATCTGGAATCCAACCTCCAAATTGTCCACCAGGAGCTCATTCTTAAAGTTCCCAGCACAAACAGGTACTTGCAGAGGGATTCTTTGCCCTTCTACAGGCCCAAGCGGTCGAACCGTTCCACCAGGGGAAGAAGGGCTGGGATTCTATTCCATGTACTTCCTTGTGCAAAAGAAAACATGGGGGGATGTGTCCCATCCTAAACCTAAGGGCCCTGAACAAATTTCTAGTCCGAGAAAAGTTCAGGATGTTTTCCCTGGGCACCCTTCTTCCTATGATTCTGGAAAGTGATGGCTATGCTCTCTGGACTTAAAGGATGCTTACACCCACAATCTCGATACTCCCAGCTCACAGGAAGTATCTTCGATTTCAGCTAGGAACACAGCACTTTCAGTACCTTGTATTGCCTTTTGTCCTGGCATCTGCGCCCAGAGTGTTTACCAAATGCCCAGCTGTGGTCGCAGCGTCACTACGCAAACTGGGAGTACATGTGTTTCCTTATCTCAACGATTGACTGGTGAAGAGCACGTCAAGGAGGGTGCTCTGGAGTCCATGCGAATGACTATTCGGGTGCTAGAGCTACTAGGGTTCATCATAAATTAATCCCAAGTCCCATCTCACCCCAGTCCATAAATTGGAATTCATTTAAGCCCTGTTGAACACAGGACAGCTTCGAGCTTACCTTCCCGAGGCAAGGGCGAACAACTTTCTGCCCCTGGTGTCCATGGTCCGAGCGTCCCAAGCAGGTCACAGCTCGCAGATGTTGAGACTTCTGAGGCACATGGCCTCTACAGTTCATGTAACTCCCATGGCACATCTACATATGAGATCAGCTCAATGGACCCTAGCTTCCCAGTGGTTTCAAGCTGCAGGGGATCTAGAAGATGTAGTCCAACTGTCCACCCGCTTTTCGGAAATCTCTTCAGTGGTGGACGATTCGATCCAATTTGACCCATGGGGCGACCATTCCAGTTCCCTCAGCCACAGAAATTGCTGATGACGGATGTATCTATCCTGGGGTAGGGAGCTCATGTAGATGGGCTCCACACTCAGGGAGCCTGGTCCTTTCAGGAAAGAGGTCTGCAGATCAACCGCCTGGAATTAAGAGTGATCTGAACGCTCTAAAGGCTTTCAGAAATCGGCTGTCCCAACCAAGTCATCTTAATTCAAACAGACAATCAGGTTGTCATGTACTACACCAACAAACAGGGGGGCACCGGATCTCGCCCTCTGTGTCAGGAAGGCCGTTCAGATGTGGCTTTGGGCACGCCGTCACAGCAGGTTTCTCCAAGCACTTATCTGCAGGCGTAAACAACAGTCTGGCCGACAGGTTGAGCAGGATAATGCAACCTCAAGCAGTGGTCACTGAACATGGGCGTAGTACACAAGATTTTCCAAGTGTGGGGCACCACCTTGGTGGATGTTTTTGTCACTCAGAGCAATCACAAGTTCCCTCAGTTCTGTTCCAGGCTTCAGGCCAAAACAGACTAGCGTGGATGCCTTTCTCCTACATTGGGGGCAGGCCTTCTATTTGCATATCCTCCCATACCTCTAGTAGGGAAGACTTTGCTAAACTCAAGCAAGACGGCGGAACCACGATCCTGATAGCTCCCTTTTCTGGCAGTGTCAGATTTAGTTTCCTCTTCTTCTGGAGTTATCCTCCGAAGAACCATGGAGATTGGACTGTTTTCCAACCCTCATCACTCAGAACGAGGAGTCGCTTCTTCATCCCAACCTCCAGTCTCTGGCTTGTCACGGCCTAGATGTTGAGAGCTTAGAATTCGCCTCCTTGGGTCTTTCAGAGTGTGTCTCCCGAGTCTTGCTTGCTTCCAGAAAGATTCCAATAAAGAGGTGTACTCTTTCAAATGGAGGAGGTTGCCGCTGGTGTGACAGCAATGCCGTAGATCCTCTTTCTTGCCTACAAAGACCCTGCTTGAATACCTTCTCACTCTGCAGTCTGGTTTCAAGACCAACTCCATAAGGGTTCACCTTAGGGCAATTAGTGCTTATCACCGCCGTGTAGATGGTAGGCCTATCTCTGGACAGCCTTTAGTTGTTCGCTTCAGGAGAGGTTTGGCTTTTGTCAAAGCCCCCTGTCAGACCTCCACCAGTGTCATGGGATCTCACGTCGTTCTCGCCCAACTGATGAAAGCTACTTTTGAATTCCTGCCATCTGAAGTACTTGACTTGGAAGGTCATTTTCTTGGTGGCTGTTACTTCAGCTCGTAGAATCAGTGAGCTTCAGGCCTTGGTAGTGCATGCACCTCAGTTTCATCACAACAGAGTATCCTCCGCACGCACCCTAAGTTCCTGCCAAGGTGGTGTTTGAGTTCCATCTGAACGTCAATTGTCTTGCCAACATTCTTTCCCCGTCCTCATAACCGCCCTGACGAAAGCAGTTTGCACACCTTGGACTGCAAAAGAGAGCATTGGCCTTGTTATTGTGGAGTGGACGAAGCCCTTTTCCAACAGTGGCGTACCTAGGGTATTTGACACCCGGGCGGTCATTTTTAATACCTCCTCCAAAATCCTGTACTAGGCATAAACGAGAATACAAACACTTGGGACCTATGGAGCAATTCTACATACCAATACGTAGTAATTTCTATGAGTTACACAAGGAAAAGGAAAGCACCTTAAACACACTGTGAGCACTAGAAACATTAATTCACCTATTGTAAATGAAACAGATAGAATAGTTCAGATCGTAAATCCTACACAGTCAGTGCCAACTGAAGCCATGTCTTTTTCACAAACACAGATACACCCTAATCCACTATAGAATAAGTAATCATAAACTTTCTATTTAAACAAATTAAACTGAGCCCCAAGATGCAGATTCTGCAATACAATACAACACACACACACAGAAAATGCTCCCTAGTACTGTGCAAAATATAAAGATAGCAAATGTAAATTGAAAAACTAACAAATATCCATCACTACTTTACAAATTATACAAATGAAATAAACGAAATATAGAAAATAAATACCATTTTATTGGACTAATACATTTAGCTTTCAGAGGCCAAAACTTCCTTCCTCAGGTCAATACTGTATACTGCTGTTACAGTATCCTATCCTGACCTGAGGAAGGGGTTTTGTCTCTGAAAGCTAGTCAAAATGTATTAAAATTAGTCCAATAAAAAGATTACCCTATTCCATGTATTATTTATAAACATTTATTAACACAGCTATAATACTACTTTATCCTAAAGCAAAAAAGAAAAAATATATATTTTATTTACGGTTTGTTGTCGCTGGTTTCTGCTTTCTCCTCTTCGTTTCACTGTCTCCCTTCCATCCAGTATCTGTATTTGCTCTCTCCCTACCATCCAGTGTCTACCTTCTCTCTCTCCCTGCCCCTGCCATCCACTGTCTGCCCTCTCTCCCCTGTCCCCTCCATCTGCCATCTGCCCTCTCTCTCTCCCTCTGCCCCTTCCAACCATTATCTGCCCTCTCTCTCTCCCTTCCATCTAGTGTCTGCCCTCTGTCTCTGCCCCTTCCATCCACCATCTGCCCCTGTCTGCCCTCTCTCTCTCCCCCTTCCATCCACTGTCGGCCCTTTCTCTCTGCCCCTTCGATCCACCATTTGCCCTCCCTCTCCCATCCATCCGGGGTCTTTCCTCCCTCTGTCTCCCCCTTCCATCCAGGATCTGTCCCTTCTCTCTCTCTCTCTCTCTCTGCCCCCTCTTTTCATCCCCCATTTCCAGCCCCATTATCCCACCTGTCCCTAGTTCCAGTTCCAGCCCCACTATCCCACCAGTCCCCAGTTTCAGCCCCAGCCCTTTTCTCCCACCAGTCCCAAGCTTCAGCCCCAGCCATTTCTCTCTCTCCCCTTTTCAGCCCCCAGTCTCCACCGTTTCATCCCCTGCCCATTTTCAGGCCCCAGTTCCAGTACTAGCCCCCTTATCCCACCTACCCTCCTTTTCAGCCCCCAGTTCCAGTCCCCTTAATCCACCTCCCTTGCATTAGGGCCCCCTTTTTCAGCTCCAGCCCCATTCTCTTACCTGCCCTCCTTTTCAGCCCCAGACCCATTCTCCCACCTGTCCCAGGCATGGCCCCATTCTCCCTCCTGCCCCCTTCTCAGACCCCAGCTCCAGCCCCCTTCTCCCCTCTGAGCCCCCCCCCCCCCCGACCCAGTCCCTTTTTCCCATCTGAGCCCATCCCCCGACCCAGTCCCCACCTGCCTACCGTCAGGTCCCTCGACAGCCCCCTTCTCTCTGCCACCCGACCGGCTGCGCTGCAGTTTAAAAATTGCTGAACTGGCAGCGCCCCAGCTGTAAGAACGAGAGGGGGTGCTCCGCTCCCGCTTCTCCTGACCAAAAGGCTGCTGGCACCGCAGTCAGCTCCTTCGACAGCCCCCTGACCCGCTGCAGTTTAAAAATCGCCTCGTCGGGCCTTCTCTCACTGTATCCCGCCCTCCTCTGATGTAACTTCCTATTTCTGTTCGGGGTTTAGAATCCAACTCCACCCCCCTAGACCCATTTTTATTCTGTTCCAGGCTGCACTCAGTTAGTTGTTTGTTTTCAGGTCAATCTATGTTATGTCCTCGCCGTTGCAAGGCCCAATTGACCGATGTTCATTGTTTTGAATGAGCCTCTGTGCTAGGGATACCCCACATGTGAGAACAAGCAGCCTGCTTGTCCTTGGAGAAAGTGAAGATACATACCTGTAGCAGGTATTCTCCGAGGACAGCAGGCTGATTGTTCTCACAAACCCGCCCACCTCCCCTTTGGAGGAGTTATTTGTTGTTTATTTGCTTTTTGACTAAACTGAGCGGGAACGCTCACACAACGAGCGGGAAGACGGCCACGCAGTGTGCACTGCATGCTCGCCAATAGACTCTGGAAAAGTTTTTTTTACATTTTGCTTGCAAAATTGACGGTTTCCCGGGCCGACGCGGACGTCGACCCACATGTGAGAACAATCAGCCTGCTGTCCTCAGAGAATACCTGCTACAGGTATGTATCTTCTCTTTCTCTGAGGACAGGAGGCCTTATATTCAAACATACCCTCCCAGCTCCCCTTGGATTTGTCTCCTTTTTGTTATGCTGGTCCCGTGCTCTCACAACAGACAGGAAGATACTTATGCATTTACAATTGAGCGCGTCTCGCACTCAAGTACCTATTTTTAAAGTTTCTTTCAAACTCCGGACTGGCAATGCAAACCCATGTTACCCATCTGTGAGAATATAAGGCCTGCTGTCCTTGGAGAATACCTGCTACAGGAAAGTGCTGTCGCTTTCTCAGAGAACAAGCAGGCCAATAATTCTGCTAAATGTGCAGGGTCCAAAAAGAGGTTAGAATGATTCTCTGAAGACAAGCAGGCATTCATATTCTCAAATCTGGTTGGCGTCATCCAACGGAGCCCAGTGTGGGCACTAACTAGCTAGTAAGGTAGAAAGTTCTAGCAGTTCTGTGCTGGTGCCTTTCCACCTGAATCGCGAGCACGGGTTGTCCGTTATTAGTTTTTCCACTCTCCCTCACTCTGTGCTACTTCTTTTCTTGTGAGTGCCTTCCCATGCGGTTATTTTCATATTTTTTCTTCAGTTTTTGCCATTCCCTTCATTTTCTTTATAGATCTTTTTTGGCATTTTTAAGTTGTCTTTATTCTCACGTATGGCTGCTCATTTAGGCTGCATCCCCATCCTCACTTTGAACATAGCCCCCCCCCCCCCCCTTCTTTATCTGTTCAATATTGAGGAATTTAATTTTGCCAAGATTCTTTTTTCAATGTCCCAGAACCCCCCCTCCCCCCTAGTGGCTTCAAGAGGTGTGCCAAGAGTACGCACGTGATTTCTGCCAAGGACTGGCACAAGTGGTTCATAGAGAGCCTTGGGCCATTAGAACATGAGAGTAGCTATACTGGGTCAGACCAATGGTCCATCTAGCCCAGTATCCTGTTTTCGAAAGTGCCTAGCATAAACCCAAATCGTGGCAACATACTACAAATCCCAGGGCAAGCAGTTGCTTCCTGTGTCTGCCTCAATAGCAGACTATGGACTTTTCCTCCAGGAATTTGTCCAAACCTTTTTTAAACCCAGATACGTTAACGTTGTTACCATATCCTCCAGCAAAGAGTTCCAGATCTTAACTATTTGTTGGGTGAAAAAATATTTCCTCCTATATGTTTTAAAAGTATATCCATGTAACTTCCTCAAATGTCCCCTAATGTTTGTACTTTTGGAATGAGTAAAAAAAAAATTGATTTACTTCTATTCATTGTACATCACTCAGGATTTGTAGACTTGAATCATATCTCTCCTCATCCATCTCTTTTCCAAGCCGAAGAGCCCTAACCTCTTTAGCCTTTCCTCATATGAGAGGAGTTCCATCCCCTTTATCATAAATATATAATCTCTCTAATCAAATGATTAAGAATTATTGCTCAGTATCAAACCTAGCTGAACTGTGATAGAAGCTGTTGTTAGTTTTTTTTCTCTCTCTTACTTAATCTGCAGAATTGCTGGACCTGATTTCGGGTCTCCTGCTTCCAGAGCCAGAGCAGCGTATGATTCTGGAAGAGTTATTGAAGGACCCTTGGGTGATACAGCCTGTAAATCTGGCAGACTACACTTGGGAGGATGTGTATTGCCATGCCAGCATAGAGCCAGGTGAGATACCATGTTATCATTCCTGATTATTCATACTGAGATGAGAATAGGGAAATGGGACTTGATATACCGCCTTTCTGAGGTTTTTGCAACTACATTCAAAGCCGTTTACATATATTCAGGTACTTATTTTGTACCAGGGGCAATGGTGGGTTAAGTGACTTGCCCAGAGTGCATTTCAGGACTTTGCCAGTAGTAGAAAGTTCCAGTTATGGCTGGTATGAAAGCTGCTGACATTTGCATATAGATGATTCTAATTAATAAGGAATCATTGTGAGGAAACTCTCTCTCTTGGAGTCCTAGCTTGTTTTGCAGCCTACTTCTATGAAGTAGTTTGCATTGCTGCCCCTCTACATAGCACAAGTAGCATGGTTTCCAGTTCAGTACCATATCCAGTTTAAGATTCTATGCTTAACTCGCAGAGCTTTAAGTATGGGAGACCTATCTTATATATCTAATATAGTCAGTCCATACACACCAAACAGAACCCTCAGGTCTCTGGATTCCTATCATCTTGTAATCCCTCTGCCTACATGAGTCCACTAGACACTGGGCTTTTTTCTTTTTGGCACCAAGTCTATGGAATAATTAGAGGCGTAGCCAGGTTTTGATCTCAGGGGGAGCAGACTTTTATAAAATAGGTGCCGGTTGGTGTGAGCTAGACAGCAGTGTCTATGTTGTTGCTCAGGGGCTGTGGCAGGCAAGGATTAATACAGGCTGTCTCTGTTGCGTCCCGCCTACAAGGAAACAGTAAGTTACATCAGGAGGCAGGACGCAGAAGAGGTCCCTGGACTGGCCAGAGCAGGCAAATCATGACCATCACCTCAGGAATAGCACACACATTCCTTCTACTGCTAGCCTTTCCTCAGCTGAGAGGTACCCACCTCTACCACCGGCTGCCTTTCAGGTGCTGTGGAGGACTTGCAGCTCATCTGCATATCCTTACAGCCTTCTCCGGGGTGACACCCAGGTCCACCCCGATCCACTCAGGGCCTCCGCTCTAGGTGCATTTTTCTCTTTGTATCTAATCTTTTTCCAGTTGCTAAAGTACCTTAATCATTTATGGCCCCTATTCACATTCTCTTCCTAGCTCTGTCCCTTCCTAATCTTTTCCCTCACCCCCTACCTCTCTCCGCTACAGGAACTCACTTCCCATCCATTGACTTCATCACCTCACCTTCTCTCCTACCCTCTTCCTCCTTTTTGGCTTTTAATCTCCGTCTCTTTCTTCCCTCCATTTTGCCTTCCCCATTCCACCTAAATACCTCTCGCCTTCGACGCCTTCGTGGCCACACCTCTCCTACTCTCCTCCGCTCTCTTTTACTCCTTCTCTTACTCTCAGCTGGTGACATCAATCCCAATCCTGGCCCTCCTCACCAACTATTATCCAAACTCTACAGATCTCACCGTGACCTCTCTAACCTCATCTCTATTCCTCTACTCCCCTCCTCTTCTCTGCCCTTCTCTTGCGCCCTATGGAATGCCCGCTCTATCTGTAACAAACTCCCCTATATCCAGGACCTCTTTATCTCGCGTCACCTCCATCTGCTCGCCATAACAGAAACCTGGCTCTGCCCTGATGACTCTGCTTCAGTCGCAGCCCTGTGCCATGGCGGTTATCTATTTTCACATACTCCTCGCCCTGCTGGCCGTGGGGGCGGTGTTGGACTACTTCTCTCTCCCTCCTCCAGATTTCAACCCCTTCTTCCACCTCAATCTCACTGTTTTTCCTCCTTTGAAGTCCACTCTATCCGCCTTTTCTCTCCTCTGCCTCTTCGAATAGCGGTCATTTATCGTCCCCCTGATAAGTCCCTTTCATCCTTTCTCAGTGACTTTGATGCCTGGCTTGCCTTCTTCCATGATCCTTCCTCCCCCTCTCTCATCCTTGGTGACTTTAATATTCCTGCTAATGATCCTTCCAACTCTTATATTTCCAAGTTACTCGCTTTAACGTCGTCCTTTAATCTCCAACTATGCTCCACCTCCCCCACTCATCAAAATGGTCACTGTCTTGATCTCATCTTCTCCTCCAACTGTTCACCCTCTAGTTTCCTTGCCTCCGATCTTCCCCTCTCTGATCCCCCTTCTTATACCTTTCACACTTAAAATCTCCTCCCTCCCAGTCCCGTCCTATCCTATCTAATTTATCTAGGAATCTTCACGACATTGACCCTTCATCTCTATCCTACCATGTTTTCAAACCTCCTTCTCTACTGTGGCACATCCACGTCTGTCAACTGAGGCTGTTTCTTCTTACAACAATCTCTATCCCTCTGCCTTAGACACTCTTGCACCTTGATGACCCGCCCTGTAAGGCGTACAAAACCCCAACTTGGCTGACTTCTAATATCCGCTACCTACGTTCCTGTACCAGCTCCGCGAACGCCTCTGGCGGAAATCTCGGGCCTTGCGATTCTTACACTTTAAGTCATGTGACCTCCTTCCAATCTGCTCTTTACGTGCCAAACAGGATTATTATATCCAACTGACCCAACTCTCTTGGCTAATCCTCGACTTCTCTTCACCACATGAACTCTCTCCTCAAGGTGCCCCCTCCCCCAACTCCCCCTTCATTATCTCCTCAGACCCTTGCTGAATTCTTTCCAACAAGGTTCAAAGATAAACCTTGCTTTCTCTACCTCACCACTCTCCCTCCAATAGTCCGTTCCCCATCTCTCTCCTTCCCCATCATTCCCTTTCCTCCTTTCTGAAGTTACTATTGAGGAAACTACACTTCTCCTTTCTTCCTCAAAATGTACCACCTATTCCTCTGATCCCATCCCACCCACCTTCTTAATGCCATCTCTCCTACTCTTATCACTTTTATCTGTCACATTCTCAACCTCTCACTTTCCACTGCGACTGTCCCTGCTGCCTTTAAACATGCTGTGGTCACACTCTCCTTAAGAAGCCCTTCACCTTGACCCTACTTGTCCCTCTAATTACCGACCCATCTCCCTCCTTCCTTTTCTCTCCAACATTACTTGAGCGTGCTGTCACCACCGCTGCTTGATTTTCTCTCCTCACATGCTATTCTTGACCCATTACAATCGGTTTTCGCCCCTCTCCACTCAACCGAAACTGCGCTTACTAAAGTCTCCAATGACCTATTACTGGCTAAATCACAGAGGTCAATATTCCATCCTCATTCTCTTGATCTTTCCGCTGCTTTTGACACTGTCGATCACAGCATACTCTCGATACCCCTGTCCTCACTTGGATTCCAAGGGCTCTGTCCTTCCTGGTTCTCTTCCTACCTCTCCCTTCGCACCTTTAGTGTTCACTCTGGTGGATCCTCTTCTACTCTATCCCTCTGCCCTGTCGGCGTACCTCAGGGTCTGTTCTTGGTCCCCTCCTCTTTTTCTATCTACACTTCTCCCTGGTTCATTATCTCATCCCATGGCTTTCCTCCACCTCTATGCTGATGACTCCAAAATCTACCTTTCTACCCCTGATATCTCACCTTGCATCCAAACCAAAGTTTCAGCGTGCTTGTCTGACATTGCTGCCTGGATGTCTCAACGCCACCTGAAATTAAATATGACCAAAACCGAGCTTCTCATTTTCCCCCACAAACCCACCTCCCCGCTCCCCCCCAGTTTTCTATTTCTGTTGATGGCTCTCTCATTCTCCCTGTCTCCTCAGCTCGAAACCTTGGGGTCATCTTTGACTCTTCTCTCCCTTCTCTGCTCATATCCAGCAGGACCGCCAAGACCTGTCGTTTCTTTCTTTACAAACATCCGTAAAATCCGCCCCTTTCTTTCCGAGCACTCTACCAAAACCCTCATCCACACCCTTGTCACCTCTCGTTTAGACTACTGCAATCTGCTTCTTGCTGGCCTCCCACTTAGTCACCTCTCCCCTCTCCAGTCGGTTAAAACTCTGCTGCCCGTCTCATCTTCCGCCAGGGTCGCTTTACTCATACTACCCCTCTCCTCAGACCCTTCACTGGCTCCTATCCGTTCTCGCATCCTGTTCAAACTTCTTCTACAACCTATAAATGTACTCACTCTGCTGCTCCCCAGTATCTCTCCACACTCGTCATTCCCTACACCCCTTCCGTGCACTCCGCTCCATGGATAAATCCTTCTTATCTGTTCCCTTCTCCACTACTGCCAACTCCAGACTTCGTGCCTTCTGTCTCGCTGCACCCTACGCCTGGAATAAACTTCCTGAGCCCTACGTCTTGCCCCCATCCTTGGGCCACCTTTAAATCTAGACTGAAAACCCACCTCTTTAACATTGCTTTTGACTCGTAACCACTCGCCTCCACCTACCCTCCTCTCTTCCTTCCCGTTCACATTAATTGATTTGATTTGCTTACTTTATTTATTTTTTGTCTATTAGATTGTAAGCTCTTTGAGCAGGGACTGTCTTTCTTCTATGTTTGTACAGCGCTGCGTATGCCTTGTAGTGCTATAGAAATGCTAAATAGTAGTAGTAGTAGTAGTAGTAGACACCTTGTTTAAATCAGATGAGCTTTTGTTTGTGTGGTGACTCTACAGAAAGGGAAATGGGACTTGATATACCGCCTTTCTGAGGATTTTGCAACTAATTCAAAGCGGTTTACATATATTCAGGTACTTATTTTGTACCAGGGGCAATGGAGGTTTAAGTGACTTGCCCAGAGTCACAAGGGAGCTGTAGTGGGAATCGAACTCAGTTCCCCAGGATCAAAGTCCACTACACTAACCACTAGGCTACTCCTCCACTCAATGTGAAGAACACTAGTCTTGAGCATTTTTATTTGCCCCAGAGCCTACTTTCAAATAGGGCTAGACACTTTGTGAAAGAACACAAACCCCTGCAAAAAGACACCCAAACCCTATACTGAAAACTTACCACATCATAACAGCCCTAACCCACCTATAAAAAGACAGTGCTATAAATATTACAGTGGGAACTAAAGAAGTATTTCCCTAGGTGGTTCTGGAGTACCCCCTTGCCTTTCAGGTTTTCAGGCTATCCACTTTGAATCTGCATGAAAAAGATTTGCATGTAATAGAGGCAGTATATGCAAATCAATGCCATGCATATTTATTGTGGATATCCTGAAAACCTGACTGGCAAGGGGGTACTCCAGGACTGCCCTAGAACACAAAACTTGCTACACCATAACAGCCCTAACCCACCTATCAGAAGTCAGTGCTATATATATTACACTGGGCTCTGGAGCACCAATATACCTACTATTGGGAACCTGGAACAAGCTGCACTGTTACACATTCCGGAGTGGAAACAGTACAAAGCAAATCGTTGATAAACTGAGATGTATTTAATTAATATAACAGAATTAAAATATGTATACAAAAACTCATATACATGTACATATCATAGCCCGACACAGGCCGTGTTTCGCCCTACTGGGCTGCTTCAGGGGCTAGAAAATAATAAATAAATAATAAGTTATGCGTCTTAACATCTAAATAGAAACATAAAATAATAAAAAATATCACATTAAAAACAGATATAGAGTATCGTATCTGAAACAATATGACATACAATATATATGTGTATGTACATCTATAGTTACATGTAAATAAATGTCATTAAAAACTATAACATCAAAATCCCACAAACTCATTGTTCATAATGAAAGGATATAGCAGATTGAACTATCTAAAAACGTATATGTTGGTCACAAATGGTTAATTATCTACAACATATATATACAGGTACATGTCCCAGAATTCCAAAGGATAATATACAGTGTCGAGAGAAACATATAAACAATATATACAGAAAAAAATACAGACATACACATATTGAGACATCAGACAGCCATCCTCAATAATATAATTCGTAAGGCACCCACCTATATAGTGGTATTCCACCATCAACCAGAGATTTTACTGCAGAAAAAACTAAAAAAAAGAGAAAATGAGATAAAATAGAAGTAGATATAAATAATAATAGTAAATATGAATATAAATATAGATATAAAAATGAAAATAAAAATAAAAAAATGAGTATAGTAGAAGAATGATAGGGACTCACGTGTACAGTCTATATTCTGAAAAAAACAGCTCGTCTGGAAATACAGAAACCATTGGTTGTAAACCTGTTTAAAAACAATGTAATAGGAATATATATTTGAAAATGTGTGTTTAAAACCGGTATGTGTGATTGAAGATCATTATAGCGTTGCTCTACGTGTGCCTGAATTTAATGATTCTAAAACAATTACAACATCGCGCTATTTGGTCTAAATAAATGGGGATATTTGTTCTAATGGGAGACATACATCATCCACAGTAGTAAAAAGGAACCAAAGCTAATTTGTGTGATTAAAAGTCAATCGCAACGCTTCATAATTATGTTGCTAGAGAGAGATATACTATAGCGTTACTCTACGTGTGCCTAAACTTAAATAGGAAGGTTCCAAAGCTTCTAAAGCAGTTACAGCGTCGCGCTATTTAGTCTGGGGGAATAAAGATATCTGTTTCGGTGGGGAATAGACGTCACCCGCAGCGAAACACTTTACTTTATTTTAAATATGGACATCAGGCTATATCTTATGGTGATGGTATATTTGCTTTGTCAAAAGAGCGGTGATAGAAATCAAACTTACCTGAGGTCATACGGACAGCCTCTTATTTCCAAACATACCGAAAAAACGCTGTGGCGAAACCGGAAGTGAGTTAAAAGAAGAAAGATCAAAGGTCAAGTAAGCTAGGAATACAGATTAAAACCGTCAAAAAATACCTTTAATACAAGTTTATTGATGCACGATGTTAGTTATCAATTGGGTAAAGGTATTTCTATTTTTGGAAAGTTTAGTTGATAAAAAATACTTATATCATTATCAAGGAGAATCTGATTGACAACCAATCAGAGTATACGATGTTGTGCCAGATGAATGTGTAGAAGAGGATGAGAGTGAATGATTCTATAAAAGCTAAGAGGTAGAATGTTCAGACTGAAATAAATAATAAAGAAAACCAATGAGTTTGTGGGATTTTGTGGGATTTTGATGTTATAGTTTTTAATGACAATTATTTACATGTAACTATAGATGTACCTACACATATATATTGTATGTCATATTGTTTCAGATACGATACTCTATATTGTTTAATGTGATATTTTTTATTATTTTATGTTTCTATTTAGATGTTAAGACGCATAACTTATTATTTATTTATTATTTTCTAGCCCCTGAAGCAGCCCAGTAGGGCGAAACACGGCCTGTGTCGGGCTATGATATGTACATGTATATGAGTTTTTGTATACATATTTTAATTCTGTTATATTAATTAAATACATCTCAGTTTATCAACGATCTGCTTTGTACTGTTTCCACTTTGGAGTTTGCAGATCGTCTGCCCCTTTGTTTTCCTGTTACACATTCCTACATACACAGACACTACATGCTAGCAGAGCCCTTCATCTCAGTCACACATGCAGAACATGGACAGACCCTCATCTATATAAGAGTAGCCATACTGGGTCAGACCAATGGTCCATCTAGCCCAGTATCCTGTTTCCAACAGTGGCCAAGCCAGGTCACAAGCACCTGGCAGAAATCCAAAATTTGACAATATTCCATTCTACCAGTCTAATACAGAATAGGGAGCCAGAAAAGAAAAGAAGGAAAAATAGAACAGCAACAAAAAATTTGAAATAAAGACCCCACCCCTCCATCCAAAGAAGCCAGACTCTATAAACAGTGCAATACTGGTAAAAAAGAGAAATGCATTTTCTCCTGTATTTTGCAGAATAAAAATAGAAAAAAAGTACATTTTACAAAGCAGTCCTTACAAAGTATTAAATAAAAATAATTTTTTTCTACCTTTGTTGTCTGGGAATTTGGCTGGTCCCAGTCTTTTTATTTCCATGTTCCACAAGTCAGCCTTACAAATTCTTTCCAGGTTGGCCTTTCCATTCTTCTCTCGCTCTTGTCGTCTTCCTTTCCTTCTCTACATTTGTTTTGGCACTGATCTTTCGTTTTATGTCCCCACTATCAATAGTTATGTATAGAGCTGCCAAGTGGATCCAGTTCCAGAAAGGAGATTTTTCACCAGTCTAGTGTGAACTCGCATCCCAAATTCATGTGGAATTTGCAGTCTCTGATTCTACCCATCAAAATCTGTGCTGCAGTACATCCAAAATGACTTAAGAAAATGCACTCGGACCCCTCTACTGTTATTTGAACAATTTATTCCATATCATCAAGCAGATCAATCCATAGACTGGTGGGTTGTGTCCATCTACCAGCAGGTGGAGATAGAGAGCAGTCTTTTGCCTCTCTATATGTGGTCATGTGCTACCAGGAAATTCCTCAGTATTCTCTTTATCTAGCTGGTGTGTGCTCACACGCAGCAGCTCTGGCTGGTCTCCACACCTATTTACTTAGGCTTTGTTGAGTTACCTGGGGTTGAGGGCTGTTCGTGAGCAAGTGCAAACCTGGTGGTACCAGGTCCCTCCTTCTCTCCCCCCTCCCGCTGGCTCCGTTAAAAAAAAAAAAAAACTTAATCTTGAAGCAGAAAAGATTTTACTTGCAGCTGCTCACTGGGACACAATTCGTTGCAGCTCGGAGCAAGAAGCAGGTAATTTTACCTTTTCTTAGCGGGCAGGGGGTTCCCCGAACGTTTCCCTCGTGGATCATGGCGTCGGATGGTAAGGGCGCAAAAAAGCGCTCCTCGGACCGCGTTCGCGCGGCTAGTGGGGAGGCGCGGGGATCGGAGGCAGAGAAGCCCTTTTTGGGCGCCCTTCCAGACTTTGCTGATTTAGCCGGTTTTTCCTCCGCTGGGGCGTCGGCGGCCTTTCCCGCCTTAGGCGCCCATCCCCCAATGTTCTGCCCTTCCGACGTCGGCCGCCCCTGCAGCTCGGACGGCCTCTGGTATGGCTGTTTTTGAGTTGGGCGGCGGGTAAGAAGATGGCAAAGTTTAAGCGCCATGCTTTCCGCACAGCTCCTTCGCGGAGTGATGCACCGGCGCCATTTTGGATGCGCAGCACGCCTCTCCCCCGCTCTATGGAGTGGAGGTTGAGAGTTCCTCTAGGGCTGTGGCCCAGGTGCAGAGGTGCACAAAACAGGGGGGTTTCGCTCCCGAGTTTATTTTGTTGCTGCATCAGGCCTTTCAACTGCAAGACACTGCTCCTGCTCCCCTGTCAGATATGGGGGAAGAGGCTTCCCTGATCAAGCGCCCTCGGGTAGATCTTCAGGTCTTGGGGGACTCTGTCTCCTCTGATGTAGATGAGGGCAGCGTTTCTGAGTTCTCCCAAAGGTCCCTTGGGGATTCTTTGGAGGAGACTGATCCTCGCCCTGATGGGGGAGATGACCCCTCTGCAGCGCAGCTTTTTCGCTCAGAGGAATTGCCTAACCTGTTAGTTCAGGCTATGAGCATCTTGAGTATTTCCTCTCTGGAGGAAGGCCCTCCTTCAGCCTCGGCGGGTTCCGCTATTATGTTGGGAACCAAGCGCCCTTCCAGGACCTTCCACATCCATGAAGCCATGAAAACTGGGCAGAGTGTTCCTGCTGGACAACCGGAGCCTCAAGCTTCAGGCCCAGGTGGGCCGGTTCTTAGCCTCCTCAGCTCCTCGGGCTTGGGATTATGTGCAACTGTTGGGCTCCATGACGGCCACGATGGAGGTAGTGCCCTGGGCCAGGGCCATATGAGGACACTACAGCACTCTCTTCTGCGGCGCTGGACTCCGGTTCGGAGGATACGCAGGTTCGCCTTCCCCTGGACCCGGCGGTGAGAAGGGCGCTAAGTTGGTGGCAGAAGTGCTAAGGCCACCTCGATGCCATGGCATGAGGGATCCCTTGCCCTACTTGCCTCGGTAACTGCCCCTGCTTCTCTGCAACTACGAAACCTATGACTCAGAAGCCCCTAAGTTTTGCATCGGAGCATTATCAACGTTCTCAATGGGATTCTCCTGAGGCGAGCCTCAAGGTAGCCAGGGCCATGACTCATCTGTACCTTCTGCCAGAGGGTAAACAAGAGGCCCTTGCGCTGCCCGGCAGTGGACTCTCTAATCACTGCTGTGACAAAAAAGACGGCTTTGCTGGTGGAAGGTGGCTCTGCCCTTAAGGATTCACAGGACAGGAAATTGGAAGCGGCCTTAAAGTTAGCCTTTGAAGCGGCCACCTTGAGTTTGCAGGCCTCGGTTTGCGGCTCCTATGTGGCCAGGGCATTCCTGACGGTAGTGCAGCAGGCCTCCCCCTCGGATCCTTCCTTGAGGGTGGATTGGCTGGTCCTGGAGTCGGGCTTGGCTTACTTGGCAGACTTGCTGTATGATGTTTTGAGAGCCTCGGCTAATGGTATGTCTCAGACAGTCTCTGCCCGTCGATGGCTATGGCTTAAGCATTGGTCAGCTGACCATGCCTCCAAATCCCGCTTAGCCAAGTTGCCTTTTAAGGGCAAGCTACTCTTCAGGGATGAGCTGGACAAGAGCGTGATGGATCTCGGCAGTTCTAAAGGCAAGAGGTTGCCGGAGGTCAAGGCAAGGGCCAGCAGTGCTCGCCCTGGTTCCTCTTTCAAGAAGCCCATCGGTATCGCCCGGGCAAGTCGGGCTCCTCCTCCTCCTTCAAGCAGAGGTTCTCCCCGAAGCAGCATTCCTTTCGCAGAGACCGCCGCTCAGGAGGTTCTTCCTCCGGTCCTCCCCCAGAGTCTTGTACCCAATCACGGGGCCATGGTCCATGGCTCAGAGCAGATAGGAGGAAGGCTGTCCTCTTTTTCTGGGCGAGTGGACCAGGGTAACTTCAGACGCTTGGGTTCTAGAAGTTATCAGAAACAGCTACAAGTTGGAGTTCTGCCGGCCCCTGAGAGACGGGTTCGTGAACTCTCCCTGCAAGTCTCCCCTCAAAGTGGCAGCAGTTCAACAGTCTCTGGACAACTTGCTCTGCCTTGGGGCAGTGGTCCCAGTGCCCGTAGAGCAGCGTGGCACAGGACATTACTCCATTTACTTTGTGGTGCCAAAGAAAGGAGGCTCTTCTCAGCCTATTCTCGACCTCAAGGGAGTCAATCGGGCCTTGCGAATACGGCATTTCCGTATGGGACTCTCCGCTCCGTGTTCCTGCGGTACAAGAAGGAGAATTCCTGGCATCCTTGGACATCAAGGAAGCTTATCTGCACATTCCCATCTGGCCGCCTCATCAGCGCTTCCTGCGCTTTGCAGTGCTGGGCTGGCACTTCCAGTTCAGAGCCCTCCCGTTCGGGTTGGCTACGGCTCCGCGGACCTTCTCCAAAGTGATGGTTGTCATTGCGGCTTATATGCGCAAGGAAGGAGTGCAAGTCCATCCCTACCTGGATGACTGGCTGATTTGAGCTCCCTCCTTTGCGGAGTGTGGGAGAGCGACGGACAGGGTCATTGCTTTTCTGAGCTCCCTGTGATGGATCATCAGCCGGGAGAAAAGTCAGCTGCGTCCGACTCAGTCCCTGGAGTATCTGGGTGTTCGGTTCGACACCCAAGTGGGCAGAGTGTTCCTGCCAGACAACCGGAGCTTCAAGCTTCAGGCCCAGGTGGGCCGGTTCTTAGCCTCCTCAGCTCCTCGGGCTTGGGATTATGTGCAACTGTTGGGCTCCATGACGGCCACGATGGAGGTAGTGCCCTGGGTCAGGGCCCATATGAGGCCACTACAGCACTCTCTCCTGCGGCGCTGGACTCCGGTTTCGGAGGATTACGCAGTTCGCCTTCCCCTGGACCCAGCGGTGAGAAGGGCGCTAAGTTGGTGGCAGAAGTGCTAAGGCCGCCTCGATGTCTGCCATGGCATGAGGGATCCCTGCCCTACTTGCCTCGGTAACTGCCCCTGCTTCTCTGCAACTACGAAACCTATGACTCAGAAGCCCCTAAGTTTTGCATCGGAGCATTATCAACGCCAGGAACATCCACAGGGCCGCTCCCACTTCTCTCCCATTACTGGCTGCTGTCATGATTTCTAGGTACCGCATCCAGTTCAAGCTTCTCCTACTAACCTACAAATGCACTCAATCTGCAGCCCCTCATTACCTCTCTACCCTTATCTCCCCTACGCTCCTACCCGAAACCTCCGCTCACAGGATAAATCCCTCCTCTCTGCACCCTTCTCCACCACCGCCAATTCCAGGCTCCGCCTTTTCTGCCTCGCCTCTCCCTATGCTTGGAATAAACTTCCTGAGCCCATACGCCAAGCCCCCTCCCTGCCCATCTTCAAATCCTTGCTCTCAAAGCCCACCTCTTCAATGTCGCCTTCGGCACCTAACCATTATACCTCTATTCAGGAAATCTAGACTGCCCCAATTGGATTGTCTGCACATTTTGTCCATTAGATTGTAAGCTCCTTTGAGCAGGGACTGTCCTTCTTTGTTAAACTGTACAGCGCTGTGTAACCCTAGTAGCGCTTTAGAAATGTTAAGTAGTAGTAGTACTGATGTCAGACAAGTTGTCAGCCGGTATGCCTCTCACGTCCCCGGAGTGGATTGTCGTTACTACGGACGCCTGCTTGACGGGCTGGGGAGCCCACTGCCTGGGACGAACAGCACAGGGGATATGGTTGCCGGCGGAGGCGAAGTGGTCCATCAACCTCTTGGAATTTCGAGCCATTTGGTTGGCGCTTCAAGCATTTCTTCAGGTACTGATACTGAGGCCAGTTCAAATCCTGTCAGACAATGCCACGGCCGTGGCCTATGTCAATCGCCAGGGAGGTACCAGGAGCGCCCCCCTAGCCAGGGAGGCCATGAAGTTATGCTAGTGGACAGAGGTGAATCTGGACCAGCTGTCGGCGGCTTACATTACGGGAGTCCTGAATGTCAAGGCGGACTTTCTCAGTCGCCATACCTTGGATCCCGGAGAGTGGCAACTGCTCGGGGTGGCAACTGCTCGGGTGTTCTTGGAGATCAAGAAGCGCTGGGGCCTGCCGACCTTGGATCTGATGGCGACCTCGGCCAATTGCCAAGTGCCGCGGTTCTTCAGCAGAGGACGGGACCCTCGATCTCTGGGGGTCGATGCTCTTCTCCAGCAGTGGCCAGTACAGGAGCTTCTCTACGTGTTCCCGCCTTGGCCGATGCTCGGCAGAATTCTCGGCCGGGTGGTCCTGGTGGGTCCAGACTGGCCCAGACGCCCTTGGTATGCGGACCTGATCTGACTTTCCGTAGACAGTCCTCTGCGGCTTCCAGCGGAGCGGAGCCTCTTACATCAGGGTCCCATGGTGATGGAGGATCCCTCCCCCTTTGGTCTTACGGCCTGGCTCTTGAGCGGAAGTGGCTGAAGAAGAAGGGCTTCTCGGACAAGGTCATCGCCACTATGCTGAGAGCACAGAAGTGCTCTACTTCTACTACGTACGCCAGGGTATGGCGTACATTTGTATCATGGTGCGAGGCAGGATCCCTGTCGCCCTTCACGGCGCCAATTGCTTCAGTGTTGGCGTTCCTGCAAGAAGGTCTGGAGAAAGGCCTGTCGCTCAGCTCTCTTAAGGTCCAGGTAGTGGCTCTAGCTTGCTTCAGGAGTCGTCTGAAGGGTGCTTCCCTGGCTTCTCAGCCAGATGTGGTGCATTTTCTCAAAGGGGTTAATCGCCTACGCCCTCCTCTGCACTTGATAGTACCTATGTGGAATCTCAATCTGGTGCTGCGGGCCTTGCAGAAGCCGCCCTTTGAGCCATTATCGCAGCTGTCTCTGAAGGACCTGACGTTGAAAGCTGTCTTTTTGGTGGCAATCGCTTCAGCCAGGAGGGTTTCCGAGCTCCAGGCGCTCTCGTGTAGAGAGCCGTTCCTGCAGTTTGTTTAAAACCTCCTTATTCTCTTAGGTTATACAAATCACATTCACAATATTCAGCAAGAAAGAATAAAAAAACTTTTATTATTTTTCAACTGTCCTCCCTTGGACAGAGGCTGTATAAGAATATTATACAGGAAGCAAAACCAACATACTTACAAGAGTCAAATCAAAAGCTTGTAACCTTTTTGCTTAGCTTTCAGCTTTCACAGTATCATTTATATACATCTTCACACAATGGTTAGCACCTTATCACGTACGTCAGCATTATTTCCACATTACTTAACCCTTTTACGCTTTTCTGTAGCTGTCAGTTACATTCTTTCCGGGCTTCTCACGCTATGTTCCCACCTCACCCATCTGCTACACCCGCTCACCTGCTCAACATCCTTTCTCTGTTCTCACATGTCTCTTATGACTCATAGGTCATGCTGGCATCTGGTCGTCTGCTCCCACAATCTGCAGCTCTCCACTATGTCAGCTATTTACAGCTTTTAACATTATCTACAAATCCTCCCTTGAACCTTGGCACAAGGTTCACATACGTGAAGTTCTATAGGATATAGTTGTCACTACTGTTAGACTGCAAGCTATACTTTAAGCAAGCCTGTCAGGCCGTCTTGGCGGTGATCAACATTTTCTATCAACATTTTGTTACATATGGGGGCATTTGCACAAGCATGAGAGGTTACAGTTGCATTTATAAGTACAGTATTAGCTAAAACAGTCCAATTTTTAGTGCTAATATCATAAGTATAGTTACAAAGAACAAGCGGTTTAGAAAATGTAGGGGATGAGGAATTAATCAAACACCAAAAGGAGTGAGACGGATATGTCTCTGAGGTGAGGGGGATGGTGTTCTGGGTTTCACTTCGCCAGAGAACTTGTCCATCATCTCTGCGACATGTATTATTGGAAAAACATATGTGATGACCACTCAACTGTATCATAGTATGTCCAAAAATTGTAGTGGGAACAGAAGAAAAAGATGACATCACAGAAGTACATATAATACAGTCAGTCAAGTTCAATGTCTTAGCGGCCATTTGAATGCGCTCAATGTAGGTGTTAGCAGAGGTGTGTCCGGGCAATAAGAAAACTAGGACTGTGCTGAGGAGGAGGATGATGACGGACAGGGGCAGAGGTCTGCCAAATGAACCCATGTTGTGTGGTCCGTGAGTCGGGCTGCAGTAGCGGTTAATTCCTTAATAGTGAACGGTCCAATGTAAACCGGATCCTTCCACGTTTTGTGAGTGAAGTTCTTCCAGAGTACCAGTTGTCCAATCTGAAAAGAAACAGAAGGAGACTTGTCATTTGGAGCAACAGTGCCTTGCTTTGTAGAAGTCAAGATGGTGCCTTCAGCCAAGGACATTAGCGGTTGCAATTGACGCCAATATGTATGAGGAGTAACCTGTGGTGACACAACAGGTGGTCTCATCTGCCTACCAGTTTGCAACTGGAAGGGGGAAATTTTTAAACGCTTCAGCGGGCTGCTTCGCAGTGACATAAGGGCTAATGGCAAAATATCATACCAATTATACTTATGATCTGGAGCAGAAGCATGAAGGGCATGTAACAGCACCCTCAATTTTGTTTTTAAAATGCCATTATAACGCTCAGCCAGACCATTGGAAGTAGGACGATACACAGCCACCTTGTGGTGTGTGATATTCATGACAGATTGTAATTCCTGCAACAGTAAGTTGTTAAAATGAGAACCATTATCAGATACTATTTTATGTGGGCAGCCATGCGCTGGTAATATGTGCCTGACAAAACATTGGATAACAGTATGAGCTGTTTCTTTGGTGCAGGGAAATGCTTCCACCCATTTAGAGAAAGCATCGACCCACAAAAGGATATATCGTTTACCCTGTACTGGAACAAACATGTCAGTGAAATCAATATGCCATTCTAGACCAGGACCTACAGGGGTGGGCAAACAACCAACAGGAATTGAGGGTCCCCTACGAGGGACGTTAACAGAACAAGACAGACAAGCACGAGTGACTGTTCCAGCAAGGGAAAAGAGAGAAGGATGCCAGAAAGCCAACGACAATTCTGTAGCCAGTGTAGAAGCTGATGCATGATCCTGAGAATGAAGTTTTGTCAATCGATCAATGACCTCCGCAGTAGCCAGACATGGTTTACCAGAGGGATGCACCCACATCGTTGCACTAGTATGTTTACACCCTGCTGTCATCCACTGGTGCACTTCAGAAGGGGTTGGTAGTAATGTTGGCTTGGGCGCAGAGGCAGGATAAGGACAGAGAGAGCGGGGACGGAGAACAGGAAAAGCAGTAGCAGCGGGGATAGAGGTTAGGACAGCTGTTGCGGCAGCAACAGCAAGAGCGTTACCTTTAGCTTCAAAAGTATCAGCATTAGTGTGTGCCTGGACCCAGACAAATGCAGTGCGGGTCCCTACGTGCTCACGTTTCTGTAGCAAGTCGAAAAGCAGCTGCCAGTATTTAAGATGCAATAAAGTTTTTCCATTAGCGGTAACAAAACCGCGACGTTGCCATTTTAACAGATGGTATTGTAAAGATGAAGTAACATACGAGCTGTCAGAATAAATAGTACAGGGAGTCTCCTGAGGGGTGTTCTCAACGGCCGTGAGCACCGCAAGAAGCTCGGCATGCTGGGCAGTATCACCAGGCGGACAAAAATACAGTAGCCGGGTGATAATTTCAAGAGAAGGGGAGACATGTAAGGCAGCGAAAGAAGAGATACCACATTGTGACGCGCCATCTGTAAACCAGATAAAGCCTTCCGATAGTGGGGAAAAGGAGAGTGTAAGCCATGGCGGAAGTGTCAGAGTAGGTGGAGCATTAAGAGGGGAAAGAATGAGAGTGGAGGGAAACAAAAGAGCTAATTGGGCAGATAAGTCTTGGGTTAGGGGACGCGTTGTAATGTCTTGACCAAGAAGTATTGCTTGGTATTTACCATAACGAGTGGAAGTCAGAGCAGCTTGGCTAGAGGACAAGAGGTGATGGACAGAATGTACAGTGTGCAAAATAATAGGGGAATGGGGCATTATAGCTCTCCATTTAGATACCGCTGCACAGGTAGCAACTAAATGACGGGAAAGGCTTGGGAGACCCTTTGCTACCGCAGAGAAGGTACCAGAAAGAAAACACACAGGGAAAGTTAGGTCAGACTCTTGGTTAACTAATGCAGCCCACGTGGCTTCATGTTCCCTTACCCATAAATGTACAGGTTTAGCAGGATCTACAGTCGCTAGTGGATCGCAAGACAAAACTGTAGCTAGAATAGAGGACAAAGCATCTTTGTCTGCTGAAGAAAGATTGACAGGGGTAGAGGGGTATGAACCACTGGGGACTTGGAGATAGGAGTAGAAGGGGGCAATAAGGGCAGAAAAATTTGGAATCCAATGCCGGCAGTAATTAAGGAGACCAAGGACTGAACATAACTCTGTCCAAGGTACTAGGAATGGTTGCCGATGCTATATCAGCGAGGAGGTCAGATTCAAGGGTCTTACCGGTTACGCCAATATGTTGACCCAAAAAAGTAACTGAGGGAGAAGTTAATTGACATTTAGACCGACTACATTTATACCCTAATGAGGCTAATAGTTGGAACAGTTTCTTGGTGTAGGATATGCACAACTCACGGGAAGGAGCAGATAGCAGAATGTCATCAACATAAACAAAGATAGAAACATTAGACGGAAGCTGTGAAATGAATGTTTTAAGGTCTGCAAGGAGTTGTTTGGAGAAAACAGTGGGACTATCGGTGAAACCTTGAGGTAGCCGGGTCCAACGATAAGCTTGGCCATCAAAGATAAAGGACTTAAGGTCACGAGATTCTGAGTGTAAAGGAATGGCAAAGAAGGCGTTTGACAAGTCAACCACAGAATTAAATGCATGAATAGGCTGACTTTGTAGTAATGTAGAGGATTGGCACAAGTTGGGAAGGATGGTACAACTAGATCATTCAGTGCTCGGAGATCATGGACAATACGCATATCGTCATCATTCTTTGGAACAGGGAACAATGGAGTATTATAGGGAGAAGTAGATGGTTCAATTATATTGTTTTGTAAAAGAGACTGGATGTGAACGCGAGCTAAAGGCAGCAGTTTGGGTCGGATAGGATATGGAGGTACTAGTGGCCCTACAGCAGGGTCCTGTAAGACAATTCGATGGGGTTTTGCACTGTGAGCCAATCCATAAGGGTTCTGTGGGGAACTCCACAAGGTGTCTGGTAACGTGTCTAAAGGGTCAGGTAGTTCGCGGACAAGGGATAGTAATGACATAGGGGTAAAACTAAGACAGATTCCTAATTGAGCAAGTAAATCTCTTCCACACAAATTGACCGGCCAATGGGGTGCACATATAAAGTTAGTCGACGCTGTTCGTGGCTCGTGGTTAGAAAAGGATAGGGTAACGTCTGTCAAAACAGTAAGGTTCTTATGTTGTTTAACACCATCAAATCCTATAGTGCTACTAGTTGATCGTTAAATATGCACACCACTAGGTAAGGATGACAAGACAGTGGTGGTTGCACCTGTATCAAGAAGGAAACGCGTGGGAGTCTGCTTAGGCCCTACAAGTAGGGTGATGTACGGTTCATTAGTATCTAAGAAAAAGGTGGGCTGGTTAACGGTGGGTCCCTTTTCCTCTATTGTCTTAGTATCAGTAGTTAGTCAATACTGGCCTTGGGGATTTGGCGGGTTGGGCAACAGGGTACTAGGACCGGCAGGTGGTGGTGGTTGCCATGTAGGGTATGTCGCTGGGTAGGAAGCGGCTACTTGGGGCTGGGGCACCTGCATCCTACATTCAGAGGCAAAGTGGCCAAAATTACCGCAAGACCAACATTGCACATGGGCACGGCGATCGGGAGATGGGCGTCCAAAAGGGCGTGCGCGCATGGAACGTCCTCGTCCCATCCCTCGACCACGGGGAACAACTGGGGTTGGTGAGACCCAGAATACGGGGGTCGGTTGTATGTCTGGCGCTATGTCAGAAACACTTGGTTGTGACTCAGCCTTTGGTGTGGTGAGTTTAGATTCTAATTCTTTGATTTGTAGCGTTAACAATTTTGTTGCCAATTTTTGATGCTCTTTCAGGGGTCCTTCTACAACTTTACAATGAATGTTACTAAAATGTAAGAGGGTTGCTCGGATTTCTGGCCAAGCTTTGGTGGTGAGTGCAACAACACCATCCAGATTATTGCGCATATTACTGGGCAATGTGTGATAGAACAAATGCAAGAAAACAGAGGAATCATTCGGAGCATCAGCATCGCGCCCTGTCTGTGCCTTATAAATGGACATACAATGAGTCAGGTGTTTAATAAAATCATCCTTGGGGTCCCACTTACTAGTGGTTATGGCGGAAAAGTCCACTGGGGTCAGGTAAATGAAGTGCGTTGGCCAGAACCATCCGGGTCTGACCCTCAAAAGGATCACCATCAATGCGGGATTGGGTAAGATTGGGAGTTTCGGCTTGAACAGCCAATTGTGGCAAACTGATGAAAGAAGCAGCGCACAGGGCTTTAAAGTCTCCTAGTGCGAGTCTAGTACCGATTGTAGCATTGTCAATGGCTTCCAGCCAAATGCGGGCACCTTTCTGTATACTGGGTAATTTTGTGACAATGCTGGAGATGTCTGTCAAGGTATAAGGACGATACGTGTCGAGTGGGGCGTTGTTGTTATCTAACTTGGTTATGACCGGGGCCACAAATGTATCCTGCTCGTTTGGGGAAGTGTTTTCAGCATGGCTGTGTTTACGAGCCAATGCAACTCCTTCCAATAGATACGCCGAGTCTTGGAAATTAGTTCGTATGTAAGCGTCAAGTAGAGTCAAATCAGTATTATGAACTGTACCAGACGTGGGGCAGGGGAGGGTCAAGTTGCGTGCACGGGTCTTAGCGCACACAGTATTCCACCATGGTGTACCAAATGCTTCCCGTGTGGTGCCTGCATACACTTCATCTAGCTGTAACAAGAGTGGAGAGACGGTACAAGATTCTACATCGGTCTTTTTGACCGTAGTAGCTGAGGGGGTGGTAGGTGCCGATGGAATTTTCTTTTTGGGGGTGACACCAGATGCTACCGAAGATTTAAACTGTACCGCACAAGGTTGCAAACTTAATACGCCTTGTACCGAATACGTGTTTTCCGTTTCTTCCGTGGGCAAAGAAGCCGGGGGCAGAGGAGGGTATAAGGCCGGGACAGTTGGCGGAGCAGAGGGGTTTGTCGAGGGTACATTATCTACAGGTTCACGGAGGCAGGAGTGTCTATTCGCCCAGTGCCTTCCTTCCTGCCCAAGATTGTTTCTCGCTTCCATGTGAATCAGCAGCTTTGTCTACCCCCTCCTTCCATAGGAGGATTATCCAGAGGAGTATCGTGCTCTCAGATGCCTGGATTTTAGACGAGTTATCATCAGATACTTGGAAGTGACCAACGATTTCCGGAAGTCGGATCACCTGTTCATGCTCTTCACGGGCCCCCGTAGGGGTCTGCAGGCATCTAAACCTACCATGGCACGTTGGGTCAAGGAAACGATTGCGGCGGCTTATGTGGCCGCAGGGAAGGTGCCGCCTATCCAGCTGAAGGCTCATTCTACTAGAGCACAGGCGACTTCGATGGCAGAGTCCAGGTCCGTTTCCTTGGAGGAGATTTGCAGATCGGCGACTTGAGCGTCGGCTCATACCTTCTCACGGCATTATCGCTTGGACGTGGCAGCACGGGCCGAGGCCCAGTTTGGAGCTTCAGTGTTGCGTTCTAGGATTTCCATGTCCAGCCCTGGTTGAGTACTGCTTGGGTACATCCCACCAGTCTATGGATTGATCTGCTTGATGATATGAAAGGTAAAATTATGTATCATACCTGATAATTTTCTTTCCATTAATCATAGCAGATCAATCCATAGTCCCTCCCAGATATCTGTACTGTTTGTTCAAGTTCAGTTATATTTCAGGTTCAAGTTCAGACTTCAGTTCCTGTTCAGGAGGGCTTCGAATTCAAGTTTTTCCATTTGGATTTCCCTGGAGTTTGTGTTACAGTGAGCTGCTGCTTCTTTCCCCCCGTTTCGACGGTGGTTGGATTCATAACTAAATTATGCCAGTGCTCCCTCCTGCTTCGTGCGGTAGTAGGGTAGCTTTGTTTCCCTCTCGCTTTGGCGATGATGGGTTAAGCCAGCTCCTCCCGTGGTTGCGGTAGCAGGACATGCCAGTTGCCAGTTCCTCCCGCGTCGGCAGCTGTGGGTGCCCCCCCCCCCCGCTTCGGCGGTGGTTGGGTGGCGGAGTGTCCCTTTGTGGGTGTAATTCTCTATGTTTGGTGATTCCTGCCGATGGAGCTTTGATATCGACCATACTGAGGATTTTCTGGTAGCACATGACCACATATAGAGAGGCAAAAGATTGCTCTCTATCTCCACCTGCTGGTAGATGGACACAACCCACCAGTCTATGGATTGATCTGCTATGATTAATGGAAAGAAAATTCTCCGAGGACAAGCACGCTGCTTGTTCTCACTGATGGGTGACGTCCACAGCAGCCCCCTCCAACCGGAAACTTCACTAGCAAAGGCCTTTGCTAGTCCTTGCGCGCCAATGTGCACCGCACATGCGCGGCCGTCTTCCCGCCCGAACCGGCTCGTGTTCGTCAGTCTTCTTTTGTCCGCGCTTGGGACGGTCGTGTTTTGCCGCCGTTTCGTGCCCCTCAAGTTGACCTCGCGCGTCTTTGCGATTTTCGCTAAAAAAAAAAAAAAGAGACCGATCCGGTCTTTACCCTTTTCCCGTGTTTCCAGATTTTTCCCCGCGTAAGTTTCCTTTCGCTTTCGGGACCGGCCTATTTGGCCTCGATTCGGGTTTTTCTCCCTTCTTTTTGGTGCCTTTCGTCATCATCGAGAATTTTGATTTCACCGGCGTGATTTTTCTGCCCATGTCATCGAAGTCTTCCAGCGGCTTCAAGAAGTGCACCCAGTGCGCCCGGGTAATCTCGCTCACTGATAGGCACGCCTTGTGTCTTCAGTGTCTGGGGGATAGGCACCGCCCGCAGGCCTGCAGTCTTTGTGCTCTTTTGAAAAAGAGGACTCAGGTAGCGAGATTGGCCCAGTGGAACGCGTTGTTCTCGGGCTCTTCGATGACAACAGCACGGGCATCGAGTGCATCGACGTCGACAGCATCGAAGTCTTCGACCCCGGCATCGTCGGTACCGAGACATCGAAAGGCTGCGTCGACGTCGGTGGTACCGGGACCTCCGCTGTTGCTGATGTCGTCGGACGGTGGTGCTTCGTCTGGAGTGCAGGTGAGGGCTGTCCATTCCCCTGCTGGTGGCGGTGAGCCTTCGGGTGGGTCTCCCCCTGCCCTGAGGGCTCCTGCGGTACAGCCCCCCTCCCCCCCCAAGATCGACCTTCTTCGGCCTCGGCCCTGAGGAAGCGACGGTTGGATTCTACGTCCTCCTCGTCGGTACCGGGAAGCTCCAGTGACATGCTTCGCTTGAAGAAGTCAAAGAAGCATCGTCACCGGTCTCCTTCCCATCTTGGTACCGAGAGCTGTGGGTCGCCGAGGCAGTCGGCACCCAGTAGGCATCGGCACCGGGAGGACCGCTCACCCTCTGTTCAGGAGGTGTCGATGCACTCCCCCTTAGACAGCCCGGAACCGCCTCCACGCCCGGAACAGACTCTGACATCGACGCCTGCATCGGCTTCTCAGTCTTTCTCCACAGCCGCTCTGCACGAGAGTCTCCGGGCCGTTCTTCCAGAGATTCTGGGAGAGCTGTTGCGCCCTTCCCCTCCGGTACCGGGGGTGCTTGCGCCTCTGGTACCGTCGAGTGAGGCGACGGCTGGCCCCTTGCCCGAGGTGAGGTCTCCGGTCGGCTACGGCCGCCTCCCAGGCAGACTCCCCGACGACGTCGGCGGAGGGAGCTTCGCCGATGCTGGTGTGGGAGTCCACCTCTCGACGCTCCTACCATGGCCGTGTTTCCACGGAGTCGAGTCGGGCACGGCTTCAGACGCAGGTTCGTGAACTTGTGTCTGATACCGATGGTGAGGCCTCGTGGGAGGAGGAGGAGGACATCAGATATTTCTCTGACGAGGAGTCTGATGGCTTTCCTTCTGACCCCACTCCCTCCCCTGAAAGGCAGCTTTCTCCTCCCGAGAGTCTGTCTTTCTCCGCCTTTGTCCGGGAGATGTCTACGGCCATCCCCTTCCCGGTGGTTGTGGAGGATGAGCCCAGGGCTGAAATGTTTGAGCTCTTGGACTATTCTTCTCCACCTAAGGAAGCGTCCACAGTACCCATGCATCAGGTCCTAAAAAAGACATTGCTGGCGAACTGGACCAAGCCACTAACTAATCCCCACATTCCCAAGAAGATCGAATCGCAGTATCGGATCCATGGGGACCCAGAGCTGATGCGCACTCAGTTGCCTCACGACTCTGGTGTGGTGGATCTGGCCCTAAAGAAGGCTAAGAGTTCTAGAGAACATGCTTCGGCGCCCCCGGGCAAAGACTCCAGAACCTTAGACTCCTTTGGGAGGAAGGCCTATCATTCCTCTATGCTCGTGGCCAAGATTCAGTCCTACCAGCTCTACACGAGCATCCATATGCGGAACAATGTGCGACAGTTGGCGGGCTTGGTGGACAAGCTCCCTCCTGAGCAAGCCAAGCCGTTTCAGGAGGTGGTCAGGCAGCTGAAGGCGTGCAGAAAATTCCTGGCCAGAGGGGTATATGATACCTTTGATGTTGCGTCCAGGGCCGCTGCTCAAGGTGTGGTGATGCGCAGACTCTCATGGCTGCGTGCCTCCGACCTGGAGAATAGGATCCAGCAGCGGATTGCCGACTCCCCTTGCCGAGCGGACAACATTTTTAGAGAAAAAGTCGAACAGGTGGTAGAACTGCTCCACCAGCAGGATAACGCTTTCGACAAATTCTCCCGCCGGCAGCCTTCAGCATCTACGCTGTTCAAAAATACCATCCTGGAGGCCCAGGCCATACATATTTCGCAAATTAGAAAAGAAAGACGGAACTCCAAAAGACAGCCGGCCTGGTTGAAAAGTGAGGTGAAGGAAGCTATTTAGGGCTAAAAGAAACGCCTTCAGAAAATGGAAGAAGGAACTGTCTGAAAATAACAAGAAGCAGCATAAGGAGTGTCAAAGCAAATGCAAGGCACAGATAAAGAAGGCCAAGAGGGATTACGAAAAAAAAGATAGCATTAGAGGCAAAAAAACATAGTAAAAAATTTTTTCGGTATATTAAAAGCAGGAAGCCGGCAAAAGAATCGGTTGGGCCGCTGGATGACCGAGGGGTAAAATGGGCGAGCAAGGAAGACAAAGACGTAGCGGAGAGACTGAATGAATTCTTTGCTTCGGTCTTCACCGAGGAAGATTTGGGTGGGATGCCGGTGTTGGAAATGGTATTTCAAGCGGACGAGTTGGAGAAACTTACTGACTTCATGGTAAACCTGGAGGACGTAATGGGGCAGTTCGGCAAACTGAAGAGTAGCAAATCTCCTGGACCGGATGGTATTCATCCTAGAGTACTGATAGAACTGAAAAACGAGCTTGCGGAGCTACTGCTAGTGATATGCAACTTATCCTTAAAATCGAGCGTGGTACCGGAAGATTGGAGGGTGGCCAATATAACGCCCATTTTTAAAAAAGGCTCCAGGGGAGATCCGGGAAATTATAGACCGGTGAGTCTGACGTCGGTGCCGGGGAAAATGGTAGAGGCTATTATATTTAAATCTGTTTATTAATTTTACAAAGTGAACATAGAAGTGAACATTTTGCAATACATAAAGAATCTGCAGCAAACTCTTCAATGCAAATCAAAACAATACAGTGCAAGGGCAAAGGGCCTTGTCTCTGATAGCCCCGTACCTATATCCCCGCCTTCTATAAAAGCCCACTATATAAGCTCTCCATGCTGCTGATCTTTACTGCTACGCTCAAGCGACCGGTGTAATAGCTGGATGCGATTCTTAAGAAGAACTGTCATACAGAATTAGGTGCCTGTTAGCAGCTATAGCGCACCGGGCTATAATGCAGAGATTTAGAGCAGGTCAAGTTTACCGCGCTTTCTCAGAGCAGTGGGAACATTATCTATCACCCAGCTTACACCGTGGTTCTGCACTCCATGGGTTACAAACTTTGAACTTAGTATACCCCAAATCCCCCCTCCCTCCCCCTCCCACCCCCCACCCTCTCCACCCATTCCTAGGTAGGCACGGCTGAGACGGGAGTAACCGCAGTAGACTCTAACAGACCCTGTAGTTGTTAGCTGGAGTTAACGAGCAGACTTCTCCCACGTGGGCTCAGCAATTGTAAATAAGGAGACCAAATCTGAAGGAACTGCCTTCTGTGTTTAACTGATGTTTTGGACTCTCGGGCTTCCCACGAGGCCAGGAGGTGGACCTGGTTTCTCCAGTGCCAGTAGGCGGGTGCCTCCGGAGAAGTCCAGTACTGCATAATACATTTGCGAGCCACCAAACTCAGTTTCCTACATAGAAGAGTCGCCGGCGCCTTAGTGGGGGCAAAAGCCCTGGGCTGATCTATCAAAAATTGCCTCTCAGTACCCTGGACTTTAACACCTAGTTGTATCAAAAATCCACGAATACGTTGCCAAAATGTCCGCACCTTAGGACATTGCCAAAGGGCATGATAAAACGTGCCTGGTCCCCCAGCACATTTGGAACAGTTAGCGTTCTCTGACCTCTGCATATGGGCCAGCTGTGCTTTGGCCATGTATCCCTTAGTATAACTCTGTACCCACATTCTCTCAATCTTTCGTCCGTGACTAGCTGTCTAATCCCCTTCAGTGAGGCCGCTACATCCCAGGACGCCAGTGAAGTCCCAAGGTCCTGCTCCCATTTAACTTTAATTTTCTCATATTGTTGCACCAGCCTCTTACGGGCCAGGGCCCCATATAGATCAGATATTGCATGTCTTTCCGACGCCAGGTCCGCAAAGAACTCCTGTATCTTGTCTCCTAAGCGACCTCTCAAGGCCTCCTGAGGCATTGTCTGCATATAGTGCTGAATTTGTAGGTAAGCAAAATGATTCCCCCAATCAGACCCTATCTTCTCTTTTAAGACAGCAAATGGCAATAAATCCCCCTTCTCCAGTAGCAGATGCTCCAGGTTCTTAATGCCTCGCTGCCCCCAGCCCACAAATATCGGGTTGCCTATTCCTGCTTCAAATGCTGCATTTCCCACAATCGGAATTTGATCTGAAATATTCGGATGTCCCCCTAATTGTCCAACCCACCACTGCCATGCCAGGTGGAGAGGGTGGAGCAATACGCTTTTCCTAAGATGTGGGGGTATTTTATTACGGGGTAGGTGGAATAGTGCAATCATGTCATGCGGTGCTAAGCAAGCCTGTTCAAGCGATGTAGGCGTGTAATAATGTGTTGAGTAAAGCCAGTCTCTCACGTGTCGTAACAGGCAGGCTTGGTTATATAAGAACAGGTCTGGGAATCCTATACCTCCCTGCTTCCAGCCCCCCACCAGCAAGCCCTGCTGCAACTTTGCTTTCTTACCAGCCCAGCAGAACTGGCTGCATAAACGATTTATATATTTCAAATCTGTCTTCGTTAGACGCAGGGGCAATGTTTGTAAGGCGTATAGCCAACGTGGGAAAATCACCATCTGTATCAAGTGAACCCGGCCCAATAAAGACAGTGGTAAACCCCTCCAAGAATCCAGCTTTTCCCTAGTATAATCTAAGAGGGCCTTGATGTTTAACCGATGTAATTCTATTGTATGCATTGTAAGTCTGATCCCAAGGTATTTAAAAGAGCGGTTTGCCCAGCGCAGGGGAAACTCATCCCCCCAATCCTCTCTACCCGCTGCCGGGGATGCCAGCACCTCAGACTTGTCCAAGTTGATCCTAAAGCCCGCATAATCTCCGTATTCCTGAAAGGTCTCCAGCAGCGTCTCTAACGACACCTTCGGGGACGTCAAGTGAACCAAGAGGTCATCCACAAAAGCTGCAATTTTAAATGTCTGTGTGCCCATTCTCTCTCCTTTAATCAAGGGATTCTCCATAATGTCTCGAATAAGGGGGTCTAACACCAATACAAAAAGGAGGGGAGATAGGGGGCAGCCCTGCCTAGTCCCTCTCTGAATAGGAAAGCTTGGCGATGCTACCCCATTCACCCACATCATGGCACTTGGGTTGGCGTATAAGGTTTGGATTGCTTCTACAAATCTGCCTGAGAAGCCATAGCTTTCCAATGTGTCGAAGAGAAATGCCCAATGTACCTTATCGAAAGCTTTTTCGGCATCAAAGCTAATCAGCAGAGACGCCAAACCCTTGCGCTCCCCATGCTCTAGCGATGCTAAAATCGCCCTCAGATTTTTGCTTACGGCCCGTCCCCCCACGAAGCCCACTTGACTCTCCTGTATCAAACGGGGCAGTAGTCTGGCCAGTCTATTTGCCAAAATCTTTGCCATCAGCTTGGTGTCGTAGTTCAGCAAAGATATGGGGCGGTATGATGCCGGTTCCAATGGGTCTCTCCCTGGTTTGGGCAGGACTATTATTTGCGCCTTGTTCAGGTCGGGCGGCATTGCTTTCAAGTCTATCATTTGATTTAAAAATTTGGACAAATCTGGAACGATGCCCTCTCCCATCATTTTATAAAATTCAGCCCGTAGACCGTCCGGTCCTGGGGCCTTCAACAAAGGGCTCTGAGTTATGACCATAGCCACCTCCTCTTCTGTAAATGGTTGATTAAGCTGGTCTCGCTCTCGTTGGGTAAGCCTAGGGAGATTGAGGTTAGTTAGATACATCTGGCTTACTAGGCCTCCTTCTTCTGGGGGGGCGTAGAGATCCTTATAGAAGGTCTGAAAAATATTGCAGATATCCCGGTCTGCGGTTTTAAGACCTCCCCCCCTCCCTCGAAGGGCCAAAATATGTCTAGTTCCCCCTTTTGTTTAAGGAGCTTGGCCAGCAATTTGCCTGCTTTGTTCCCATGTTTATAGAGCATGTACCGATAGTAAATGTGCGATTTGTGTGCGCGCCCGTGTAAGAGTTCATTCAGTGCTGATTGTAAATCCAGTACCTGTTGCTTATCATCTGTCGCATGTGTTTCCCCAAACCGTATCCTCGCCCGGCAAAGCTGTTTACTCAGCCGCAATATCTGTCGATCTCTGGTGATCCGGACATAGTGTACATGGCTAATAATTTCCCCCCGAAGCACGGCCTTAGCCGCTTCCCAGAACAAGACCGGGTCTTTCTGATGCTCATGATTCTGCGCCACGTAGTCTGCCCAGCTAGCCTGTAAACGCCCCTTTAAGATGGGATCTGTGTAAAACTCTATGGGGAATTGCCATCTACTGTCTTTTCGGACCTGGCCTCGTGGTTGCCACTCCACACAAACCCATGCATGATCAGACACCATGTATGGCCCTATCTCTGCCTTTGTAATTTCCCCAAACATCTGACTGGAAACAAGGACATAATCAATGCGAGATTGTGTCGAGTGAGCCCATGATAGATGCGTGTAATCCCTCATTCCCGGATGAAGCACCCTCCAGACATCTGTCAAGTCGAGCAGCTGGCCCATCTTCAGCAGGCCTTTATTATTGTAATAGGTCGTGGTATTGCCTGGCACTGATTTATCCAATGAGGGATCCCAGACTGCATTAAAGTCTCCCCCTACTATGAGTTCGGTATGTGGTTGCCTAAGGAGAAAGTTAATTACCGTTTGGAAAAATTTTTTGTCATAGTTGTTAGGAGCATAAAATATTGCAAATGAGCACTTTTTGTTTACCCATCGTGGCCTCCAATATAACATATCTTCCCAAGGCGTCCACTGAAAGTGGGCGTATCTCCGTAGCTACGCCTTTGCGAAGCAGAATGGCCACCCCACCTTTTTTCCCCTGCGCATGCGCCGCTACACACTTATCTACCCACCATGTACTGAGTTTGGCATGCTCTGTCTGCGACAAATGCGTCTCCTGCAGCAAGGCAATGTCTATGTGTTGTCTATTTAGTTGCTGTAAAATCTTGGATCGTTTTATAGGTGAATTTATTCCACCTACATTCCAGGTTACGATTTTTACCATACCTCTAATGTAAAGAGAATGACATGTGTTTCAAAAAACTGCGATAGTTGTGAGAGGGGGCATCCCAGCCGCTGCCCCCTCCCACTTTGGTCTCTTCCAGCTACTTGTTGTCTAGCACCCTGCGCCTGCGTCCTCTGCCAGTCCCCATCCATCAAGAACTCCAGCCAACGTACCTGTCTCCCAGCCCGCCAAATATACCGTGGATCCTGTCTCTCCGCGGTCACTCCCCTCCCTCTAAAGCCAGGTTCCATGTCCACCCCCCTCCCCCCGCCCCATCCCTCTCCCCCCTCCCTATCCCAGGAACTCCCACCCCCCCCCCCTTCCTAAATCCTTAGATCCGGACCCATTGACTGGGACCATTACTTCCTACGTCCCTCCCTCCTCCCCCCAGAAACCCCTTACAGAATCCAAACATTCCCCGGTCAAAATCTTAAAAGAACCTAATTGCTACTACTACTACTTAGCATTTCTATGCTAACCAAAGCCTATTGACCTTCTAAACCATGTAATTTTAACCATGGAACATAGCCCGTAGCCAGGCTCCACACAGTTTTATCTCACACAACGCAGCCACTGTGGCTCAGTTCGTGTGCCCTAGGGAACACGTATATATACCAACTCTCCATCGCACAGTCAATCCACGTTCTGGTCTGTCATCATCTACTGACAACTCTGCTCCTTTCTCAGCGGTCCTCAGGCGTGCCCATTTCCAGTTGCTTTAAAAAGTCTTGGGCAGCAGTTGCTGTTTCATATATCTTGGTGGTTCCATTATGGGTGACACGCAGTTTTGCCGGGTACTGCAGCGCAAACCGTATTTTCTTCTGGAACAGCTTAGAGCAAATCTCCGAAAACTGGCGCCGTTTTGCTGCTACACCAGCGGAGTAGTCCTGAAAACATCTAATTGTCACTCCTTCAAATACCAGAGAGTTCCCCGCTCTGAGCCGCTGCAGAATTTCTTGTTTTTGGGCATAGTCCAAAAATCTTGCGATGACTACTCGTGGTCTACCAGCTCCTGAGCCCTTCTGTCCTAGTCGATGGGCTCTCTCGATGCGAAGTGGCCCCAGCGCTTCTGGGAGTTGTAGTTCTTTATTCATCCAGCTGGCCAAAAAGGTCTCCAGGCCCCGTTCCGGGATGCTCTCCGGGAGTCCCACCAGGCGAATATTATTCCTTCTAGATCTATTTTCTAGATCCTCCACTTTGTGTTCCAATGCCCGCAGCTGGTCCTGCATCTGATTTTGCGCTCCTTCAACCACCGCGACGCGATCTTCCACCTCAGAGACTCGCGATTGGAACGCTACACAGTCTTTCGACAGGTCCGTGAGCTGAGTCTGCACTCGCCCGAGCTTAGCATCGATAGGGGCCAGCCGGCGGTCTAGAAGATATTCCATCACTGCCTTCATTTCTGCAGTGATTTCGGCTATCCATGCAGATGAGACCGACGGTCCGGGCGGGCTTGCGGGCGGCGCCATTTTTTCTTTTTCCTCTCCCACCCTGCCGCGGAGTCTGTCTTTTGGGGCGGTTTTCGCCGCCATATTGATATCAGGAAACGCGAAAAAAGTAATCACCAGACCTCGGGCTCTTTAATACGCGGTCTTTGGAGAGTTGGAGTCGGCGTTGTGTGCTTTTTTAAGGCTCTAGGGGGAAGATAGGAGCCGGAGAGATTTTCCCTTCAACCTCTCGCGGTCATGACGTCACCGGAACTGGTAGAGGCTATTATTAAAAACAAAATTACAGAGCACATCCGAGGACATGGATTACTGAGACCGAGTCAGCACGGCTTTTGTGTGGGGAAATCTTGCCTGACCAATTTACTTCAATTCTTTGAAGGAGTAAACAAACATGTGGACAAAGGAGAGTCGGTTGATATTGTGTATCTGGATTTTCAAAAGGCGTTTGACAAGGTACCTCATGAAAGGCTACAGAGGAAATTGGAGGGTCATGGGATAGGAGGAAATGTCCTATTGTGAATTAAAAACTGGTTGAAGGATAGGAAACAGAGAGTGGGGTTAAATGGGCAGTATTCACAATGGAGAAGGGTAGTTAGTGGGGTTCCTCAGGGGTCTGTGCTAGGACTGCTGCTTTTTAATATATTTATAAATGATTTAGAGATGGGAGTAACTAGCGAGGTAATTAAATTTGCTGATGACACAAAGTTATTCAAAGTCGTTAAATCATGACAGGATTGTGAAAATTACAAGAGGACCTTACGAGACTGGGAGACTGGGCGGCTAAATGGCAGATGACGTTTAATGTGAGCAAGTGCAAGGTGATGCATGTGGGAAAAAAGAACCCGAATTATAGCTACGTCATGCAAGGTTCCACGTTAGGAGTTATGCACCAAGAAAGGGATCTGGGTGTCGTCGATAACACGCTGAAACCTTCTGCTCAGTGTGCTGCTGCGGCTAGGAACGCGAATAAAATGTTGGGTATTATTAGGAAAGGTATGGAAAACAGGTGTGAGGATGTTATAATGCCGTTGTATCGCTCCATGGTGCGACCGCACCTTGAGTATTGTGTTCAATTCTGGTCGCCGCATCTCAAGAAAGATATAGTAGAATTGGAAAAGGTGCAGCGAAGGGCGACTAAAATGATAGCGGGGATGGGACGACTTCCCTATGAAGAAAGACTAAGGAGGCTAGGGCTATTCAGCTTGGAGAAGAGACAGCTGAGGGGAGACATGATAGAGGTATATAAAATAATGAGTGGAGTGGAACAGGTGGATGTGAAGCGTCTGTTCACACTTTCCAAAAATACTAGGAATAGGGGGCATGCGATGAAACTACAGTGTAGTAAATTTAAAACAAATCGGAGAAACGTTTTCTTCACCCAACTTGTAATTAAACTCTGGAATTCATTGCCGGAAAATGTGGTGAAGGCGGTTAGCTTAGCAGAGTTTAAAAAGGGGTTGGACGGTTTCCTAAAGGACAAGTCCATAAACCGCTACTAAACGGACTTGGAAAAATCCAAAATCCCAGGAATAACATGTATAGAATGTTTGTACGTTTGGGAAGCTTGCCAGGTGCCCTTGGCCTGGATTGGCCGCTGTCGTGGACAAGATGCTGGGCTCGATGGACCCTTGGTCTTTTCCCAGTATGGCATTACTTATGTACTTATGTACCTCCTCAGGTAGACGTTTTTATGGGGGAAGGAGGGCTGTTCCCTACTCTTCTGGTAAACGTAGGTACAATCCTCCCTCTCGCCAGCCTGCGGCCCAGGCTAAGCCCCAGCACGCTCGCTCTCGTCAGCAGCGTGCGCCTCAGCAAGGCCCTGCGGCTCCCCAGCAAAAGCAGGGGACGAGCTTTTGACTGGCTCCAGCAGAGCATAGCCGACATCAACGTATCCGTGCCGGCCAATCTACCGGTCGGGGGGAGGTTGAAAGTTTTTCACCAAAGGTTGCCTCTTTTAACCTCCGACCGTTGGGTTCTGCAAATTATCCGGCAAGGATACACCCTCAATTTGGCCTCGAAGACTCCAAATTGCCCACCGGGAGCTCAGTCTTACAGCTTCCAGCACAAGCAGGTACTTGCAGAGGAACTCTCCGCCCTTCTCAGCGCCAATGTGGTCGAGCCCGTGCCATCCGGGCAAGAAGGGCTGGGATTCTATTCCAGGTACTTCCTTGTGGAAAAGAAAACAGGGGGGATGCATCCCATCCTAGACCTAACAGCCCTGAACAAATATCTGGTCAAGGAAAAGTTCAGGATGCTTTCCCTGGGCACCCTTCTTCCCATGATTCAGGAAAACGATTGGCTATGCTCTCTGGACTTGAAGGACACCTACACATACATCCCGATATTGCCAGCTCACAGGCAGTATCTGCGATTTCAGCTGGGCTCACATCACTTTCAGTACTGTGTGCTACCCTTTGGGCTCACCTCTGCGCCCAGGGTGTTCACGAAGTGCCTAGCTGTAGTAGCAGCAGCTCTTCGCAGGCTGGGAGTGCACGTGTTCCCTTATCTCAACGATTGGCTGGTGAAGAACACATCCGAGGCAGGAGCTCTACAGTCCATGCAGATGACTATTCAACTCCTGGAGCTACTGGGGTTTGTGATAAATTATCCAAAGTCCCATCTTCTCCCAGTACAGAGACTCAAATTCATAGGAGCTCTGCTGGATTCTCGGACGGCTCGTGCCTATCTTCCGGAGACAAGGGCCAACAATCTGTTGTCCCTCATCTCCCGGGTACAAGCGTCCCAACAGATCACAGCACGGCAGATGTTGAGATTGCTTGGCCACATGGCCTCCACAGTTCATGTGACTCCCATGGCTCATCTTCACATGCGATCTGCTCAATGGACCCTAGCTTCCCAGTGGTTTCAGGCTGCTGGGGATCTAGAGGACGTGATCCACCTGTCCACGAGTTTTCTCAAATCCCTGTATTGGTGGACGATTTGGTCCAATTTGACTCTGGGACGCCCTTTCCAAATTCCTCAGCCACAAAAAGTGCTGACTACGGATGCGTCTCTCCTGGGGTGGGGAGCTCATGTTGATGGGCTTCACACCCAGGGAAGCTGGTCCCTCCAGGAACGCGATCTACAGATCAATCTCCTGGAGTTACGAGCGGTCTGGAACGCTCTGAAGGCTTTCAGAGATCGGCTGTCCCACCAAATTATCCAAATTCAGACAGACAACCAGGTTGCCATGTATTACATCAACAAGCAGGGGGGCACCGGATCTCGCCCCCTGTGTCAGGAAGCCGTCAGCATGTGGCTGTGGGCTCGCCATTACGGCATGTTGCTCCAAGCCATATATCTGGCAGGCGTAAACAACAGTCTGGCCGACAGGTTGAGCAGGATTATGCAACCTCACGAGTGGTCGCTCAACTCCAGAGTAGTGCGCCAGATCTTCCAGATGTGGGGCACCCCCTTGGTAGATCTCTTTGCTTCTCGAGCCAACCACAAGGTCCCTCAGTTCTGTTCCAGACTTCAGGCCCACGGCAGACTGGCATCGGATGCCTTCCTCCTGGATTGGGGGAACGGCCTGCTGTATGCTTATCCTCCCATACCTCTGGTGGGGAAGACTTTGTTGAAACTCAAGCAAGACCGAGGCACCATGATTCTGATTGCTCCTTTTTGGCCGCGTCAGATCTGGTTCCCTCTCCTTCTGGAGTTGTCCTCCGCAGAACCGTGGAGATTGGAGTGTTTTCCGACCCTCATCACACAGAACGAAGGGGTGCTTCTGCATCCCAACCTCCAGTCTCTGGCTCTCACGGCCTGGATGTTGAGAGCGTAGACTGCCTCTTTGGGTCTGTCGGAGGGTGTCTCCCGTGTCTTGCTTCCTTCCAGAAAAGATTCCACTAAGAGGAGTTACTTCTTTTTATGGAGGAGGTTTGCCGTCTGGTGTGACAGCAAGGCCTTAGATCCTCGCTCCTGTCCTACACAGACCCTGCTTGAATACCTTCTGCACTTGTCTGAGTCTGGTCTCAAGACCAACTCTGTAAGGGTTCACCTTAGCGCAATCAGTGCATACCATTACCGTGTGGAACGTAAGCCGATCTCAGGACAGCCTTTAGTTGTTCGCTTCATGAGAGGTTTGCTTCTGTCAAAGCCCCCCGTCAAACCTCCTACAGTGTCATGGGATCTCAATGTCGTTCTCACCCAGCTGATGAAACCTCCTTTTGAGCCACTGAACTCCTGCTATCTGAAGTACTTGACCTGGAAGGTCATTTTCTTGGTGGCAGTTACTTCAGCTCGTAGAGTCAGTGAGCTTCAGGCCCTGGTAGCCCAGGCCCCTTACACCAGATTTCATCATAATAGAGTAGTCCTCCGCACTCACCCTAAGTTCTTGCCGAAGGTAGTGTCGGAGTTCCATCTGAACCAGTCAATTGTCTTGCCAACATTCTTTCCCCGTCCTCATTCCTGCCCTGCTGAACGTCAGCTGCACCCATTGGACTGCAAAAGAGCATTGGCCTTCTATCTGGAGCGGACACAGCCCAACAGACAGTCCGCCCAATTGTTTGTTTCTTTTGATCCCAACAGGAGGGGAGTGGCTGTGGGGAAACGCACCATTTCAAATTGGCTAGCAGATTGCATTTCCTTCACTTACGCCCAGGCTGGGCTGGCTTTTGAGGGTCATGTCACGGCTCACAGTGTTAGAGCCATGGCAGCGTCAGTGGCCCACTTGAAGTCAGCCACTATTGAAGAGATCTGCAAAGCTGCGATGTGGTCATCTGTCCACACATTCACATCTTATTACTGCCTGCAGCAGGATACCCGACGCGACAGTCAGTTCGGGCAGTCAGTGCTTCAGAATCTGTTCGGGGTTTAGAATCCAACTCCACCCCCCTAGGCCCATGTTTATTCTGTTCCAGGCTACACTCTCAGTTAGTTGGATAAGTTGTTAGGTCAATCTCAGTTATGTCCTCGCCGTTGCGAGGCCCAATTGACAATGTTTGTTGTTTTGAGTGAGCCTGGGGGCTAGGGATACCCCATCAGTGAGAACAAGCAGCCTGCTTGTCCTCGGAGAAAGCGAATGCTACATACCTGTAGAAGGTATTCTCCGAGGACAGCAGGCTGATTGTTCTCACAAACCCGCCCGCCTCCCCTTTGGAGTTGTGTCTTCCCTTGTCTTTGTCTTGCTATATACGGGACTGACGAACACGAGCCAGTTCGGACGGGAAGACGGCCGCGCATGCGCGATGCGCATCGGCGCGCGAGGACTAGCAAAGGCCTTTGCTAGTGAAGTTTCCGGTTGGAGGGGGCTGCCGTGGACGTCACCCATCAGTGAGAACAATCAGCCTGCTGTCCTCGGAGAATACCTTCTACAGGTATGTAGCATTCGCTTTATCAGGTATGATACATAATTTTACCTTTTCTCATTTGCTTTGGTCCCACTGTCTCTCTTCTGCTTTTCTCTGTTCTGCCTTTACAGTGTCTCTTGCCCTTCTGACATTTCTTCTGTCTCCAAGTGCACCATCCTTCTTTCCTCTGCACCACTATTTGTCCTGTCCAGCATCTCCCTTCTGTATCCCTTGGCCCTATCCTACCCCCAAGTTCAGCATCTGCCCTTTCTGTTGCCCAATCCGCCCCCTTTTTCATCACAAGCCTACCTGGTCTCCTTATCTCCCCCTTTTCTAGCATCTGTCGTCCTGGTGTCCCTCCATTTTTCTAACATTGCCCTGTGTCCCCATCTTCCCCCTTTTTCCATCGTTACCATCTTACCCCTTTTCTAGCATTACCTCTTTGTCCCCATTTCACCATTTTTCCCATATCCATATTCCCCCTTCCAGTGGTGCCCCTCTGTGTCCCTATCTCCGCCTCCCCTTTCCAGTAGTGCCCCTCTGTGTCCCTATCTCCTCCCCCTTTCCAGTAGTGCCTTCTCTGTGTTCCTATCTCCTCCCCTTTCCAGTAGTGCCCTTCTGTATCCCTATTTCCCCCTCCCCTTTCCAGTAGTGCCCCTATCTCCTCCCCCTTTCCAGTAGTGCCTTCTTTGTCCCTATCTCCTCCCCCTTTCTAGTAGTGCCCTCTCTGTGTCCCTATCTCCTTCCTCCCCTTTCTAGTAGTGTCCCTATCCCCCTCCTTTTCAGTAGATCCCCTACCCCCCCCCCCTTTTCAATAGTGCCCCTGTGTCCCCATTTCTTCTTTTTCCAGCACTCCCTCTTTGCGTTCCAATATCCCTGCCCTCTCCCTGTCCAGTATTGACTCTGTGTCCTTCTCCCTCCATGTCCAGCATTTACTATATTCTTCTCTTTCCCCATGTTAACCTTCTTCCTTGTCTCTTTCAGCGCTCCCCATCCTCCTTAGGGCCACATCCCTTGCCTGCACCCACGGTCCATCCTCTGGTAGCTCCAAGGAAGTTTAGTAGATAGGAGACCAAGTGATGTTAAAATGTTGAACCCAGTTAGGCCAGTCTCAGTTTCCCCTTCCCCGCACAGCTGTCATCGCCATACTCTCAAAACAAAGCAAGCAAACCTATGAGTTGCTGCATCCACATTGTCACTCTTTATTGTTGGTAGCATTTGTATTTAATCTCATATTTTCAAACATGCCGATTTGTGCAGTATACGGATGTACACAGAAGTATAATAACAGAAAAACTTTTCATAGGAAGAGTACTAATCCTATATAATAATTCTCACCTCCAACGTTCAGACCTGCCTGGGACCGTGGCTCCCTCGGAGTTGGTCAGGACTGCTCCGTAGATCAGACTGACGTCACTGGCCGCATTATGACGTGACCCTAGCAGACCAACTCCGAGGGAGCCACGGTCCCAGGCAAGAAAGCACATTGGAGGTGAGAATTAAGGAGCTCCGTCAATGATAATGGCGCCGCAAACACCCCCTCCCCCCCTTCTGTCATTTCAGGACCCCCCTCCCACTCCACCCCTCTCTGGCCCTTCGTAAGAGCTGGCTGCTTAAAAGTATTTACCTCCTGCACGCAGGGACGCCGCTTCCGTCTGCCTTTTCTTTCGCTTCTGTTTCAGCTGTTCCCACAGGAACAGCTGAAACACAAGGGAAAGAAAAAGCTGTTGGAAGTGGCTTCCCTGCGTGCAGAAGACAGCTCTTTCGAAAGGGAGGGCCAGACAGGTGGGGAGTGGGAGGGGGGTCCTGAAACGAAAGGGGGTCAAGGATGACACGGGGGGGGGGGGGGTCCTGAAACAACACGGGGGGGAGGGGATTACTGGAAATCCGCTGGAATGGGAGGGGTGGGTCCTGGAACTGGAAGGGAAGGGGGTCCTGGATCAGGGGGTAGCAGGGGGGGGGAAGGGGGGTCCTGGAACTTGGGGGAAGGGGGGTCCTGGAACTCGAAGAGGGGGGAGAGGCGGGAAGGGAAGAGGGGGGATGGGAAGAAGTGGGATGGGGTTCTGGAACTCGGACAGGGGTGGAAGGGGAAGGGGGGAAGAAGAGGTGGAGGGGGGTTCTGCAAACTCTCGGTCTCATACATTCTCGGTCTCACAAAGAGTCTGTATCGCACACATACTCTCACACTCGCTGTCTCTCATACACACTTTCTCTCACACACACTGTATCTGTGTGAAACACTCTCTCTCACACACACTGTATCTGTGTGAAACACTCTCTCACACACTGTCTCTCACATACGCACTCGCACACACTGTCATTCTCACACGCACACTCTCTCTCACAAACACACTCGCACCCAGTCTTACTCTCTCTCTGTCACACACACATACTCGCCCAGTCACTCTCTCTCTCTCTCACACAGTCACTGTCACACATACACTCTAAAACATACACACTCCGAGGAAAACCTTGCTAGCGCCCCTTTCATTTGTGTTAGAAACGGGCCTTTTTTACTAGTTTGTTATAAATCGTAATCAGTGTGTAATTTGGAGGGGAGGTTATAGGAACACTCTAGCATATGTTATATTCGTGCAGAGATTTTTTTTCTCCTGGTGAAGGCCACTAAAACAGACATGAGAATCAGGTGCTCAACATTCAGTTTTTCTATCTGTTTATTACATTTATACCCCACATTGAACATGAATTAGGTTGAAACATGGAAGCATTTTAAATCTTCTTATTATAAAAATGCACTTGATATTTTTATTACTATTATTTAAAAGGCAGGTATTGAATAATGAGGACAGAGCTACCTTCATGCAGAAGTCCAATCAGTCTAAATGTGCCAACATTGTTCAGTTCAGCACACTATTAGCCGCCAAGTTCATACAAAGTTAATTATGTTTAGTGTAAAATAAATTTGTTGGCTCAGTCTGCCTGCTATGTGAATATTCCATCATGGTTTCATTATTGCTACCACGTATTACATATGGGCATTTGCTTTAAACTTTGATTGTTATAATTTGTTTATCTAGACCTTACATACACATGGTTTGCTTTTTAAACCCAAAGGTGAATCCTAAGGGTGGTTGAACAACTAGGTATAAACTGTGTTGTTTCTGACTTTACTTGTTTTAGACTGCTTTGGGTCCTGCTGATCTGTACATCTGCTGTCTAGAACTTTGGAAGATGGAAATAAAAATTAAATTTTGGATGTAGTCTGTAGAAGTTGTTGTTTACTTTTGCAATGTGATGGATTCTTGTTCTGGTGTGTGCATGTGTTACTCTTTGAATAATTGTCTATACTTACCGCTAAGATTTCTGAACATGTGGTATCAATAAAGGACAAACTTATAAACGCCCAGTTGGGTATATATGCTAATCTCAACTTTGTTAAATGTTTCAGACATATCCATCTATTTATTCCCATGATATAACTGAATTCTGTTATAATGTCTCACTGTATTTTCAAACATAAGCCACACTGAATCCGACTTTGCTTGGGATACAGTCCAGCTCATTTTCGAAAGAGAAGGGCGCCCATCTTTCGACACAAATTGGGAGATGGGCACCCTTCTCTCAGGGGCGCCAGAATCGGCATAATCGAAACCCGATTTTGGGCGTCCCTAACAGCTTTCCGTCGCCGGGACAGCCAAAGTTCCCGGGGGGGGGGGGGGGGGGTCGGAAGGGCAGCGAAGGCGGGACAGGAGTGTGCCGGGGTGTGGTTAAGAGATGGCCGGCTTTGGCCAATAATGAAAAAAAAATGGGCGTCCTGGCGAGAATATGGTCCGCTCTTTTTGGTCCCTTTTCTTTAGGTCCAAGATCCAAAAAAGTGCCTGAGCTGCCCAGATGACTACCAGAGGGAATCGGGAATGACCTCCCCTGCCTCCCCTAGTGGTCACTAACCCCCTCCCACCCTAAAAAAAAAAAAAAAAACACTTTAAAAACTTTTTTTGCCAGCCTCAAATGTCATACTCAGGTCTATTGCAGCAGTATACAGGTCCCTGGAGCAGTTTTAGTGGGTGCAATGCACTTCAGGCAGGCGGACCCAGGCCCATCCCCCCCTACCTGTTACACTTGTGGTGGAAAATGGGAGCCCTTCAAAACCCACCTGAAACCCACTGTACCCACATGTAGGTGCCCCCTTTCACCCCTTAGGGCTATGGTAGTGGTGTATAGTTGTGGGGAGTGGGTTTTGAGGGGGCTCAGCACCCAAGGTAAGGGAGCTATGCACCTGGGACCAATTTGCCAAGTCCACTGTAGTGCCCCCTAGGGTGCCCAGTTGGTGCCCTGGCATGTGAGGGGGACCAGTGCACTATGAATCCTGGCCCCTCCCACAACCAAATGCCTTGGATTGGTTAGTTTTTGAAATGGGCGCCATCGGTTTCCATTATGGGGGAAAACTAAGGGTGCCCATCTCTAAATCCGGCGATCTCAGCATTTAGGTCGAGATTTGGGCACCCCCAACCGTATTTTCGAAATGAAAGATGGGCGCCCATCTCGTTTGAAAATACGGTTGGCCCTGCCCCTTCACCGCACCATCCTCGGAGATGGGCGCCCTTAGCGATGGGCGTCCCCGTTCGAAAATGCCCCTCTATGTGATATAAATGTAAAAAAAAAAAATCTTTACCCTCCACCTTTTAAGACACTGCCTATCCTGCTGGATAGTGATGGCACAAGGAAAGAAAGTTTGGTCCAGTGAAGACTAACTCAAAATAACCTGTTCCTTAGCTGGGCCCCCTAGTATTACCATATTAAAAATGCAACCATATCATGCCTCTGTGGCTATGTTCCATTATTGTTAATTAACTGGATTTCTTGAAAGGATTGTATACATATAGGATGCATTAGGGACACAAACATACACTTATTTATTCAATATCATAATTCCTTGTGTACAGCCACAAAACCTTTTAGGGTGGATAGTGTTCCTTTTATTATCGACCACATAGAGATAAGAGTTTTCAGCTTTGGCACAGTATAAGTCATCATAAGAACAAAATAAAAGAAACCCAATGGACTGCATTAGGGGCTTATAGCCCATTTATGTTTAAACATAAGAGATCTGCATGAAACAAAATATTTAATTTTATTTTGACTTATAAAACCACTTGCCCCTGAAACATGTTCAAAACACAATCCATTTGTGTATCTAAAAGGTAAACTTCTATAAAACAGATGAAGATTTGATTGCATGTGCCCCAATGAAAGGAGTTTAATACTACTACTAATCATCATTTCTAAAGCGCTACTAGAGGTACGCAGCGCTGTGCACTTGAACATGAAGAGACAGTCCCTGCTTGACAGAGCTTACAATCTAATTAGGACAGACAAACAGGACAAACAAGAGATAAGGGAATATTAAAGTTAGGATGATAAAATAAGGGTTGTGAATAAGGGTTAGGAGTTAAAAGCAGCATCAAAAAGGTGGGCTTTTAGCTTAGATTTGAAGATGGCCAGAGATGGAGCTTGACGTATTGGCTCAGGAAGTCTATTCCAGGCATATGGTGCAGCAAGATAAAATGAATGGAGTCTGGAGTGTTAGCAGTGGAGGAGAAGGGTGCAGATAAGAGGGATTTACCCAGTGAACAGAGTTCCCGGGGAGGAATGTAGGGAGAGATGAGAGTGGAGAGGTACTGAGGAGCTGCAGAGTGAATGCACTTATAGGTCAATAAGAGGAGTTTGAACTGTATGCGGAACGGATAGGAAGCCAGTGAAGTGACTTGAGGAGAGGGCTCATATGAGCATAACAACACTGGCAGAATATAAGTCGTGCAGCAGAATTTTGAACAGATTGAAGAGGAGAGAGATGGCTAAGTGGGAGACCTGTGAGAAGCACCTGTGAGAGGTGATAAGAGTGTGGATGAAGGTTCTGGTGGTGTGCTCAGAAAGGAAAGGGCGAATTTTGGTGATAGAGAAAGAAACGACAGGTTTTAGCAGTCTGCTGAATATGTGCAGAGAAGGAGAGGGAGGAGTCGAAGATGACCCCAAGGTTACGAGCTGATGAGACAGGAAGGATGAGAGTGTTATCCACAGAAATAGAGAATGGGGAGGAGGAGAGGTTGGTTAGGGGGAAAGATAAGAAGCTCAGTCTTGGTCATGTTTAGTTTCAGATGGCGCTGAGACATCCAGGCAGCAATGTCAGACAGGCAGGATGATACTTTGGCCTGGATTTCGGCTGAGATTTCTGGTGTGGAGAGGTAGATCTGGGAGTCATCAGCGTAAAGATGATACTGAAAACCATGGGATGAGGTCAGAGTACCAAGGGAAGAAGTATAGATGGAGAAAAGAAGAGGTCCCCCAGGACAGATCCCTGAGGTACACCAACTGACAGTGGTATAGAAGTAGAGGAGGGTCCACTAGAGTATACACTAAAGGTACGATGGGAGAGATAAGAAGATAACCAGGCAAGAACAGAGCCCTGAAATCCAAGTGAGGACAGCGTATCAAGGAGTAGGCTGTGATCAACAATGTCAAAAGCAGCAGATAGATCGAGAAGGATGAGGATAGAATAGAGCCATTTGGATCTGGCCAGAAACAGATCATTGGAGACTTTAGCAAGCGCTGTTTCAGTTGAATGAAGGAGGCAAAAGCCAGGTTGAAGTGGATCAAGAATAGCTTGAGATGAAAGAAAGTCAAGGCAACGGCGGTGAACAGCACGTTCAAGTATCTTGGATAAGAAAGGGAGGAGGGAGATGGGGCGATAGTTGGAAGGACAGGTAGGGTCCAATGAAGGTTTTTTAAGGAGTGGTGGTACTACGGCATGTTTGAAGGCATCAGGAACAGTTGCAGTGGACAGTGAAAGATTGAGGATATGACAGATAAAAGGGATGACAGTAGGAGAGATAGTGTTAAGTAGATGGGTGGGAATAGGATCAGAGGAACAGGTAGTTAGTTTCGAGGAGGAAATAAGATGTGTAGTTTCCTCTTCAGTGATTTCAGAAAAAGAACTAAAAGGAGGCAGGGGTTGGAGGGTTGAGAGAATGGACTAAGGGAAGGAGAGGTGGAGGTGACCTGGTTGAGAATTTAATTTTAATCTTGTGAACCTTATCATGAAAGTACTTAGCCAGAGTCTGGGGGGGGGGGGAAAGTGAAGGGGGGGTTGGAGTTGAAGGCACTTTGAGGAGAGAGTTCAGTGTGGCAAAGAGACATTGAGGGTTTGAGGCAAGAGAATTTGTCAACTGGATGTAATAGTCCTGTTTGGCAAGTAAAAGAGCAGACTGGAAGGAGGTCAGCAAGAATTTGAAATGTATGAAGTCAGCATGGGCACGGGATTTCAGCCAAAGGCGTTCGGCAGAGCGGGCACAGGAACGTAGGTAAGTGGATTCTAGAGGTCAGCCAAGGCTGGGGTTTGGTACGTTTTACAGAACGGGGAATGGGAGGAGCGAGAGTATCCAGAGCAGAGGAGAGAATAGTATTATAGGAAGAGACAGCCTCATTAACAGACTTGGATAACATAGTGGTAGAGAAGAGATTTGAAACACTGGAGGACAGAGTAGAAGGGTCAATAGCCTGAAGATTCCTAAATGTATTGGTTAAGATTGGATGGGACTGGGGAGGAGGGTGTTTAAGTGTGAAAGTTATCAGATGATGGTCAAAGAGGGGAAGAGTTGAGACACAGAAACTGGAGAGTGAGCAGTTTGAGAAGAGGATAAGATCAAGACAGCGGCCATTCTGGTGAGTGGGGGCAGTGGAGCACAGTTGAAGATTGAAAGAGGATGTTAAAGCAAGAAACTGAGAAGCATAAGAGTCAGAGGGATCATTAGCATGAATGTTAAAATCCCCAAGAATGAGGGAAGGAGATGAAGGTTCAAGAAAGAAGGAAAACCAGGCATCAAAGTCAGTGAGAAAGGAAGAAAGGGACTTCGAGGACAAGCAGGCTGCTTGTTCTCACACTTGGGTCGACATCCACGGCAGCCCCAGCGTATGCACGGCCGTCCTGCCTGTCGCGTGAATGCTTCCGCTCAGTTCCTTTTTTCCTGCGGTAGAGAGCGGCTGCGTTTGTGGTCTCTCTCTCCAGCCCTTAGAACGAGCCTTCGCCGATTTTCGAAGTTTTACTTCGTTTTTTATTTCTTTTACCCTTTTCCCTTTATTAAAGAAAAAAATAATAATTTCCTTTACCTCTTAGTTTTTGGCCTGGTCAAGTTTCTGGTCGCCCTCGTTGCAGCCTTCTTAAGCCGCGCGTACGCGTTTTCTCCTTTTTGTGTGTTTCCTTGAGCCACAATCGTGGATTTTGATTTCACCGCCACTATTTTTCGTCCGTGTAATCGAGGACTCCCAGCGGCTTCAAGAAGTGTTCTCGGTGCAGCCGGTCGATCTCGGGTACCGATCCCCATGCGTGGTGTCTTCTGTGCCTTGGGCCCGACCATCGCCCAGACGCATGTAAGTTTTGTCTTAGCCTGAAAAAGCAGACACAAGCGTCAAGAAAAGCTCTTCGAGACCGACTTTTTGGAGCTTTGACCGGTTCCTCGGCGTCAACGTTGACATCGGTACCGAGGTCGGCGTCGTCAATATCTGCACCGGGGAAGGCATCGACTTCAGGAGTGCAGGTAATGGCTATCCGGAGACCACCACACGCTGGGAGCAGTGAGGTGTCGAGTGGGTCTCCACCTGTCTCGAAGCCTCCTGCTGTACAGACCCCACGAGACCGACCAGATTCGGACCCGACCCCGAGGAGGTGTGTGGATTCCACGTCCTCGTTGGTACCGAGGACTCTGCATGACGTGCATCGAGCAAAGGCGAAGAAGCATAGTCATCGGTCTCCTTCCAAGCACGGTACCGAGAGCTCCACGGCATCGAAGGATTCGGCACCCGTGAAGCGCCGACGCCAGGAGGAACGCTCACCCTCCATTCAAGAGGTGTCGGTGCATCAGTCTTTGGGCAGCCCAGTACCGCCTCCTCGACCTGCACAGATTCTGATGCCGATTCCTGTACCGCCCCCGCAGCCTTGCTCGACTGCGACTCTAGACTAGCGCATCCGAGCCCTTCTTCCAGGTCTTCTGGAGGGGTTGCTGCGTCAGTCTGCTCCAGTGCCGGGGGTGCTTGCGCTCTCCGTACCATCGGTGGAAGCGGCAGCTGGCTGTATACCTGTGGTTAGGTCCCCGATTCCGGTGCCGCCTGCCACCCAGGTCGATTCCCCGTCGACATCGATGGAGGGAGCTTCATCGCGACCGGCACGGGAGTCGAGCTCTTGACATCGCCATCGAGGACATGGTTCGTCGGCATCGAGAAGGGCCCGGTTTAGGACTGCTGTTAAGGAACTCCTATCCGACACCAATGAGGATGCCTCATGGGATGAAGGGGAGGATCCCAGGTATTTCTGTTCTGAGGAGTCTTGTGGTCTTCCTTCTGATCCTACTCCTTCACCAGAAAGAAAGCTTTCTCCCCCGGATAGTCTTTCTTTCTCTTCATTTGTCCGGGATATGTCTGTGGCCATTCCCTGCCCAGTGGTATCTGGGGATGAGCCCAGGACTGAGATGCTCAAGGTTCTGGACTATCCTTTGCCACCTAAGGAGTCATCCACGGTTCCTTTCCATAATGTGCTCAAGGAGACACTTATGCGGAACTGGAGGAAACCATTAAGTAATCGCACCATTCCCAAGAAAGCCGAGTCCCAATATCGGATTCACGGAGAACCTGAGTTGATGAAGTCACAGTTACCTCACGACTCTATGGTTGTGGATTCCGCTCTCAAGAGAGCCAGCAGTTCTAGAGACTTTGCCTCGGCGCCCCTGGGACGACAATCTAGAACCCTGGACTTTTTTGGGAGGAAGGCGTATCAGGCGTCTATGCTCGCGGCCAAAATTCAATCCTACCAGCTCTACACGAGCATTCACTTGAGGAAAATGGTGAAGCAACTGGCGGACTTGGTTAATAAGCTCCCTCCGGAGCAGGCCAAGCCTTTTCAAGATGTGGTCAGGCAGCAGAAGGCGTGTCGTAAATTTCTGTCCAGGGGTGCTTATGAATCTTTTGATGTTGCATCCAGAATCGCTGCCCAAGGTATAGTGATGCGCAGACTGTCATGGCTGCGTGCCTCTGACCTGGACAATCGAGTCCAGCAGCGGATTGCGGATGTCCCTTGCCGGGGGGATAACATTTTTGGTAAGAAGGTCGAGCAAGTGGTTGATCAGATCACGCAGCGGGAAACCGCTATGGTAAATCACTCCCGCCAGGCGCCTTCTGCTTCTACCTCATCTGGTAGACGATTTTTCCGGGGAAGGAAGAATGCTCCCTACACCTATAGCAAGCGTAGGTACAATCCTCCTTCTCGACAGCCTTCTCAGGCTGATCCCCAGCGCGCTCATTCTCATTAACAGCGTACGCCAAGGCAGGCCCCTGTAGCTCCCCAGCAAAAGCAAGGGACGGGCTTTTGACTAGCTCCCGCTGAGCATAGCCGCTGTTGAAGTGTCCGTGCCGGACGACTTACTGGTCGGAGGTAGGTTAAAATTTTTTCACCAAAGGTGGCCTCTCATAACCTCCAATCAGTGGGTTCTTCAAATATTCCGGTTAAGATACTCCCTCAATTTGATATCCAGGACTCCAAATTGCCCACCGGGAGCTCAGTCTTTCAGCTTCCAGCACAGGCAGGTACTTGCAGAGGAACTCTCCGCCGTTCTCAAGGCCAATGCGGTAGAGCCCGTTCCACCAGGGCAAGAAGGGCTGGGATTCTATTCCAGGTACTTCCTTGTGCAAAAGAAAATAGGGGGGATGCGTCCCATCCTAGACCTAAGGGCCCTGAACAAATTCCTAGTCCGAGAAAAGTTCAGGATGGTTTCCCTGGGCACCCTTCTCCCCATGATTCCGGAAAATGATTGGCTATGCTTTCCGGACTTAGAGGATGCTTATACATACATCCCGATACTTCCAGCTCACAGGAAGTATCTTCGATTCTGTCTGGGAGCACAGCACTTCCAGTATTGTGTGTTGCCCTTTGGTCTGGCATCTGCGCCCAGGGTCTTCACAAAATGCCTGGCAGTAGTTGCAGCGTCGCTACGCAGACTGGGAGTACATGTGTTCCCTTTATTTATTTATTGCATTTGTATCCCACATTTTCCCACCTATTTGCAGGCTCAATGTGGCTTACAGAGTTTGTTATGACATAGTCATTACATAATATCAGATATACATAGTATTGAATAGAGATTAAGTAAGGGAAGAGAGTAGGAAGGTATTAGGCAGGATAGTATGGAAGGTGGACTGATCTCGACAATTGGCTGGTGAAGAACATCTTAGAGGCAGGGGCTCTACAGTCCATGCAGATGACTATTCAACTGCTACAGCTACTCGGGTTTGTTATAAATTACCCCAAGTCCCATCTTTTCCCTGTTCAGCAACTGGAATTTATAGGAGCTGTGCTGAACTCACAGACGGCTCGCGCCTATCTTCCCGAGGCGAGAGCAGACAGTCTTCTGTCTCTAGTTTTCATGGCCAGAGCATCTCAGCGGATCACAGCTCGGCAGATGTTGAGACTTCTAGGCCCTATGGCCTCCACAGTTCATGTGACTCCCATGGCGCGTCTTCACATGAGATCAGCTCAATGGACCCTAGCTTCCCAGTGTTATCAAGCTGCGGGGGATCTAGAGGATGCAATCCAGCTGTCCACCGATTTTCACAGTTCCCTTCAGTGGTGGATAATTCGACCCAATTTGGTCTTGGGACGTCCCTTTCAAGTTCCTCAGCCACAAAAAGTGCTGACAACGGATGCATCCTTCCTGGGGTGGGGAGCTAATATCGATGGGCTTCACACTCAGGGAGTTTGGTCCCTCCAGGAAAAAGGTCTTCAGATCAATCTCCTGGAGTTGCGAGCGGTCTGGAAAGCTCTAAAGGCGTTCAGAGATCGGTTGTCCAATCAAATCATCCTAATTCAAACAGACAATCAGGTTGCGATGTACTACATCAACAAGTAGGGGGGCACCGGATCTCGCCCCCTGTGTCGGGAAGCCTTCCAGATGTGGCTTTGGCTCGCAGTCACAGCATGTTTTTTTTTTAATTACATTTGTACCCCGCGCTTTCCCACTTATGGCAGGCGTAAACAATAGTCTGGCTGACAGGTTGAGCAGGATAATGCAACCTCACGAGTGGTCACTCAACGTGGGCATTGTACGCAAGATCTTCCAAGAGTGGGGCACCCCCTCGGTGGATCTTTTTGCCACTCAGCTCAATTACAAGGTCCCCTCAGTTCTGTTCCAGACTTCAAGCCCATGACAGACTAGCTTTGGATGCCTTTCTCCTTCATTGGGGGATAGGCCTTCTGTATGCATATCCTCCCATACCTCTGGTGGGGAAGACTTTGCTGAAACTCAAGCAAGACCGCGGAACCATGATTCTGATTGCTCCCTTCTGGCCGTGTCAGATTTGGTTCCCTCATCTTCTGGAGTTGTCCTCCAAAGAACTGTGGAGACTGGAGTGTTTTCCAATCCTCATTACTCAGAACGAGGGAGCGCTTCTGCATCCCAACCTGCAGTCTCTGGCTCTCAGGCCTGGATGTTGAGAGCGTAGAATTCGTTTCCTTGGGTCTTTCTGAGGGTGTCTCCCGGGTTTTGCTTGCTTCCAGGAAAGATTCCACGAAGCGGTGTTATTTTTTCAAAGTTTGCCATCTGGTGTGATAGCAAGGCCCTAGATCCTCGCTCTTGTCCTACACAGACCCTGCTTAAATATCTTCTACACTTGTCAGAGTCTGGTCTCAAGACCAACTCCGTAAGGGTTCATCTTAGTGCAATTAGTGCTTTTTTGATTGTTGTGTAGAAGGTAAGCCTATCTCTGGACAGCCTTTAGTTGTTTGCTTCATGAGAGGTTTGCTTTTGTCAAAGCCCCCTGTCAAACCTCCACCAGTGTCATGGGATCTCAACGTCATTCTCTCCCAGCTGATGAAGCCTCCTTTTGAGCCACTGAATTCCTGCCATCTGAAGTATTTGACCTGGAAGGTCATTTTCTTGGTGGCTGTTACTTCACCTCGTAGAGTCAGTGAGCTTCAAGACTTGGTAATGCATTCTCCTTATCTCAAGTTTCATCACAACAGAATAGTCCTCCGCATACACCCTAAGTTCTTGCTGAAGGTGGTGTCGGAGTTCCATCTGAACCAGTCAATTGTCTTGCCAACATTTTTTCTGCGTCCTCATAACCGCCCTGCTGAACTTCAGTTACACACCTTGGACTGTAAGAGAGCATTGGCCTTTTACATGGAGCGGACAAGCCCCTTCAGACAGTCTGCCCAAATGTTTGTTTCTTTTGATCCCAACAGAAGGGGAGTCTCTGTCGGGAAACGCACCATTTCCAATTGGCTAGCAGATTGCATTTTCTTCACTTATGGCCAAGCTTGGCTGACTCTTGAGGGTCATGTCACGGCTCATAGTGTTAGAGCCATGGCGGCGTCGGTGGCTCACCTGAAGTCAGCCACTATAGAAGAGATTTGCAAGGCTGCGACGTGGTCATCGATCCACACATTCACATCTCACTACTGCCTTCAGCAGGGTACCCAACGCGACAGTCGGTTTGGGCAGTTAGTGCTGCGGAATCTGTTTGGGGTTTTGAATCCAACTCCACCCCCCTAGGCCCATTTTTAATTTGTTCCAGGCTGCACTCTCAGTTAGATGTTCTGGTTTTTAGGTCAATCCTTGTTATGTCCTCGCCATTGCGAGGCCCAAATGAGCTTTCCTTTGTTGTTTTGAGTGAGCCTGGGTGCTAGGGATACCCCAAGTGTGAGAACAAGCAGCCTGCTCGTCCTTGAAGAAAGCGAAGATACATACCTGTAGCAGGTGTTCTCCGAGGACAGCAGGCTGATTGTTCTCACAAACCCGCCCCCTCACCTTTGGAGTTATTGTTCTTGTTGTTTCTTGCTTTTAGATATAACTGAGCGAGACGAGCGGGAAGACGCATGCGCGATGCGTGCGTCCCGTGCGCCAGAAGGCTCTGGCAAAACTTTGTTGATTTTTGCTTTGAAAAATTGCCGTTCCTGGTGCCGCCGTGGATGTCGACCCAAGTGTGATAACAATCAGCCTACTGCCCTCAGAGAACACCTGCTACTGGTATGTACCTTCGCTTTTTCAGGGGGCCGATAAATGACTGCTACTCGGAGAGGCAGAGGAGCGAATAGATGGATGGAGTGGACTTCGAAGGAAGAAAAACAGTGACACTGAGGTGGAAGAAGAGGTTGAAATCTACAAGAGGGTGAAAGTAGTAGCCCGACACCACATCCGCGGCCAACCGGGCTAGGAGTACGGGAAAAAAGATAACCTCCATGGCATAGGGCCGCGACTGAAGCAGAGTCTTCAGGGAAAAGCCAAGTTTCAGTTAGGGCAAGCAGATGGAGAGTACGAGAGATAAAGAGGTCATGGATGTAGGAAAGTTTGTTACAGACAGAGCGGGCATTCCACAGAGCGCAAGAGAAAGGCAGGGAAGAAGGGGGGAGGAGAGGGACAGAAATTAGATTGGAGATAACACGGTGTAACCTGCACAAATAGGATGAGAGCTGATGTGGAGGACCAGGATTGGGATTAATGTCCCCAGCGGACAGCAGGAGAAGGAGCAAGAGAGTACGGAGAACAGTAGGAGAGGTATGACGGCAGCGACAAAGGCGAGATGTACTTAGAAAGGAGATGGATGAATGGAAGGAAAGAAATGTTTAAGGTTGAGAGCTGAGAAAAAGGAAGAGGAAAAAAGAGATGGTGATGAATACAGAGGGTGGACAATGTGTTCCTGCAGTGTACAGTGGTTTCAGATGGAGAAACAAATTAGGAAGGGACAGTACCAAGAAGAAAAAGTGTGCTGGAGCTATAAGTAGTAACTGGGAGAAAAATTAAAATGTAAAGGAAAAAAAAATGCCAGGAACACGGCATCTAGAGCGGAGGCCCTGAGTGGATCGGAGTGGACTTGGGAGTCACCCCGGAGAAGGCTGTAAAGGATATGCAGATGAGCTGCAAGTCCTCCACAGCACCTGAAAGGCAGCCGGTGGTAGAGCTGGGCACCTCTCAGCTGAGGAAAGGCTTACCAGGGGTTAGGTCGAAGCCAGAATTCCTCCCCCTGAGGGTCGCCTGATCCTCCGTAAGGGCTCACCTCAGTGCAATTAGTGCTTATCATCAACGTATAGAGGGTAAGTCCATCTCTGAACAGCCTCTAGTTGTTCGCTTCATGAGAGGTTTGCTGTTGACAAAGCCCCCTGTCAAACCTCTACCAGTGTCATGGAACCTGACGAAAGTTCCATTTGAACTACTTGATTCCTGTTATCTAGTGGCGATCCTTGGTTGGCTGCCACCAAGGGCGGATCACCGCTGCACACCCCCCGAACCGAGTGCAGGGGCGTCTGTCGTCTCTCCCCCCCCCCCCCCCGGGTGCATCTAGTCCCTCCCTCCAACTTCAAGGTAGTTTCGGAGGGAGTGCCGGTATGGGTGTGGAGGGTGGGAGGGCCTGGAGAGGTCCACTGGACTTCCAGGCCTTGTGTTTGGGGGGGTGAGCTCTTGTGTTGTTTGACAAGTCCGGGCTTTTTTTTTTTTTTGACAGCCCAGACCTGTCAAACAACTTCTGCGGGAGGATTTGCCGTGGACACATCCCCAGGCAGAATCCTCCTGCAGACGTATCTCTATGATCAGAGCTAATGGCATGCCTAAATTTGCATGATATTAGCTCTGTTCATAGATGTTTTAATGCCCCACGCTGTTCCAGCGCTAATATTAGAGTGCTGTTTGGAACAGCGCAGGGTTTCTGATCATTCGGGGACCAGTAGTCTGGGTTCTATTGTTCTTTTTGAGAACTGGTCCCAAGACATGTAAACTAAGCCTAAAAGAGTAGTAGACAACATGTTCTATCTATCTATACTGACATCACCAGGGATCAGATCAGGGGGGGGGGGGGGGGGGGGGGTCAGCACTGCTTGCATTATCTCCCAGAGGTCTCCTTGAGTAGGCCCTGGATTCTTAGACTGATTCTCAGGTTAGGCTCTGAACTGCACAAGGTAATGCTGACAACAGCCTCCTCCCCCCCCCCCCCCCCCCAAAAAAAAAAAAAAAAAATTTGTGGGCTGTAGGCATGTGCCTAGTTTGACTTCGTCTCACCCATCCTGCCTCTTATTTGCTTTTGGAGTTCTCAGGTTCCACGTCTTCTTCCCTCTCTTGAATCTGGGATTTGTATATTTTCTGTAAGAGATTAGGTGTAGTTCTGCTGATAACTACCTAGGTTTCTGTTCTGTTCTCTAGAAAATGGACATTTCTTGAAGCATTCCTCTGAGTACGAATATGGGCATGGTGATGACCGCAAGTTTCCATCGCTCAACAGAGAGAGGAGTTTCAGTGAAGCACATGTCAAACTGGAAGGGACCACCACTGCCATGGACCAAGAACTACTTGGCTACCTTCTGAGTCAGGACTAATGTTGGACCTGGAAATGAAGGACTATAGAAGCCATTAGACAAAGCATTGGCAGGATCAGGGCTCCAAATATTTTAGAACTGTAGATAGCATCTCCTTTCCCCTGGGCCCTCAGTTGAAGGTACACATTCCCTGCTCCCCTTAGATCCTAAAAAGCCATCATCTCAGGTACAACACTAGAGAGGCCTTCCTGCATTTCCTTAGACCAAATATGGCAGCCTTTTGTGATGCATGGGACTATGCTGAATGGAGCCAGATGATGGCCTTCTTCACACATCTACTTCTGTCCCTTCTCCAGCCCAGACCTGTCAACTTCTGCAGGAGGACTGTGCCTTGTGCGCATGCCCAGACACAATCCTCCTGCAGAAGTAACTGTGATCAGAGAAGTACCCCTATGATCAGAGCTAATAGCGCACATAAATTTGCATGCTATTATCTCTCTGATCATAGGGGCGTTAAAGCCCAACGCTGTTCCAGCACTATTTTTAGAGCACTGTTTGGAAGCACGGGGTTTTCGATCATCTGCCCAATAGTGCTATGGTTGGGACAGCTGTGAACAATGCCTCCTTTGTATTTTCTAGCTCTGGCTAGAGTAGATTGCAGCATTAGGAAATAAACCCAGATCATCTGCATGGCAGTGTTCATCATTGCCACTGAGCTGCCTCCCTGCCAGAGCTTTTCATCTTGTTGTGGCAGGGCACCCCGCCATTCTGCCAGCTTTTGAGAGTTCTTTGGGGATAGTAAAGATGTTTTATATCAGCTTTGAAGAGGACACTTAGAAGCGTATTTTCAAAGCACTTAGACTTACAAAGTTTTATAGGTTACGCTGGAACTTTGTAAGTCTAAGTGCTTTGAAAATGAGCCTTTAATTAGTCTCATCTGTGTTCTCTCCCTTCCTCTTACCACCCATTTTATTAGATTTATCTGCTTTTTGTTTGCAATGGAACAAAATAAACTGTGTTATTTCATTTCTGTTCCGCTATACTTATGTATTGAATCATGCAATAGTTGACAGTGTTGCCTAGCAGTTTAGTTTTGTTTAACCTGTTTCCTATACTGCTTTTCCTTCAACACAGCAAGGTGGTTTATAGCATGAAATAAAACACAATGGACTACCATACACCTAACAAAATACAGTGTAATAATAATGGTAAGACAAAATCATTAAAACATCCCTTCGCACAAATAAAAACTTACCCACAGAACTCTCCAAATATATAATAAACATAAATCATAGTAAAAGTTAGTACCATTATCAATAAAAACCACGGCTATAAACCTTGGGGATAAGTTGGTTTGAACCTTGCCACCTCCATTTACATACTTTAAGGCACATTTTACGTAAAACATTGAGCTCTGAATTCAGGCGTCCAGACTGGGACATGCTAAGTTCTGGCAGTATTTTACAAAAGGCTCTGCCAAGCATAGAATCTTTTATAAAATACTTACAAGGACCTTCAGATTTAATTGTATTTGCCAGCACACACAGCAGGAGCAGCCATTTTATATACAGTGGTGGAAATAAGTATTTGATCCCTTGCTGATTTTGTAAGTTTGCCCACTGACAAAGACATGAGCAGCCCATAATTGAAGGGTAGGTTATTGGTAACAGTGAGAGATAGCACATCACAAATTAAATCCGGAAAATCACATTGTGGAAAGTATATGAATTTATTTGCATTCTGCAGAGGGACCTAATACTTGGTGGCAAAACCCTTGTTGGCAAGCACAGCGGTCAGACGTCTTCTGTAGTTGATGATGAGGTTTGCACACATGTCAGGAGGAATTTTGGTCCACTCCTCTTTGCAGATCATCTCTAAATCATTAAGAGTTCTGGGCTGTCGCTTGGCAACTCGCAGCTTCAGCTCCCTCCATAAGTTTTCAATGGGATTAAGGTCTGGTGACTGGCTAGGCCACTCCATGACCCTAATGTGCTTCTTCCTGAGCCACTCCTTTGTTGCCTTGGCTGTATGTTTTGGGTCATTGTCGTGCTGGAAGACCCAGCCACGACCCATTTTTAAGGCCCTGGCGGAGGGAAGGAGGTTGTCACTCAGAATTGTACGGTACATGGCCCCATCCATTCTCCCATTGATGCGGTGAAGTAGTCCTGTGCCCTTAGCAGAGAAACACCCCCAAAACATAACATTTCCACCTCCATGCTTGACAGTGGGGACGGTGTTCTTTGGGTCATAGGCAGCATTTCTCTTCCTCCAAACACGGCGAGTTGAGTTCATGCCAAAGAGCTCAATTTTTGTCTCATCTGACCACAGCACCTTCTCCCAATCACTCTCGGCATCATCCAGGTGTTCACTGGCAAACTTCAGACGGGCCGTCACATGTGCCTTCCGGAGCAGGGGGACCTTGCGGGCACTGCAGGATTGCAATCCGTTATGTCGTAATGTGTTACCAATGGTTTTCGTGGTGACAGTGGTCCCAGCTGCCTTGAGATCATTGACAAGTTCCCCCCTTGTAGTTGTAGGCTGATTTCTAACCTTCCTCATGATCAAGGATACCCCACGAGGTGAGATTTTGCGTGGAGCCCCAGATCTTTGTCGATTGACAGTCATTTTGTACTTCTTCCATTTTCTTACTATGGCACCAACAGTTGTCTCCTTCTCGCCCAGCGTCTTACTGATGGTTTTGTAGCCCATTCCAGCCTTGTGCAGGTGTATGATCTTGTCCCTGACATCCTTAGACAGCTCCTTGCTCTTGGCCATTTTGTAGAGGTTAGAGTCTGACTGATTCACTGAGTCTGTGGACAGGTGTCTTTCATACAGGTGACCATTGCCGACAGCTGTCTGTCATGCAGGTAACGAGTTGATTTGGAGCATCTACCTGGTCTGTAGGGGCCAGATCTCTTACTGGTTGGTGGGGGATCAAATACTTATTTCCCTCTGCAGAATGCAAATAAATTCATATACTTTCCACAATGTGATTTTCCGGATTTAATTTGTGATGTGCTATCTCTCACTGTTACCAATAACCTACCCTTCAATTATGGGCTGCTCATGTCTTTGTCAGTGGGCAAACTTACAAAATCAGCAAGGGATCAAATACTTATTTCCACCACTGTATATACATGTGGAAAAAATAAGCAAAATAAAACTTAACAGTTTTCATGTGGAAGTGCTGATTTCACAACTTCTACGTGGAAGTGGCCACAGTTTTTATTTTTCTTCATTTTGTGGGTGCAAATAAAAATCAGGGGATTAAGAATAATTAGGGGACTTCCGGTTGGGCTATGGAGGAGTAAGGAGGTGGAGTGTTGCTGCTCCGGAGCGCCCGAGTAGCCCGCAGATGAGCACAGTAATTAATCTTTCCAAACAATATAAAATCTCCCCGGAGAGCGCTGATCAACGTTGAGTCAACAAGCTGAGTAGTTTCAGCGTGAATGGCTATAAAGTTGGCGAGAAAAGAGACTCGGGAGAAAGGAAGGCCAGCAGAGGCCAAGATGGCAAAGAAAAGGTTTGCCGCCGACGCCGAGTTCACAGTGGGCCTCAGAGAAAATTTCAGAGGTACAAGCAGCAGTGGAACAAACAATGGACTCTAAAATTCAGAAGATTCTCGATAAATTTAGATGGAATGGAGGAACGATATGTGGCAATAGTAGCTGATGTGCAAACGATACAGCAGCAAATAGGGTGGGTGGAGGAGGAGATGAATCAAATATCGGATGAGCAGCCGAAGCTTTTAAAACGGCTATTGTAATTATAGGAGAAAATTGAAGACATGGAAAATCTTTCCCGCAGGAACAATTTACGGCTAGTAGGTCTTCCGGAGTCTCTTTTGGAGAAGGACTTGCAAAAACGTTTTGGAGGATTGGATGCCGGAGACCACAGTCTTACCAGAAATAGCGGGGGACCTTAAAGTAGAAAGGGCCCATCGGCTGGGTCAGCGTCCCACGGGAGGAGATCGCCCTAGAGTTACTATACCGAGAATGCTTAATTATGCTCATAAGATGAGGATCCTACAGGCACTGCGAGGGGGCAAAAAAAGTATCAGAACCAGCGTGTGCTGTGTTTTCAAGATTATTCCAAAAAAGTGTCAGCGGCTCACAGAGCCTTTGTGCCCATATGTTCTAGGCTATTCGAGAAGTAATGTTGATTTAGTCTTCTGTACCTAGCGAGGTTGTGTGTATTGGACAAAGGACAGGTACTTTTCTTTGATCGAGTGGAGGAGGCAAGAAGCTATGTGGACAAGTTGGAAGAGAAAAATTCGGAAGAAGCATGAACTGTGGAGAAGCGGGGGTTTAAGGGTCAAGATTGTTAACGTCGTCATTAGATTGCAAGCAATGTTGGCAACCAGTACTATCGAATGTCTAGTGCACAAGGAGTGCTTATAAAATAGCCACTGCCAGGAGGATACCAAGGACGTCGCGGTTACAGCAGTTTAGCATTTATGTCTTTGAAGGTATGTATAGAGTTCCATTAAATGGTGGAGAGCTAAGACCAGCTAACGAGAGATCATGCTGGAGTTGATTGTCAGCTGTGAAGTGTCGAAGGTCCATCGAGAAGAAACGTGGTGTATCCATCGGGAGCAGTGGACTTATGTGGACACTTGGTGATTACTTAATAAGACTGCATAACTGGAATTTTGCATCTGTTGGGTGAATGGATGTGTCTGGTGTTTGAATGGGGGGGGGGGGATTAAGGGGGGTTTCCCCCCCCCCTTTTTTTTTAACAAGAGCAATCATAAAGGATGGAATAAGAGTTACTAGTCTTGGTTGGGAGAATGAATGTGGGAATATGTCAGTATGAGTCTATGATGTTAGGAACTCTTGGTTATGGAGTCAAGAGCGTGGCCGTACGGGGTTATTCTCGGAAGGAAGGTTTGGGGGGAAGATTTCTAATCTTTGACTGGGCGGCTCTAAGCCCAGGAAGGGAAGGATCCGGAAGAAGGCCGGAGAAGATGGGGTTCTAGGGAATGGGGGGGAGGGGGTGGATGCAGTGCTCCATAGTGGTGATAGGTTAGACTTAGTCAACAGTAAAATTAATGGGTCAGTTTCTAGTTCGGGGCAGTGGAGGCTGGGACACTCCTTCGGCTTCTTTCTAAATGGGATGATTGTATGTTATAATACGGTTCCATGGGAGCGCCTGGGAATTGGTTAAATGCCGGGGTTAAAATTTACTACTTGGAATGTAGGTAGTATCCATTCGCCAATTAAAAGACAAAAATTGTTAAAAGTTCTAAGGGACAGGGGGACATCAGTTGCCTTTCTCCAGGAGACACATCTGTCAACTGGGGAATATCTAAAATTAAAGAAGTGGTGGGTTGGAAATCCTTTTGAAGCTCTGTCAGTGGGAAGGAGGGGGGCGGGTGTGGTGATCCTGGTCAAGAAGGGGCTGCAGTTGGAAACCAGGAAGGTCATAGTAGATCTGGAAGGCAGGTATGTTTTGGCGTCGGTGGTACTGGAACATCAACCTCTTTTGTTGTGTAATCTTTATGCGCCAAATGTTTTTGAGAGAGAATTTTTCAAGAGGGTTATTCGAATGATATTAGACTTGGGTGATTCACCAATAATACTGGGTGGAGACCTAAACGATGTAGCAGATCCATCTTTGGATAGATCGAAGCCCACAGAAAGGGAATTGGCTAGAAAGGAGAGAGGGGTGAGTTTGCTGAACTCAGCATTGGGTTTAGTAGATGTGTGGAGGACTCTTAACCCATTGGAAAGGGATTATACACACGTTTCCAGAGTACACTCCACAATGTCTAGAATAGACTATCTGTTGCTTTCCAGGGAGCTTTTGACTCAGATGGAAGAGGTTAGAATAGGCCCGATAATGATATCAGATCATGCTTGGATGGAATTAGGACTACAGGGCAGAGCCTCTTCATCTATAGAGGAAGTTTGGAAGTTTCCACCGTTTCTTTATAGGGATAGTCACTTTTCCCCTTTTTTGGCATCTAAATTTCATCAATATAAAAAATCTAATGAAGATCATAGATCAAATCCGACATTATTCTGGGAGGCGGCTAAAGCGGTTCTCAGGGGAGAAATGATCTGCTATGTTAGCTTCCAGAGGAAGGTGAGGTGTAGGGAAGTACTTTAGACCACTCCCAAAATGTCAAAAGGCAGTTGTTGGAAACTCAGCAAGTTCTGAACGAGCTGTTGCATAGAAAGGCGAAGAAGTCTTGGGCATACTATAGATATCAACTTTACAGATTTGCTAATAAGGGGGGGGGACAGGTTACTAGCACAGTTGCTCATAGTAGTTCGGGATGTCATAAAATCTCCACGTTGGTAGATTCGAGAGGGGTGAGGAAACATGAGGATAAGGCTATAAATAAGATTTCTCCTTCTGGGACCCCTATAAATAAGATTCTTTCAGAGTTTTTTGCTAAATTATATGAGCCGCAGTCCCCACCTCCAATAGCCAGTGAGGTCTAACTTTCTAGTTTGGACCTACCTAGGGTAACGGACTCAGAGCTAGCATTGCTGAATGAGCCTATTGCTGTGGAGGAGGTGGAGTGGGTAATTAAGCAGAGTGCGCTGGGGAAGGCTCCAGGGCCGGATGGGCTACGGAGCGAGTTTTACAAGCTGTTACAAGAGGAGGTGAGCCCAGTGTTAGCAGATGTCTTTAATAGTCTTATTCAAAAGGGGCAATTGCCACAACATCTCAGTAGGGCCCAAATTATAGTTCTTCAGAAGCCAGGTAAACCAGCGGACCGGCCAATCTCACTACTTAACACAAAGGTAAAATTTTTGGCCAAAATTCTGGCTAATCATTTAGCGAGAATACTCCCTTTGTTGGTAGCAGAGCCACAAGTAGGATTTACAAGGGGGGAGAGCGGTTGTGAAGAATATGAGAAGCATTCTAGCCGCATTGGAGACACTTTGTGAGGAGAAGGAACAGGCGTTATTAATAAGTTTTGACTCAGAAAAAGCGTTTGATAGGGTGGAATGGGGATTTATGTTCGGGGTATTGGAGGCATATGGTATAAAGGGTTGGTTTGCTAAAGCGGTGCAGGCTCTGTACACAGACCCAAAGGCGCGGGTGTGTGCCAATGGTATCTTGTTGGACTGGTTCCCAATACGGAGGGGAACTAGGCAAGGATGCCCTTTGTCGCCTTTGCTTTTTGTTCTAACATTAGACCCTCTTCTGTGGGAAATTCAACTTAACCCGGATATTAGAGGGGTGAGGATAGGGAATTCCATCTTTAAATCTGCAGCGTTTGCAGATGATTTACTGTTGTTAATAAAGGAGCCCAGATCTTCGCTACCGAATCTCATGGAAAGCTTAACAGAGTATGGACTTTTCAGGGTTTCAATTGAATCTTACAAAGTCAGAAGCTTCGGCGAATTTGCATTCATTGCGACGCTCTTGGGGGGAAGGGTTTCCCCTGAGGTGAGCATGGAGTTGTTCAAATACTTGAGTATACAACTTCCTATGGATACTTCAGTTCTATATAAAAGTAACATCGCCAAATTGTTCAAAGAGACGAAGGAACAGTTATCGCTATGGTCTACTCTGCCAGTGTCTTTCTTAGGACGGTTGCATCTTTTTAGAATGATTATTTTTCTGAGGTGGTTGTATGTGTTACAAATATTGCCTATCTGGTTAACGTGTAGGGGCGTGGCATCGCTTCAAAGGATGTAGTCACGATTTTGTTGGGGAGGCCGGAAAGCAAAAATGAGGTGGCAGTTTGTGGTGGGAGCTCAAAAATGGGGAGGGTTTGGGTTTCCGGATCTTCAGAAATACAACCAAGCTTGTTTGCTTCGGCATTTGAAGGACTGGTTATTGGGATCCACTATGTATACAGATGTGGGTTTGGAATAGGCTTACTTTAGTCCATGGCATGTGAACTCGCTACTTCATACTTCTTGGGGGAATATACCGGAGAGGCTGCGGGGGAGTGTTTTGCTCCATCCCATCTGGTTTCTCTGGAGGGCGATACTCCCATTATGGGATCAGTGCCCTGTTAGCAGTGGGTGGTTGCCACTATGAGGGAATGTAGATTTCACACCGAGAGGAAAGAATAGAGTTTTTCATCTTTTGAAAGAGAAGGGAGTTACTACTTTAGCAAATGTACTCACAGGAGACGGGACCTTAATCTTGCAGGAGTTCTTGGACCAGTGTGTACAGGGGCCAGCTGCAGTCTTTGCTTATTATCAACTCTCTCATTATGTGTACTCACTGCCACGGGGACGTTTACATCCACAGTTCGATCGGCAGCTGCGTGAGCTTTTAGAAGGAGATGCAGAGGGCCAAGTATCGATTTCATGGGAAGTTATGTAAGAGAGCTCAACAGAGGGACCTACAGGCGATAGCAGATAGGTGGGACAGAGAGGTGGGAAAGGCGATTTCGCCGAAATTGTTACAGTCCTCTCTTCAGAGTGTTATTCTTTTGGTACAGAGTGCGGAACTACAAGAATGTCATTTTAGGACAATACATAGGGCATACTTTTCTCAAAGACAGGCTTTTCATGCTGGTGTATTGTCCAAAGGAACTTTTTTTTTTTTTTTTAGAGTGTCTGTCAGCGTGAGTGTCTGCCTCAGGAGGATCCAGCACAGAAGCCTGCTGGTTCGAGTGTCCACACCTAAGCAAGCCTGCCCTGGGGAAAGAGCTGCCCAGCCTAAGCCTCGAGCCCTGTGAGTGCTTGCAGTTAAGGGCCTGCCTTTAGGAGATTTAGTTTAGCAGTTCATCAGTGTGAGTAGAGGGTGGGTGTATAACAGAATAAAAGAAAAGGGGTCATGTTTTGGGAGGGCTAGATAGGAATTTCCCCTGCTTATCTTTTTATTTGAAATTAGTTAGCACACACACCGAGCACAGGGAGTCAGGATTTGAGTTTTTTGAGTCAGAGCAGTAGGTATCCTGGAGTTCCTGAGCCGGTGAGCTGACCTCGCCAACCGAGGAGACGTGGATGTGGAGAAGACCAAGGTACCCAACGCAAGAGAGCAGCAATGCTAGCGAAGATTTGATACATCTGTAACATTATTGTGTGCACACAAATTGAAAATATATATGTATATATATCAGATCTGAATACAGTATTTGGGGTTGGGTACATGTTTGGGATGTTTTTGTTATTGCAGCAGTGGGGTTGGGGTCTTGGTAACTGTAATTGTAGTTTTGAACATCTTATTGCCTTCGTAACCTATCACAAAGTATTTAACACCTTGCACTATTTTTGTGCAATACTAGCTAACTTTAATAATTGGTACCAACATTAAGAAACATAACCAACAAGTGTTTCTATTTACTTTACCATTTAATAAACTATTTAATATTTTTTTTCTTGTCAAATCCCTTGGTTGCATGGAGTTTATTTGGGAACCCTATTTGAAACTGTGACATTCCTATATATTTATTTCTTTTATCCCTTTTATCCGTCATATCCTCAATCTTTCGCTTTCCACTACGATTGTTCCTGATGCCTTCAAGCATGCTGTAGTCACACCGCGCCTTAAAAAACCTTCACTGGACCCTACCTGCCCCTCTAGTTATCGGCCCATCTCCCTCCTCCCTTTCCTCTCCAAGATACTTGAACGTGCTGTTCACCGCCACTGCCTCGACTTCCTTTCATCTCGAGCTATTCTTGACCCGCTCCAATCTGGCTTTCGCTCTCTTCACTCGACTGAAACGACACTTGCCAAAGTCTCCAATGACCTGTTACTGGCCAAATCTAAAGGTCTCTACTCTATTCTCATCCTCCTCGACCTGTCTGCTGCTTTTGATACTGTTGATCACACCTTACTCCTTGATACAATATCCTCTCTTGGATTCCAGGGCCCTGTTCTTTCCTGGTTCTCTTCCTATCTCTCCCAACGTACTCTTAGCGTATACTCTGGTGGTTCCTCCTCCACATCTATCCCGCTAACAGTCAGTGTACCCCAAGGATCTGTCCTAGGACCTCTCCTCTTCTCCATCTATACCTCTTCCCTTGGTGCTCTGATCTCATCCCATGGCTTTCAATACCACCTTTACGCTGATGATACCCAGATCTACCTCTCCGCACCGGATATCTCAGCTGAAATCCAGACCAAAGTATCGGCCTGCTTGTCTGACATCGCTGCCTGGATGTCTCGCCGCCACCTGAAACTAAACATGACCAAAACCGAGCTTCTCCTCTTTCCCCCTAAACCTGCCTTTCCTCTCCTCCCGTTCTCTATTTCGGTAGATAACACTCTCATCCTCCCTGTCCCGTCTGCGTGCAACCTTTGAGTCATCTTTGACTCCGTTCTCTCCTTCTCTGCTCATATTCAGCAGATTGCCAAAACCTGTCATTTCTTTCTCTATAATATTAACAAAATTCGCCCTTTCCTGTCCGAGGACGCTACCAAAACCCTTACCCAAACCCTTATCACCTCTCGCCTAGACTACTGCAATTTGCTTCTCACTGGTCTCCCGCTCAGCCATCTATCTCCTCTTCAATCTGTCCAAAACTCTGCTGCGTGTCTTATATTCCGCCAGAGTCACTATACTCACGTTAGCCCTCTCCTCAAGTCGCTTCACTGGCTCCCTATCCGCTTCCGCATACGGTTCAAACTTCTCCTTTTGACCTACAAGTGCATCCACTCCGCAGCTCCTCAGTATCTTTCGGCTCTCATCTCTCCCTATACTCCTCCCCGTGAACTCCGTTCGCTGGGTAAATGTCTCCTGTCGTCCCCCTTCTCCCCCACTGCTAACTCCCGGCTCCATTCCTTCTATCTTGCTGCTCCCTATGCCTGGAATAGACTCCCTGAGCCAGTACGTCAGGCTCAGTCTCTGGCTGTCTTCAAGTCTAGGCTTAAAGCCCACCTCTTTGCTACTGCTTTCGACTCCTAACCATGACTCTCTTACTCAACACCCTCACTTATCACCCCTACCATTGCAATTTCCCCACCCCTAGCTGTCTGTTCGTCTGTCCAATTTAGATTGTAAGCTCTGTTGAGCAGGGACTGACTTTTCATGTTCATTTGTACAGCGCTGCGTAAGTCTAGTAGCGCTATAGAAATGTTTAATAGTAGTAGTTAATTATTGTAAATTACCCGTTCCACGACTAGGGGGTTTACAGTAACCCCTAAGGGGTTAAAGAAAAGAGAAAAGCGTACCTGGGAGGATGAGAAAGGGAGGAAGAGGTCCCGCAGGGATCGGTCTGGATGGCGATCTTGAGGGCTTCGACAGTTTCGGACATCTTCAGCCGCGTTTATTGCAGCGGCAACGCTGAAGAAGGGAGGCCCGGGGAAAAAACGTTTTGGCAGCGTTTGAAGAAGCAGCAATGGGGGACAGTGGGAGGAGCCTGGCGTCAGCGGTGGCCTGGGTTGGTGTACCAGAGCAGCATAGTTTGGCTGTTCGAGGGGCTGAGTCATGGTGAGAAGGAGAGACGCTGGATCACTGCGTGTTTCGGGGCAGTGGAAGCAGTGCTGCATGGGGGGAGAGGAGATCAGAGGCGCTGGAGGTCCTCGGGGCCGTCGGGGAGAGCTGGGACTGTCTTCGGGGCAGACGGGGGCGGAGCAAAGGCGGGAGAGAGGGCATGGGGAGCAGAGGAGGAAGTCTGGGCTTTGATTGGCCCTGCGTCGGCAACTGACGTCAACGTGGCAATGTCAGACGCTTGCCTCCGACGCAGGGCTCAGGGAATCCCTACTTTTAAAGCAGCCGGCTCCAGTAATGCCAAAGCATGGACCGGAGGACAGGGAAAGTTTGGAGAAGTGCTCCGGTGCGCTTCTCTGGCGGTTTTATTTTTGTTGGAGCCCGGTGGGCATGCGGCTGTGTGTCACGTGCTAAGGAGGAGGCACGAGAACAGCAGAAACAACTGACAGCACGAGCTGGGTGCTGGCTCGCGACGGAACTGCAGGAGGTTCGTGCCAAGTTAAAAAGGAGGATTTTAAGGCTACACGAGCCTTAAGGTACAAAAACTTATATTAATTAAACATGCTGGCTGTGTATATATGTTTGACATTGGTTTAAATTGCTTTAAAATGCTATATTTGTGTGCTGGGGGGTGGTTAGAGTGTTGGAGGCTCGTGCTGATGGCTCGAGCTGGGAAGTGGGTTCTAAACTGTTTTTCTGGCAGTTGGGAGGTAAGCTTAATGCTGAGCAGACCTGCGTTATGAGTCTGGGTTCAGCGGTGAAGGAGAATCCGTTTTAAAAGCGGATTTAGAGTGCCTTAAGGGCTGTTTGAGTGGGAAGAGTGTGCTTAAGTATAACTAATTGTCTCTGAAAAGCCTGTCCCAATTCATAAGGCTTTAGGAGTGTTGTTTGATTGCTGTTTGGTATTAGGAATAAGGTGGCTTAATATTTTAGACTGGAACCTTATCAAGCTAACAGCAGGAGCATAGTTACTGCTACTATGGGGAATAATGGGCTGACTGAGAGGCACATTAAATTTATTTAAATTCTATAAGCTTCCTGAAGGATATTAAGGGTCTCTTCAGAAGTGCCAATTTAAAGACACTTAGGCTTTTGAATAGCCTTATATTTAAATATATACAATATATGTATGTATCTTTAAGGTACTTTGGACCTGGAGTTACAGTTTATGTGAAGTGTTGAGAGACGTTCAAGGTATTCCATACTCACTGTGAATTTGAGTACAGGGACATTTATTCACACTGGTTCCCTAAATTATTCTTTGTGGGAGGGATTAGGATAGGGATAAATAATTATACATTGTTTATTGGGAAAGCTAGTCAGGGAAGTGACCTATAGGTTTTGTGAAAAGGGGCTACTTGACCGGTGTTCTTAGTTAGGGCGTAGGTTTTTTTTTATTAATTTTTAAAGCATAGGATAGTAGGTATCCGGATCAAGTTCCTGAGTTCAGCTGACAGAGAAAATATGGTACCCAACGATTCAAGAAAGGTGAAGAACTGAAGATTACAAGAGAGTGGGAACAAAAGTTAAGTGAACAGAGGTTGACATCCAAAACTACACAAAAGACTGACTATCAAAGATTAAAAAGGGAAAAAAATACACACTTACCTGTTTGATAGATGAGAAACCTGAAAAGGAAAAGACCACAAAGAATCAATTCTTGAAAGTTGACTTTTGCTAGGCAGTTTTTTTTTTGTTGTTGCATGTTTTATTATAAATTGAACAAATTAAATTAATACTTACCTGATCTGTTGTTGTATCAGGGGGGGAGGTTGTTCATCTGCTGAAGGGATCCCGTACCAAAGTTTAAAAAAAAAAAAGTGTTAATAGTACTTCTGTTAACCGGGGAGAGAATTAATAGTTATAGATGTAAGTGAAGGAGGAAATTTAGCATTTAAAGGGATTAAGAGGAATTTCCTTCAGTGTATCTGTTAAAATACATTAAATTGTTACATTGAAAGCAAATGTGTTGAATAAAAAAAACCCTTTTAACTAGTTCCATCTCACTAGTTTTATTTGTATCCCCTCTCTGCTCCTGGTTGTGTTCATGCACCCGGTCAGGACTACATTTAAAAACTGAATCAGAACACATTTTAAATTCAATTTGAACCCAGGAGTGGGGGAGGGGTTTACAAGAGCTTGAGAGGCACTGCAGGTTTTGTCACTTACTCACTCAGGTCCCGTCTGCTCATCCACTCAGGAACCACATGACACTCAGAGGATTAAAAGAGCTGGAACATTTATTAACTCTTAACTGATGGTTTCCACTGTATTGATCTTCTTACAGTCAATTGTAATTTATATTGCTCTCAAGATGGTCATAAGCACTAATACATATTCCGAGCTAATACTCATACTGAGCCCTCATGCCTGTCCTGCAGCTGGGTCAGAACCCATATGTACTTCAATACCACCTGGGCCAGGCTTCCAGTAACTGCATACTCCCTTCGGGCTGCCACCCTGAAGGTCTCACTTTCAACCAGGGTAGACTGCAGTCCCACTCGAGCCCTGGTTATGGCCAGACTCCCCAATCCGCCGAGTTCAGACTCAATTGGTTGAAGCAATATAACAGCTTACTGTCAAGGTAATTATCCATTTGTTACAATGCTACAGGATTTCCCCTTCTCTTGCAATAGGTCACCTGGCAGGGGAACTAATATTAACCCCAAACTCCCACACCCAGAGCTGGTTACTTCTTTGAGGCAGAACCAGAGACAAGATCCTTCACCCGACCCAGGGCTTCCCTTATATATTCTCTGAGCTCCTCCCGCGTCCTCCAGCCACTCCCCCCAGTGGCCTGCCACCCAGGACTCACTCTATCATGTTCTTAAAGAAAACATGGGTTACTGTACATTAGCTAGAACCTGTGTGCCACTCCTCCAGCTGATGTTTTGCCAGTAGAGGATGGTGTAATTCTTTAGCTAACACTCTGGACATGAAGGTTATGAGGGAGAGTCCATGCTATTGGTAAGCTATGTGGCAATCTCTCAATATTATAGGGGAGGGGGGTTTCGGTTACATGGAATAGTAGGGTAGAGAACATAGCTAGATCCATGATGTGGCAAACACATTTTAACACATTGTCTACACCTCCTTCTTGACTCTTAGTAAGTGCTACAGTGCAACCCACACATGAAAGACACCAAAAAGAGTGCTATATTGATATACCTTCCCTGCCTCAGATTACAATGCCATACACGGCAGCGCTGAAAGTCCATGTATTGCCAGTCATCGTCTCTAACTTAGCAAAAACTTTCAAACATCAGTCTAAGGGATCAGGGGATATAGCAGAAATAGGGCCCAACTGTTTGTGGACATTTCCCATATCATGATCTGGTACCTCACACATCATGTGTTTACACCCAAACTATATTGGGATAGGAGGAAATGTCCTATTGTGGATTAAAAACTGGTTGAAGGATAGGAAACAGAGAGTGGGGTTAAATGGGCAGTATTCACAATGGAGAAGGGTAGTTAGTGGGGTTCCTCAGGGGTCAGTGCTAGGACCGCTGCTTTTTAACATATTTATAAATAACCTAGAGATGGGAGTGAGGTAATTACATTTGCTGACAACACAGTTATTCAGAGTTGTTAAATCGCAAGAGGATTGTGAAAAATTACAAGAGGATCTTATGAGACTGGGCATCTAAATGGCAGATGATGTTTAATGTGAGCAAGTACAAAGTGATGCATGTGGGAAAGAGGAACCCGAGTTATAGCTACATCATGCAAGGTTCCACGTTAGGAGTCACCGACCAAGAAAGGGATCTAGGTGTCATCGTCGATGATATGTTGAAACCTGCTCAGTGTGAAGCTGCAGCTAAGAAAGCAAATAGAATGTTAGGTATTATTAGGAAAGGAATGGAAAACAAAAATGAGGACGTTGTAATGCCTTTGTATCGGTCCATGATATGGCCACACCTTGAATATTGTGTTCAATTCTGGTCACCGCATCTCAAAAAAGACATAGAGGGGCATAATCAAATGGGGACGACCATCTCTAAGGACGTCCCAGCGAAGGGGCGGGGAAACCCGTATTATCAAAACAAGATGGGCATCCATCTTTTGTTTCGATAATATGGTCGGGGACGTCCAAATCTCAACATTTAGGTTGACCTTAGAGATGGTCGACCTTAAAGATGGTCGTCCCCGGTTTTCAGCGATAATGGAAACCGAGGACGCCCATCTCAAAAATGACCAAATCCAAGGCATTTGATCGTGGGAGGAGCCAGCATTCATAGTGCACTGGTCCCCCTCACAAGCCAGGACACCAACCGGGCACCCTAGGGGGCACTGCAGTGGACTTCAGAAATTGCTCCCAGGTACATAGCTCCCTTACATTCAGTGCTGAGCCCCCCAACTCCCCCCCCCCCCCAAAAAAAACCCACTCCCCACAACTGTACACCACTACCATAGCCCCAAGGGGTGAAGGGGGACACCTACATGTGGGTACAGTGGGTTTCTGGTGGGTTTTGAAAGGCTCACATTTACCAGCACAAGTGTAACAGGTGGGAGGGGATGGGCCTCGGTCTGCCTGCCTGAAGTGCACGGCACCCACTAAAACTGCTCCAGGGACCTGCATACTGCTGTCATGGAGCTGGGTATGACATTTGAGGCTGGCAAAAAAAATTTAAACTTTTTTTTTTTTAGGGTGGGAGGGGGTTGGTGACTACTGGGGGGAGTAAGGGGAGGTCATCCCCCATTCCCTCTGGTGGTCATCTGGTCAGTTTGGGCACCTTTTTGCGGCTTGGTTGTGAAAAAAAATGGACCAAGTAAAGTCGACCAAATGCTCGTCAGGGACACTCTTCTTTTTTCCATTATCAGCCAAGGATGCCCATCTCTTAAGCACGCCGTAGTCCCGCATTCACTACACCTCCAACACGCCCCCGTGAACTTTGGTCGTCCCCGCAATGGACTGCAGTTGAGGGCACCCAAAATTGGCTTTTGATTATGTCGATTTGGGCAACCCTGAGAGAAGGATGCCCGTCTCCCGATTTGTGTCGGAAGATGGGCGCCCTTCTCTTTCGAAAATGCCCAATAGTGGAATTAGAAAAGGTGCATGGTCTTGTAAAGGTATATGGCTGTTATCTCACCTTTATATTGCAGGTATGTTGTTGTCACCGGATGCTTTGGCTGCACTATATGGTGTTTCTTTGCTGGCCTCTCCCATATGGAAGGATATCTCTACCTTTCTCTCGACCTTTCAGGTCTCTAATTCTCTGCTCACTACTCCTTCAGATTTTGTTGCCCTCTGTCTCAGTATTGCAGATGGTAAGAAAAAAGCATCTGTCCTTTATAAAAAACTTCAGGATTCGTGTGTTGATGCTGTTGCTCCATTATGGCTGTCTTGGGAAAGGGATCTCAGTCTTGATGTGTCTGATTTTGACTGGTACACTTTTTGGGTCCATTCGATGCGTCCAACTAAATCAGCAGCAATTTCCCAATCCTCCTATTTTCTTTTTCACAGGGCTTATTGGACACCTGCTAGAGTGGCCAGGATCACTAAAAGTCTTGATTACAAATGCTGGTCCTGTCAAGAATCAGATGGATCCCTTTCCCATATGGTTTTTTACTGTAAGAACGTAAGAGCATACTGGCGACTCATTTGGGCTAAGTTGCGCCTTATTTTTCAGTTGCCTGCATTAACCGTGATCTCTTATGATATTGTGCTTTTAAGGGCCTCTTCTCCTAACCTCTCTCTTTTAGAATCCGATAAGAAATTGTTTAACATTTTGTTAGCGATTGCTTTACATTTAATTGTTTTAAACTGGAAAAATAATGTGCATCTCAATTATAATGAATGGTGGAGTAACGTGTGTGTGATTAGGAAATATGAAACTATACTAGCCCATAAGCACCGTTGTGTTCAATCTGTCTTGAAGACCTGGGCTCGTTTGGATTCATTTTGTCAGACTCCTAATAGCACTACCTGATAATTGTATAATTGCTGATTTGCTATGGGTATTGTCATGATAGTTTTGTGTTATACTTGTAAAACCTTAATAAAAATATGAAAAAAAAAAAAGAGAAGGGCGACGAAAATGATAAAGAGGATGGGACGACTTCCCTATGAGGAAAGGCTAAAGTGACTAGGGCTGTTCAGCTTGTAGAAAAAATGGCTGAGGTAAGGTATGATAGAGGTCCATAAAATAATGAGTGGAGGTGGAATGGGTAGACATGAAGCGTCTGTTTACGCTTTCCAAAAATACTAGGACTAGGGGGCATGCAATGAAGCTACAAAGCAGTAAGTTTAAAATGAATTGGAGAAAATCTTTCACTCAACGTGTAATTAAACTCTAGAATTAATTGCCAGAAAATGTAGTAAAACCAGTTAGCTTAGTGGGGTTTAAAAAAAGGGTTTGGATGGCTTTCTAAAAGGTAAACATAGCCCATTATTAGAATGGACTTGGGGAAAATCCACTGCGAAAATTCACTGTATATTCTAGGATAAGCAGCATAAAATCTGTTTTGCTGTTCTATAATCTTGCCAGGTACTTGTGACCTAGATTGGCCACTGTTGGGAAACAGGATACTAGGCTTGTTGCACCTTCAGTCTGTCCCAGTATGGCAATCCTTATGATTATGTGCCCACAGACATTCTTCAATATACAAGTGTACCAAGTAAGGTGTGGTTGCATGATGTGGTCACTTTTCAGAAAATGGGAGGTGAGGAGATACATGATGCATCCTCCTGTGTGGTGTGAGCAGTAGCCTTCACAATCCTTGCCACCATGTCGGCCCCAGTCAAGAAGGGCAAGCGCCCAGCAAAGAGGACTGGGGAGCAGGAGAGGCAGCAAGAAGCAAAGGCAGTCGCACACATCAGCGCTCCACACTTCTCAGAGGAGGAGAATGACCTGACCCTCAGTATGGTCATCTCCAACTTCAAGGAGCTGTTTGGAGCCATGAGTATGTGGTTGTCCTCTACCTCTTAAGTATCTGATTTGGGGCATGATCACCCAGGCAGTGAATAATATAGCTGCCACTCTAAGAACAACAGAGCAAATAAGACATTGTTTTTGCAACATGAAAGCCAAACTTTAAAAGAAGAAAGCCTTCATCAGAGCCCATTCTCTGGGCTCTGGGGAGGAACTCCCTGTGAGCTGACAGCACTAGAAGAGGAGCTGGTCCAAAAACTGGGCCCAACCTATTTTGAAGGCCTGTGTGAGGATCTGTGTTAGCAGATTCATTAGGAATAGTGGTTGTTGTGCACCCATTTCTCACATTGTGAGGGAACATACAACCACTATTCCTGATCACATGTGAAAATGAAATCAGATTCCCACAGCACCAGATGTCTTAGATTTGGACATCAAGGAGGTTTCAGGTCAGGAAAGGGCACAGGCCTATTCTCCAAGGACAAGCAGGCTGCTTGTTCTCACGAGTGGGTGACGTCCACAGCAGCCCCTCTGATCGGAGATCTTCACTAGCAGCAACGTTTGCTAGCCCTCGCATGCGTGACCATCTTCCAGCCCGAACACGAGCGTGTTCGCTAGTCTTCTTTTTTCCGCGGCTCAGGACGGCTGTTTATCAGTCGGTCTGCGCCTCAAGGAGACCCCTCGTGTCTTTTTGCCGCGTTCTTCCGTTCGGAAGTGTCCGGAATCCCTTTCTGTCGTGTTCGTCGTCTTTTTAAATAAAATTCCTTTATTTTGAGTGCTCCTTGCCTTCCTTGACAGCCGCTCTGAACGAGAGCCTCAGGGCCATCCTTCCAGGGATTCTGGAAGAGCTGTTGCGCCCTTCTCCGGTACCAGGGGTGCTTGCGCCGCCGGTGTCGTTGAGTGAGGCGACGGCTGGCCCCTCGCCCATCGTGAGGTCTCTGGTTCCGGTACCGCTTGCGGTGCCTGCATCAGCGTCCTCCCAGGCTGACTCCCCGACGACATCGATGGAAGGAGCAACTCCACCAGTGGGACACCGCTTTCGACAAATTCTCCCACCGGCTGCCTTCAGCATCTACCTCATCAGGTAGACGTTTTTAAGGGGGAAGGAGGACTGTTCCCTATTCTACTAAGCGTAGGTACAATCCTCCCTCTCGCCAGCCTGCTACCCAGGCTAAACCCCAGTGTGCTCGTTCCTGTCAACAGCATGCGCCTCAACAGGCCCCAGCAGCTCCCCAGCAAAAGCAAGGGACGAGCTTTTGACTGGCTCCAGCAGAGCATAGCCAAGATCAAAGTGTCCGTGCCGGACGATCTGCCGGTCAGGGGTAGGTTAAAATGTTTTCACCAAAGGTGGCCTCTTATAACCTCCGACCAGTGGGTTCTCCAAATAGTCCAGCTGGGATACACCCTCAATTTGATTTTAAAACCTCCAAATTGTCCACCGGGAGCTCAGTCCTTCAGCTTCCAGCACAAGCAGGTACTTGCCGAGGAACTCTCCACCCTTCTCAGCACCAATGAAGTCGAGCCCGTGCCACCGGGGCAGGAAGGGCTGGGATTCTATTCCAGGTTCTTCCTTGTGGAAAAGAAAACAGGGGGGATGCGTCCCATCCTAGACCTAAGGGCCCTGAACAAATATCTGGTCCGAGAAAAGTTCAGGATGCTCTCCCTGGGCACCCTTCTTCCCATGATTCAGGAAAACGATTGGCTATGCTCGCTGGACTTAAAGGATGCTTACACTCACATCCCAATACTGCCAGCTCACAGACAGTATCTGCGATTCCGTCTGGGAACACGGCATTTTCAGTATTGTGTGCTACCCTTTGGTCTCGCCTCTGCTCCCAGAGTGTTTACAAAATGCCTGGCTGTCGTAGCAGCGTCTCTACGCAGACTGGGAGTGCATGTGTTCCCTTATCGCGACGATTGGCTGGTGAAAAACACCTCCAAAGCAGGAGCTCTACAGTCCATGGCGATGACTATTCGACTCCTGAAGCTACTAGGGTTTGTGATAAATTATCCAAAGTCCCACCTTCTCCCAGTCCAGAAGCTAGAATTCATAGGAGCTCTGCTGGACTCTTGGACGACTCGTGCCTACCTTCCAGAAGCGAGGGACAACACTCTTCTGTCTCTCGTTTCCTGGGTAAGACCGTCTCAGCAGATCACAGCTCGGCAGATGTTGAGATTGCTCGGCCACATGGTCTCCACAGTGCATGTGACTCCCATGGCCCGCCTTCACATGAGATCAGCTCAATGGACCCTAGCTTCTCAGTGGTACCAAGCTGCTGGGGACCTAGAGGACGTAGTCCTGCTGTCCACGAGTTTTCTCCAATCCCTGCATTGGTGGACAATTCGGTCCAATTTGACTCTGGGACGTCCTTTCCAAATTCCTCAGCCACAAAAGGTGCTGACGACAGATGCGTCTCTCCTGGGGTGGGGAGCTCATGTCGATGGGCTTCATACCCAAGGGAGTTGGTCCCTTCTTGAGCAAGGGTTGCAGATCAACCTTCTGGAGTTGCGAGCGGTCTGGAACGCTCTAAAGGCCTTCAGGGATCGGCTGTCCCATCAAATTATCCAAATTCAGACAGACAATCAGGTTGCCATGTATTACATCAACAAGCAGGGGGGTACCGGATCTCGCCCCCTGTGTCAGGAGGCCGTCAGAATGTGGCTTTGGGCTCGCCGGAACGGCATGTTTCTTCAAGCCACGTATCTGGCAGGAGTAAACAACAGTCTGGCCGACAGATTGAGCAGGATAATGCAACCTCACAAGTGGTCGCTCAATTCCAGAGTGGTACGCAAGATCTTCCATGTGTGGGGCACCCCCTTGGTGGATCTCTTTGCCATTCAAGTCAATCCAGTTCTGTTCCAGACTTCAGGCCCACGGCAGGCTAGCGTCGGATGCCTTTCTCTTGGATTGGGGGGAAGGCCTCCTGTATGCTTATCCTCCCATACCTTTGGTGGGGAAGACTTTGCTGAAACTCAAGCAAGATCGAGGCACCATGATCCTGATCCCTCCCTTTTGGCCACGTCAGATATGGTTCCCTCTTCTTCTGGAATTGTCCTCCGAAGAACCGTGGAGATTGGAGTGTTTTCCGACCCTCATTACTCAGAACGAGGGGGCACTTCTGCATCCCAACCTCCAGTCCCTGGCTCTCACGGCTTGGATGTTGAGGGCGTAGATTTTGCCTCCTTGGGTCTCTCCGAGGGTGTCTCCCGTGTCTTGCTTGCTTCCAGGAAAGATTCCACTAAAAAGAGTTACTCTTTTCTATGGCGGAGGTTTGCCGTCTGGTGTGACAGCAAGGCCCTAGATCCTTGCTCATGTCCTACACAGACCCTGCTTGAATACCTTCTGCACTTGTCAGAGTCTGGTCTTAAAGCCAACTCTGTAAGGGTTCATCTTAGTGCGATTAGTGCATACCATTACCGTGTGGAAGGTAAACCGATCTCGGGACAGCCTTTAGTTGTTCGCTTCATGAGAGGTTTGCTTTTGTCAAAGCCCCCCATCAAACCTCCTACAGTGTCATGGGATCTCAATGTCGTTCTCACCCAGCTGATGAAACCTCCTTTCGAGCCACTGAATTCCTGCCATCTGAAGTACTTGACTTGGAAGGTCATTTTCTTGGTGGCAGTCACTTCAGCTCGCAGAGTCAGTGAGCTTCAAGCCTTGGTAGCTCATGCTCCTTATACTAAATTTCATCATAACAGAGTAGTCCTCCGCACTCACCCTAAATTCTTGCCGAAGGTGGTGTCAAGAGTTTCATCTGAACCAGTCAATTGTCTTGCCAACATTCTTTTCCCGTCCTCATACCCGCCCTGCTGAACGTCAGCTGCACACATTGGACTGCAAGCGAGCATTGGCCTTCTATCTGGAGCGGACACAGCCCCACAGACAGTCCGCCCAAATGTTTGTTTCTTTTGATCCCAACAGAAGGGTAGTGGCTGTCGGGAAACGCACCTTATCTAATTGGCTAGCAGATTGCATTTCCTTCACTTATGCCCAGGCTGGGTTGATTCTTGAGGGTCATGTCACGTCTCATAGTGTTAGAGCCATGGCGGCGTCAGTGGCCCACTTGAAGTCAGCCACTATTGAAGAGATTTGCAAGGCTGCGACGTGGTCATCTGTCCACACATTCACATCTCATTACTGCCTTCAGCAGGATACCTGACGCGAAGTCGGTTCGGGCAGTCGGTGCTGCAGAATCTGTTCGGGGTTTAGAATCCAACTCCACCCCCCTAGGCCCATTTTTATTCTGTTCCAGGCTGCACTCTCAGTTAGTTTAATAAGTTTAGGTCAAACTCAGTTATGTCCTCGCTGTTGCAAGGCCCAATTGACTAATGTTTGTTGTTTTGAGTGAGCCTGGGGGCTAGGGATACCCCACTCGTGAGAACAAGCAGCCTGCTTGTCCTCGGAGAAAGCGAAAGCTACATACCTGTAGAAGGTATTCTCCAAGGACAGCAGGCTGATTGTTCTCACCTACCCGCCCGCCTCCCCTTTGGAGTTGTGTCTTCCCTTGTCTTTGCTATTTACTGGACTGGCGAACACACTCACGTTCAGGCGGGAAGATGGTCACGCATGCGCACACGAGGACTAGCAAACATTGTTGCTAATGAAGATCTCCGATTGGAGGGGCTGCCGTGGACGTCACCCATTCGTGAGAACAATCAGCCTGCTGTCCTCGGAGAATACCTTCTACAGGTATGTAGCTTTCGCTTTATCTGACCTGAGGTCAGTGGGCAGAGCTTGTCACCATATCAATTGCATAGTTTGGGGTGTACCAAGATGGGGGTAGCTCCATTGAGAAGAATGAAAACCACTTTGGTTGGAGTGGGTGGGGGCCATCGTCAGCTTTGGGATATCATGCCATCTCCTGTCATTAAACCTCTTTAGGGTGAAACCCCACAACATATACTTTTGATGTGTAAGGCCCAGTTTCCCCAACCTGGTCCTGTAGGCAGGCCAGCCAATCAGGTTTGCAGAATAACTACTATGAAGATTCCTGAGACATTTGCACATCCTTCCTGCACTGCATACCAATCTCTTTGAAATTATTCATGGTGGATATCCTCACAACTTGCCCTGTGGGTTCCTCCAGACCCAGGTTGGGGAAATAGTGCTGGAAACCATGAAGTATGTGAATGTATGATGCATATACAGATGTGACACAAGAGGGCTTGGGTTAAATCCTCAGAACATGGCCATACTGACCTCATAAGTCTAAGAGATAAAGTATCTAGTAATGCCCTGAAGATTGGCATTACAAGATGAGGTTCCATCTTTGAGTTGTTACAGCTATGTGTATGAGTACTCTATGGAGAAAATATCCAATGAGTGAAGCTAAAGTGAGTTGTAGTGGGTATTGTCCTATGTGGGAAATGCTTACACCAGCTCTGCTGGTAGGTCACCTATAAGGCACAAATGATGCAGTGGGAATTTATCCTGTAACTTTCACATCAAAGACAGAAAACAGAGTAGAGTTCAATGACCATTTTTCTGAATGGAGGAGGATGAATAGTGGAGTGCCACAGTACTGGGGCCACTGTTATTTAACATATTTATAAATGATCTGAAAAATGGTAAGACTAATGAGGTGATTACATTTGAAGACACAAAACTATTCAAAGTTGTCAAAACAAATGCAAGTTGTGAAAAATTGCAGGAAGATCTTAGGGAACTGGAAGACTGGCAATCCAAATGGCAGATGCAAAGTGATGCACATTGGGAAGAATAATCCAAATCATAGTTACCTGATGCTAGTTTAGGAGTCAGTACTCAAGAAAAAGATCTAAGAGTCATTGTAGACAATATGCTGAAATCTTCTGCCCAGTGTGTAGTGGCGGCCAAAAAAGCTAGGATGCTAGGAATTATTAGGAAAGGGATGCAAAATAAGACCAAGAGCGATAATACCTCTGTATCATTCCATAATGCGACCTCACCTTGAGTATTGCATTCAATTCTGGTCGCAATATCTCATAAAAGATAATGCAGAATTAGAAAAAGTTCAAAGAAGAGTGATCAAAAATGAAAAAGAGGATGGAACTCTCCCATATGAGGAAAGGCTAAAGAGGTTAGGGCTCTTCAGGTGGAAAAGAGACAGGTGAGAGAGGATATGATTGAGGTCTATAAAATCCTGAGTGGTCTAGAACAGGTAGAAGTGAATCAATTTTTCACTCTTTCAAAAAGTACAAAGACCAAGGGGTATGATGAAATTACATGGAAATGCTTTTAAAACAAATAGGAGGAAATATTTGCTCACTCAAACAATAGTTAAGCTGTGGAACTCGCTACCAGAGGATGTGATAACAGTGATTAGCTTATCTGTGTGGTTTGGACAAGTTGCTGGAGAAAAAGCCCAGTCTGTTATTGAGATGGACAAGGGGAAAACCACTGCTTGCCCTGAGATTGGTAGCATGGAATGGTTGCTACTAATTGGGTTTCTGCCAGGTACTTGTGACCAGGATTGGTCACTGTTGGAAGCAGGATACTGGGCTAAATGGACCATTGGTCTGACCCAGTATGGCTATTTATTTATTATATTTGTATCCCGCACTTTCCCACTAAAAGCAGGCTCAATGCGGCTTACATAGTAATAGGTAACACAGAATTTTGTTATGTAAAGTAGAAAATTAAGTATAACATAATAGAAGGATGGATGGGTAGTAATAGGATGGGTAGGTAGGTAGAGACAGGTGATAGATAGATTCTGGGTCAATGTCGTTTTCTTTTCAGTATATGTAAGGTAGATGGGTTCATGAGATTAATCTGGGTCTTTTGGGTAGGCTTGTTTGAATAGATGGGTTTTTAGTGCTTTTCTGAATGGTAGGTGGTCATGGATTGCTCGGATAGGTCTAGGGAGAGCGTTCCATAGACGGCTGCCCAGGAAGGAGAAATTGGATCCATAATAAGTTTTGTACTTGAGACCTTTAAAGCTGGGGTAGTGCAGGTTGAGGTACTTTCGTGAGGATACAGACATGTTTCTTGCTATTCTTATGTCCACTGTATGCCTAACCCATGAGCCTATTCATCCCCAAGTGTTTATGGCCTTGTATTTATCACTATTTTTTTTTGTTACATTTGTACCCCGCGCTTTCCCACTCATGGCAGGCTCACCAATGCGGCAGGCAATGGAGGGTTAAGTGACTTGCCCAGAGTCACAAGGAGCTGCCTGTGCCAGGAATCGAACTCAGTTCCCCAGGACCAAAGTCCACCACCCTAACCACTAGGCCACTCCTCCACCATCTTGCTCTGCTGCTAGACAGCTGTCTCTAGCCATGTTTTTGCAACAGCTACATGATAGCTATTATGGTAGAAGATGCATATTCTGGGAGAACGTGTGCATCACATACACATTGATGTCATATATATAGAAAAGGGGCAGAATTCCTCAGTAATCCTACCTTGGAGAAAGCCCTTTTATAGTCCTATACAAGCCTGGAATATGCATGAGCTACTGCCACACCCTTCGCCCAAAGCCCCTCCAAATGATCAGATGATATGAAGATGTTGAAATTCTGTTCCTATTGGTGATTCCACAGAGCTGACAGGGTCTACCCTGCATGTAGCAGATAGAACATGACTGCTCTAGTTCCCAATTTTGCCCATAGCACCTAAGGGAACATAGGTGTAACAGAGTGGTTAGAGCAGCACTCTGACCATGATTATTATTATTACATTTGTACCTCGCGCTTTCCCACATAATGCAAGCTCAATGTGGCTTACATAGTAATTTGAAATACAAAGTTAATAGAATTTTAATAAAACAGTAGTAAAATAATGTAAAGTTGGGCTCAATTCCCACAGCTGCTCCTTGTGAGTCATGGCAAGTCAGGTAACCCTGCCTTCCCCGCATGTCAAATTATCACTGGGGATCTAATTTTACTCACCTTTCCAGTGACAACTGAAAACCATTCCTTCCATGCTATTCCAGTGATGACAGAGCATATGATGTTATCTTCATTATATATGAGCAGACCCTGAAATTTGTCATGCAAATCATTATCCAAAACAGTTGATGGTCAGAGGACTAAAAGTTTTTTTTTTTATATATATTCTCTTTTTTACAGGACCCAGTGGCACCATATCTGGCCCTTCAGAAGCACCCAGACTCCCCTTGCCCCAATGGTATTGGCTAAAAAGGCACATAGGCAGGAGGAAGAGGCAGCAGAGGAGGAAGAGTACATCATCCTGCACCTGTCCACTTGACACCAGTTATCCCTCCTCTGAGAGGAGTGTCCCGCCTGATACACTGTCCCTCTGCTACCTGGGGACACATGAAGAGGAGAATGAGGAAGCAGCACCAGAGGGCCAGAAAGAGAGGCTGCCATTAGCCCTAGAATGCCTGAATTGCTCCAGCTGCAGGAACCCAGACCACCTGTGTCACCCCCAACGTTCCTGGCGGCAGCTGTGGCAGTTCTGGACATACTCCACACAATGCAAGCATTCTAGGACAGTCACTCTCAGAGGCTAGAGGGCCACCTGGTTGGCATCCAGCAGGAGCTATGTAGTCTGAGAGAGGCAGTGACAACTGGGCTGGGAGCCCTTACACAGGCAGTGCAGCAGGAGGTCGAGGCCATCCTCACAAGGTCAGACAGGTCTGCTGCAGGAGCAGCAGCAGCACCCCTCCCCCCCCCCCCCCCCCCCCAATGAAGCACCTGTCCCTAGAGAGCAGCCTTCCCACCAGGGGTGTGGAAGGCCCAGGAAGATACATAAGCAGGATCCCATTTGGACTTGTTTGAGTTTCATTATTGTCTTTGGATTTTGTTTTTGCTTATTGATTTGTTTTGTTTATAAGGTGAAATGAACTTATTTTGTTTAACCTTATTTTCAGGAATCCTGCAATAAAACATATATATCCCACAACAGTATCTACAGTAAATTGTTGCCTTCATGAAAAGCAATTGGAGTCCTATGTTGACATAATGTACTCTAGTGTGTCCCAACATTAGCCAAGGGCCAGAGAAGCCCTGCAACTATACTAGAGTTCAATTGTACTGGTAAGATTCTTACAATAGTACACACACTATGTGAATCCTTTCTTGCCTGTAGTAAAACTCATATAGGCACTATCTGTGTTTTAGCCTGCAAAGTGTGACTAGGGCAATAGGTGTGAAATTGGTAGTGAGGTTTATATCTACGTATGGGACGCTTTGAAATAAATTAAAAAGCTGTCAATAAGTAAAAAAAAAAATGTAGTCCTCCACCTTTTAAGGCACTGCCTATCAACTAGAACTGCTTTTGACTTTTTACAGATGGACCACAGAGCTGCCAAGTTTCCCGCATTCAGTGGGAGACTCCCACTTTAGCAGGTCATCTCCTGCACTCCCGCCAAAGCGGGAAAGTCTCCCACTGAGACACGTGGCGGTAGCTCCCTCTTCCACCCGGTGTTCATTTTCTGGCCACTGCTGCTTCTGCTGTTGAGCAGCAGCAGCAGCAGCAGCGACCAAAATAAAAAAAGTAAGCGAGGGGCCGCAGCAGCCTTCAGGAATTGGCTCTGCAGCCGCTCCTCTCTCCTCTCTCTGCCCCTGGAGCAGGAAGTTGAGATTGACTTCCTGCTATGCTCCTCCGGGGACAGAGGAGCATCTGTAGAGCTGAAAGCCAATGCCTGAAGGCTGCCTGAGGCACTGCGCTTGCTTTTTAAATTTTTTTAGCTTTTTTTTTTTTTGTTGCGGCCACTGCTGCTCAAAAGGAGACGCAGCAGTGGCCAGGAAACGAATATCTGATGGAAGAAGGAGCGGGAGGCAGGAAGTAAAATAGAGAGAGTGGGGCGAGAAGGAGGGGAGATGGAGAAGGGCTGGAGAACGATGGAGAGTCACTTAACCCTCCATTGCCCCAGGTACAAATAAGTACCTGAATACAATATGTAAGCCGCATTGAGCCTGCCATGAGTGGGAAAGCGCGTGGTACAAATGTAACAAAAAATACAAAAAGAAGCTGCTGGAGATAAGGATGGGGAGAAAGGGGGGATCCTGACTGAGAGCAGAAAGAGGGAAGACACTGGAAGGAAGGGTAGGGAAAGAAACAGAAGAGACATTGAAGGATGGGGACAAAAAGGGGGAACATGATGAATGTAAAAGGATAGAGAGAGAGACACTGGATGGAAAGAAGGGGATATATATAGAGAGAGAGAGTCACTTATTGGAAGGATTGGGAGAGGGGGGTAGATGGAAGGATGTGGAGAGAAAGAGGGAAAATGGATGGAAGGATGGAGAGAGAAAGACACTGGATGGAAGGATGGGGAGAGAAAGAGGGGAGATGAATGAAAGGATTCAGAGAGAAAGGGGAGTGACTGGAAGGATGTGGAGAGAGAGGGGACACAACAGAAAAGGGTAGAGAGATAGAGAGACACACACTAGATTGAAGGATCAGGAGAGAGGTTAGATGGGTGGAAGGATGGGGAGAGAAAGAGGGAAGACGCTGGATGGAAGGGTAGGGAGAAAGAAAGAAAGAAAGAAAGAAAGGGGAGACACTGGAAGGATGGGGAGAGAAAGAGGAGAGGTGCTGGATGGAAAAGGGGAGAGGACAGAGTAGTGAAAGACTGAAGAATAAGAGGAAGGGGCATGAGGAGAACAAGGGTGAGTAAAAGATGAAAAGCCATAGGTAGATGAAGTAAAAAGAAGGAAATTAAAGAATGGATAGTAAGAATGAATTAAATCTGGACAGAGAAAGAGGCAGAAAAATACTGAAGAAAACAATGAAAAAGAAGAGAAAAATGACATGGTCAGGAAACCCTGGAAAAAGAGTTAGGAGAAGATGAAAGAAAGCAGAATCAAGAGACTGGGAGCAACACAATTAGAAAAAGTAAATGGCCAGACAACAAAGGTAAAGAAAATAATTTTATTTTTAATTTGCAATACAGTAATGTGGTAGCTGTGTTAATAAAGTTTAATAAATGCAAATAAAACACAAAATAGAAAACAAGATGATACCTTCACTGATTTTAAAACATTTTTTATTAGCTTTCAGAGACCAACATTTCCTTCCTCACGTCAGGAGAGGATACCATGACAGCATTTAACTGACCTGAGGCAGGAGGTTTTGGCCTCGGAAAGCTAATTGAAAAGAGTATTAGGCTATTAAATAAAATATTTTCCGAAATGGGCGTGGGTTTGAGGTGTGACAGGGGCAGAGCCATGTAGAGTGGGTGGAGCCAATGCAAAGTGGGGCAGGGCTGGGGGCGTGTACTAAAAATCTCCCTCTCAAAAATTGGGACCCCTCTGCAGCTCTGGGACCAGGCATAGCCAGTCCGTTATTACTAATAATCTTTTACTACAATGTAGTAAATTTAAAACGAATCGGAGAAAATTTTTCTTCACTCAACGTGTAATTAAACTCTGGAATTCATTGCCAGAGAATGAGATAAAGGCGGTTAGCTTAGCGGAGTTTTAAAAAACTTCCTAAAGGAAAAGTCTATAGACCATTATTAAATGGACTTGGGGAAAATCCACTATTTCTGGGATAAGCAGTATAAAATCTTACTACAAAACCAAAATTGGACCAAAGATATGCATAAACCTTTCCTACTAGTGAACAAACTACTAAATACCACCCAAGTCACTACAACTACTATAGATATCGCATCAGCAGACAATCTTGCTAAATACTTTAATGGCAAAATTGTTAAGATCCGACTCACATTATCACAGATCACAAAATATTCCTCGATTGCTTGGTGTCAGGTTTTCAAGGCAGAAACTAGGTTCGTGAGCCCTTGGGCCACTGCCGTGGTGCAGCAGTGGCAGGCAAAACCACCCCACACCAGAGACAAGGCAGAACTCTGACAGGAACAGCTAGACTTCACCTGCACTTGACCGCTGTTCCTCAGGAGTTGAGCCCCTGGGTGCAGGCGGCCGGCAGGACTTACCAGACAGGGCAGGAACTGGATACCAACTAGGCTGAACCGGGACTGAGGGTAAAGGAATATACATGGGCAGCAAGGCAAGAAACTGGGCTAAGACTCACAGACAGACAATACTACACAAAGCAGGAAATGGACAAGCTAAAGGACAGGAACTGAAAGCTGACAAGCAGCCGCTGAAACAGGGTACAAACACTGACAGAAAAGAGTCAGGACTGAAAGCTGCCACGCAGCCACTAAGAAAGAGACATAGGCAAACAGAAACTAGACCAGGAATACAGAGCAGAAACAAGACTAGGAAATAAACAATAAACCTAAGCTAAACTCCACACAGACTAACTAGAACCGGACAAGAAACTCTTAACAAGAAACCAGACTAGGCAGAAGTGCAACAAAGCACCAACATACCAGGGACCTTAGACGATGCAAAGCCATAAGTACATAAGTAGTGCCATACTGGGAAAGACCAAAGGTCCATCTAGCCCAGCATCCTGTCACCGACAGTGGCCAATCCAGGTCAAGGGCACCTGGCACGTTCCCCAAACATAAAAACATTCCAGACAAGTTATACCTAAAAATGCGGAATTTTTCCAAGTCCATTTAATAGCGGTCTATGGACTTGTCCTTTAGGAATCTATCTAACCCCTTTTTAAACTCCGTCAAGCTAACCGCCCGTACCACGTTCTCCGGCAACGAATTCCAGAGTCTAATTACACGTTGGGTGAAGAAAAATTTTCTCCGATTCGTTTTAAATTTACCACACTGTAGCTTCAACTCATGCCCTCTAGTCCTAGTATTTTGGGATAGCGTGAACAGTCGCTTCACATCCACCCGATCCATTCCACTCATTATTTTATACACTTCTATCATATCTCCCCTCAGCCGTCTCTTCTCCAAGCTAAAAAGCCCTAGCCTTCTCAGCCTCTCTTCATAGGAAAGTCGTCCCATCCCCACTATCATTTTCGTCGCCCTTCGCTGTACCTTTTCCAATTCTACTATATCTTTTTTGAGATAACGGAGACCAGTACTGAACACAATACTCCAGGTGCGGTCGCACCATGGAGCGATACAACGGCATTATAACATCCGCACACCTGGACTCCATACCCTTCCTAATAACACCCAACATTCTATTCGCTTTCCTAGCCGCAGCAGCACACTGAGCAGAAGGTTTCAGCGTATCATCGACGACGACACCCAGATCCCTTTCTTGATCTGTAACTCCTAACGCGGAACCTTGCAAGACGTAGCTATAATTCGGGTTCCTCTTACCCACATGCATCACTTTGCACTTGTCAACATTGAACTTCATCTGCCACTTGCACGCCCAATCTCCCAATCTCGCAAGGTCCTCCTGTAATCGTTCACATTCCTCCTGCGACTTGACAACCCTGAATAATTTTGTGTCATCGGCGAATTTAATTACCTCACTAGTTATTCCCATCTCTAGGTCATTTATAAATACATTAAAAAGCAACGGACCCAGCACAGACCCCTGCGGGACCCCACTAACTACCCTCCTCCACTGAGAATACTGGCCACGCAATCCTACTCTCTGCTTCCTATCTTTCAACCAGTTCTTAATCCATAATAATACCCTACCTCCGATTCCATGACTCTGCAATTTCTTCAGGAGTCTTTCGTGCGGCACTTTGTCAAACGCCTTCTGAAAATCCAGATATACAATATCAACCGGCTCCCCATTGTCCACATGTTTGCTTACCCCCTCAAAAAAATGCATTAGATTGGTGAGGCAAGACTTCCCTTCACTAAATCCGTGCTGACTTTGTCTCATCAGTCCATGTTTTTGTATATGCTCTGCAATTTTATTCTTAATAATAGCCTCCACCATCTTGCCCGGCACCGACGTCAGACTCACCGGTCTATAATTTCCCGGATCTCCTCTGGAACCCTTCTTAAAAATCGGAGTAACATTGGCTACCCTCCAGTCTTCCGGTACTACACTCGATTTTAGGGACAGATTGCATATTTCTAACAGTAGCTCCGCAAGTTCATTTTTTAGTTCTATTAATACTCTGGGATGAATACCATCAGGTCCCGGTGATTTACTACTCTTCAGCTTGCTGAACTGACCCATTACATCCTCCAAGGTTACAGAGAATTCGTTTAGTTTCTCCGACTCCCCCGCTTCAAATATTCTTTCCGGCACCGGTGTCCCTCCCAAATCCTCCTCGGTGAAGACCGAAGCAAAGAATTCATTTAATTTCTCCGCTACGGCTTTGTCCTCCCTGATCGCCCCTTTAACACCATTTTCGTCCAGCGGTTTCCAGGTGATTAATAAAGCCCATCAGCTGCTGAAGTTCAGCTGCAGGAATCACAAGGCAGCTACGGGTGCTGTTCAGGCACAAACAAGAGAAGCAAGTCTGGCAGCCCGGAAGATCCGGACCGGACTGGGCTGAAGTCTGGAACGGGTGACAGTCCATAGCAGCCACCGGTTCTGACCACCAGAGGGCGAGGTGAGCACAGACAAGGAAACATTCACATACGTGACACTTGGATCCAAATCCAGAGGAATATCCAGCTGACAGAATCTGGTCTATCTTCTCTATCCTTACTGATAAATCCGTCACCCAAGAGATCAATAAGTTTGCTAAATCCCACTGCAAGCTTGATATATGTCCAAACAATTTAATAAGATCCGCCCCTCAACGCTTTATAACAGACCTCACCAAACACCTACATCATATGCTACAACATGGACTCTTTCCTAATGATAAAGGAAATATACTACTTACACCAATACCTAAAGAAAAAAGCAACCGATATAACCAGCTATCACCCAGTAGCATGCATCCCTTTAGCAGTCAAACTAATGGAAAGTATAGTAACCAAGCAACTAACCGACTATTTAAACAAGTTCTCAATATTACATGAATCACAATCAGGATTTCGATCCAACCACAGCACAGAAACAGTATTAATCACTCTCCTAACCAAATTAAGCAAGCTATCGCAACTGGTGACAGTATACTTCTCCTGCAATTCAACATGTCCAGCGCAATCAATATGGTTAACCACAAAATACTAATAAACATCTTAGAATACTTCGGAATTGCAGGAAACGTACTTAACTGGATCAAAGGCTTCCTAACAGCAAGAACATACCAAGTAATATCAAATTCGATCATATCACCACCTTGGAAACCAGAATGTGGAGTTCCTCAAGGATCACCGCTCTCACCGACCCTTTTCAACCTAATGATGACACCATTAGCCAAAATGCTATCAAGCCAAGGCCTCAATTCTTTTATCTATGCAGATGATGTCACGATCTATATCCCCTTTAAATATGACCTAAAAGCAGTGCACTTTTTCTAGTGAAAAAGGTGCTGGTACTCAAATGCTAGGCCACCCTTCAGGGGTGGGGGATAATCACTGAGGGACCCTCCCCACAATAGCCAGGCCCCCTGCAACCAGTCACAGAACCTATGACAAGGCAGAATTGGTGTGTAGAGCCTGAGCACTCTTTCATTAAAACTTGGAGACCATGGTCCAATTTTAGCAGCCAATGGAAAAGGTGCCGGTACTTAGTACCCCCAAGTACCCCCTGAAAAAAAGCCCTGCCTAAAAGAAATCACTAAAACAATCAATTATAGCTTCCATATTATGAATTCATGGGCGGATGCTTTCCAACTAAAATTCAATGCAGATAAAACACAATGTCTTATCCTCTCATCACAACACAACAAGTACAAACCTACAATTCTAAGTACCCCAAACGTTACCCTTCCTGTCTCAGATAGTTTGAAAATTTTAGGAGTTACAATCGACCGAAACCTTTCACTAGATAACCATGCAAAAAACATAACAAAGAAAATGTTTTACTCAATGTGGAAACTCAAAAGAATAAAACCTTTCTTCCCATGAGAAATATTCTGCAGACCGGTACAATCATTGGTGCTAAGCCAACTAGACTACTGCAATGCAATTTATGTTGGCTGTAAAGAACAAATTATTAAGAAACTGCACAGAACACGGCAGCCAGACTCACATTTGGCAAAACGAAATACGAAAACGCCAGACCTTTAAGAGAAAAACTACATTGGCTTCCACTAAGAGAACGCATTGCATTCAAGGTCTGCACCCTGGTTCATAAGATCATACACGGTGAAGCTCCGGGATATATGTCAGACCTCATTGACCTACCAACCAGGAACTCTACTAGTCTATCATGTACGCTCCTGAATCTCCACTATCCCAGCTGCAAAGGAATAAAATATAAATTAACATATGCATCCAGATTATCCTATACAAGCACGCAAATATAGAATGAATTACTAAAATCCATAAAAACAACTCACGACATAATTAATTTCCGTAAATTATTGAAAACCAATCTATTAAAAAAAGCATACCACAATTAATTCCATCCTAACTTGATAGTAAACAAATTCACACTAGATCCACACTATAACGTAACTCTTTATTTTCCTAATCGTCCATACTAATTTTATCATGATTTGAAGTTTATATTCCACTGTTCAAAACAATATATCATGCCTGAAGTTTTACCCATTACCTTTTATTTCTTATTATGAAAATGAACTTCCTTACTTGAATATTACTTGAATACCTAACCCACTCTTGTCTTCCTTCACCTTAACTATGTATTTCTCTTTTCCGAAATTGGTGATCACCATTACGAAACAATTGTAAACCATATTGAGCCTGCAAATAGGTGGGGAAATGTGGGATACAAATGCTATAAATAAATAAATACAATGTTTTGTACTTTTTTGGGATCTTCCTAGGTATTTCTGACCTGGATTGGCCACTGTTGAAACAGGATGCTGGGCTTGATGGACCTTTGGTCTTTCCCAGTATGTATGGCAATACTTATGTATTGCTTTTTCAATAGCGTTTTCTATTGTTTGGTGTACTTGTGACTCCACCTACTACCAGCAAACTAACTACTCCTATTGGCTTCAACCCCTAGATAGCCTACTCGTACCGTCTCCTATTCTATCTCAACCTAAACCTTTGTACAGATTCGAACCTCTGTGCTTCAGTCAGTGCATGCGCGGCAGAGGCCACGAACAAAAGGAAGGCCCAGCTCTGCTCTGCGACAGCGTACCTTTCCGGATTTCTTGCTCCTTTATTGTTCAGGCAACTGGCACCCTGCGTACGCACCCAGACGGTCAGACTCCCAACTGTTGCCGGAACAACAATAGTGGCTGGGTCAGTGTAGCCTGTGACACCCCAACGCTCTCTCAATCACGCGCGACAACGCTGCAGCCTCATTAGCCCTATACTAGCACCGAGAAGCCAGCTTCCGGGCTCATTCCAGCTCCGCTGCAACCTTCCTGGCCCGCGAAACTACAGCCAGCACAAGGCCAGATCTACCTCCCTCTCTCTCACCCAAAGTGCCCGGACCAGGTATTTTTTTTCTTAATTTTTTAGCCTTACTGGGTTACAATAATATGCAGTAGGTTTAGGTTCTTCACAGAGCCATAAACCTTTCTTCTGTTACTAATGTTGGGGTTCTCAATTCAGTCCTTTGCACACATGCAGGAAGCATGTCTTTTTTTTTTTTTTTTTAAAGATAGCCACAATGAATACTAACGTAAGATTTTCTATAGAACCCCCTTTGTGGCCATCAGGACACATTGTTTTTATAATTGCAGTGAGACTTAAGTCCGTATAATATAGAAAGAAATGCATAAATATACAGGTAAAATCTGAATATGGCTGTAGAAATCGTCATGTTGATCATGTTCCAGTATAAGTGAAGTAGGCTGTATTTCTGTTTTGAATACCAGTGGTTCACACTTTCACTCAGCAGAGCAGGATCCACACCCACAGCACCACAGGCAGCTTGAACAGAATTAAATGATTCACTGATTATATAGTTTATATTTTGACTTTTAAATGTGTAATATAATATATATTTTTGTAATTATTATTATTTTTTCCATCAGGTTCTGCAGTGTTTTGGTCTTTTTTCTCTTGGTCATGAGAGAATCCCTGCCTTATATTCTGCAATCTACTGTAAGCCTCTTGCGTCTGTGTCCCAGGCGCCATACAGCTTGTAAATTTGGCTCAGCTGTTTCATCGGACAGTAATGAAGGATTATTCGCTGTTTCTGGGAATCTGGGACCAGACTGGAAGCTCCTGGATCATGTTAGGTTGTCCATTGCAAAACACTCAAGACAAGTACCTATAAAGGATGCTGAGTTGGACAAAGCAGCAGAGTCGCTTCACAAGATGGGATTCACTGATGACCAAATAATACAATTGTTTAAAATCCAGCCAGTGTCTTCTGCACCTGCACTACAGCAGAGGCTGACAATTGTGTCTGAGCTCCTGTTCTTGGATTTAAGTGTTGATAGGACACTGAAAGTGCTAGAGGGGAGCCCTGATGTGCTGAAAGTGAGGACGAAGACACTGCAGGATCGTGTGGAGAATCTGAGGAGACTGGGCCTTGGCGAAGGTACGGAGTCTTGATGATGATGTGCACACTAACATTGTGTTGTGTTTTCCTTTGTTGGAGAGTTTGTACTAGGATTGTAATACCACTTGTATGCTAAATTTGTTTTGGTAAGAAAAGCCTATTTTACCTTAAAATTACTGGTGTACTCCTAGTGCTAGTCTTTTTCTGGAAGTTTAAAAAATATATATTTATGTTATTTGACAGAACACTCGCAAAACAATTGCCAACACAGCCAGGCACAGGGAAAAGAAGAAGAGAGAGGAAAAAAAATAGTAACAAACCACAAACAGTCCCTGTACAAAGGCAAACCTTACAATGAAATATACAATTTAGACCCTCTGTGCACAGTAGGCCCGATATTTCTTCCAAACCTTTGGATAAATATCATATTTATCTCTTACAGTGTAAGATAATTGTTCAATCAAAGTAGTTTCCATCACTTGAGTAGCTCAATGATCAGAAAGAAGGGCAACCTTCCAAAAGTTAGAAATATTATAGTGAACAGCATGTATCATATGGCTGGCCAACTGATCTGCTCTCAGTAGCCCCAGGTTTTGTCCATAGCCCAATAAACCAAATAAAGGTGCAAGTAAGACCGCCCCAGAGCAGCCTGGATCTTCCCAAGTGTACTCTGCCAAAATAGCAGGACCACAGAGCAAGACCACCGTATATGGGGTAAAAAGTGCCTTGACCGTTACACCCCCTCCAACAGGAAGCAGAAACGGAACCACGAAAAGTCATAGAACTGAGGGAATCTATATAAGATATAAACATAAGCGCCACTCTCTGACTGTACATAGACATCGAATGAACGGCAGACCTTATAATATCTTAGTCTGACAGATCAAGTGCAGAAGATAAATCAGCATTCTATTGATCAACAAGCTTCTGTACTGGTAAAGGTGATGTGATAACATCCAACAGTTTTTAATATACACCAGTGGTTCCCAAACCTGAACCTGGAGGCACCCCAGACAGTCAGGTTTTTGGGATATCTACAATGAATATTCATGAGAAATATTTGCATGATCTGCTTAATCCCACACCACCTTATATCATGAAAAGTTCAGAAATGGAAAACAATAATATTAACCTCTCTCACAATATGCTAATATATCAACCTAAGTATTTATTTTACTTCTGTATTATGTACTAGACCTCACTGTTAGCTCATTTGCACATGATTTCCTCCCTAAGGAGGGGAAGCTAGTGTAGAGCAGCCAAGCATCATGCCTAGCTGCTCTGCGCAAGCCAAAGATGGCTTCATACAATCAGACAAGCTGCGTGTATAATAGCCGTCTACAACTTTAAATAAATTGCCATCTACAACCTTAGAAAAATACAAGTCCAGGTGAAGACGTCCAAGTGCTCGTCAGGAATGTCTTTTTTTTTTTTTTTTTTTTAAAGAGTATGGGTGAAGGACGTCCTTCGCTATGCCTCCATCCCTGTAACGGCAGTTGAGGACGTCCAAAATGTTTTTGTAAGAAGGACGTCCATGCCTGGATGTTTCTGTGAGAAGGACGTCCATGCCTGCTATGCCTCTGACACCCCCTTTATTTATTTGTATTTTGGATCACAAGTAGCAGCAGTGGGATTTGAACCGGCCACCTCTGGATTGCAAGACCAATGCTCTAACCACTAGGCCACTCCTCCACTCCTTTGAAATTTGGCCGTCCCTGTTGGGGGGGGGGGGGCAGTGTAGGACGTCCAAAATGTTTGAAAGAAGGATGTCCACGCATTCGCTATGCCTCCGCTGACAACACACATACCTCCTCTCCCAGGGACCTGCATGCTGCTGCAATGGACATTTCAGGCTGGCAAAAAAAATTTTTAAACCTGTTTTTTTTAGAGGGTTAGTCACCACTGGGGGAGTCAGGGGAGGTCATCCCCGATTCCCTCTGGTGGTCATCTGGTCAGTTCGCGCACCTTTTTGAGGCTTGGTCATAAGAAAAAATGGACCAAGTAAAGTCGCCCAAGTGCTCGTCAAGGACGCCCTTCTTTTTTCCATTATCGCTAGAGGATGCCCACCTGTTAGGCACACTCTAGTCCCACCTTTGCTACGCCTCCGACACGCCCCAGGAATCTTTGGTCGTCCCCGTGACAGAAGCAGTTGGGGACGCCCAAAATCAGCTTTCGATTTGGGTGACCCTGAGAGGACGCCCATCCCCTGATTTGTGTCGAAAGATGGGCGCCCTTCTCTTTCGAAAATAAGCCTGCTAGTTAACTCCACTGGAGGAGGTTGACGATAACACCCACCCCACTTCTCCAGACATTGCAATGCAGCTATAATCCTATCAAAAACTGGATGATATTGTGGGTTTAACCAAAATTCCAAAACTAAAGACCCCAAATCTCTAATACGACTACCTCATTAACTGCTAAACAAACCGAAGATCATTACCTTCCCTGAGACCAACCTCAAGAAAGATGGCAGTGCTAGGGAAAGAAGTTCTTACTAATCAGGGCAATAGGCGATAAACACTTTTCCTGAACACATAATATGCAAAGAACCTATTGCCATATCTTGACATTATGTACCATGGTAAAGCAGGATCTCAAAATGCATGCCAAAGTTAATGAGGGAGAGGTCAGCAAGAGAGGAAGCATATACTCCTTCATCTGAGCCTCCAAACAGAATCGGATGCCTGACACTGCTGTGCTGCGGGGAGGAGCTGGGACATCCAGTAATAAAGTTCAAGGTGAGGTAGTCCCATCCCTCTGTCCTCCTTAAAGTGGAACAGAGTAGAGACCAATGTGGGGTCCTTTCCTGTGTCAAATAAAAATAGAAATGTGACCATTAAGCCGCCAAAATACTGAACTTGTAACGTTAAAGGGAAAATGTTGAAACAAAGTAGGGCAAGACTACTACTACTACTATTTAACATTTCTAGAGCGCTGCAAAGTGTACGCAGCGCTGTACAAACACAGAAGAAAGACAGTCCCTGCTCAAAGAGCTTACAATCTAATAGACAAAAAGTAAAGCATTTAAATTTAAAATATTTAAGCAGTCAAGCACAAAAGAACAGTCACAGAAGGACTGAAGATGTTGAAGGGTGGTCAGTGTGATTAGGTGTAACTCTGGTTGGAGTAGTGGGAGAAGGTGATAGAAGAATAGAAATGGGTGAGGTAAAGTAATGAGTGGGTTGATAGGGAGGTTATATAAGACATGTCACTCTAGGGGTGGGTGGGTAGAGGGGTAAGTCTAAAGCAGGAGAAGGTATTCTCTGCAGCCTATCTGTGAGATGGAAAATGCTCTCTGAAGCTGCTGCTATAAGTTGTTAGTTTTCTCTCCCTGAAAGAGATCCAAGCCACACCCACGAAGTTCAAACTGTCAGTGGGGACGGTGAGGGGAGGAAATGGCAGTGCTTGATGAAAAAGAGAGCTCAGTTTGATAGGAGATATACTATAGGATGTCATTCTGAGGCCAGGCTAAGTCTAAAGCAGGAGAAGGTATTCTCTGCAGCCTATCTGTGAGATGGAAAATGCTCTCTGAAGCTGCTGCTATAAGTTGTTAGTTTTCTCTCCCTGAAAGAGATCCAAGCCACACCCACGAAGTTCAAACTGTCAGTGGGGAGGGTGAGGGGAGGAAATGGCAGTGCTTGATGAAAAAGAGAGCTCAGTTTGATAGGAGATATACTATAGGATGTCATTCTGAGGCCAGGCTAAGTCTAAAGCAGGAGAAGGTATTCTCTGCAGCCTATCTGTGAGATGGAAAATGCTCTCTGAAGCTGCTGCTATAAGTTGTTAGTTTTCTCTCCCTGAAAGAGATCCAAGCCACACCCACGAAGTTCAAAGGGGAGGAAATGGCAGTGCTTGATGAAAAAGAGAGCTCAGTTTGATAGGAGATATACTATAGGATGTCATTCTGAGGCCAGGCTAAGTCTAAAGCAGGAGAAGGTATTCTCTGCAGCCTATCTGTGAGATGGAAAATGCTCTCTGAAGCTGCTGCTATAAGTTGTTAGTTTTCTCTCCCTGAAAGAGATCCAAGCCACACCCACGAAGTTCAAACTGTCAGTGGGGAGGGTGAGGGGAGGAAATGGCAGTGCTTGATGAAAAAGAGAGCTCAGTTTGATAGGAGATATACTATAGGATGTCATTCTGAGGCCAGGCTAAGTCTAAAGCAGGAGAAGGTATTCTCTGCAGCCTATCTGTGAGATGGAAAATGCTCTCTGAAGCTGCTGCTATAAGTTGTTAGTTTTCTCTCCCTGAAAGAGATCCAAGCCACACCCACGAAGTTCAAACTGTCAGTGGGGAGGGTGAGGGGAGGAAATGGCAGTGCTTGATGAAAAAGAGAGCTCAGTTTGATAGGAGATATACTATAGGATGTCATTCTGAGGCCAGGCTAAGTCTAAAGCAGGAGAAGGTATTCTCTGCAGCCTATCTGTGAGATGGAAAATGCTCTCTGAAGCTGCTGCTATAAGTTGTTAGTTTTCTCTCTCTGAAAGAGATCCAAGCCACACCCACGAAGTTCAAACTGTCAGTGGGGAGGGTGAGGGGAGGAAATGGCAGTGCTTGATGAAAAAGAGAGCTCAGTTTGATAGGAGATATACTATAGGATGTCATTCTGAGGCCAGGCTAAGTCTAAAGCAGGAGAAGGTATTCTCTGCAGCCTATCTGTGAGATGGAAAATGCTCTCTTAAGACGTTCATCTTAAGGTTAATATGAACCCCCCCAAGGAGATGGGAAGATCCATCCATAATTGAAGGTCATATTGAATGTGAGTCAACAAAGGAATATAATTAATTAACCTGATATAAATCACGTAAATAAGAAAGAACTATAATTCCTAAATATCGAAAAGAAGAAATGGAGCATAACATACAAATCATGCCAGTGGAAGATCTCTGACCCCCCCCCCCCCTTTAGATTTAGCATAATTCAGGCAAAAGCCAGAGACATGACCAAACTATTCCACCAATGCTGTAAAGGCTGGACCAGAGGTATCTAGCTGAAACATGAAATGTGGAAGATCATCAGCACATAGGGACATTTTATGTTCGGAACCATCTACCATGAGGCCTCCAATATATCTAGAATCCCAAATACTACTACTATCAATCATTTCTTTAGCGCTGCTAGTTGTACGCAGCGCTTACACATTATATACAGGTGCTTTGTCCCTAAGGGGCTCACAGTCTAAGTTTTTGTACCTGGAGCAATGGAGGGTTATGTGACTTGCCCAAGGTCACAAGGAACTGCAGTGGGAATTGAACCCATGTTGCCAGAATCAGAGCCTGCTGCACTAGCGCTAGTCTACTCCTCAACTCCACTCCACATTGCACAAATGGTTCAAATGTGTGTTTGAATAATGTTTTCAATTTATAAAAATAAGGGGAGGTTTTTCAGCCTATGATTGAAGAATGGGGAGCATAAAGTAGTTACCCCTGTTTCTAAGGCTTTTCCTACCCCATGAAATTTGATTAATAAGAGCTGATGACCAATATCAGTGGGGGTTTGTGAGATGGTTGGCTAATCACTACAGTGAATTTCATGTATTAAGATTATACAATGAAGAACTCATGACACAAAGTAACAAAATCAGAAAACAAAAGTACAACTTCACACAAACCCCACCCCACACCAAACAGGGACCATGAAAACATCAGTATTGTAAAAAAAAACAAAGCATTAATAAGCTATTTGTACACATCAGCCTTAATTTTACAAAGTTAACTCCCCAAACTCCCACTCCTCACAAAATAAACAGAGCTAACCCTCCCCCCCACTCTACCTTCAGACAAAACAATATCCCTTGTACCCATAAACAAAAAGCCCACTAACAACTCAATCTACTACCCAAATATCCTTCACCAACCCCTCTTAAGTTTCCATTAATTAAAAGAGAAATTTTCCAAGCCCAATTCCACAACCCTCTAACATAGTCCATCCCAAAATTGTGAAGAAACCTTACCAAACTAAAAAGCAACCCACAGCAAAAAACAGATACCACCCAATTTCCATCTCGCTCTTCAAGAACCCTCATTGCTTCCCGGCAGCCCTAGAGAGGAAGGGCCTGCAACTCGGTGATGTGTAATAAAAATAAACCCTAGACCAATGTCCAAGCTCAAAATAGGTAATGAGATTTGATATACTGCTTTTCTGTTGTACAGTCAAAGTGGTTTACAATTATGATGGCAAATAAGAAAAAAAACACCAGACAAGAAGGAGCTCTTACATCATGAATCCTCCACTGCCATGGCTTGTAAAACACCGTTGACAGCCTCTGCATAACTTCTTTGAGAAGGCCCTACTGGAGTAGATTTGCTGTGGAGAGCTGCAGATTTGCGGCCCACCAGGCAACTGTGTAGCGTTGAATGAATGCTTCATCTTTGGCAGGGGTTGAAAAAATTAGTCTCCGCATACCAAGAGATCTGTAGCTTAGCAGGATAAAAGCATGGCTTGTGATATGTTATGTTGAAAGAAAGTGCTTTTAACATCTCTGAAAGCCAAGACTGTAATCTGCCAAGAACATTAGCATTTTGGAAATGAAGATCATGATGTGTTTTACCTCTCTGCAGAAGGAATTCACGATGTCTAAAATTCAATACCTTAAAAAGGATAGTGTGAGAGTGATCAGCCACACCTGCCCGCCGGGCAGGCGCTCTGTGAACGCAATCACTTACCATGTCAGATGGCAAGGACGAAGCAGAGAAAACTTCCCTAAGAAGCGTCAAAGCAAATTCCTCCATTGAGCCCACTTCCATGCCCTCAAGTACTCCAATAAGCTAAATATAGTTGTGGCGAGATCAGAACTCCAGATCCTCAGGATGAGCCAACGCTTTGTGCAAAGTATCTCTAATGCTTGTGGCTTCCTCCTTAAGTCCCCAAGGTCATCCTCAGCGGTTGATACATGCTGTTCCATGTACTTGATGTGCTTCACAGCTTCTTGTAATGCTGAGGCTAGTGAACTGACATCTGTCTGAATTGCAGTGTATTTAGTAGATAATGTCGTGTTACAGTTTCTGATCTCTGCTAGCACCCTATCCAGCATAGCTCCTCAGCTGATGCAAATCTCGAAGAAGCTCCAAGACTGGTATCCTCGTACTCTGGAGGATCTTCAGATGGATTCCCGCCACAGTCATAGTGCATCACGCATTCCACCATGGAAGGCTGGTAGCCATGATTTGCCTTGGACACCATAGATGGTGTCTTAAAATTAAGCTTAGAATCTATTTTACTCATTGTGAAAGTAAAGTTAAGGTAATCCAAACCGTAGGTACACCAATTTTGAAGTTAGAAATCCACCATTAGAAATAATGGGGCTTGGGAGAGCATTGAGGTGTGACTTCCCGTTAGGCAGCCATCTTGGACTCTCCTTTTTCTGGAATTTGTAATATTGAAAAGGTTAGTGGTTTTTGAGTTAGACTAGGCTTAAAAAAAATCCACATATTTAACTTAAAAAATACAGTACAATGCCAGTTATCCGGACTATGCTTGGCAGGGGGGTGGTTTGGGTAATCATTAATCCAGATGGTTGGACAAACCTAATTTTTTTTTAACAGAATTACAAATGGTATTACGTTAAGGTGCATACATACATGGTAACATACATGGAACATAGTATATCTGGAACAGATCATGGTGTGTGTGTATGTGTATATATATATATATATATATATATATATATATATATATATATATATATATATATATCTTGTGTATACATTCATGGTAAAGAGGAATACATTTGCATGATGGTTCCTGAGTAATAAATTGGATTGTAACGTACATTAGGTCACTATAGAGAGACCCTATTCCTCATAAGGTTTAAAGTGGTAGTGCTTGTTAATTAATAACAAAGAGGTTAAGCAGTCATGCGATAAAAGTTCGGTTTTGTATGGATCATGTATAATGTTATTTAGTATTTAGGATGGATGTTTGTGGTATGCCTTCTTGAAAAGATCTGTTTTCAGTAGCCTTCGGAAAATGGTTAGGTCTTGCGTTGTGTTTATGGCCTTCGGTAGTGCATTCCATAGCTGCGTGCAGATGTATGAGAATCTGGTCATGTATGTGGATTTATATTTTAGCCCTTTACAGTTAGGATAGTGGAGATTGAGGAATGTGCGTGATGATCTTTTTGTGTTCCTAGTAGGCAAGTCTATAAGGTCTGACATATAGGTCGGGGCTTCCCCGTAAATGATTTTGTGGACCAGGGTGCAAACTTTGAATGCAATTCATTCTTTTAGTGAAAGCCAGTAGTTTTTCTCTTAGGGGTTTGGCGCTTTCGTATTTCGCTTTCCCAAATATGAGTCTGGCTGCTGTGTTTTGAGTGGTTTGAAGCTTCTTAATGATTTGTTCTTTGCATCCGGCATAAATGGCTTTGCAGTAGTCTAGATGACTTAGTACTATTGATTGAACTAGGCTGCGGAATACTTCCCTTGGGAAGAAAGGTTTGATTCTTTTAAGTTTCCACATTGAGTAGAACATTTTCTTTGCTGTATTTTTCGCAAGGTCTTCGAGTGTAAGGTTTTGGTCAGTTGTGACTCCCAGAATTTTCAGGCTGTCTGAGATCGGGAGTGTGTAGTCTGGGGTGTTTATGGTATTGGGTTTGTTTGTGTTGTATTGTGAGGACAGGATTAGACATTGTGTTTTTTCTGCGTTTAGCTTTAGTTGGAATGTGTCCGCCCAGGAGTTCATTATTCGGAGGCTGTGTGTGATTTTATTTGTGATTTTGGTTATGTCTTGTTTGAATGGGATGTATATCGTGACATCGTCAGCATAGATGTACGGGTTAAGTCCTTGGTTGGATAGCGATTTGGCTAGAGGTGTCATCATTAAGTTAAAAAGGGTTGGTGAGAGCGGTGATCCTTGTGGTACTCCACATTCAGGTTTCCATGGTGTTGACGTTTTTGAGTTTGAGATCCCTTGGTAGGATCTTGCTGTTAAAGAAGCCTTTAAACCATTTTAGTACGTTTCCTCCAATCCCGAAGTAGTCTAGGATGTTCGGGAGTATTTGGTGGCTGACCATGTTGAACGCGCTGGACATATCAAACTGTAGGAGTAATACATTATTTCTAGTTGCAATTAGTTGTTTAAATTTGGTTATGAGAGTGGTTATCACTGTTTCAGTACTATGGTAGGATCGAAATCCCGACTGTGATTCATGTAGTATTGTAAATTTGTTTAGGTAATTGGTTAGTTGTTTGGTTACCATACTTTCCATTAGTTTTACTATCAGGGGGATGGATGCTACTGGTCGATAGTTGGTTGTGTCATTTAATTTTTTCTTCAAGTCTTTGGTTATGGGTGTAAGTAATATATTTCCTTTGTCCTTGGGGGAAAAGACCATGTTGTAGGATGTACTTCAGGTGTGACGTGAGGTCTATTATAAAGCGTTTGGGGGCGAACCTTATTAGGCTACTGGGGCAAGTATCCAGTTTGGAGTGGGTTTTGGAGAATTTGTTGAGTGCTTGAGTGATTTCTTCGGTTAGCAGATCGAAGTCATTCCAGGTGCGGTCTGCTGGGTATTCACCGGGAGTAGGGTCCAGGCAATCCATAAATTTTTCATGATCAGTGCTATTGAGTGGTAATGTGGATCGAAGTTTTATAATTTTCTCATTGAAGTATTTGGCGAGTTGGTCTGCCGATGGGGTGTCTGTGCTGGCTGTGGTAACTGGTGTTGTGTCTATTAGTTTATTCACAAGTTGGTAGAGTTTGTGTGCGTCTTTGTAGTCTGGTCCTATTTTGGTTTTGTAATATGCTCTTTTGGTTTGTCTTATTGTATATTTGTATTTTCTTTGCTTTTGTTTCCAATCTTTGAGTGTTCATTTTTTATTTTTTGCCACGCGTTCGAATCTCCTGACTTGTGTGTTTAAGTTTTTCAGTTCTTCGTTGAACCAAGGTATTGAGCTGTGTCTTCGTGTGGTTCTTGTTTGTAGTGATGCAATTTCATCTAGTATGGTCCTGCATCTGTCGTCCCAGTTTTGGAGATAGTATTTGAAGTCTGTCTGCTGACCATTCATTTTTGTAGATCTGTTGCCAGAATGTAGCAGGATCAATCTGTCCTCTAGTGGTGTAGGTTGTGCATTCTTGCTTGGGTTGCGTATCTTTTATCCGCCATTGTATGGCTGCGTTTAACTTATGGTGGTCTGACCATGGTATGGCCGTCCATTTTGTGTCTGTTAAAGGTTTGAGTTTAAGGATAGTTAGTATGTTAGGAGGTCAATTGTGTGTCCTTTGACATGTGTAGCTTGCATATTAGGCAAGTTAAGGTCCCATAGTTGTAGAAAGTCTTTGCAGTCACGTGTATTGGCTGCATTAGGGTCTTCCAAGTGTAGGTTTATGTCACCTGTTATGAGTAAGTTGGATATGCATGTATTCGATATAAAATCCATGAAGTTTGACTGGCATTCTTGCCAATTCCCTGGTGGTCTATAAAACTAGGAAATGAACGTGTTGAACATTAGTTTTCATTTTCAACAAGAAATGTGAAAACCCCCAAATTACAGTACTGTATTTGTAGTACATTACTGTATTTCTATTTAAAATGGAAGTACACTGTAGTACAGTATTTAAAAGTAAAGTACAGTTTTTGTTGTACATACACTACTGTGCAGTATTTCTATTTAAGAAAAGTAATATTTTAAAGTAAAGCACAGTACAGTATTTGTATATATATTACTGTATTTCTGTTTAATTGCTTCAAGGCTGATTTTCATTTCTGCTGCAAGATCACATAGTCTTTTCAGACAAAAGGAGCTGGGTCACACTTTCTTCCTGCTTTCCAGCCAAGCCATTCCTATATTCAAACATTCAAAGGCTTCTGCATGTGTCGGTCCCACATCAGTATTAACCTGGAGATTATCATCAGTTTCTGATTCTTAGAGTTCCTTGTCCTGTACTGATTCCACGATTTCATCATCTGTTATGATCCGATACCCTGGATCATATAGCGTCACTGCACATCCATTCGTTGACATTCTCAATATCACAATCTGAGCAACCAGGAACCTGTAGAACATCCTTAGCAATGTTTTTAAGGACATCTTCTTCTCCCTCTCCATGTCTTTCTGGTTTGTTTAGAATGATGTTCCATGCATTTTTTTCAGGGTTTGGTTTTTTTTAACCTTATTCCAAGCAATATTTTATATTCAGTTCTCTTGTTCTGTCCCCATATTCATAGATCAAGCAAGTCTCTTTAAACTGGCGTGGGCTTCCAATAAATGTAAACTCAATATCAGGGCTCAAAATCTTCAACATATGCCACAGGTATACAGTCCCATCACTCTGAATCATTGAAAAACTTGTACAAAACTTCTCCATTACTTCATTCCTGTGACATATGTTGAAGATTTCGAGCTCTGGGATTGAGTTTACATACTCATCTTCATGGAGGCAGGGTGCTTGTTTATATTTGTGTTGTGCTCTTTAATTAGGATAGGACAACAAAGTGATGTAATTGTAGTTCTCTTGTGATAGGCTCTTCCTGAGCACCTGTCCCTGTTCCCAATGCCTTGTGGGACTTTTCCTATTGGCTGTCCTTTGTCCTTGTCCTGCCCTTTCTCCAATGAGTGGAAAGGAATCTATTTGCACATATTTGTTATGAACTGTACCTGCTTTAAGCCTTTCAAAAGCTTTGTAACATCATCAAATTTTCACCAGTTTAAAAGTATTTACAGCATCCACTCTTCAGCCAGTATTGAAAGCCACCCCAGCTTATCTCTGCAGTGACAGACGGGGTGAGCTGGTAGAGAACAGACTCCCAGTTCTGTAAGTTATTTTCCTTTGTTTGATTTGCATTAAAGAAGGTTTTGGTTCAAGGGTTCTGAGTCTTCACAGTGATGTTCTATACTCTGGTTTTGTTGACAGTCTAGCTGAGTGTTTGACACTGCACTTTTGCAAGGACTGTACATTTCTTATGAATTGGATCATGCCACATTCATTTTCAATATCATCCAAAATAAGTTTTGTAGCAGTTGTTTCCTTTAAAGTTGTTTCAGTGAAATGATAACTCCTTGATCAATTGGCTGCATTAGGGATGTCACATTTGGTGGCAAAAAAAACCACTTTGAATCTACCTTCCTCTCGCTCTAAGCTTTCCACCTTGGGAACTGAAGGTGCATTGTCCCACAATAAAATGACCTTTCTATCTTTTCCAGTACGAAGCTGAAATCTTTTCACTTCCGGTATGAAGCAAATGTTGTACTAGTTGAAGAAAACCTCACAAGTCATCTCTTTTTTTATTTTTGTTGGTTTCTGTATAACAGCAGAAGGTTATATATATTTTCAATGCATGAGGATTTTTAGGTTTACCAATTAGCAATAACTCCAACTTATGACTACCAACAGTGTGACACATTCTTTGGATGACTTGAAACCAGGAGTGGATTGCTCCTTGCGACTAACCAGTGATTTACTGGGGAGCTATTTCCAATTCAGACCTGTTTCATCTGTATTATAAATACAATCAGGTTCATAGTGCTTGATAAGGTCATTATTCAGTTGTACAAGAGTCATTTAGCTGCTGATAAATTCGCGGAAAGTTTTTCACCATGGATTTCAATTTTAGTGTTCGAAATTTCAAAGCCATCCAGTGCTGGCTTTGAAATCTGAATCCCCCTGAAGTTGCTGATTGAAAAACATTGCCTTTTTGGCTAATAGCAGCCCACAAATTAGATGGCTCAATGATATTTTTTGCAGAAACCAAAGATATAGAGCTTTCTACCTGTTCAATAGGTGATCTTTTCATGGTTTTTCTGAAACATTCCTCTTTTTGAGAACCGAGACATAGTTTACGATAGCATCACTTTGTCTTTTTATGTCAGATATTGTTGTTGTTCCTACACCATATTCTTCTGCCAAATTTTTCCCCGACATACCCCTTTCTTAATTTCTCCACGATGTCAATTTTGTCTTTTAATGACAAAATGTGCCTTTTTCGCTTTGACGCCATTTTAAACACTGCTGCATCCTCGCTCTCACTGTTGTGTGAGTCAGGAGAAAAAGGAAAGGGCAAGGCTTTTCTCTGTTGTTTCCTTGCTCTCATTGACATTTCCTGCAGCAGACAGAGAGGATGAATCACTGGTAAGGTACTGTAGAATGTGATAGATTTAATGGGGGGGGCAGATGCTAGGCCGTTGGCGAAGGAAATGGTGACAGAGGGGTGATGCACTGCTACTGGGTGGTTCTGTTCCCACTCTGGCCCACCCGTATCTGTGCCGGTCCAGATAATTGAACATACGGTTAATCGACATTGTACTGTATTTATTATTCTGCTTGCCTACTCCAAAATTGATTGGGAAGTTTGAAACTAAATGGTTGGGTCCAAAATACAGGTACAGCAGCAATAGTTACTAACAGGATCATAGGTAAGCATAGAAAACACTTCCCTTTTGTTAAATGAACATGTATCTCTTTGGTGAAGCATTGCTGTTTAATACTATTTAATACTAATAAATGGATTAGTGAGGATGCAAGGCATCTACACTGGTGTAATGCAGAAGAATGCCTGAGTACCTCTACATAACATCCCTGTTGTTTCACTATAGGAAACCTCCAGCAAGTCATTTCTCAGTGCCCCAGCATCCTGACTCTGCCTCAGAAGTGTGTGGATGCTACAGTGCGTTTATTGAAGGAGCGTTGCCTTTTCTCAGCACAACAGGTGACTAAGATTCTGCGTACAGCTCCAAATATCTTGCATGAGGTACACCAGGACTTGGAATTTAAGTTCCAGGTGAGAATGAGTGAGAGTACTCTTTTCTTCCACCATGTTTTAAAATTTGTTCATAGGATATAAATACCTTAATCAGATTGTTAGGACCTTATTATTTCTGTACAAGAACATTATTCTTCTCCTAGGAGATATTATTAGTGCTTATTCTACTTTAACTAGCCAAATGTTTGACACCATTTGTTTCATTGCCTTTATTTGCTATAAACTTGTGGAGCACTATTCTAGTAGAACCCCATTTTCTATCCTTTGGCATTTATAGGGCACTCTACTTCTGTATTCAAGTACATAAGTAATGCCACACTGGGAAAAGACCAAGGGTCCATTGAGCCCAGCATCCTGTCCACGACAGCAGCCAATCCAGGCCAAGGGCACCTGGCGAGCTTCCCAAATGTACAAACATTCTATACTTGTTCCTGGAATTTTTCCCAAGTCCATTTAGTAGTGGTTTATGGACTTGTTGTTTAGAAAACCGTCTAACCCCTTTTTAAACTCTGCTAAGCTAACCGCCTTCACCATTATGTTATTAATATCAAAGTTTGGACAATGTTTTGAAATAGAGCATGATGTTATCCGTTTCTTCCATATTCTAAAGATGTTCTGGGCACCTTACAAATTCTGATGGTATTTTAAAATGGCTAAGGATGAATGATTACAAATGAATTTTCAGAAAACAGATTCTGGCCATCTAGAGTCGTCCCACAGTTGTAATATTGGAATAGATAGTGATTAAGAGTGATCAGTCTTGGTTTGCATTGCCTTAGAGTTGTTCTAGATGCTAATTTGACTTTGAAACTACATATTAGAGAGGTGCTAAAAAAATATATATATTTTTTTCTTCAAGCTAAGGCTTTTGTATAGTCTATACTAATTTCTTTAATGTGATGATTTCCATTTAATACTGCATCATTTAGTGTTATCGTCCATGGACTATTGTAATGCTCTCTTAATGGGGTTTTCAGGTGCTATGGTAAGAGCCTTGCAGATGGTTCAAAACTGCAGAGCTCAAATTGTCTCCATTAACAGATCTTACATCTGGCAGGACATTCTCAAGTGCATAGTTTATTGGTGAGATTCCTTTCTTGCAGTTAGTATGTAAGTATAGTACATAGAACAGAGCATGGCACTGTTATAGACCCTTGGTACTGAAACCTCCTTTTTTTGCTCATTTGACATTTATGACAGATGTGCAAGGTTTATGTAAGTCTCTTAAAATTTGGCTGTTTTACTAATTTTTCTTCCATCAGATGCTTTTATATTAAAGGTTATGTGTGAGCTTTATTGCATTTTTAACATATTACTCACGTTAAAGAATTTTGTATTTCTGTTAAGTAGTTTCCCACTGTTCTTGAACTTGTGAAATGGTTGTGTCCATCAACCAGCAGGTGGAGATAGAAAATACTGAGGAGCTGGACTAGATGCCAAAAGAGAGATGTCTGAGTTTTCAGTTCTCTATCTGCAGCAGGTGGATGGACACACTTTTCAGTCTCTGGTTCTGAGTGATTTGCTTCTGGTCCAGTTGGTCAACTGGTCCCCAGTTGAGCTTTGTGGGTAGCTTGGGACTGCAGAGTCTTATCTGGAGGTCTTCCGATCCCTTTCTCTGGTGCCCCACAAATATACTTCTTTCCTTCCTTCACCTCTCCTGTGTTTCTTGTAGAGCTCTCTTTTGGCATCCAGTTCAGCTCCTCAGTATTTCCTATCTCCAGCAGGGTGGATGGACGCAGTTTTCAGTCTCTGGTTCTGAATGATTTGCTGCTGGTCCCCAGTTGAGCTTTGCGGGTGGCTTGGGTCTGCAGAGTCGTATCTGGAGGTCTTCAGACCCCTGTCTTTGGTGCCTCACAAATTTTACTTCTTCCCTCCCTTCACCTCTCCCTTGTTTCTTGTGGCGCTCTTTTGTAGCATGACAGCCTTAACAAAAAAAAAAAAAGGAAAGAGGTTTACAGGAGAGCATGGGACTGAGTATTCATCCTGATCCTTTTTCATCTGGGATAAGACTTGTGGAGACTGTAAGCTTTGGGGGAGCAGCTGGCAGTGGTAAGTTTGACTCAAATGGTAGAGACTATTATAAAGAACAAAATTACAGAGCATATTCAAGAGCATGGATTAATGAGACAAAGCCAACACGAATTCAGTGAAGGGAAATCTTGCCTCACCAATCTATTAGTTTGGGCTGGCTAAGTTTCGTTTCACCGCCGTTGCGGCCGTCTTAGGCTACCCATTTGGGTTTTTCCCTTTTTTTTGTGCCTTTTATTTTTGGCACCATCGACGACATTGGCTTCGCCGCCGATATTTTTCCGTCCATGACATCGAAGATTCCTAGTGGCTTCAAGAAGTGCGGTCACTGCAACCGGGCAATCTCTGGTTCTGATCCACATGCATGGTGTATTCAGTGCCTTGGGCCCGAACATTGCCCAGCTGCCTGTAAATTGTGTCTCAGTCTCAAGAAGCGGATACAAGCGACGAGACAAGCTCCTTCTGTTTGGAGCTCTGCCCGGTACTTCGGCGTCAACAGAGGTACCGAGTTCAGCGGTGAGCAAGCATCGACCTCAGGAATGCAGGTAATGGCTGTCCGCAGACCACTGCACTCTGGGAATAGTGAGCCGTCGAGTGGGTCTCCACGTGTCTCGAAGGCTCCTGCTTCGCAGGCCCATCGGGACCGACCATCTTCGGACCCGACCCCGAGGAGGCGTTTGGATTTGACGTCCTCGTCGGTGCCGATGCCGTGCCTCAGACGAAGGCCAAGAAGCATCGGCACCGGTCTCCTCCTCGACACGGTACCGGGAGCTCCGAGGAGTCGAGGGAATCGGTACCCGAGAAGCATCGACGCCGGGAGGACCGCTCCCCCTCTATTCAGGAGGTGTCGATGGACAGCCCGGTACCGCCTCCTCATCCTTTGCAGGTTCTGCCTCCGACTCCTACACCGGCTTCCCTGCCTTTTCCAGTAGAGACTCTGGACGAGCGCTTCCGAGCTATTCTTCCAGGTTTCCTGGAAGGGCTGATGCGCCAGTCTGTACTGGTACCGACGGTGTTTGCGCCCTCGGTACCGTTGGCAGAAGTGCCAGCTGGCTCCTTGCCTGTGGTGAGGTCCCGACACCAGTATCGCTTGCGGCATCGGCTTCGGCTGCCACCCAGGTCGACTCCCCATCTACGTCGTTGGAGGGAGCTTCATCACCGCCGCCGAGGGAGTCGACTTCTTGACGACACCATTGAGGACATCATTCCTCGGAGTCAAGACGGGCCCGGTTTTGGACTGCTGTTAGGGAGCTTTTGTCCCGACACCAAGGAGGAGGCCTCGTGGGGGGAGGAAGAGGATCCCAGGCATTTCTCATCCAAGGAGTCCTGTGGTCTTCCTTCTGACCCCACTCCCTCTCCTGAAAGAAAGCTATCTTCACCAGAGAGTCTTTCTTTCTCCTCTTTTGTCCGGGAAATGTCTGTGGGCATTCCGTTCCCGGTGGTTACTGAGGATGAGCCCAGGACTGAGATGCTCGGTCCTCGACTATCCTTCACCACCTAAGGAGTCGTCCACGGCTCCTTTGCATAAGGTTCTCAAGAAGACTTTGCTTAGGAACTGGACGAAACCCTTAACTAATCCCACCATCCCTAAGAAGATTGAGTCCCAGTATAGGGTCCATGGAGAACCTGAGTTGATGAGGGCTTAGTTACCTCACGACTCTATGGTTGTGGACTCTGCCCTGAAGAGAGCTGGATGTTCTAGAGATTTTGCCTCGGCGCCCTCGGGGCGAGAATCTAGAACTCTCGACTCCTTTGGGAGGAAGGCCTACCAGTCCTCCATGCTAGTGTCCAAGATCCAGTGGTACCAGTTCTAGACGAGCATCCATATGCGGAACAATGTGAAGCAGCTGGCGGACCTGGTAGATAAGCTCCCTGTGGAGCAAGCCAGGCCTTTTCAGGAGGTGGTCACACAGCTGAAGGCGTGTTGTAAATTCCTGTCCGGGGTGTTTATGACACTTTTGATGTTGCATCCAGGTCTGCTGCTCAAGGTATAGTGATGCGCAGACTCTCAAGTCTGCATGCCTCTGACCTGGAAAGTAGGACCCAGCAGTGGCTTGTGGATGTTTCTTGCCGGGGGGGGGGGGGGGGATAACATTTTTGGCGAGAAGGTCGAGAGGGTTGTAGAACAGCTCAACTAGCGGGTCACCGCCCTCGACAATCTCTCCCACCGGGCGCCTTCAGCATCTACCTCAACTGGTAGACGTTTTTTCAGGGGCAGGAGGAGTGCTCCCTATTCTTATAATAAGCGTAGGTACACTCCACCTGCCCGACAGCCTTCTCAGGCTCAGCCCCAGCGCGCTCATTCTTGTCAACAGCGTGCGCCTAAACAGGCCCCTGCAGCTCCCCAGCAAAAGCAAGAGATGGGCTTTTGACTGGCTCCAGATGAGCATAGCTGTAGTAAACGTGTCCGTGCCGGACGACTTACTAGTTGGGGGGAGGTTAAACTTTTTTCACCAAAGGTGGCCTCTCATAACCTCCGACCAGGGGGTTCTTCAAATAGTCCGGTTAGGATACACCCTCAATTTGGCTTCTACACCGCCAGATTGCCCACCAGGAGCTCAGGCTTTTAGCTCCCAGCACAGGCAGGTACTTGCAGAGGAACTCTCCGCCCTTCTCAGCGCCAATGCAGTCGAGCCCGTTCCATCCAGGCAAGAAGGGCTGGGATTCTATTCCAGGTACTTCCTTGTGCAAAAGAAAACAGGGGGGATGCGTCCCATCCTAGATCTAAGGGCCCTGAACAAATTCCTGGTCCGAGAAAAGTTCAGGATGCTTTCCCTTGGCACCCTTCTTCCCATGATTCAGAAATACGATTGGCTATGCTCTTTGGACTTAAAGAATGCTTACACCCACATTCCAATACTTCCAGCTCACAGGAAGTATCTTCGATTTCGTCTCGGAACGCAACACTTCCAGGATTGTGTGCTGCTTTTTGGCCTGGCCTTGGCACCCCGGGACTTTACAAAATGCCTGGCGGTGGTTGCAGCGTCGCTACGCAGACTGGGAGTGCATGTGTTCCCTTACCTCGACGATTGGCTGTTGAAGAGCACCTCAGAGGCAGGAGCTCTACAGTCCATGCAGATGACTATTCAACTCCTGGAGCTACTCGGGTTTGTTTTAAATTACCCAAAGTCCCATCTCCTACCAGTTCAAAGACTAGAATTCATAGGAGCTCTGTTGGACTCAACGACAGCTCAGGCCTATCTTCCCAAGATGAGGGCAGACAATCTTTTGTCTCTCGTTTCCATGGTCAGTGCGTCTCAACAGGTCACGGCTCGGCAGATGTTGAGAATTCTCAACCACATGGCCTCCACAGTCCATGTGACTCCCGTGGCACGCCTTCATATGAGATTAGTGCTGACGATGGATGCATCTCTCCTGGGGTGGGGAGCGCATGTAGATGGTCTTCACACTCAAGGACTTTGGTCCCTCCAGGAATCAGGTCTCCAGATCAATCTCCTGGAGTTGCGAGGAATCTGGAATGCTCTAAAGGCTTTCAGAGATCGGCTGTCCAACCAAATTATCCAAATTCAGACAGACAACCAGGTTGCCATGTACTGCGTCAACAAGCAGGGGGGCACCGGATCTCACTCCTTGTGTCAGGAAGCTGTCCAGATGTGGCTTTGGGCTTGTCGTTGAGGCATGTTTCTCCAAGCCACATATCTGGCAGGCGTAAACAACAGTCTGGCCGACAGATTGAGCCGGATAATGCAACCTCATGAGTGGTCGCTCAACTCGCGTGTGGTGCGCAAGATCTTCCAAGCGTGGGGCACCCCCTTGGTGGATCTTTTTGCCACTCAGCTCAATCATAGGGTCCCTCAGTTCTGTTCCAGACTACAGGCCCACGACAGACTAGCGACAGATGCTTTTTCTCCTTCATTGGGGGAAGAGCCTTCTGTATGCATATCCTCCCATACCTCTTGTGGGGAAGACTCTGCTGAAACTCAAGCAAGACCAAGGAACCATGATTCTGATTGCTCCTTTCTGGCCGTGTCAGATTTGGTTCCCTCTTCTGAAATTATCCTCCAAAGAACCGTGGAGATTGGAGTGTTTTCCCGACCCTCATAACGCAGAACGAGGGGGCAATTCTGCATCCCAACCTCCAGTCTCTGGCTCTCACGGCCTGGATGTTGAGAGCGTAGAGTTCGTATCCTTGGGTCTCTCCGAGGGTGTCTCCCGAGTCTTGCTTGCTTCCAGGAAAGATTCCACGAAGCGGTGTTATTATTTCAAGTGGAGGAGGTTTGCCGTCTGGTGTGATGGCAAGGCCCTAGATCCTCATTCTTGTCCTACAAAGACCCTGCTTGAATACCTTCTATACTTGTCAGAGTCTGGTCTCAAGACCAACTTCCTTAAGGGTTCATCTTAGTGCAATCAGTGCTTACCATCAGTGTGTAGAAGGTAAGCCTATTCACTTCATGAGAGGTTTGCTTTTGTCAAACCCCCCTGTCAAACATCCAACAGTGTCATGGGATCTCAGCGTCATCCTCTCCCAGCTGATGAAGCCTCCTTTTGAGCCACTGAATTCCTGCCATCTGAAGTACTTGACCTGGAAGGTCATTTTCTTGGTGGCTGTTACTTCAGCTCGTAGAGTCAGTGAGCTTGAAGCCTTGGTAGCCCATGCTCCCTATACTAAATTTCATCACAACAGAGTAGTCCTCCGCACTCACCCTAAGTTCTTGCTGAAGGTGGTGTCAGAGTTCCATATGAGCCAGTCAATTGTCTTGCCAACATTTTTTCCCCGACCTCATACCCGCCCTGCTGAGCGTCAGTTGCACACATTGGACTGCAAGAGAGCATTGGCCTTCTATCTGGAGCGGACAAGCCCATTCAGACAGTCCGCCCAAATGTTTGTATCATTTGATCCCCATAGGAGGGGAGTCTCTGTCGGGAAACACACCATTTCCAATTGGCTAGCAGATTGCATTTCCTTCACTGATCCCCAAGCTGGGCTGACTCTTGAGGGTCATGTCACGGCTCATAATGTTAGAGCCATGGCAGTGTTGGTGGCCCACTTGAAGTCAGCCACTATTGAAGAGATTTGCAAGGTTGCGACGTGGTCTTCAGTCCACACATTCACATCTCATTACTGCCTTCAGCAGGATAGCCAACGCGACAGTCGGTTTGGGCAGTCAGTGCTGCAGAATCTGTTTGGGTATTAGGATCCAACTCCACCCCCCCTAGGCCCATTTTTGTTCTGTTCCAGGCTGCACTATCAGTTAATAGTTTTCTTCGTAGGTCAATCCTTGTTATGTCCTCGCCGTTGCGAGGCCCAGTTGACCTTTCTTTGTTGTTTTGAGTGAGCCTGGGGGCTAGGGATACCCCACATGTGAGAACAAGCAGCCTGCTTGTCCACGGAGAAAGGAAGATACATACCTGTAGCAGGTATTCTCTGAGGACAGCAGGCTGATTGTTCTCACAAACCCGCCCTCCTCCCTTTTGGAGTTGTTCCTTCTTTTCATCTTTGCTTTTTGATCTAACTGATGTCCCCACGCGATGGGCAGGAAGATGGCCGCGCCTGCGCACGACCAAAGGCTCTAGCCAACTTTTGTTGCTAGGAAGATTTCCGGACCTCAGGGCTGCCGTGGACTTCACCCATCAGAACAATCAGCCTGCTGTCCTCAGAGAATACCTGCTACAGGTATGTATCTTCGCAGATCCTACACTTCCCTTTCATCTAACGCTCTAATCTTGCTTAAAGTGGATTGTAATTGAGCAGAAAACCTTCTGGTGATACTTGTAAGAGTGTCAAGGAGAGAAATCGGTTGGGAAGGAATAGAAAGGATCTCGATGGCAGCGAAAGTACAATGGAAAGAAAAGGAGAACAACAAGCCTATTGAGACGAAAATGGCGGAAGCGCAAGGCCAGCAGGGCTCTTCCATATGCTCCGCGTGGACAGCCGAAATAACAGTGGAGGTCACGGCTGCAGTAGAGGCAGCGCTGGATAAGGAACTGCAGGCTCTGTTTGATAGAGCGGAGTCGGTGCATGAAAGGCTGGATGGATTTCATCTTGACCTGGATCACATGCAGCAGAGGATTAGCGGCATCGAGGACCGCATGGAAGAGGCCGCGGGGCCAATGGCGGCCATGCATTAAAAAATGGAGGAGCTGGAACAGAAACTAGATGACCTGGAGATTAGGTCAAGACGAAACAACCTGAGACTTATCGGCTTACCAGAACATCTCAAAGAAGCAGAATTGGCGGAGTATCTGGAGCGCCCGCTCCTGCAGGCGCTGAAACTTAATAATTTACAGGAGCCCTTACGCATTGAGAGGGCACACTGGATAGGTCCGAAAAGAGCAGCTAGGGACAAACCGAGAGCAGTGATCTTGAGAATTTTACACTATGGACATAAGCAGGTGATCATGAAAGCAATACAATTCGGACAACAGCATGATGGCACAAAGGTTTTATGCTTTCAGGATTATTCGTCGAGAATGGCAGCGGCGAGAAGGGCTTTCGCGCCCATTTGTGCAGAGTTGTACAAACGGAAAATTAAATTTGCACTGATGTATCCAGCGAAGCTGAGAATAATCCAAGATGGCACAGAAAAAAATATGGAGACCGTGGAACTGGCTAGAGACTTTATTAAAACTTTACCTCCTAAGGCAGCTGTCACGTCTCTCGTGGAACCTCGGAGTTAGTGAGCCCTTGGACCACTGCCGCGGGGCGGCAGCAGCAGGAGAATCACCCAAACACAGACAAGGCAGAACAGACATACCAGCAAACCCAGGACTGGAACTACCAGGCGGAGACTGCAGCCGAGGCAACTCAAGCTGGAGCAAGCAGGACAAGAATTCAGCCCAAACTTCACCTGCACTTGACCACCGTTCCTCAGGAGTTGAGCCCCTGGGTGCAGGCGGCCGACAGGACTTACCGGACAGGGCTGGAGGCGGTTGGGAGGCGGGGCTAGTGCTGGGCAGACTTATACGGTCTGTGCCCCGACAATCGCAGATACAAATCAATGTAAGGTATACACAAAAAGTAGCACATGTGAAATTATCTTGTTGGGCAGACTGGATCGACCGTGCAGGTCTTTTTCTGCCGTCATCTACTATGTTACTGCTTGTCTATATAAATACTGAGGAGCTGGACTGGATGCCAAGAGAGATGTCTCAGCTCAGTTTTCAGTTCTCTATCTCCACCTGCTGGTTGATGGGTACAACTATTCCACAAGTTCTGGAATAGTGGGAAGGATTAATGGAAAGAATATTATCAGGTAAGACCTAATTTCTCCTTAAGCGTTTTTATTGTTTGTGGTATGATGTCTGATTGATTTATTGTAAACCACTGAAAACATTGTGCTCCAAAGTATATAAACAGCTTTTAATTAAAAAAAAATTGAAATAATTTGAATTATAGGGAGAATGTGAACACTAAGTGAGCCTTGCAGTCTGTCAATTTTCATGAAATTTAAGTTCCATGAAATATAAATGTAGGTTTGTTCCAATTGCTGCGGCATAATCAGATGATAATATAGGAGTGGTATAATACTGGTGTGTTTGTATAATGCTATGCTCCTTGTTATGAGAATGTAAAGAAGGATAGAAATATGTGTATGTATTGTGATTGTGATGTGGGCTTTTCCCCCATTCTCCTTGAAATAATTTATTGATCGTTTTTGCAAGAAAGTTGAGTGTATGTTGCCAGAGAATGTGGTAAAGGCGGTTAGCTAAGCGGGGTTTTAAAAAGGTTTGGCCTGCTTCCTAAAGGAAAAGTCCATAGACCATTATTAAAATGGACTTGGGGAAAATCCACTGCTTATTTCTGGGATAAGCAGCATAAAATGTTTTGTACTTTTTTGGGATCTTTTCAGGTACTTGTGACCTGGATTGGCCACTGTTAGAAACAGGATGCTGGGCTTGATGGACCTTTGGTCTGTCCCAGTAAGGCAATACTTGTGTACTTCTAGCATATGGAAAACTGAATTTTTTTTTCACTCAGTTTTTTTTCCTTTTCTCTCTTTTTATCTGTAGTATGCCTACTTCAGAATGGGAATCAAACAGCAGGAAGCTGTCAAATCTCGCCTTTTTTCTACCACTTTAACAGAAATTAAGAACAGGCATATTTTCCTGGAGCGCCTTGGTCGATATCAAACACCTGATAAAAAGGGTCAGACTCAGATCTGTAATCCTAAACTCAATGATATTATTGGAGTCTCTGAGGATGTTTTCTTGACAAAGATAGCCCAGTCCTCAGCCAAGGAATACCAAGTCTTTAAGAAGCTGTTGGCCCTTGAAGAGGAGGAGGAAGAAGAGGATGGCTCTGATGGAACATCAGGAGATGAAGAAACTGACTCTGAATATGAAGACTCTTATGATGAACCATAGAAAGGGGTGCAACAGGGGGACATCCCTAGAGGGGGGCGTGACAAGATGGCGACCTGAGCGTTTGTGGATCGAGCAGCTGAATTTGTTGGCAGCCTTTTTTTTTTCTTTTTTTCTTACCTCTTCGTTGAAAATGCCCCACACAAAAGGAAGGGGATAGTTAAGGGCCAGACGCCAATGGTCCGAACTTCCTCCCCGACTCAACAAATGCTGGACCGTTTCACAACGCCTATTCTCATATTAAGGACTAGCGATGCCGGCTTGGGAGCCATTGGAGGAGCTATGGCTCCCTCGGAATGGGAGACATCACTTTCGCCGCCCGATAATCATCCTCCGCCTCCAGCGATCGGAGGGCAGAGCGAGGAGGGTTAGTCTACTACGGAAGGCGTGTTAGACCAAACCTCGGCTGGCGCTAATTCCCCCCTTAACGCGGAAGGAACATCTTTGGAGGGGAATCCTCCAGCAGAGATTACACTGCAGGTGATATGGAAGACTTTACAGGGTTTAAGCCAGACGGTAACGAAATCAGCTCAGGAAACTTCACAATTAGTAAGTAAAATTGATTTACTAACTCCTTTGAGAAAACTAAGCAAGAAGCAAAATTACAAACTGACATACTCCAGCAAGAAGTAAAATCTTTAAAATCTGTTACTGAGACCTTGGTAACAGATAAAATGGTAATGCACAGGAAAATAGAACATTTTGAAAATTTCAATTGAAGATTGAACCTCAGAGTATTAAATTTTCCATGGATTAAAGAAATGAGTCCTACTGAAATGTTCAAGAAGTACCTACAAGATATTTTACTATACCCAGATTCAGCTATTCCTCCTTTAAATAGAATATTTTATTTACCAATTCCTCAGCAAGCTGAACCAGGTGATGGTGAAAAAAGTAAATTGAGGAATTTACCATTGGACTACCAAGATCAGTTGGACATTTCACTAATATTAGAGACATCTTTATCTCAGATTGACTACCGTAGAACTCTTTTGATATCATTTGTTTTTGAGCAGGATATGAATGCAGTTTTGAAGCTGTATTTTAAAAATGCTTTAAAAACTTTTTGTGGTCAAAGAGTGTGGGTATATCCGGATGTTTGTAAAACAACTCAAGATAGGAGAAAGAAATTTTTGTTGTATAGAGAAGAGACCCGAGAGTTGGGGACAACATATTTATTGGCCTACCCATGTAAATGTCTGGTCAAATACTTGGGGGTAAAATACACGTTTTTGAACCAGAACATCTTAAAGCATTTCTAGAAATGAAAAAATTAGCCATTAAACCCGCAGAGTAAGAAATATCATCTGATTATCAAAGTTATGAAGGGAAGATAAGGTCAGGCCATATACGTACTTTTCTTTTTTTTTTCCTTTTTGAGATCTCCTATTATCTGAATCACTCCTCCCCCATTGACTGAATTGTGGTCTAATCAATTGTATAACTTGTTTTTTCCTTCTAGGTTTAATGAATGTACTTGTAACTTTTAATAGCATGACTAATTTTGTTTTATTGAACTATTCAAGTTATACAATGTCTTTCAAATTGCATGTTTACATGTAATAAAAAAAAGAAAGAAAGAGGTGCAACATAATCCTGGAATGGACTAACAGAACCTTTTATCAGCCATGTGTTAGTGGTCTTAGAATTCTAACTTGAATTCCTGTTCCTTAAAATCCGCTGATAGTAAATAAGAAGTGGTTAGAGTATGGGCTTCCCAGACCTGTCCTTGTTCCACTTCAGCTGGCTTGGTTTTCAGGATATCCACAGTAGTGAACAGGCATAAGATAAACTTAAACCCATTGGTATATTCAGATTTTATCTTATGCATATTTATTTTGGATATTCTGAAAATCTGACTGGCTGTGAGCAGGTTTTTGAAGCCCTGTGCTGGAGTCAACCTGTTAAGGGAAGAGTGGAGCCAAGGATCATCCACGTTCTGCATAGAATAATGCAGTTCATAAAATCTGTTGAATACTTTCATGACCAAGTAGATTCCTCCAGCTCCTATGGCACTTCAGCTCAGTTGGAACCAGGGATGGGATTCTGGTACCATAAGCCTTCCTTCATAACTAGAGATTTTTCCTTATAAGACATGTTTCTCCTTTCAACAGTCCACTCATTGCAGCAACAATCCCTGGCTGGGGACTCTGCATGATGTTTTTTTCATGGCCCATTGTGGAGTTCAGAAGCTGGCTACTGGGTGTCGTCCTTCAACAGTGAGAATGATACTTAAAATTGATGGATATTTAAAAATTTTCCATTATGGAGCTAATGGTCATTTATGTTGTGGAAGATAGAGGGCAACTATTGAATGAATTTTATACATAAAAATAGGGCTTCTGAAAACTGCCCAGCATCTGTGTTCATGTAGTATATACATGCTTACTGAGGAGGCATTCCTAGGGGCAGGGTTGGGAGAGAGCACACTTAAATGCATATCAAGTTTTCATTAGGTGTAAGTTGGTTGCATACTTTTTCTGATTTAGTCTTCAAAGAGTTGGTTGCATACTTTTTCTGATTTAGTCTTCAAAGAGTTGGTTGCATACTTTTTCTGATTTAGTCTTCAAAGGGAAATTTGGAAAGTCTACAGATAGAAAGTATCTTTCGACTTTCACACATATGTACTTTGTTTGAAAGTTGCACATGTTATCTGGGACTAATTCAAGAGAAGTCTTGTGCTCTGAGTTGTAAGACTCCATTTGCTGCTGAGTCTTTGTGTACCTTTGATTCATTTTATTTTTTTTTTGTGCTTCCAGGTTTGGAATTTATAGATTTTTGCCTTGACTTTTAACACGTCACATTGTATCTTCTTTGTGCCTGTTTGTAGATGTACTTTGGTTTGGAAAGTGCTTTTAATCAGGGATTCTCAACCTGGTCCTTGGGACATGTCCCGTCACTGTGATTTTGAATGTGTAAGAGAGATGCATATCTGTCTCGTGCTGTTTTCCATTATGCTTATTCTGAAAACCCAGCTAGCTGGAGGTGTCCCAAAAATTGGACTGAGAATTGCTGACCTAATCTTATAAATCAAACAAAGGAAAAAAAATTGTGATGACCTTATCCCATTACAGTGTGATCAAAGATTTTGGATAATAAACAGAGCCTGCTAAGATCTTATATTTCATGATGCAGCAATTTAGATCTTTTTTTTTATATATTTTTTTGGGTGTATTGTACCTTACCGTGTTCTCATATGATATTTTGGGTTATCTAAGCATATTTTGAAAAATGCAGTAGTACCCGTTGTTGAGGGTCCCTTTGTCTGCACACATGTGGCCAAACACATTAAGTGGGTAGGAGTAGGGGATAGAGGGGCACCCAGGCCCTACGCCCAAGAATTCTGCCCCCCCTCCCAATGTACCCTTCCTCATTGACATAATTTTTAAAATGTTAGGGCTGGTCCAGGCAGGAGCCATATGTCAAGACACATAGTGCTGTCTGCTCATGTTCTTCTGCTGAACCCTACTCCTTCCTGGCTTCCATATGGAACAAACAGCCTGGCTGAGGAATGTAAGCTGAGTTAACCTGTATGTTTTAATAGACTATTCTACCACCGTTTCTTTCCATGGGGATGGGGAGGTAGTGGCAGGAAAGCACACCAACACCTTTGTGCCATGGTAAGTGTGCAAGTATCTAACTAAAGTCTGTGGCCATGTCCCTTTCTAAGGCACCTACATTTAGGCATCTGGTGATTTAAGGCATCTAAGTTTGTGCTCGGAGCTAACAAAATTTGTTTAGGCACCTAGACTTTTGTGAAAATCAAATTACCAGTGTCCTGATGGAGGTTAATAATACCCTTGGCACTGAAATCGTAGTGATCCAGTGCCAACTGATGGGAGCAGGCGTCATGTACACATGTCAGAGGTATGGTTGCAAAAAAAAAAAAATAGCTCTGTGTCTATCTTGCTGTGAGTGATAGAAACCAGGAGGCCAAAAGAATCTTATGGATTTTGTAGATAGCTCTTAAGATAGAAATACTTGGCAAAAAATAATTAGATGGCATTGTCTTTGTGAAGAACCAGAGCCTTGCCTGCAGAAATGTAAAAAAAAAAAGAAACGTGATGTGAAAAAGTACCCCCCTCCTGATTTCCCCAATTATTGCATATGTGTCATACTGAAGGGAACCTGAATCAGCACATAAACACATTTTTAAATTATTACATCATTTATTTAAGAAACACAGGGCCTCTTCTACTAAACCGCACTAGTGATTCCTGACATGGCAAATACACTGCAACCCATTCATTTTGAATGGGCTGTGTCGCATTTGCCTTGTGGGAATTGCTAACACGGTTTATTAAAAGACCCAAAGTTATATTCACCCATATCACCAATGTGAAAAGTAACTGCCCCCTTAGTAATTCAATTAACCAGTTGACCAAATTTAATTGATTAGATTCAACCCTGTTGAATCTAAACTTCACGATATATTGAACCTTATCATGAGAGTAAAGTAGTCACCATACAGTTTCTACAAGAACACTGTTACAATCAAAGGAAATTCCAGCATAGATGAGAAAAAAAAAGTTTGTGAAATACAGCAGTCGGGAAAAGGTTACAAAGCCATTTCTAAAGCTCTGGGACTCCACCAAACTACAGCAAGAGTTGTTATCTCCAGATGGAGAAGACTTGGAACAGTGGTGAATCTCCACAGGAGTGGCTGGCTTGCCAAACTTACGCAAAGGGTGCAGTGACAACTCATCCAGGAAATCACAAAACTTCCCAGAAGAACATCCAAAGAACTGCAGGCCCCTCTGACTTCGGCTAAGGTGAGTGCTTTTGATTTCACAATAAGAAAGAAATGGGGCAAAATGAGATCATGGGAGAGCAGCAAGGCAGAAGCTACTGTTATCCAAAAGTAACTTCTACTACTTGTCTCACATTTGCAAAAACACACCTTGATGATCCCCGAGCCTTTTGTGATAAGGTTCTGTAGGGCTAATAAGGTGATTAGCTATTCTCCGAGGACAAGCAGGCTGCTTGTTCGTACTGATGGGTGACGTCCACGGCAGCCCCCTCCAACTGGAAACTTCACTAGCAAAGGCCTTTGCTAGTCCTCGCGCGCCGATGCGCACCGCGCATGAGCGGCCGTCTTCCCGCCCGAACCGGCTCGTGTTCGTCAGTCTTCTTTTGTCTGCGCTCGGGACGGTCGTGTTTTGCAACTGTTTCGTGCCCCTCAAGTTGACCCTCGCGCGTCTTCGCGATTTTCGCTAAAAAAAAAAAAAAAAGAGACCGATCTGGTCTTTACCCTTTTCCCGTGTTTCCAGCTTTTTTCCCGAGTAAGTTTCCTTTCGCTTTCGGGACCGGCCTATTTGGCCTCGATTCGGGTTTTTCTCCCTTCTTTTTGGTGCCTTTCGTCATCATCGCGAATTTTGATTTCGCCGGCGTGATTTTTCCGCCCATGTCATCGAAGTCTTCCAGCGGCTTCAAGAAGTGCACCCAGTGCGCCCGGGTAATCTCACTCACTGATAGGCACGCTTCGTGTCTGGGGGCTGGGCACCGCCCGCAGGCCTGCAGTCTTTGTGCTCTTTTGAAAAAGAGGACTCAGGTAGCGAGATTGGCCCAGTGGAACGCATTGTTCTCGGGCTCTTCGACGACAACAGCACGGGCATCGAGTGCATCGACGTCGACAGCATCGAAGTCTTGAACCTCGGCATCGACTGCATCGAGGCCTCTTCCTCCGGCATCGTCGGTACCAAGACATCGAAAGGCTGCGTCGACGTCGGTGGTACCGGGACCTCCTGATGTCGTCGGATGGTGGTGCTTTGTCTGGAGTGCAGGTGAGGGCTGTCCATTCCCCTGCTGGTGGCGGTGAGCCTTCGGGTAGGTCTCACCCTGCCCTGAGGGCTCCTGCGGTACAGCCCCCCCCCCCCCCCCCCCCGAGATCGACCTTCGGCCTCGGCCCCGAGGAAGCGACGGTTGGATTCTACGTCCTCCTCGTCGGTACCGAGAAGCTCCTGTGACATGCTTCGCTTGAAGAAGTCAAAGAAGCATCGTCACCGGTCTCCTTCCCATCTCGGTACCAAGAGCTGTGGGTCGCCGAGGCAGTCGGCACCCATTAGGCATCGGCACCGGGAGGACCGCTCACCCTCTGTTCAGGAGGTGTCGATGCGCTCCCCCTTGGACAGCCCGGAACCTCCTCCACGCCCGGAACAGACTCTGACATCGACGCCTGCATCGGCTTCTCAGTCTTTTTCCACAGCCGCTCTGCACGAGAGTCTCCGGGCCGTTCTTCCAGAGATTCTGGGAGAGCTGTTGCGCCCTTCCCCTCCGGTACCGGGGGTGCTTGCGCCTCTGGTACCGTTGAGTGAGGCGACGGCTGGCCCCTTGCCCGAGGTGAGGTCTCTGGCTACGGCCGCCTCCCAGGCAGACTCCCCGACGACGTCGGTGGAGGGAGATTTGCCGATGCTCGCGAGGGAGTCCACCTCTCGACGCTCCTACCGTGGCCGTGTTTCCACGGAGTCGAGTCCGGCACGGCTTTAGACGCAGGTTCGTGAACTTGGGTCTGATACTGATGGTGAGGCCTTGTGGGAGGAGGAGGAGGACATCAGATATTTCTCTGACGGGGAGTCTGATGGCCTTCCTTCTGACCCCACTCCCTCCCCTGAAAGGCAGCTTTCTCCTCCCGAGAGTCTGTCTTTCGCGGCCTTTGTCCGGGAGATGTCTACAGCCATCCCCTTCCTGGTGGTTGTGGAGGATGAGCCCAGGGCTGAAATGTTTGAGCTCTTGGACTATCCTTCTCCACCTAAGGAAGCGTCCACAGTACCCATGCATCATGTCCTAAAAAAGACATTGCTGGCGAACTGGACCAAGCCACTAACTAATCCCCACATTCCCAAGAAGATCGAATCCCAGTATCGGATCCATGGGGACCCAGAGCTGATGCGCACTCAGTTGCCTCACGACTCTGGTGTGGTGGATCTGGCCCTAAAGATGGCTAAGAGTTCTAGAGAACATACTTCGGCGCCCCCAGGCAAAGACTCCAGAACCTTATACTCCTTTGGGAGGAAGGCCTATCATTCCTCTATGCTCGTGGCCAAGATTCAGTCCAACCAGTTCTAGACGAGCATCCATATGCGGAACAATGTGCGACAGTTGGTGGACTTGGTGGACAAGCTCCCTCCTGAGCAAGCCAAGCCGTTTCAGGAGGTGGTCAGGCAGCTGAAGGCGTGCAGAAAATTCCTGGCCAGAGGGGTATATGATACCTTTGATGTTGCATCCAGGGCTGCTGCTTAAGGTGTGGTGATGCGCAGACTCTCATGGCTGCGTGCCTCCGACCTGGAGAATAGGATCCAGAAGCGGATTGCGGACTCCCCTTGCCGAGTGGACAACATTTTTGGAGAAAAAGTTGAACAGGTGGTAGAACAGCTCCACCAGCGGGATAACGCTTTCGACAAATTCTCCCGCCAGCAGCCTTCAGCATCTACCTCCTCAGGTAGACGTTTCTATGGGGGAAGGAGGGCTGTTCCCTACTCTTCTGGTAAGCTTAGGTACAATCCTCCATCTCGCCAGCCTGCGGCCCAGGCTAAGCCCCAGCGTGCTCGCTCTCGTCAGCAGCGTGCGCCTCAGCAAGGCCCTGCGGCTCCCCAGCAAAAGCAGGGGACGAGCTTTTGACTGGCTCCAGCAGAGCATAGCCGACATCAACGTATCCGTGCCGGGCAATCTACCGGTCGGGGGGAGGTTGAAAGTTTTTCACCAAAGGTGGCCTCTCATAACCTCCGACCATTGGGTTCTGCAAATAGTCCGGCAAGGATACACCCTCAATTTGGCCTCGAAGCCTCCAAATTGCCCACCGGGAGCTCAGTCTTACAGCTTCCAGCACAAGCAGGTACTTGCAGAGGAACTCTCCGCCCTTCTCAGCGCCAATGCAGTCGAGCCCGTGCCATCCAGGCAAGAAGGGCTGGGATTCTATTCCAGGTACTTCCTTGTGGAAAAGAAAACGGGGGATGCGTCCCATCCTAGACCTAAGGGCCCTGAACAAATATCTGGTCAAGGAAAAGTTCAGGATGCTTTCCCTGGGCACCCTTCTACCCATGATTCAGGAAAACGATTGGCTATGCTCTCTGGACTTGAAGGACGCCTACACACACATCCCGATATTGCCAGCTCACAGGCAGTATCTGCGATTTCAGCTGGGCACACGTCACTTTCAGTATTGTGTGCTACCCTTTGGGCTCGCCTCTGCGCCCAGGGTGTTCACGAAGTGCCTAGCTGTAGTAGCAGCAGCGCTTAGCAGACTGGGAGTGCACGTGTTCCCTTATCTAGACGATTGGCTGGTGAAGAACACATCCGAGGCAGGAGCTCTACAGTCCATGCAGATGACTATTCAACTCCTGGAGCTACTGGGGTTTGTGATAAATTATCCAAAGTCCCATCTTCTCCCAGTACAGAGACTCGAATTTATAGGAGCTCTGCTGGATTCTCGGACGGCTCGTGCCTATCTTCCGGAGACAAGGGCCAACAATCTGTTGTCCCTTGTCTACCAGGTACAAGCGTCCCAGCAGATTACAGCTCGGCAGATGTTGAGATTGCTTGGCCACATGGCCTCCACAGTTCATGTGACTCTCATGGCTCGTCTTCACATGCGATCTGCTCAATGGACCCTAGCTTCCCAGTGGTTTCAGGCTGCTGGGGATCTAGAGGACGTGATCCACCTGTCCACGAGTTTTCTCGAATCCCTGTATTGGTGGACGATTTGGTACAATTTGACTCTGGGACGCCCTTTCCAAATTCCTCAGCCACAAAAAGTGCTGACTACGGATGCGTCTCTCCTGGGGTGGGGAGCTCATGTCGATGGGCTTCACACCCAGGGAAGCTGATCCCTCCAGGAACGCGATCTACAGATCAATCTCCTGGAGTTACGAGCGGTCTGGAACGCTCTGAAGGCTTTCAGAGATCGGCTGTCCCACCAAATTATCCAAATTCAGACAGACAACCAGGTTGCCATGTATTACATCAACAAGCAGGGGGGCACCGGATCTCGCCCCCTGTGTCAGGAAGCCATCAGCATGTGGCTGTGGGCTCGCCGTTACGGCATGGTGCTCCAAGCCACATATCTGGCAGGCGTAAACAACAGTCTGGCCGACAGGTTGAGCAGAATTATGCAACCTCACAAGTGGTCGCTCAACTCCAGAGTAGTGCGCCAGATCTTCCAGGAGTGGGGCACCCCCTTGGTAGATCTCTTTGCATCTCGAGCCAACCACAAGGTCCCTCAGTTCTGTTCCAGACTTCAGGCCCACGGCAGACTGGCATCGGATGCCTTCCTCCTGGATTGTGGGAAAGGCCTGCTGTATGCTTATCCTCCCATACCTCTGGTGGGGAAGACTTTGTTGAAACTCAAGCAAGATCGAGGCACCATGATTCTGATTGCTCCTTTTTGGCCGCGTCAGATCTGGTTCCCTCTCCTTCTGGAGTTGTCCTCCGAAGAACCGTGGAGATTGGAGTGTTTTCCGACCCTCATCACACAGAACGAAGGGGCGCTTCTGCATCCCAACCTCCAGTCTCTGGCTCTCACGGCCTGGATGTTGAGAGCGTAGACTTTGCCTCTTTGGGCCTGTCGGAGGGTGTCTCCCGGGTCTTGCTTGCTTCCAGAAAAGACTCCACTAAGAGGAGTTACTTCTTTTTATGGAGGAGGTTTGCCGTCTGGTGTGACAGCAAGGCCTTAGATCCTCGCTCCTGTCCTACACAGACCCTGCTTAAATACCTTCTGCACTTGTCTGAGTCTGGTCTCAAGACCAACTCTGTAAGGGTTCACCTTAGCGCAATCAGTGCATACCATTACCGTGTGGAAGGTAAGCCGATCTCAGGACAGCCTTTAGTTGTTCGCGTCATGAGAGGTTTGCTTCTGTCAAAGCCCCCCGTCAAACCTCCTACAGTGTCATGGGATCTCAATGTCGTTCTCACCCAGCTGATGAAACCTCCTTTTGAGCCACTGAACTCCTGCCATCTGAAGTACTTGACCTGGAAGGTCATTTTCTTGGTGGCAGTTACTTCAGCTCGTAGAGTCAGTGAGCTTCAGGCCCTGGTAGCCCAGGCCCCTTACACCAGATTTCATCATAATAGAGTAGTCCTCCGCACTCACCCTAAGTTCTTGCCGAAGGTAGTCAGTCAGTTGTCTTGCCAACATTCTTTCCCCGTCCTCATTCCTGCCCTGCTGAACGTCAGCTGCACACATTGGACTGCAAAAGAGCATTGGCCTTCTATCTGGAGCGGACACAGCCCAACAGACAGTCCGCCCAATTGTTTGTTTCTTTTGATCCCAACAGGAGGGGAGTGGCTGTGGGGAAACGCACCATTTCAAATTGGCTAGCAGATTGCATTTCCTTCACTTACGCCCAGGCTGGGCTGGCTCTTGAGGGTCATGTCACGGCTCACAGTGTTAGAGCCATGGCAGCGTCAGTGGCCCACTTGAAGTCCGCCACTATTGAAGAGATCTGCAAAGCTGCGACGTGGTCATCTGTCCACACATTCACATCTTATTACTGCCTGCAGCAGGATACCCGACGCGACAGTCGGTTTGGGCAGTCAGTGCTTCAGAATCTGTTCGGGGTTTAGAATCCAACTCCACCCCCCTAGGCCCATGTTTATTCTGTTCCAGGCTACACTCTCAGTTAGTTGGATAAGTTGTTAGGTCAATCTCAGTTATGTCCTCGCCGTTGCGAGGCCCAATTGACAATGTTTGTTGTTTTGAGTGAGCCTGGGGGCTAGGGATACCCCATCAGTGAGAACAAGCAGCCTGCTTGTCCTCGGAGAAAGCGAATGCTACATACCTGTAGAAGGTATTCTCCGAGGACAGCAGGCTGATTGTTCTCACAAACCCGCCCGCCTCCCCTTTGGAGTTGTGTCTTCCCTTGTCTTTGTCTTGCTACATATGGGACTGACGAACACGAGCCGGTTCGGGCGGGAAGACAGCCGCGCATGCGCGGTGCGTATGGGCGCGCGAGGACTAGCAAAGGCCTTTGCTAGTGAAGTTTCCGGTTGGAGGTGGCTGCCGTGGACATCACCCATCAGTGAGAACAATCAGCCTGCTGTCCTCGGAGAATACCTTCTAAAGGTATGTAGCATTCGCTTTAAGTAAATCTCACACACACACACTTTTTTATATTATTAATAAATTGGAATGTATTATTTGTTGCGCTTTGGTCAGTAATTCTGACTCGGTGTTCAGCCAGTGTTTTTCCCAGCGCTGTTCCCTACAGCGCCAGAGTTCTGTGCATCGGGTCCTGGGTCAGAACCTTTTGGCATGTGGTCTTAGGTTACCACCAGTCTTGGGAATTATTATTAGTTGCACTGATATTGTTCCCTTACAGTTCTACCATGTACTGGTTAGTCTTTCTACTAAGTTTTCCTTATTGCTTTGCTATATATACGACTCTGATGGAACATCAGGGGATGAAGAAACTGAGTCTGACTGAAGACTCTGATGATGAACCACAGAAAGAGTACCACAGGGATTGGTCCCAGAGCTGGCTCTTTTTAACATCTTTGTGAGTGATACTGCGGAAAGGCTGTCTGGTAAGGTTTGTTTCTTTGAGGACTCTGCAATAGGGTGAATGACATGAGGAACGGCCTAGCGAACTTGAGGAATGGTCCAATATTTGCCAAAGAAGATTTAATGCTATAAAATGCAGGGTCATGCACTTGGTCACAGGAATCCGAGGGAACAGTACAATATAGGGAGTGGTGACATGCTTCTGTGTACAAAGGAAGAGTGGGACTTGGGTGTTATTGTTTCTGATGACAAAGTTTCCAAACAGGTAGAAAAGGTGACGATCATAGTCAGAAGGATGCTTGGGTACATAAGGAGAGGGATGACCAGCAAGAACAAAGAGGTGATAGTGCCCTTGTATAAGTCTCTGGTGAGGCCCCATTTAGAGTACTGTGTGCAATTCTGGAGAACGCACCTATGGAAGGATATAAACAGGGTGGAGTCAGTCCAGAGGGTGGCTACAAAATTGGTAAGTGGTCTTGGACATAAAATATATAGAGATAGGGTTATGAACCTCAACATGTATATTCTGGAAGAGAGGAGATATGATAGAGACATTTAAATATCTCGGGGGCATTAATGTACAAGAAGTGAGCCTTTTTCAAATGAAGGAAAACTCTGGAATGAGGGGGCATACGATGAAGTTAAGAGGAATCTAGGAGCGTATTCATTCATGGAAAGGGTGGTGGAAGCGTGGACTGGCCTCCCGGTGGAGGTCATGGAGATGAGGTCTGTGTCAGAATTTAAGAAAGTGTGGGCAGGCACGTGAGATCCCTTGGGAAAAGGAAGTTAGTGATTACAGGGAATGGGCAGACTGGATGGGCCATTTGTCCTTTATCTGCCATCATGTTTCTATGGTATGACCAATCAGGAGATTGTTGTCTGAGATTGGATGGTGTGTATTATTTATCACTAGACTAGAAGTTTGGTCTTTAATTTAATCAGAAGGTTGAAGCCCAAGTTTTCAATGTATCCAGGCCTAATCATATTTTTATTCTATTAATATCCCCTACAAAGGGAATATATATCTTTACATCATTTGTATTATGTAAGACTTGAAGCCACACTTTTCAAACTTTCTTCCCAAAGGCACCATCAGGATATTGAATAGTATTGGAGAAAGTGGGGCGCCTTGAGGTACTCCACACTTTTGTGACCTGGGAGGAGTAATGACATTGGACATCTTGACCTGATATGATCTCAAGATGAGGAAACCTCTGAACCATCTTAGTATGATGGCTCCTATCTCAATGCTGTCCATCAGATAAAGTAACCCAACTTGTTCTTCCCCCACAACCACAGGTAAATAGCCCATCAACTGGTCAGGCTGTAATATCTGGATAGAATCATGTCCACATTGATAAGGGAGATTGGGCGATAATGATCCATCAGCTCTTAAATCCAACTGTATTGGCATGGTGAGGGAAAGAACCTTGTTCTATCTCAGCTGAATAATAGTCACATAATGGGCCTAATACCTGTGACTGTAGGCGTTCTTATAACTCACATGAGAACCCATCTGGCCCAAGGGCAGTAAAAGAGTTCATTGCCTTTATTGCTTTCTGTGGTTCTTTGGCCTGAAATGGCGTATTCAAAGAAGCAATTGCATCTTGTGATAGTTTTGGGAGCTCAGAGTTGATCAAATAAGCCATTATCTCATCCCTGTTTGGTGCAAATGCCTGAATGTGTAGCTGCTGAAAATGGTCTCAGAAACATGTCTGCCCTGCTCAGTGCGTCATGTGGTCTCCTGATAATAAAAATTAAGAAAATGTGATGAATGATTTAAACAAAATCTAGATGAATTTAGAAAGGATATTAAAAAGGTGAAATATGAGAAATGTAGGCAAGGTGAGGGAGATTACAAGAGAGGCAGTATATACTCTTGGCATATTACAAGGGAGGGATCCAAAAGCACAAAGGATGAAAGCACAATTGGCTCCAAGAAATGTAATGGAGGAACAAAAATATGTTGGAGATCTGACAGCTGTGTTTTGGGAATACACCTGCATCACAGGTCAACTCAATAATTGTTCCACACAAATCTGTGGTGTGTATTGAAGCAAGTGAAAGGTAATGGCCAAAAAATGGTGATCCCTACTCGATATGCAATAGTCTTTCAATTTGAAGGAGAGTCAATGAGAATTTTTATTGCTCTTGTTGATTCTCTGTCAAATTAAGACTATTGAATCAGGGCCGTGCCAATGCAGTAAGCGGGGTAAGCAAGGCAGGGGGGCACCTGCCTTCGAGGGGCGCTGCTGCCTTGTGGTCCCTGCCTTCCACTCACTTGCAAAATCTTTTACCTGAAGTTGCGATCGCCCCTGCCCTCCTTTTCATGGCAAACCGGAAGTGAAAGCAACACAGCAGTATTCACTGAGGCAGGCAGGCTCTTCAAGTTATTTGAGAGAATGCAACCAAATTGCTATATATGCTGTGGTTTGGGGCTAACTACTCACTCAGGGTGAGCTTCAGAGCTTGAACAGCATTCAAATTAAAGAGAACCTGAAATTTTAAAAGTGCTAAAAATAAGTTTTAAAAGTATTTGTATTAAATCTAATTGCAGAATTCAGGTGCTGAGAGTCTGTACTTGGTTGTCATATGCTCAGATTTGTTTAAATCATATGCAAATTAGTCCGTTTTTGGGAGGTTCTCATTTGCATATTTATGAATAAAAAATGATGGAAGTGTTTACAGCCTTAATGTTAGAGCATGGCTCTGATCAAAAGTGTGAAGTTTGGTCCAAAAACGAAGGGTTTATCTAGTGTTTTTCACTAAAAATTCCCATTACAGTGTCTGTATGTTAATCTACATTCAAATACAGCTCTCGGATTGGATGATCAGCTTCTGTTAGAAATCTGCCCAAGGGAACAGAGTGAGACAGCAACTAACTGTGGGTTTGGCCAAGAGAGACATGCAGCTGTGAGTTCCTGTGTTTGTTGACTGAAATTATAAAAGACTGCCAGATTATGTGGTAAATGAGAAAATATGAATGAAAAGAGGTTGATGGAGATTGAAGTTTGAGGTTTCTCTAGTGAAAAAGGATCTGAATATTTCAGGATTACTTGAAGTTTATGAAGAATAGAAAAGGGTGAATTTCAGTTTAAGAGTGTTTAAATCCTATAAGCTATATAAAGGCTAGGTAGATTTAAGTGACTGTAAGCAAGGAAACCTTAATATTTGATCTGAAATAAATATTTGATCTGAGATAGTTGAGACAAATGTTTGATCTGAATTATATCCTTTGGTGCAAAGGAGATTAAAAAAAGAATCTTTGGAAACTAAGAGGACTTTGCTCACATTTTGAATTAGCATTCCTATTTTGAGTTGGAAATCTTTGAAGTGTTATGAAAATACATTTTGCTTTAATGAAATTGCTAAACTTTAGAGTCCGAGACTTATCAATGAGGGATACATACAGTGCTATTTTTTCCTGAGGTCCGGCTTACTTGCCTGCTCCCTTCTGTTCCTGCTCTGCTAGACGGAGGGGGGGGGGGGGGGGGGGCGCCAACTGATAGTCTGCAGGGGGGCACCAGAGACCCTAGGCACGGCCCTGTATTGAATATCTAGTAGGAATCGTTGTTTATTGGTGTGTGTTTCACTTACTTTATTACACACCAATAAACAACGATTCATACTCGATATGCAATAATCCAGTGTTTCCCAGGTCTGGTCCTGGAGTACCCCTTGCCAGTCAGGTTTTCAGGATATCCACAATGAATATGCATGAGAGATTTGCATGTAATAGAGGCAGTGTATGCAAATCAAGTTCATGCATATTCTTTGTGGATATCCTGAAAACCTGACTGGCAAGGGGTACTCCAGGACCAGACCTGGGAAACACTGGGCTATTGCATATCGAGTAGGAATTGTTGTTTTTGGCCACTACCTTTCACATGCTTCATTGTTCCACACAAATCAGTGGTGTGCAATGAAGCAAGTGAAAGATAGTGGCCAATAAATTAAAGAATTTGTATTGTTCTCATTGACTTTCCATCAAATTGAAAGACTACTGCATATCGAATAGGAATCACCTTTTTTTGGCTACTACATTCACACCACTAATTTGTGTGGAACAATTATCCAGTTGACACCTGATGCAAGTATATTGCTGAAACACAGCCCATGTTAAGTCTCTGCAATAAATTTTGTTACCCTATACCATTTCATGGGGTTATTATATACCGTTGGGTAGAACCTAGAGTATATACTAACAGAATGGTAAGTTTTAGAAACAGAAAATACCTTTACACCAAAGAATCCATCAGAAATAAGAATGTTTCTAAACATGAGAAAATGATCATCCCTGAAAGAAGCAGGAAACACATTAGAAGTGACTCAAAGGGTCTTTTTGCCTCACCCTGCTCTACCCCTATTCCAACCTTCCCTCCCACCTTCAAGAATGGCCAGAATTTTTTGTCAGATCAGATTTGAGAACAGGCGCACAAGAAAAAAAAAAAAGGCCCATTACAGACACCTATAGACCTTGCATGTTGGAATACAGAGGCAAAAGTCAAGAGATGGGGAAGGGAAGAGGATGTTACACATTTTTAGAACTCCCAATTGTCAATTTGTCAGATAAGCATCACTCGCATATTGAAATTCAGGTATTACAAAAAGGCTTAAAGTTTGTCCCTATTAGATCTTACACTGCTTTTCAAATAGGAATAGATATTTTTTGATTCAGCAGGATGTTACAGACCATATGTTGTTGTTTTTTATTAAAAAAACTAGTAAAAAAGGCCCGTTTCTGACACAAATGAAACGGGCGCTAGCAAGGTTTTCCTCGGAGTGTGTATGTTTGGGAGAGTGTATGTGAGAGTGACTGTGTGAGAGTCAGAGTGAAAGTGTGAGTGTGTGTGTGAGAGAGAGTGAGTCTGGGTGTGTGTGTTTTTGAGAGAGTGTGTGTGTGAGAATGAGAGTGTGTGCAAGTGTGTATGTGAGACACAGTGTGAGAGAGAGAGTGTGTGTGTGTGTGTGCAAGAGAGAGAGTGTGTGTGAGACACAGATTCTCTGTGAGAGTGAGTGTATGAGACCAAGCGAGTGTGTGAGTGACTGTGTGGCACATAGAGAGTGAATGTGATACAGTGTGAGTCAGAGTGTGTGAGAGTGAGAGTCAGAAAGACATTGTATATGAGAGAGAGAGTGTGAGCCCTGCCCTCCCAATCCATGCCCATCTGTCCCCTGCCCCCTCCATTCATCCTTTTCCAGCAATTCCCCTCTCTCCCTGAGCCCTGCCCTCCCAATCCATGCTCCTCTGTCACCTGCCCCCTCCATTCATCCCTATCCAGCAATTCCCCTCTCTCCCTGAGCCCTGCCCTGCAATCCATATCCATCCATGCCCATCTGTCCCCTCCATTCATCCCGATCCAGCAGTTCCCCTCTCTCCCTGAGCCCTGCCCTCCCAATCCATGCCCATTCTTGCTCCTCTGTCACCTGCCCCCTCCATCCCTATCCAGCAATTCCTCTCTCTCCCTGAGCCCTGCCCTGCAATTCATATCCATCCATGCCCATCTGTCCCCTCCATTCATCCCTATCCAGCAATTCCCCTCTCTCCCTGAGCCCTGCCCTCCCAATCCATGCTCCTCTGTCCCCTGCCCCCTCCATTCATCCTTTTCCAGCAATTCCCCTCTCTCCCTTCCATGACCCCCCCCTCGCATCCATGCTCCTCTCTCTCCCATGTCCCAGCCTGGCCCGCCCTCTTTCCCTCCCCCCCTTCGCATCCATGCTGTCGTCTCTCCCCCCAACATCCCTTTTTTTTTTCTTTTTAAATTTACCTCCGTGGCGGTTCCGGCAGCGCAGCGTCAGGGAAGGAGGCGGCACTCCCGACGTCCAGCCTTCCCTTCGCTGTGTTCCGCCTTCTTCTGACGTTATCCTTGACGTCAGAAGAAGGCGGAACGCAGCGAAGGGAAGGCTAGAGACGTCGGGAGCGCCGCCTCCTTCCCTGACGCTGCGCTGCCACAACCGCCACCACGGAGGTAAATCTAATATAATAAAACGCACCGTGCGTGGGTGCGATCCGTTTGTTTTTTTTTCCGCCCTCGACGTCATGACGTTTGACGCGAGGGCGGGGCAGAGACGGCTGGCTGGCTTCACACCATGAATCCACGAACCCTACAGCCAGGGAGTGTTTGAGTGACTTCAGAACGTTGTCTTCAGAACGTTCACGGTGCATTTTATTATATTAGAATATAATAAAACGCACCGTGCGTGGGTGCGATCCGTTTGGTTTTTTTTCCGCCCTCGACGTCATGACGTTTGACGCGAGGGCAGGGCAGAGACGGCTGGCTGGCTTCACACCATGAATCCACGAACCCTACAGCCAGGAAGTGTTTGAGTGACTTCAGAACGTTGTCTTCAGAACGTTCACGGTGCGTTTTATTATATTAGATATGGCTAGATGCTCTGATCTTTCATTAGTAAGGAGCTCCTCTAAATGGGTTCCACCCAGACCAATGGATCCCCTAGTTTCTGCCTTTAATCTATGGGTTTGACATGATATAGAGGCAGGAAAAAAAAATAACTTATTTTAATTTGACTAAAGAAGGAAATGCAACTGTTAAAGAGTTTGGGAATTGGGTCACGTGATGCTAGGCTAAGGGGAGAACGCCGCACGTTAGAGCTCCGCGGATCCTCGTTAACATTTTTCACAAACAGGAGATCTTGCGTGCATGCGCCAGAGGGGAAAGATCCAATACGAAAACTCCACGGTATTATGTTTTCAAGATTTTTCGGCAGCGGTGGCTGCCCAACGTAGACGCTTCTCAGAGGTGTGTAAGCAACTCCACGAGAGGAAAGCACGTTTTGCGCCCCTGTTTCCCGCCAAGCTACGAGTCCAGAATGATGGTAAATGGCACTTCTTCAACTCCCCCGAAGAGGCAAAGGAATATGTGAAGCGTATGTCGGCCCACCCGGAGGAGAGCAGAAACATGGTGGTCTCTGGGAGTGGACCAGAGCACTGAACGGTGGTGAAACTCACAGAGGGGCACGACAGTAAGCGTATGGGGGACAGCAGCTGAGACATGGACATAATATTCATGCCGGACAGTGCCAATTTACAGGTGGAGTGAATGATACAGTATGGGTGGCGAGAGAGTATATGGCATTTTGTCAGTTAAAAAAAAGGGTGATGTGTATTGAACAGTGGGTATGTACAATGTTTATTGAGCAATATGTCGCGGGGTAAGGGGAGGGGCGGGGACTTGACTGGTTCTCGGATTTATTTATTTATTATTTATTTATTGCATTTGTATCCCACATTATCCTACCTCTTTGCAGGCTCAATGTGGCTTACAATAAATCGTTCTTGGTGGTGATAGATTAGAACGTAATCACTTATTGTTACATCGATTAATTGTCTAAATTTGGGCATGAGAGTGACTAGTACTGTTTCAGTACTGTGGTTAGCATGAAAACCTGATTGGGAGTCATGGAGTATTGAGAACTTATTTAAGTAATCAGTTAGTTTGGTTATTTGGATGTTGGTTATTTGGATGAGGACCCAATCTAAGTTGTTTCACGGGAGGAGGGGAGGGAGCGGGGGGATGGGGTAGATGAGGGGGCAGGGGGTTGGGGGGTCAGAGGGGTTTCTTTTTTGTGGATTCCAATTATTTATTTATTTTCTTTTTCTTTCTTTTGGTCTAAAAGCAGATATGGGTGGCCAGCACTGTGAGAGACTCTACATCTGGTGTACGATGGGGGGCGCACCCAGGGGCTGGGGGGGGGGGGGGGGGGGCGCGGCCCTGCACAGATAGTTCCAATAATTATGCTGGATAAGGGGTTTTGGCAGCTAAAGGGGAATGGCTAAAATAATTTCTTCGAATGTGGGGGGGATCTCATCGCCCATTAAACGCACCAAAATCCTCCAAGCCCTGAAGCGCCATAAAGCAGACATTGTATTCTTGCAGGAGACTCATCTCATGACATTGGTGCATAGTAAATTTCAAAAAGGATGGGTTGAACAGGTGGTAGGATCCCCGGCAGAAGGTAAGAAAGGGGGAGTGCTGATAATGTTTCGAAAGGGCCTGCAATTCCAGATTAAAAGGGTTAGGCGGAGTCCAGTAGGAAGATATGTACTGGTAGAAATAGAGATGGGGAATATCACTTATACACTTTGTAATGTCTATGATCGTAAATTTTACAGACATCTCTTGGAGCTGCTGAGCCCCTATCAGGGGGGAAACGTGATTTTGGGAGGGGACTTTAATTTAGTATATGACGCCCGGATGGATAAAACGGGTACACGGGCTTTGAATTTGGGCCCTGCTGCACGATGTTTGCCCTTCCTTTGTCAGACACTGGATTTGATTGATGCATGGCGAGTGTTGCATCCTACCCAGCAGGATTATACGCATGTGTCCAGAGCACATCTGACACAATCCTGCATTGATTATTTGTTCATTTCGAGGGATCTTTTCACTAAAGTCTCATCGGCGGAGATAGGCCCGTGTGAAGTGTCGGACCACTCGATAATTTGGATACAGATGCAAGTAATGGGGACTGCAAGGGGACAGGGTGGTTGGAGATTCCCGCTCGAGTTATTTTGGCACCCCAAATTTAAGGAGTATATAGAAGGGAAATGGAGGGAATTTGGGAAAGGTTAGTGTTAAATGTGGAGGGTGAGTGTGGTGTGTCTGGTGTGGCGATGGTATGCTGTTTGCCTTTGGTTGTTGTGGGGTGTTCTAGGCTGCGAAAATATGTTACCTATCAGAATAGCAATTATTTACTTACAAATTTTGGTGAAATATGGGGAAAAATTGGCGTTGGATAGAGTTGATCAGACGGCTTCCACGTCAATTACACTCATAAAAAACAATTCCTTATCTCTACTGCAGTAGATATAAACAGGAAATGCAAAACTTGGGACAAGAAAAAGGATATCATTAAAAATAGCTTTCTATAAATTAAACTACAATCTTCTCTCTGACAAGCAGGTAGAAGTTTCAGTAGACGTCGAGGTCACAATTTTGTTCTAGGTTGCACATTTGATTTGCTATTCACTGAAAACGTATGAAATACCACAAAATATAGAAAAAATTTACAGGCATTAGAGAGAATTAAGTCTTTTACTCACCCACCAGCACAGCATCAGACATCAGTTTCAAGTTATAACAAAACTTACAACAATCTAACATCAGTACCTCTGGTAATTATAAGTAATTAGACTAATTAGATAAGAGAGAAAGGAAGATGAGTTTGTTCCTCACACAACAGTCACAGAACAGAGAGAAAGAAAGAGTAAATGAAAGAAAGATTCATAGTTAAAGAGAATTAGTTTCTATCGGTGGGGGGGGGGGGGGGAAGAGTACCCCCCCTGGAAATAGGCTTTGGCAGGGATATGAAACTCTCCTGCCATCGGGACTATTTCAGAGTTTCTTTGTCTGCAGCGTGGTTTTATAGGGTGTGGCGAGCATCCATCTCTCCTCTACCCTGGACCAATCATAGGTGCTGCACATGGGCTGGAGACTTGTAATTGGGACTTTCATATGTGCTGGAAGCTTGCAATTGGTCCTTGCCATTCCTTTTCTCAGTGAATTAGTTTTGTAACAGGATATACCAGGTATCTGAGTTGCCTTAGCAACATTTTCACCATCAGAGCATGTGCCCAGCCAGAAATTCCTTCATGTGGCTGATAGGAAAAGAGCAATGGGGGATTACAAATAGTGCAGTATACTTGAAGCAAAACTCCATAGCCTATAGTTAAAATTATAGACGGGGATTGTACTATTCTTTGTAGTGGGCGGGGTGGTGGATGGAGGGGTATGGGGGTTCTGGAGGGGAGGGAGGGGGTGGTTGTCCTGGGTCTCCATGTGATTTACTCAACTGTTTTCTGGGACTAGTGGGTGCCAGGCCCTTTGGTTTGGCCCTGGTACCTACTTCTCTCATATCTTGGATCCACCTGCAGTGCTCTTGGGAGTTGGAGGAGCTCAGCTGGGAGGCTCCCTTGACTCTTTGTTTGTGGACACACTGTGTCTTGCAATTTATACCGAATCCCATGATAATGGCTAGTCTAAAGGTTCTCTTTCTAAATGTGTACGGTATGCATTCCTCTGTTAAGAGGACTAGGCTTTTGCAGTCATTGAAGAGACTTCATACTGATGTAGCAATGCTGCAAGAAACCGATTTAAATAAACTTGAGCACTTGAAACTAAAACGGGATTGGGTCGGGGAGATTTATTATGCAGCCTTTAATAATTGACAATGGGGGTGGCTATTTTAGTTTAAAAGACTTTGGCTTTCACCCTTCACAAATTTTAACAAGATCCAGAGGGGAGGTTTGTCATTGTAGCAAGTACTTTGCAGGGCTTCTATGTTGCCCTGTGTAGCATCTATGCCCCCAATACACATTCCCACAATTTTTTCACACAGTTATTGGCTGAATACCCATTATTCTTGGGGGAGATTTTAATATCATCGGTGATCCTCGACTGTAGGCCTCCTAGAAAGCCCTTGGAGGACCATGAACGCAAAGAGGTCAACTATCTGATTAGAGAGCTGGAGGTTTTGGACGTCTGGTGACTGATCCATCTAGAAGAACATAATTATACTTTTTTTTTCTCTCACCCTCAAGGGGTCCATACAGACTTGGACTATATTTTGTTCTCTTGGACCCTATTTCGCTCAGTGGTGGACACTACCTCTCTGATCATTCCCTGGTGTGGGTGGATATTACTTGGGGGAGCTCCCTCGATCCCCACAGTGGCGGATGAACCCGGCTTTATATCATGCTAAAGAGTTAGAGTGTTCCTTCGTCAGGCTTATTTGGACTACATAGCTGATAATAGCATGGATGATGTAGGGCCCAGAATTTATTGGGAGGCAGTTCTCCACGGTAAAATCATTGCCTTTATGACAGCACTTCACAAGAAGAGAGAGCGGGATATCATAGAAGTGGCATCCAGGTTACGGGAGACGAGGCGTTTCTTCCTTGCTCAGCCATTTGAACAGAATCATGCTATACACTTTGAAGTCAAGAAACAAATGCAAACCTTGTTGGACACAAGAGCCCTGTACAATATAAAGCTGTATTGATATAGACTACATTGGTGGGGTAATAAGAGCCAAATTATTAGCTTCTCTGGTGAGGCCCCAATCCACTAAAAGTTTTATAACAAGCTAAAGGGTGCTGCAGGGACCCCCCACATTACGATATCTGATATCCAGAGAGAATTCATGCACTTTTATGTTTCAATTGTATTTATTCACAGCATCAAACACAGAACGTCAGTAAAAGCAGGTAACAGTATAAAGAACAACAAGACTTCCACCCCCAAGCCTTAACCCAGGCCAGGAACTGGTTACGTTCATATACAGGTATTCAAATCATAAGTTAAGCAGTCTATTCTGGGCAATTGGAATCAAAGAATTCCAAAAAGGAGTCCAGCAAAATTGAAATTACATGCCCTTTTATAAATCCCTGTATGATAGTGGTTCCTTTTCCCAGCCTGATTGTTCAGAATTTTTCACTCTCTGGAATTGCCAAAGCTCACTGCAGACTGATTGCAAATCTTTAATGCCTTGTTCATGGCAATGGAGATAGGAAGTCATTAAGAATTTAAGACTGGGGCTGGATGGTCTGGGCACGGAATTTTATAAAATCCTTCAGGATATCATTATATTCCCCCTTCATAAGTATGTGTGATTTGATCTGGGAGACCCAAATTATGGGTCCCACCTTGAATCTTGTTTATATAATTAACAGTTCTCCCGAAGTCAGGAAAGGACCCAGAACTGGTTGAATCTTATAGACCTATCTCTCTCTCTTGAACCAGGACCTTAAGATTATGGCGGCTGTGCTTGTATCTCGGTTGGGCAGGTTCCTCCCTCAGCTTTTTCATCCTGATCAAGTAGGCCTCAGTTAGTGTTTTAAAGGTCTGCCGTATGCTTAGGAAGGGTGCATGTGGGTTGGGGGATGTGAATCTGGCAAGTCTGGATGCAGAGAAGACATTTGATAAAGTGCTATGGCAATATTTGTTTTGGGCTCTTCAAAGCTTTGATATAACAGGGGCCTTCCTGTAATTGAGTAAGAGTGCTCTATAGTAACACTTCTGCTCAACTTATCATCAATGATGCCCTTACAGACACTATTTCTCTGTAGAGGGGCACATGGCAGGGCTGTCCCCTTCCCCCACTCTCGGGAAACCATGAACACAAAGAGGTCAACTATATGATTAGAGAGCAAAGACACAGCAGGAGACTGTCCTAAAGGGCATTCAGGTCAATGACATGTTGTTACTCATCGATAATGTGACATATATGCTTCCAGTCATTATGAGACTCATCCGGGATTTTGGTTCCTTCACTGGCTTGCGGATTAGCTTTGGGAAATCAGAGGCTCTCCCCATCATGAACCCTTGTGCATGTGTAGCCATGAGGGATTTTCCTCTTTCATGGGCAAAAACTGGGATTAAGTATCTGGGAGTGTATTTGAGTACTGACTACGATTGGCTTTACACAAAAAATGTGATGGACACAGTGCGGAAGCTATTTGTGCACTGGAAAGATCTGCCCGTGAACTTTTTAGGTAGAGTGGCTCTTATTAAAATGGTTCTCCCAAAATTAACTTTATTCACTGCAAGTGTTACCCTTATGGGTGGTATGGAGAGAGGAGGGGTTATATCGCAACATTGTTAGCTCTTTATTTGGCACTCTAAATGACCTTGCATCGCGTTTTCTACATTGACCCGGGGGGGGAGTTCGATTACCAGATCTCTGACTTTATAATGTGGCTTCCCTGCGGAGATGGGGGTTCATGAGTTGCATACTATGTTCGTTTTGCTCCTGCAGATTTTTGGCAAAGCTGGTATGCCCCATACAATGTCTTCTTGGCTTTAGATCTCCGTGCTAGCCAGAGGATGGGAGCTTTGGGCAATAACAATTTTTCTGATTGCTCTGAGAAAGGCCTGGCATTGGTGGTGGATTGTTATTGGAGAGGCCAGGGAAGTAAATCCCTTCGTGCCCCTGGTGGATAGTCTGGACGTTTCGCTGGGTGTGAGCCAGGGAGATTTTATACAGTAGCAAAATGGCAGGTGCAGATATCTGGGACAATTGAGTGAGCTAAGTGGTACCCACTTCCCTTCCTTTGACCAAGTCAAGCGTGCATAGAACATCCCTAATATACATATTTTTCACTTTTTTTCAGGTGAGGCACTATGTTAACTCCGTGGAACATCATCTGGGTTCTCCTTTGAGATCCACCAGACTAGACAAATTATTTTTCTAACTACCGCCTGCTTTGAATAAACTTTCCCAGTGGTACCAACTTGCTAGGGATACTAGGAAAGCACCCCACCTAGATTCACTAATTCAGGCCTGGATTAGAGATTTGGGGGAGGAGGCTTCTGGGAAGTTCCTGCAGGGTACTTTTGAAAATCTCCTTGAGATCACTGCAGATGCTATGTGGCAGGATATTCAATATAAAATCTTGCATAGAATTTATATTTCAAGGCAGAGAGGTAAGGTTGTGAGACTTTGGGAAGATGATACTTGTTTAAAGTGTAAAGCTGCCCCAGGTTCCCTTCTCCATTCATTCCTGGAATGTCCTGCATTGTCCTCTCTGCGGATTCAGGTTCTCAGGGTCCTTGAGCTGGTTTTGCAGTGCACATTTGAGTGGTCCTGCGTTGCTGTGCTCTTCGGTAGTGGGGATCAGCTGTGTAGTGCTGGTCTGACAGAGGCACAATGTCAATTTGTGCTTTTGGCTGCCTTATTGGTTAAGAAGTGCGTAGTGCAGTTTTGGGTAGCACCCATTCTGCCCTCTATAGTAGTCTGGCCTTATGAGAGAAATGGCAGAATGGTTGTCCCTCCAGTTTACATTAATCACGTCATTGAGGCAACACCCTTACCAAGATCTTTGGAATAGATACGCTAAATTGTGCCCTGGGGCGTGTGTTAGAACGAAGGGCGGTAGCTGAGATATTACTGGATAGAATGTGGAAGCCTGGGGAGGGGTTTTGTTCAAGAGTTATATATGAAAATGTTCAGGTGAGGTACACATTTATTTGGGGTTCTCCCCTTTATTGTTGTACTCACCCAATGTTGGTTGTTGCATTGTTGGGTTTTGTCTTTGTTCGACTGGCACATGGTGATATCCTGTACCTGCCTTTGATTCAATAAAGATACTTTAAAAAACAAATCCTATTACCAGTCTTAAAAAGGGGATTGATTTTTTTTTTTTTTTGGCTGTGTTGCAGGATATGATGCCTATTCTTGTTCATGTACTACCAAAAATTAATAAATCTTTGTTCAATCACCCTGGGGGTCTTCAATAAAATTTTGCTTCTTTTAGACCTTCTGGTGGCCAACTTCACTTTCTTGTTGTGCTATTTGATGCTGTGTTGCTGACTCCCTCTGACTTGATGTGTTGCATCCTGGGGAGCAATTCTTGAGAATTTTGATGATTTCTTCATCTGTCTCTTATGGCCTTTGACATTCCAGTTTCCAGCAGGGTTCTAAGGCAGTTTTCTTCTGAAACTTCCAAACTAGTATCCAGTCTGCAACTTGTAGACTACCTTAGTGGTCACTGCTTTTTTTCTGGAGGAAATAGAAGAGAAAGAAAGAGAGAGAAAGCTCATGAGGGACTGACAATGAGTGAGACTATTATGTGCAGTAGAAGCATTTCAGTGATAAATCCACTACAAAAAAGGATACGTAAGGGTCATGCCTGTGATTCAGGATGTTTTGCAGGCTCAAGAGTGTCACTGAAAGAGCCGAGCTTGGACTTATGTCAATTTAGTTTCAACAATTATTTTAGCCAGTTTCTGTTTCAGTAACCCGTTCACGCTCTCCACTTGGCCAGAGCTTTGAGAGTGATAATGTGTGTGAAAGGTTTGTTTAATGCAAACAAAGTGTGCCACTGCTGCTCCCCAGGTGTGCTGCAGGGAGTCCAGGAATCCCCTCCAGATCATGTGATCTTCCTCCTCCCACTCCTTGGGTCTCTCCTCTCCACCACAATATTTCACATTGCGGTTGCTGGCAGGTATTAGAACAGGCCTTTCCCTGGCCAGCCCTGAGGTCCTTCCTTCTGATGTGACTTCTGGGACATGGCAGAGAGAAAATGTCAGGAATCCCAGGGGAAGGTCTGTTCTAATAGCTGTTGGCAGTGCAAATGTAGAGAAAATATTCTGTTAATATAGGGTTAATCATTTCAACATACAACTTAGCTAGTGTAGAAAAGAAACAGCTTCTGACCTTGTGAGTACTGAATGTGCATCACAAATCTCATAGGGACCAAGTTAGGTAATGTTGTGTTTTGTTTGTCTTTTTAAATTAGTGTGTCTTTTAAATTAGTGACTGAGATTTGGCGCAAGGACTTTTTTTCCCTTTCAATCTTTAACGTGCACACGGAGTTGTTTATTCCAGTAGCCCTCTCACACCGGTTATGGCTGAGCAGATCCCAGATCACAGACTTCTTTTCACACTAAGCCAAAAAAAAGAGAGAGTCCGCACTCCTCTGCGAGTGGGGGAGTGGCCTAGTGGTTAGGGTGGTGGACTTTGGTCCTGGGGAACTGAGGAACAGTTTGATTCCCACTTCAGGCACAGGCAGCTCCTTGTGACTCTGGGCAAGTCACTTAACCCTCCATTGCCCCATGTAAGCCGCATTGAGCCTGCCATGAGTGGGAAAACGCGGGGTACAAATGTAACAAAATAAAAAATCTGGGATTGCTATAATATAAAAGAAAGAAGTCCAAGGTTTGGAACCCGCTCGCAGAGGAGTGCGGACTCTTTCTTTTTTTTGGCTTAGTGTGAAAAGAAGTCTGGGATCTGGGATCTGCTCAGCCATAGCCGGTGTGAGAGGGCTACTGGAATAAACAACTCCGTGTGCACATTAAAGACAAGAGAGAGTTGGTAGGAATTTGGAATTCCTGAAACCAACAGTTAAATAGCTAAGAGAAATTTATGTTGTAAGCTTGTTATGTGTGCATGTCTGTGTTGTGTTTTACGAGAACTCCAAAGCAAGGGATCCTTTGTGGAAACCCTAAGTTTATGCATAAACGTAATCCAGATACTGTGTTGTATTTAAATAAATGGAAAAAGAAGTTTGGATTTGATGGTAAATTAACTGTTGCATCATGTTAGAAGTTACTACAACATAAAGGAAATTATGAGATCACTAATCCTACGAAGCGCGAGACTGTTTCCTAGAATCTTGTAAAAGGGAAAAAAAATTTAATTGAAGAAATGTCATTTTTGTTTTTTCTACATAAGAGGAACTATATATTCAACAGCAAACAATGCATTGTACTTGAGAGTTTTTGATCCTTTTAAATTTTGTTTTTACTGGGAATACTAGAAATTTAAAACTCTGACTAACTTTTGTGCTGATAGGCCTCTTGTCTAACACTGTCCCTGTTTTACCAAAGCTTTGTGTATGGAGCACCTGAATTTCATTGTTTGGGATAATGTCTTTTATTTTTCTTGAATCCATTTGTTAAGAAATATATCACTTATTCCTATTATGTTGGCAATTCATTCTTTTCTTTAATTCTTTTGGGTATATTACTGGAATTATTACTAAGCTTAACTACTTCACATTCCACAATTAGAGTTTCTTTTCCTTTAAGAAAAAAACTTTCCTTAAAGATATTTCTTGCCTGATCTAATCTTTGTAAAGGTCAGTCAAGAATGCAACCTTTGTCTGCCTCCTTAGGATTTTTCTTATTATAGCTGATTTTGTTGCATTACATTTGAATTTTAATTCTGCGATTTGCTGCAAGGTGCACCTTCATAAGTATGTGTGGGCCTAAGTGCAGTCCAGTTTACGCTTTCTTTCAGGGAGCATATTTAGCCATGTTCTTTTGATAATTGCATTGTTTTACGTGACAGAAACTTGCACTAACCTTTAAGAGATTCCTGGACTTTATTGTACAAAGATTTTTTTCCTTTTAAACTAAATTATTTTTCCTATTGGATTAGGTACGAAGCTTACCATTAATTCTTCTGAATTCTCTGTGGTATGTTTCTTCGCTAGATAATTTCCTGACAGGCTCATGCCAACATTATTTTTCCTTTATCCTCTGAGACTATTATAGCAAAGAAGGCAGGTGGTGCCATAATAAAGGAACCATTGTATAAATTAATAGAAGTTTTTGAGCCTGAAAGTGGTAGAAGCAGTACTTGTCAGTCTGCCCATGTAATCTATTATGGAGAGACCGCCTTCATAGCTTAGGAATTGTCATAGAACCCAACCGAAAGGGGGTCAAAGGCTTACAGAATTGAGGAAGGCCCGTATGTGACACAGGATCTGGCCTCTAGTTTAACCCCCATAGTCGGTGCCTGGTCAAAGTTGATATCATGGACCACGGTGGCGCTGCCCACAGTTTACATGTTGCAAACTTTACATTCTTGTATTTTTGATGGCATGCTAATTTTTGTAATGCAGTTTTTCTTATTTCCAGCTGGTTGCATTCCTCCTCAATAAACAAAAAGGGACCATATTATCTCCTGTAGCTTGACTGTGAAGTTTATAACAAAACAGGATTTCATGGTCCTGCTGGAGTGTTGCCCTAATAAGATTGTACGCAACTGATTTTACCTTTAAATTTAGTTACAAAAAATGTTTGTCTACTGAAATATTAAATGTTTAATTCTTAGTTCTCATGATATATATATATATATATATATATATATATATATATATATATATATATATTCTGAACCCCAGGTAACTGAGATTTCGGAGAGATACCTCCCAGGAAGAGTGAATCTAGATGAGATTTAGATTATGTGCCATGCCTGAAACTGTTGTGTGCAGCTCTAGAAAAACAGAAAGTGCCTTTTTAGGAAACTGCCCTAATCTTCTTTGTTAATTAGCTTTCTTAAGACAAGTACTAGGACTTTAACATCTGATCCAGACGACCCACGTGAACAATTGACTGAGACAAACAGTGTGGAGTCCTTTCGGACGACTGGAAAAGAAAGAGAGCAATCAGGACCTTGACTGACAGACAGATAACAATCAGGTTGGTCCTAGGAACCATCTGTGGTATAGCTCTTATCATCCTCCTACTCCAGGTCATAGACGCAGTTAAAAGAACATCAAATCCTGGAGACCAAAAAGGGAATAATTCCCAAGACCACTTCGATCGGATGCAGGGGGAATTTATTCGAGAAAGACGCCGTGTTAGTGCAGCTCGAGCACTACTCAAAGGTACTGAACCCACAGAATGGGCACATACGGGGCTTCCTGAACCCCCTAAGAACATTACCTTTTATGAGGGTCAGACTGGTACAGTGGAAATAGATTTTTGTGAACTAACTCGCTGCGGAGGACGAGAGGGCAGCTGCGAGACTTACATGGTCTGGCAAGTATGTATGCTTCCTTCCCACAAATACTCCCGGAATGCGCCAATGCACTATATGGGACCTAGCTATTTGGAGCATGAGCTCCACCCCTTGGGGGAATTACCTACTAAAAACACAAGATGATACTGAGATCCAAAACAGATTTTCCATCATAATAAAAGCAGTGTCCGAATGAACTGATGAAACAAACTGCAATAAACTACTAATTACTTTACAAACACCCCGGAAGGCAGATGAACGTTTATAAGCTGTGGGAGCATACGTCTCGGGACTGATCCCACTGGACACTTATTTATCCAAATATTGGAGAGAAATATTTCTCGAGAGAACTTTGAACTTTTCCTGCCTAAAATGATCAGATTTGAAATCTGACTATTGAAGAAAAACTGGGAACTTGAAACAGGCTACCAGAGGAAAAAAAACGACATGGATGGCATGGGTAATCTATACTACTGGAAAAATAAACAAGTTTGACTGTGTGGCGTGTGCTAAGGCAAGACCTTCCTTGGGGACTATACCCTTCAGATTGAGTCTTGATGATCCTGAGGGATTGCAGTGCATGATCCAGTTGTATAACAGCAGTTACCAACCCAGTGGAACCTGCCTTATAATGTCACACCTTTTCCCCCACTAAGGGAAGAATTAGACCACCAACAGTACATCATACCCAGGTAATTACACTTGCTTTTCTATAGAATACGAGGAAAGCGACAGAATCTAAAGCCACTAGCAGACTCATATTGCGATCAACGGGTCAACTTGAAGAGCTGATGTCTGGTGGATGTGTGGGGATCACCATCTCAGACCCCATCTCCCACAAATGTGGCACAGAGAGTGTGCATTAATACAAGTTGTCATGCCGTTTTATGTTATCCACAGGAACTGCCAAAATCAATTCCACACAGAATGAAGAGGGCAGTGACACCTGGTGGATCATTGGCCCACATTTGTGTGTGGATGACATTGGGATGCCTCAAGGGGTACCCATTGAGTTCAAGGCAAGGAACCAGGTTACTGCTGGATTTGAATCCTTCTTCTGCTGGGTAACAATTAATAAAAATGTAGACTGGATTAACTATACCTATTATAATCAACAGAGACTTGTCAACTGCACTTGAGATGCCATAAAAGGAATCGCTGAACAAATTGATGCCACTTCAATGATGGCATGGAAAAATTGACGGGCAATGGATATACTACTGGTGGAGAAAGGCGGAGTCTGCCAGATGTTTTGGAGAGTTTTGTAGTATACAGCTCCCGATGGGAGTATTAACAAGGCATTGGCTGGACTGACAGCCTTGTCAAAAGAACTGTCAGAGAATTCAGGCTTTAATGACCCATTTGCAAAGTGGATGGAAGATTGGTTTGGAAATTGGAGTGGCCTGATTACTTCAGTATTGACTTCTGTTGCTGTGGTTGCAGTCATATTGGTAACAAGCGGATGCTGCTGCTTTCCATGTATTCTCGGCCTCAGGGCCGGTCTTAAGGCAAGGTGACCGCATAGGGCCTCGCGCTCAAGGGGGCCCCGCGCGGCATGCCTCTGCTCCGCCTGAGTCCCAGCTCCAAGGCCTCCCTGCCTCCCTCTCTGCCAGCTCCAAGGCCCCCCACTTTCCGAGGCCTCCCTCTGAATTTTAAAAGTTACCTCATCGGGTTACAGGCAGCGGCAGGAGTGAAAAGCATGCAAGCTGCTTGCCGGCGCTTCAGGAGCCTTCCTTTCCCTCTCTCAGCTCTGGCCCACCCTCGTGGTGCGCGGGACCAGTGCTGAGAGAGGGAAAGGAAGGCTCCTGAAGCGCCGAACAGCCCATACGCTTTTCACTCCTGCCGCTGCCTGTAACCCGACGAGATAATTTTTAAAATTCAGAGGGAGTCCTTGGAAAGTGGGGGGCCTTGGAGCTGGCAGGGAGGCTTTGGAGCTGGGGCGGAGTCCTGGAGCTCGGAGGGGATGGCCTTGGAGCTAGGGTGGGGCAGAGCTGGGGTGGGGCCCCATCAAATTGGTCTGCACAGGGCCCCGCACTTGCTAAGACCGGCCCTGCGCGGCCTACTCCAAAGACTAATTGATGCGACCCTAACTAAGACTATGTACCAGCATGAAGAGCCTGATGATGAAGATGACGATAGCCGGGTTTCCTCTAGAGACTACATAGCTTCCATTGGCATATAATAACCTCAAGACTGCATGAATTTCCAGGACTAAAAGAAAGAGTCTTGAAAAGGAATCTATCTTAGAGACTTGAGTAAAGATATGTAACAATGATAAACAGGAGGGAAATGTAGAGAAAATGTTCTGTTAATTTAGGGTTAATCATTTCAACATATAACTTAGCTAGTGTAGGAAAGAAACAGCTTCTGACCTTGTGAGTACTGAATGTTTTAGATAAAGTTCTGCCCAGCTAGTGAAAACCTCCTAACAGTCTAAAATTGTAACATGCTCACTGCTTCATGCACAGCTGCGCGTAGAAAGTGTAAAAAAAAAAAAAAAAGGTATATAAAGACAGAAGGAATTGTATAAGTCAGACAACTTCTTGAGTTTATGCCGAACTTGTCTCCTTGCAAGAAATAAAAACTGCTTTAGGCCTACTTGGTCTCATTGTATTCGTGAGTATTGTTAATAAAATTCTTTTAACAGCAAAGTTTGAAGAATTTGTGCGGAGAGGATAGAGAGGCCCAAGTTGTGGGAGGAGGAGGGTAGGAAAACAGATTAAACCCGCAGGAAAGGGGACATAGGCTGCTCAGAAAGGGAAGACAAGATGGAGATAGGCTGCATATATACAGAAGGGAAGAGGAGAGACAGCCTGCATATAAAGAGAAAGGAAGGGGGGAGACAGGCTGCACGTATATGGAAGTGAAGAGAAGCGAGGAGATAAGATGTACATATAGGGAAGGGAAGATAAAAGCAGAGGCAGGCTGCACATGAAGGGAAGGGAAGAGGGGTAGGCAGGCTGCATATGAAAGGAAGAGAAAAGTGGAGATAAGAGAGATTTGAGAAGGAGGCAAAGAAAATGAAGAAAACTGAATGTGAAAGATCAGTACCAAACAAACAAAGAGCAGGAGGTAAGAAATGAAATTGCAAACAGCAAGGAGGCTCTGGAAACAGAGTTAAGAGCACAGACAGAGGAAAGCAGAACTAAAGATTGGGAACAAGATGATTGGAATGATAAAATCACCGACTATAAAGGTAGGAAATGATTTTATCATTCAAATCAAACAAGTATGTGCCACAGTATAAGTATAAAAGCTAAACTGGGGGTTATAGCATAGTTTATAAAAGTTTGTTAGCATGAATTCCTTTCCATTTCCTCCCCCAAGTCTGGTGGTCCCTCCCAATTCCCAAAGAAAATTGAAAGCTGCCCTATCCTCCCCTTACCTCTGTAGGCCGCCAAGCCTACCCAGAGATGTCCCTGGTGGTCTAGGGGGAGATCAGGCAAGAGCGATGCATGCTTGCTCCTGCCCAGTGCTGTGCCCAGTGCTTGCTCCTGCCCAGTGCTCTTGAAATTGGCTGCCATAACCTCCTGCTTTCTGGGTTAGAATTCCTGCAGCCATACCCTGATTGACATGACAAATGGAAAGGTAGAGTGTAATTTGGCAGTCCCAGACTGAGGGCGCTTGTGAGCCCTTTTCTGAGATTTGTAAAGGGAGTCTCTTCTTCAGGTCCCCAAGATAAGGGATCCTCTGGGCCTTCCCCTCTCAACATAGATTGTAAAGGCATACTTATTAGGGTGTAGTCCAAAATCCACTTTCAACAAAAATTACAGATACCCAGGAACTTTCTCAATTGTTTCTTGGTTACAAGGTTGGGATATGATAGTGAGTTTCAAGGTTAGCAAGAGACACTGAAAAGAATGCTGGACCTAGATCTATAACAGTATAGCAATCGGCATCTCCATCAGATGGTATGTTGTTCCATATTGTAGAGGTTGTTAGCAATGATAACGAGATAACTTATTACCATCCAGTTAAGGGCCCTCAGGTCATGAACAAATCTCAAAGATTTTCCATCAGATTTTATTTCAGTGAACACTGAGATATAAGGTGAAACAATGTGATAGATCACCATACCCTCCTTCCGTTTTCACAACCCCCCGTTCCGCAACCCTGTCGACCCGCCCCTTCTCGGCAAAAACAGTCCCCCGCCGCCGTGGAGTACCTGTGCTGACGGGGGACCCCAACCCCCATCAGCCGAAGTCCTGTGCTGGCCTTCGTGGCATTGCTTCCTTAATGATCTTCTGTTGAAGTTCCTCTGCGTGCGTCTGACGTCACACGCATGCAGAGGAACTTGAACAGAAGATCATTGAAGAAACAATGCTGCGAAGGCCAGCACAGGACTTCGGCTGACAGGGTTTGGTGTCCCCCGTCAGCACAGGTACTGGACGGCGGCGGGGGACAGTTTTCGGCGGGATGGGGGGTCGACAGGGTCGCGGAAGGGGGGTACAGGGGGCCGTAAGGGGGGGGGTTGAAATCAGAGGGAGGGTGGAGTGTGGAACTCTGTGGGAGGTGTGTGAGGGGACACGGGGTGTTCATGCTCGTCGGGTGGGGGGGTGGGTTGGTGATGCGGCGAGGAGGGGAGTCTGTGTTGCCCCGCTCCCTGCCACTTGCTCTGAAGTGGCAGGGAGTGGCGCACTGACAGCTGATTCTCAGGCAGGGGGAGGAGTAGTTTCCCTACTTCTCCCCTTGCTTTGGAATCAGCTGTCACTGATGTCACTGACGTCGTGCCTGCCTAGCAGACCACCTCCGAGGGAGGCACGGTCCCAGGCACATTAGAACGTTGGAGGTGAGAATTATTATATAGGAAGTACGTAAGTATTGCCACACTGGGATAGACCAAAGGTCCATCAAGCCCAGCATCCTGTTTCCAACAGTGGCCAATCCAGGTCACAAATACCTGGCAAGATCCCAAAAAGATCAATACATTTTATGCTGCTTATCCCAGAACTAAGCAGTGGATTTTCTGGTAAATGTAAGTACAGTCCATCAGGAGGGGATGGGCAGTGTATCTGACATTCCAGTTAGGGCAAGCTATCTCTTCCTAGCAGATTAACAGTTAAGGTAGAACTTACCAGAAAGGCTACAGGTGTTACTTGATCTCCCAATTTCTATACCTACAGATTCAGTAAATCCATGGGGGGAATAGATTTCCCTACAAGGCCATCGGCTGATATTTGTCAACATTTGAATGCACAGCAGAATGAGTAGCACCTGTATCTACTATGAAACTGAAAGGCCCTCCTTGAATGCTTAGAGGGAGCAGTTATCAATGTGGGCTACCATTAAAATGGATTGTTTTACTGTTAACCGAGTTTATTAGTAACTAGGTTTCAAGAATAATCTCAATCATAGATACTTGATGTTAGGTTCCACTTTAGGAGTCACCACCCAAAAAAGATCTAGGTATCACTGTGGACAATACGCTGAAATCTGCTCAGTGTGTGGCAGCGGTGGCCAAAAATGCAAACAGAGTGCTAGGAATTATTAGGAAAGGGATAGAAAATAAGACACAGATTATTATAATGCTTCTGTATTGCTCTATGGTGTGACCTCATCTTGGGCCCTCGGGATTGGGATAACAGTATCAAGGCATCTTAAGACTTAATATCTGTAAAGCCTTAATATCCTGAAGTATAACCTCGGCGCACCAACACACACCTGAAGCCTCTTTATTTTCTGAAATTACCTTTATTGAATATAGTTTACTCACAGTCAGATGTTCAGACGTATTGCCCCAAGGCAATTCTGAGAACTGTATCAGTAGTTGGACATAGAAATCTGAAGAAAGGCAGCTTTATTGCAGAGGTGGGACGATAGTTAACAGAAGTAAGTAGTTCAGAGCTGGGTGGCTGGAATGTGCAATATTTTATTATAAAGAATTAACAAGATGAAAAACGAGTTCATTACAAGGGGTTCTAGCAGGGCAAGTGCTGTCTGAAGCAAGATGGAGCATGCCTCATGGAGCAGGAGAGACCAAGAAGGGGCTCACACAGGCCCAGGGAGGAGGAGGTAAAGGCAACAATAGGGGACAGAATCTGCCATCAGGTAGCAGAGATGGTCCCAGAGGGCAGCCCTCGATTGGAGGGAAAGGTCATATCCAGCTGACCTCTCAGGACAGAGATAGTAAGAATGACCAGGAAATGATAGCAGGTAGGCAAACAGCCAAGCTTGGCTGAGAAAGAGAAGAGGTCTTTGCAGGAGAATAGACCAATAGAAACATTTATACAGACAAGCAGGAGCGACTGCACCACATATGAGACTACGTTACGCACAATGCATTTCTCATATATCTTTGCAGTGAGGACTGCAGCAGTAAAAATCCTTAGAAGTGATTAATGCCTTTACTGGCATTAAACACATTTTAGGGTCACACTATAAACTAGTGCAATGCTGTTGGAGGACAGAACAAACAGTAGTCCTTTATTTGTTCACCACTGTTATCCCAATCCTGAGGGCCCTTGGTGCTGTTTTTCCCTTGTTTCTGTGGTGTATGTTTCAACCCTCTCCGTGTTATGCTCACCTTCAGCACTGTGTGCAATTCTGGTTGCCATATCTCAAAAAAAGATATAGCAGAATTAGAAAAGGTTCAAAGAAAAGTGCCCAAAATTATTAAGGGGACGGAACTCCTTTCATATGAGGAAAGGCTTAAGAGGTTAGGGCTCTTTGGCTTGAAATAGAGACAGCTGAGAGGAGATATGATAGTGGTCTACAAAATCCTGAATGGAGTAGAACCGGTAAACGTGAATCGATTGTTTACTCTCACACTCAATCAAGTTACATGGTAATATTTTTTAAATGAATAGGAGAAAATGTTTTTCACACAATGAATAGTTAAGCTCTGGAACTTGTTACTGGAGGATGTGGTAACTGAGGTTAGTGTATTGGGTTTAAAAGATGTTTGGACAATTTCTGGAGGAAAAGTCCATTATCTGCTATTAAGATAGACATGGGGTAAGCCACTACTTATCCCCCGGATCGGTAGCATGGAATCTTGCTCCTTTTTCTGATTCTGCCAGGTACTTGTGACCTGAATTGGTCACTGTTGGAAGCAAGATAGTGGGCTAGATGGACCATTGATCTTACCCAGTATGGCTATTCTTATGACCTGTGCTAAAATAGCATGATATAGTGGTAAAATAAACCTGTCTTAGAGGTAGCCTGTGTCAGTGGCGTAGCTAGACTGGTTATTTTGGGTGGACCCACAGTTATTTGGTGTGGGCCTCATAACCCCCCCCCCCCCCCCCCCCTTTATCTTGCATCTCTGTTCCTCTCCTCTGCCCCTGGATCCTGGTACCTCCCCTTTCCCAGTCTACCTCACCACATTTGCTGGTGGCAGCGGCAACCCACATCCGCTGCCTGCGCTGGTGTCTGCAGACTTCCCTCTACCACATCCTGCCAAGAAAAGCAGGAAGTGACATCAGCTAGAGCGGGACATGGCAGAAGGAATCCTGCAGAGACCAGTGCAGACAGCGGATGTGCATTGTTGCTGTTGCTCGCAAATGTGGTGAAGTAGGGAGAGAAGCGAGGGGAGCCAGGTGGTCACTCTGGAAGTATGTTTGGGAGGGGGGGCAGACAGGGTAGGCCTGTGCCCACCCAGGCCCACCCATAGTTACGCCACTGGCCTGTGTTGATAACTTCCTCCCTAATTTCATTTCACAGTCAGAGATTAAAAAAAAAAAATTAACACATGCTTGCGTACTGGGTCGACCCTGGATTTTTTGGCCTCAGGACCCCAATTGATGCCAGATCTAGTCAGTTTGTACATTCATAGTATGATCCAATGGGCTTACCCTGAGGTGCTCCTGTGTATTCTTGGGTCGATCTGAGTAATTGGGACACACTGATTTCCAATGTGTGTCCAGATTGTTGACAGAGATGGTACACTCCTGGTCAGGCAGTCTGTCCTCCAGGGTTTCAACCATGACATCATTTATGGCCATACCTTTTTCATCCTCTTCCTCTCACTGGTACACCCTGAAAGGATCTAAATTGCAAGTTTAATAATTGCTCCTCCTTCTGCTGTTGCTAAGTCTTTGCTGCCACCTGGTGGGCTTTAATTTGTTTGGCACAATGAGGTGCCACTGATATAATCCCTATCTGGCTTTTCCATCTTCTAACCCATACATACTGTTTTAATAAGTTTCTGAATTTGTGGCTCTCATCTGTTGACAAACACTGCTACCAGTCCTAAATATGATGCAGTGTCTGCATTCTCTACTCCAGGATATGCCCCAAAGGTATGGGACACATTTTCAAAGAAATCTTCTCTGTTTTCTCCTGCATTCATTTTAGAAACATTAATTTAGCCCAGTCTATTTTTGTGGGAAACACCTTCAATGAGCTTAGTGCAAGCTTCCTGCCACATTTAGCAGCCAATTGGTAACCCATATATGGGATTAAAAAACATCTAATTAACTAATCCAATTTAGTTTTCCATTTTCTCAGGTTTTCTTGAATTTTGGGACGTTCCTTAGTGATAGCTCATATCTTCCTTGCTGTCCAATGGTTTGGACACCATATTAGTCTACTGTTACCCCCCAAACATCAAATGCAAGGAGTGTAGGAAGGTCACCTCATAATGACGTTCCCCTCCATACATTTGACTTTTGGTTATCCCCACAATGAAGGATGAGAAATCAAAAGGGTTTGTAATATGTATACTTACAGATAGATCTGCTTCCATGGAGTCCATGCTTATTTATCCTTCTGAACAGTTCAAATGTGTAAAATTGTGGAGACGGTTTTTGGATGATGTCTTTTTTATATGGATGGACACTGAACAATCTCTATCAGAGTTTATTGATTGGCTCAATACATTGGATGCAAATATTTCATTTACTATGCAGATAAGATGGCAATTGAGTTCTTAGATTTATGGATCTATAAAAATGGAACAGAATTATCTACAATTTTATATTGCAAACCTGTGAGCCGGAATACATTTTTGCAATTTGATAGTTCCATCCTCATCATCTGAAATATAATCTCCCAGTAAGCCAATTTTTAAGGGTGCAACGTGTCTGCTCCACTCTACATGAATTCAAAACTCAGTCTATAGAATTAAAACAATGTTTTGCTGTAAGAGGTTACCCTGAATCATCTATTAAAAAAGCATATTTGCGGGCTCAGTATGCTCAACGCCCTCTTTTATTAAAAGAAAAGGAATCGAGTGGGGGGGGGGGGGTGCAAGAAGAGTTGGAAAATCTTACATGTATACTCCCTTTCACTGAAATAAGCCAAAAGGCAGTGCGGATTATGAGAACACATTGGCACATAATGCAATTGTATCCTTGTTTCCCTGAATTCCCACGAATATAATTTACTAGGGGTAAAACATTGGGGTAACCTTTGGCTGTAAAAAAAATTCTTTTATTCACAATCTATGGAGGGTAGAGGGGGACAGTTTGATATGCGGGCACTGTCAATGGTGCAAAACAGCGATCACTGGCTTTACCTGGTCTGTACCGGGTAGGGACAGGGTTTTGAAAATTAGAGATGTAGTAACTTGTGATACATCTGATGTAGTGTACAGTATAATATGTCCCTGTGGGCTTATGTATGTAGGGAGGAGTTCCCGACCGATTAAATTGTGTTTAACTACTACTACTACTTAACATTTCTAGAGCGCTACTAGGCTTACGCAGCGCTGTACAGATTAAAAAAAAGGACAATCCCTGCTCCATGGAGCTTACAATCTAATGGGCGAAATGTCAAGTAGGAGCAGTCCAGATTTCCTGAATAGAGGTATGATGGTTAGGTGCCGAAGGCGACATTGAAGAGGTGGGCTTTGAGCAAGGCTTTGAAGATGGGCAGGGAGGGGACCTGGCGTATGGGCTCAGGGAGTTTATTCCAGGCATGGGGTGAGGCGAGGCAGAAAGGGCGGAGCCTGGAGTTGGCAGTGGTGGAGAAGGGTACTGACAGGAGGGATTTGTCTTGAGAACGGAGGTTACGGGTAGGAATGTAAGGGGAGATGAGGGTAGAGAGGTAGGGAGGGGCTGTAGATCGAGTGCATTTGTAGATTAAAAGGAGAAGCTTAAACTGTATGTGGTACCTGATCGGAAGCCAGTATTTAATGGAGAATAAATCAAGAATTACCACTCAGACTGCTCAAGCACCACTAGTAGACCGTTGGTTACAGTTCCATCATACAGTAGAAGATTTAAGATGGAGAATTATAGAACACGTGGGCCTGGGTGTGGAGGGTGGGTCGGTTAAAAAGCTATTGAATTATAGAGAACAGTTTCACATTTTTAACCTGCAGACGATGATGCCTATGGGCTTAAATGCTGAATTGGAATGGCATCGTTGATTTGAAGGAGTGTAGTTTTTTCTGTCCAATGGGAGTCAAGGGGCGGGTTGATTACATCAGGGACAGCTGGTGTATTTAAAGGGGTTAAAAAAAACACCGGCGCCATCTTTATAAAGGGTTTGTTCCCGAGAAATAAGTAGAGCTGGCGCTGATAGAGACGAGGTAAGAGAGTGGTTAGAAGGGGTTTGAATCTTCCTATGTTTGGTGGACCGAAAATTAGTGTTTGTCTAGCAATGGAAAAAGAAATAACAATGGTTTTGTGTTGTCTTTTATTGTAGGGGTATGTCCTTGATACAGCTCGCATCCAAGCAAAACATGCATGTCGGACAACTAAATCCCCGGGTCTGACATACTAAGATAAGTGAAAAATTAAAAATCATAGAAAAACTAGAAAATCATAAAATCAGGTGAGCCGATGAGGAAGTTGGTGCTAAATACATTCAAAATATCAACCTCTAAGGCACTCCTTGCAAACATATAGTGTTTTTACAACTTTTTAAAAAACATTCTTTAATTTCTGTATGCTATTATACAATACCAACCATTTTATTACAGCACTCCTTTCATCCACCCAACACGCATTCACAGTCATTCAATTTACCTCCGTACTGATTTATAATCAAATCGTATAGTAATGGAACATCGCTAATATAAGACCTCCATACAGAGGCTTTTCAGTGCTTTAGCTGAGTGATTACAGCTGATAAGATCCAGGTCTCTGTATAGATGGAGGTCTTATATTAGCGATGTTCCATTACTGTATGATTTGATTTGATTATAAATCAGTAAGGGGGTAAATTGAATGATTGTGAACACATGTTGGGTGGATGAAAGGAGTGCTGTAATAAAATGTTTGTAAGGAGTGCCTTAGAGGTTGATATTTTGAATATAATTGTACTCCGGGTATTGGATATTTTCCCCTGCGGCATTGTAATTGCTAAATACATTGCCATACTTTTGTTTTGAGCAATGAGCACTGCTGAGGTCACCAAAAGTGAATAAAAGTGAAAATGTTCTTGTGATGGACTAAAATAGATTTATAAAGTTTCTTGCACTGAATCTCACAGTAAATATAATTCCATTACCCTAACAGCACCCCTTGGTGTTGAAGGTTGCTGGCATGCCTCTTCTTGGTCACCTCCCACAGTGCTTCTTTGCTCTGATGATGCAGAGGTGAGCACCACAGCACACTGCAACTCTAAAATCATGCTCCTTATTCTGACCCTCAAACAAGATGTATTCTGGTGGAGGAGCTGTGAGTTGAAATTGAACATTTTGAACACAAGCATTTCTCCTGAAAGTGCTTTGCCTAAATTTTCATATTTTAACAGATTATTTGGCATTACTTAATTGCTTTTTATATTTATAATTTAAATAATTGGTAGATGCTTTGTGATACCACTTCCAAAATTGTACCCCTTTATCTGGTTTAACATTGGTCACATGCACCTTACTTACAATTTTGCAAATATTCTAATTTGTCTAATGAAAAACTTCCTATATCAGGCCATTATTGAGAACTCCCCTGCTACTTAGCCACATATTTGTAGATCTCTGGACCCCATCTTTTAAACATCTTGGCTGCCAGGGTTCTCTTCCCATAGGGACACACATCTTCCAACACCTGGCCTCTTTTCTTAATTACATAAGTACATAAGTAATGCCATACTGGGAAAAAGACCAAAGGTCCATTGAGCCCAGCATCCTGTCCCCGACAGCGGACAATCCAGGTCCCACAGCATCTATAATATAGCCAACGTGTGATTCCTTTAGCGCTCTGCTACAGACTCATAGTATGGAATTACTGCTGGGGCTTTCCACCTGCAAGTATTTTTAAGCATAGTCCGTAATTTGTCCCCTGGCTTTCCAGAGTCTTGGGAATCCCAGTTGGGGGGCCAGCTGATGAAAATTAAAGAAAATATTTATTAATTTTCAATAGAATCACAAATCACTATATCAATTATACCAGAATGAGAGATGTTTTTATTTAAAATAATGTGGATCCACAATTTAGAAACAAAAGTGACAAAGCAAACCACCTTTTGACAATCACAATTTTGTTTATTCATTATATACCATATATCTTAGGGTTATTTTTAGAACAGGCATTCTGTCAAGCATTATGTTACACATTCTGAGTATATGCTTATTTGTGCCCCCCCCTCCCCACTCCTGTTTAACATCATTATCTTTTTACATAAAAGCTATTTTTTTTATTTCAGTGCAGACCCTTTCCTATTTAACTTCTTCTTCTAGAATCATATCACTTTATCCACTTCTAGCATATTGTTTTGCAAGCACTGTAGCCTATTTTACCTCTCATTCTCTCTATTTACACATAACATCTTTCCATCTTGCACATAAATCCCTTTTTAATGATATTTCTTTTACTATAATATTTTATTTCCTCAGAGGACAGAGCCTTATATTGACCAAGCAGAGCAGGGAAAGAGCAGAGAAATAAGTAAACCTGGGCCAAATAAGAGACAATTACTTACACTGACAATCAATACTCACCAATTAGCAAGCAATTCTCCAAAGTTATCCATCAATCCAACCATCAGGTTCCCAAAGACAGCTTAGTTCTACAGAAGTATGTTAGTTACTAGGTCTGACCACTGATTGTGAAAATAGACCTTTCTGTATTTGTTTTAGATCACTCATTTTACACATACACACAAGATGGTCTCCCCTTTTTTTTTTGTAAATTATATTTCTTTTATTATTTAAAAAAACAAAAACAAGCCAAACAAATTTATAATTTATGCAGACTAGAAATCTTGAGCATGTCTTTGTTTTCTTTTGTAGTATTACATACACTTTTCAGGTTTGCATACAACTATTATTCTGTTTCCAGCTGTCATTTTAAGCCTGATATTACATATGGTAATGGATTGGAGCTCAAACCCTCTCATATTTCAATACCAGGAATTATGTTGGAAGAGTTTATTCCACTGGAATTCCATAGCACCACAAACAGAATCCAACTGCCACTTTTATGCCTTCTAAGCAACAAAGATCATGCAGGATTTAAAGGGATATGAAGGCTAGATTTTAAGATTATAAAGATATTTCCTTAGTTGTAGGGTAACCTGAAATGTGAAGCAATTGTATGCAACCACCTATTTGTTCCACTCTAGGACAAAGAAAATAACCTCTTTGTTCTCCAAGACCTTGGTCTTCACTCCTAGTCCTAGAGGGTCGTCGGGTTTTCAGAATATCCCTATTGAATATGCATGACAGAGATTTGCATTCCTACTACTTTCATTGTATGTAGATCTCTCTCATTCATATTAATTAAGGGCATCCTGAAAACTTGGCCTATTGGCGGCCCTCAAGGGCTGGGAATGAAGACCACTGTCTTAGGCTGGTGCTTGCTGTGAAGCACATAACACATTCTTTTCCTTAGTGCAATGATTCTCAACCTATTCCTTGCAACATAACCAGCCTGCTTGGTTTTCAGCATATCCACAGTGAATATGTAAGACATAAATTTGCATGTACTAACTCCATTGCATGCAGATCTCTGTTTTGTATATTCATTGTGAATATTTTTAAAACTTGACATCCATGGTGTGTTCTGAAGACTGGATTGAGAGCCACTGCCCTAGTGGATTGGATACTATTGATGGCCCTTCTATTGATAAATGCTTTGTGAAACCCCTATAGCCAATTAATGGCTGAAATGAAACACTAGGATATATCATTGGCTGCTTCTTACTGTTTGGTCCCATCTCATCTCCTGCCTACCTTTACATTGGCTGCATGACAGGTCATCCTTTTTTTCTTTTCTCTGGCAGGAAGGAATATTAAAACTATTTTCTGCTCCCCACACTCTAACTCCCCTTTATGAAAAACTGTGGTCCATATTGCTTGCCTAGTAGATTTGGTGTTAAGACTGTTTTACAAAGGGTTGCTTCAAAGACAAACTGAATAAGTACTACTAGGAGTAGAAGGAAAGAAACTAAAGCCACTTCCTCTGCTTTCTTATTCTCTCAGCTCCTTCGTTCATGGATTACCTTATTCTTGTACATTCATCCGTCTTCTATGGCTGATCTTGAGAGTACAAGGTATAGGACTTTTTCTTTTTAGTACCTACACTTTGGAACCAATTGACCCGTTACATTAAATTGGAAGCATTGCTTCCAAAATTCAAAACTGCCTTAAAAACATATTTTTTTAGCCAGACCTTCGATGGTGCCTAGATACTGGTTTGGGGGCAGAAAGTGTAGCTGTATGTCAACAATGTGTTTTTATTCTTAAACTGTGGTTTTATTTTGCTTTCCTATCAAATTGATGGTGGGCTCTTCTGTTAACAATGTCATTTTTATTGTAAACCGCCCTGTTTTTGATGCCAAAGAAAAGTGGTATATCAAGTGCAATTAACATAAACGTAGCAGTGGCAGGGGAGATGATAGCTATAAAAGAAGAGATAAAAGTAGTAATGTTACATATAGAGGTGGTAGCTGCCATGTTGGCACATGGAGGTGGCAGAGGGCGTGACTACTACAGTGGTGTATATTAGGGCTGCAGAAGCTTTGGGCAACCTTCAAGACTGGGGTAATCTGCTTGCAGTGGCCATGGTTACAACCATAATAGAAGTAGCAAAGCTGCTTAGGTTTACAAAAAGCCTGAAAAAACCTGTCATATGTGTGTGCCCGATGCAAAGAGCTCCTAGATCTCAGAGAGTGTGTTCGTTCTCTTGAGGCTAGAGTAGCAGATTTGGTAGAGATGAGGGAGATAGAGAAATACATAGAGGAGACCTACAGGGATGTTGTAGAGAGGTCCCACCTCCAGTCAGGTAGCCTCTGTGCTACCTTGGAGGAGGGAGGTCTCCCAGAAGGTGAAGTAGGAAGTCTCCTGTAGCCAGGACCTACCCACCAGAAGATGTCCTATCCTCTCGCACCAAGGATATATCTTCAATGGCTGACCGGGAGGAAAAGGTTAGAACAGCTGTCATACTTGGTGATTCAATGATTAGGAATGTAGATAGCTGGGTGGCTGGTCAACGGGAGGATCGCCTGGTGACTTGCCTACCTGGTGCGAAGGTGGCGGACCTCACGTAGCACCTAGACAGGATTTTAGATAGTGCTGGGGAGAAGCCGGCTGTCTTGGTACATGTGGGTACCAATCACGTAGGAAAATGTGGGAGAGAGGTTCTGGAAGCCAAATTTAGGCTTTTAGGAAGAAAGCTCAAATCCAGATCCTCTAGGGTGGCATTTTCTGAAATACTACCTGTTCCATGCGCAGGCCCCAAGAGGCAGGCAGAGCTCCGGAGTCTCAATGCGTGGATGAGATGATGGTGCAGGGAGGAGGGTTTTAGATTTGTTAGGAACTGGGCAACATTCTGGGGAAGAGGGAGCCTATTCCGAAACGATGGGCTCCATCTTAACCAGGGTGGGACCAGGCTGCTAGCGTTGGCATTCAAAAAAGAGATAGAGCAGCTTTTAAACTAGATATGGGGGAAAGGCTGACAGTCGCACAACAGCGCATGGCTCGGGATAAGGTATCTTGCAAGGATACCTCACAAACAGGGGAAGATAGGGTTTCTGGATAGTGAGGTTACACAAGAGACCGTGGTAGGCCAGGTGCCCTTAAATACAACTAAAGATTAGACAAAAGGTGGCAAATCAATTGTGTCAAGCACTAAGCATCATGCAAATAGGAACAACAAACATACATACTCTGAAATGTCTATATGCAAATGCTAGGAGTCTAAGAAATAAGATGGGAGAGTTGGAATATATTGCACTAAATGAAAAATTGGACATAATAGGCATTACTGAGACCTGGTGGAAGGAGGATAATCAGTGGGACAGTGTCATACCGGGGTACAAAGTATATCATAGTGATAGGCTGGACCGGACTGGTGGAGGGGTAGCATTGAGAGCCTTGACTCAAATAGATTACAAATTCAGCAGGACACAAATCACACCTTTGAATCATTGTGGGTTGAAATTCCATGTATAAAATGGAAAAGGATGGCGATAGGAGTGTACTACCGTCCGCCTCACCAGGATGAGCAGGTAGACGCAGAAATGATAAAAGAAATCAGAGACGCAAACAAAATGGGCAATGCGATAATAATGGGTGACTTCAATTACCCAAATATAGACTGGGTAAATATAACATTGGGACACGCTAGAGAGGTACAATTCCTTGATGAAATCAAGGACAGCTTTGTGCAGCAGCTGGTGCAGGAGCCGACGAGAGAAGGAAAAATTCTAGACTTGGTCCTTAGTGGAGCGCATGATCTAGTGAGGGACGTTATGGTACTGGGGCCACTTGATAACAGTGATCATAATATGATAAGTTTTGATATCAACCTTGAAGTAACTATACATAGGAAGTCAAATATGTTAGCGTTTAATTTAAAAAAAGGAGACTATGATAGAATGAGAAGAACGGTAAAAAAAAACTTAGAGGGGCAACTGAGAGGGTAAAAACTGTACAACAGGCGTAGATGCTGTTCAAAAGTACCATCCTAGAGGCCCAGGCCAAACATATTCCGCGAATTACAAAAGAAAGATGGAAGTCCAAATGACAGCTGGCGTAGTTGAAAAGTGAGGTGAAAGAAGCTATTAGGGCTAAAAAAAACACCTTCAGAAAATGGAAGAAGGAACCGTCTGAAAATAACAAGAAGCAGCTTAATGAGTGTCAAAACAAATGGAAGGCACAGATAAAGAAGGCCAAGAGGGATTACGAAAAAAAGATAGCATTAGAGGAAAAAAAAACATAGTAAAAAAATTTTTCGGTATATTAAAAGCAGGAAGCTGGCAAGAGAATTGGTTGGGCCGCTGGACGACCGAGGGGTAAAAGGGGTGATCAAGGATGACAAAGACGTAGCGGAGAGATTGAATGAATTCTTTACTTTGGTCTTCACCGAGGAAGATTTGGGTGGGATACCGGTGTCGGTAGTGGTATTTCAAGCGGACAAGTCAGAGAAACTTACTGAATTCACAGTAAACCTGGAGGACGTAATGGGGCAGTTCAGCAAACTGAAGAGTAGCAAATCTCCTGGACCGGATGGTATACATCCTAGAGTATTGATAGAACTGAAAAATGAGCTTGTGGAGCTTCTGTTAGTGATATGCAATTTATCCTTAAAATCGGGCGTGGTACCGGAAGATTGGAGGGTGGCCAATGTAATGCCGATTTTTAAAAAAGGTTCCAGGGGAGATCCAGGAAAGCGAATGATACATACCTGTAGCAGGTGTTCTCCAAGGACAGCAGGCTGATTGTTCTCACAACTGGGTTGATGTCCACGGCAGCCCCCTCCAACCGGAAAAAAACTTTGCGGGAGGTCCCGCATGCAGGGCACGCCCACCGCGCATGCGCGGCCGTCTTCCCGCCCGTGCGTGACCGTTCCCGCTCAGTTGAATGACAAGCAAAGGAATGAGGAAAACGCAACTCCAAAAGGGAGGAGGGAGGGTAGGTGAGAACAATCAGCCTGCTGTCCTCGGAGAACACGTGCTACAGGTATGTATCATTCGCTTTCTCCGAGGACAAGCAGGCTGCTTGTTCTCACTACTGGGGTAGCCCTAGCTCTCAGGCTCACTCAAAACAAGAACCCAGGTCAATTGAACCTCGCAACGGCGAGGGCATAACAGAAATTTACCTACGAAGAACAACTAACTGAGAGTGCAGCCTGAACAGAATAAAATCGGGTCCTGGAGGGTGGAGTTGGATTCAAACCCCAAACAGATTCTGCAGCACCGACTGCCCGAACCGACTGTCGCGTCGGGTATCCTGCTGGAGGCAGTAATGTGATGTGAATGTGTGGACCGATGACCACGTCGCAGCCTTGCAAATCTCTTCAATAGTGGCTGACTTCAAGTGGGTCACTGACGCTGCCATGGCTCTAACACTATGAGCCGTAACATGACCCTCAAGACTCAGCCCAGCCTGGGCGTAAGTGAATGAAATGCAATCTGCTAGCCAATTGGAGATGGTGCGTTTCCCGACAGCGACTCCCTTCCTATTGGGGTCGAAAGAAATAAACAATTGGGGGGGACTGTCTGTGGGGCTGTGTCCGCTCCAGATAGAAGGCCAACGCTCGCTTGCAGTCCAATGTGTGCAACTGATGTTCAGCAGGGCGGGTATGCGGTCTGGGAAAGAATGTTGGCAAGACGATTGACTGGTTAAGATGGAACTCTGACACCACCTTTGGCAGGAACTTAGGGTGAGTGCGGAGTACTACTCTGTTATGATTAAATTTTGTATAAGGAGCATGAGCTACTAGGGCTTGAAGCTCACTGACTCTACGAGCTGAAGTAACTGCCACCAAGAAAATGACCTTCCAGGTCAAGTACTTCAGATGGCATGAATTCAGTGGCTCAAAAGGAGGTTTCATCAGCTGGGTGAGGATGACATTGAGATCCCATGACACTGCAGGAGGCTTGACAGGAGGCTTTGACAAAAGCAAGCCTCTCATGAATCGAACGACTAAAGGCTCTCCAGAGATGGCTTTACCCTCTACACGATAATGGTAAGCACTAATTGCACTAAGGTGATTCCTTACTGAGTTGGTCTTGAGACCAGACTCTGATAAGTGCAGAAGGTATTCAAGCAGGTTCTGTGCAGGACAAGAACGAGGTTCTAGGGCCTTGCTCTCACACCAAACGACAAACCTCCTCCACTTGAAAAAGTAACTCTTTTTAGTGGAATCCTTTCGAGAAGCAAGCAAGACACGGGAGACTCCCTCAGACAGACCCAATGAAGCAAAATCTACGCCCTCAACATCCAGGCCATGAGAGCCAGAGACTGAAGGTTGGGGTGCAGAAGCGCTCCGTCGTTCTGCGAAATGAGAGTCGGAAAACACTCCAATCTCCACGGTTCTTTGGAGGACAACTCCAGAAGAAGAGGGAACCAGATGTGACGGGGCCAAAAAGGCGCTATCAGAATCATGGTGCCGTGGTCGTGCTTGAGCTTCAGTAAGGTCTTCCCCACCAAAGGTATGGGAGGATAAGCATACAGGAGGCCATTCCCCCAATGGAGGAGAAAGGCATCCGACGCCAGTCTGCCATGTGCCTGTAGTCTGGAACAGAACAGAGGCAGCTTGTGATTGGTCTGAGAGGCGAAAAGGTCCACCGAGGGGGTGCCCCACTCTCGGAAGATCTTGCGTACCACTCTGGAATGGAGCGACCACTCGTGTGGTTGCATGACTCTGCTTAGCCTGTCGGCCAGACTGTTGTTTACGCCTGCCAGGTATGTGGCTTGGAGAAGCATGCCAAACTGGCAGGCCCAATGCCACATCCTGACGGCTTCCTGACACAGAGGGCGAGATCCGGTGCCCCCCTGCTTGTTGATGTAATACATTGCAACCTGATTGTCTGTCCGAATTTGGATGATTTGGTAGGACAGCCGATCCCTGAAGGCCTTCAGTGCGTTCCAGACCGCTCGGAGCTCCAGGAGGTTGATCTGAAGATCTTGTTCCTGGAGGGACCACACCCCCTGGGTGTGGAGCCCATCGACATGAGCTCCCCACCCCAGGCAAGATGCATCCGTCGTCAGCACTTTCGTGGGCTGCGGAATTTGGAAAGGACGTCCCAGGGTCAAATTGGTCCGATTTGTCCACCAGTGCAGCGAAGCGCGGCAACTGATGGACAGGCGGATGACATCTTCTAGATTCCCAGTGGCTTGGCACCACTGGGAAGCTAGGGTCCATTGAGCAGATCTCGTGTGAAGACGAGCCATGGGAGTCACATGGACCGTAGAGGCCATATGGCCCAGGAGTCTCAACATTTGCCGAGCTGTGATCTGCTGAGACGCTCTGGTCTGGGAAGCGAGGGACAGGAGATTCTGAGCCCTCGCCTCGGGAAGATAGGCCTGAGCCGTCTGTGAATTCAGTAGAGCTCCTATGAATTCCAGAGATTGAGCTGGCTGGAGATGGGACTTCGGGTAATTTATCACAAACCCCAGCAGCTCCAGAAGGTGAATAGTGCACTGCATGGACCGAAGAGCTCCTGCCTCTGAGGTGCTCTTCACCAGCCAATCGTCGAGATACGGGAACACGTGCACTCCCAGCTTGCGTAGGTATGCCGCAACCACCACGAGACACTTCGTGAACACCCATGGTGCAGAGGCGAGCCCAAAGGGCAGCACACAATACTGAAAGTGACGTGTCCCCAGACGGAATCGGAGATACTATCTGTGGGCTGGCAGTATCGGGATGTGAGTATAAGTATCCTTTAAATCCAGGGAACAAAGCCAATCGTCTTTCTGAATCATGGGGAGAAGGGTGCCCAAGGAAAGCATCCTGACCTTTTCTCGCACCAGATACTTGTTCAGGCCTCTCAGGTCTAGGATGGGGTGCATCCCCCCTGTTTTCTTTTCCACAAGGAAGTACCTAGAATAGAATCCCTGCCCTTCCTGCCCGGGTGGCACGGGCTCAACCGCATTGGCGCTGAGAAGGGCGGAGAGTTCCTCTGCAAGTACCTGCTTGTGATGGGAGCTGAAGGTTTGGGCTCCCGGTGGACAATTTGGTGGAGAGGAGACCAAATTCAGGGTGTATCCGCACCGCACTATTTGGAGAACCCCTTTGGTGAAAAACTTTCAACCTCCCCCCGACCGGCAGGCTGTCCGGCACGGCTACTTTGATGGCGGCTATGTTCCTATGGATCCAGTCAAAAGCCCGTCCCCTGCTTTTGCTGTGGAGGCGCAGGGGGCTGCTTAGGCACACGCTGTTGATGGGAACGAGCACGCTGGGACTGTCCCTATGCCTGAGGAGGCCTTCAGGCCGGCTGGGTGTACCTACGCTTGGTGTAGGCGTAGGGTGCAGCCTGCCGGGCCTGGGAAAAACATCCACCTGCTGAGGTGGATGCTGAAGGTGCCCGGTGGGAGAGCTTGTCGAGAGCGGTTTCCTTCTGGTGTAGTTGGTCCACCAACTGCTCGACCTTCTCACTGAAAATGTTATCCCCCCGGCAAGGGACATCCGCCAGCCGCTGCTGGGTACGGTTGTCCAGGTCAGAGGCACGCAGCCAGGAGAGTCTGCACATCACTATACCTTGGGCCGCAGCTCCAGATGCCACATCACAGGTGTCATAGATACCCCTTGGACAGGAACTTTCTGCACGCCTTCAGCTTCCTGACCACCTCCTGAAATGGCCTGGACTGCTCCGGAGGGAGCTTATCGACCAGGTCCGCCAGTTGCCGCACATTGTTCCGCATGTGGATGCTTGTGTAGAGCTGGTATGCTTGGATGCGGGTCACGAGCATGGAAGATTGGTAGGCCTTCCTCCCAAACGAGTCCAGAGTGCGAGACTCTCGCCCAGGGGGTGCCGAGGCGGTATCCCTCGAACTCCGTGCTCTCTTGAGAGCAGAGTCCACAACCGCCGAGTCATGAGGCAATTGAGGCCGCATCAACTCTGGGTCTGAGTGGATTCTGTAATGGGACTCTGCTTTCTTGGGGATGGTGGGATTAGATAGTGGCTTCAACCAGTTCCAAAGCAGTGTGTCCTTAAGGACATTGTGCAGTAGTACTGTGGAAGACTCTCTAGGTGGCGATGGATAGTCAAGGACTTCGAGCATCTCCGCCCTCGGCTCATCCACAGTAACCACTGGGAAGGGAATGCTGATAGACATATCCCTGACAAAGGAGGCAAAGGAGAGGCTCTCAGGAGGCGAGAGCTTCCTCTCCGGTGAAGGAGTGGGGTCGGAGGGAAGGCCCACAGACTCCTCTGAGGAGAAATATCTAGGGTCCTCCTCCTCCCCCCACGAGGCCTCCTCCTCGGTGTCGGACATGAGCTCTCTCAGCTCAGACCGCATCCGGGCCCGTCTCGACTGCGAGGAACCACGTCCTCGATGATGGCATTGAGCGGTGGACTCCCGCGCCGGCGGGGACAAAGCTCCCTCCATCGACGTCGACGGGGACTCCACCTGAGTGGCGGTCGACACCGGTGCCACAAGCGGCGTCGGAGGCCTCATCATCGGACCAGAGCCCACCGGCACCTCCATCAACGGCGCCGAGGGCGCAAGCACCCCCGGTGCCGGTAGAGCCTGGCGCATCAGCCCTTCCAGGATCCCGGGAAGGATGGCTCGGAGGCACTCGTCTAGGCCCGCTGTTGGGAAAGGCAGGGGGGCTGGTGTGGGTGCCGTTGCTGGAAGCTGCTCGGGTCCAGGAGACGGTACCTAGATACCCGCGGACCGGCGCAGCGACACCTCTTCAACCGAGGGGGAACGCTCCTCCCGGCACTGCCGCTTCCTGGGTGTCGAGTCGTCCCTCGATGTCCCGGAGCTGCCAGTCCCGTGCGTCGTGGGCGACCGATGACGGTGCTTTTTGGCTTTCTTTCGATGCCCGTCATCAGCCGCAGAAGGGACGAGGAGGAGGTGGAGCCCCCCGGCCTTGAGGTATCCGATCCGACAGGGTTCGGTCCCGATGGCCCTGAGCAGCGGGAGTGGCCGGGGCAGACTGCCTGAGCGGCCGCTCACCACCGCTGTCGCCGGCAGGCCGGCGGGCCAAAGGTACCTGTGCTCCTGGGGTCGATGCCATAGTCGGCGCCGACGCCGTCGACATCGGTACCGGCACCGAAGACCCGGCCGTCGACACCAATGCCATCGAGGTCGACGTTGAAGGGCCGGCGCAAGTTCCAAAAAGACGGTCCCGCAGAACTTGCCTCGCCACCTGCGTCCGCTTCCGTATGCCGAGACACAAGGTGCACGTCTGGGAATTATGCTCCGGGCCGAGGCATCGACGGAAAAATCGCGTCGGCGAAGTCAAAATCGTCGATGGTGGCGGTGAAAAGTACACCCAAAAAAGAAGAAACGACCGCGCGGCCACAAGGCCGCGACGACGCGCCCTCGCGACTGAGAACGACGAGGAAAACCTTTTTTTTTTAAACGAGAAAAAAATAACGCGAACACGTACACTAAGAAGAAAAACCGCGGGCTAGGCCGCAATCCGGTTTCCGGGGCTGACTAAGAGAGGGACATGAACACGTCTCTCTACAGCGTGGAAAGGAAAAAAAACTGAGCGGGAACGGTCGCGCACGGGCGGGAAAATGGCTGCGCATGCGCGGTGGGCGTGCCCTGTGTGCGGGACCTTCCGCAAAGTTTTTTTCCGGTTGGAGGGGGCTGCCGTGGACGTCAACCCAGTTGTGAGAACAAGCAGCCTGCTTGTCCTCGGAGAAATTATAGACCGGTGAGTCTGACGTCGGTGCCGGGCAAAATGGTAGAGGCTATTATTAAAAACAAAATTACAGAGCACATCTAAGGATATGGATTACTAAGACCAAGTCAGCACGGCTTTAGTGTGGGGAAATCTTGCCTGACCAATTTACTTCAATTCTTTGAAGGAGTAAACAAACATGTGGACAAAGGGGAGCCGGTTGATATTGTGTATCTGGATTTTCAAAAGGCGTTTGATAAGGTACCTCATGAAAGGCTACAGAGGAAATTGGAGGGTCATGGGATAGGAGGAAATGTCCCATTGTGGATTAAAAACTGGTTGAAGGGGATCACGTGGTGCCATGAGCTAAGCAGCAACAGTTTGCAGAAGCTCCGGAGCCCTCACCCTATTAATGGATGTAAGCTGTAGATATCTTCAGGTTTCCCTTACCAGATTGGAACGGACACTCTCCATGGACAGATATTTAAGAAGTTCCCCAGCTGGGATGGCACAAAAGCCCGCTAAAAAAAGAAAAAAGCAGATCGGGCGACGGCAAATCCAAGATGGTTGAGGACGCGGTCTTGGCGCCAACAACTTTTACCGATACGCAGCTGGAACAACTAACCACAGCCATAGCAAAGGCGTGGGAGCCTAAATGGGCTGCTTTAGATCGAAAATTGGAAGGGTTTCAGGCTGTGCTCGATGGGCTGAAGACTCGCGTAAACAATGCCGAAGTTAGAGTCACAGCCTTAGAGGACGACTCTCGCAGATATGGCCCTGATATTGGTAGCCTGCGGCAACAACTAAGCAAACAAACCAGCAAAATGGAGGATTTAGACTCCTGGAGGAATAATGTACATGTAGTGGGCTGGAGGAATGGCCTAGTGGTTAAGGTGGTGGACCTTGGTGGACTTTGGTCCTGAGGAACTGAGTTCAAGTCCCACCTCAGGCACAGGCAGCTCCTTGTGACTCTGGGCAAGTCACTTAACCCTCCATTGCCCCATGTAAGCCGCATTAAGCCTGCCATGAGTGGGAAAGCGCAGGGTACAAATGTAACAAAAATAAATTTGGAGGTATGGCTGGAGAGGTGGCTACCCAAAGAACTGGATACCATGGGTCTGTTGGTGATTGAGAGGGCCCATTGTATTCACAAGAAAATGGAAGCTCAAAACAGGCCACGAGTTATTGTGGCGAAAATATTAAACTATAGGCATAAGTTAGAAATCTTTCAAGGTTTCCGAATTAAGAGAGACTTGCTGAAGTATAACGGGAAAAACATACTGATTTTTCAAGATTTCTCTTCAGAGGTACAGGAGCAACGGCGGACGTTTCACCCTATTTGTACAGCTCTTGTCAATAAGAAGATTCGTTTTACCGTTCAAATCTCTGCACGACTGAGAATATTGGTACAGGATACGTGGCAATCATTCAGTAAGGTGGCAGAGGCCAAAAAATATTTACTAGATAACAGCTTAATTGACGCTGTGTAATTGTAAATTTGAAATGCTAGCAAATAAGGAGGGGACCTGAAGGGCAAGTTGACTAGTTTGTATAGGAACCATAATGTTTTCTTTTCTGTGTATCCCATTAAAGTAGGTGGGGACTCTAAGCACGCTACGTGGTCCAATTCCACCACCAGAATATTTCCTAGGGGTGGATGGAACGGGTTGCAGATAGAGCGGGGAAAGGTTGGGGGGGATAGGGGGGTTGCAAAGACACATGGTTAATGATATGTTACAGGGAAAAAGGTTTTGTGAACATGGAAAGAGGGCAAAATTTAAATTTAGGATTAAAATTGTGCAAAGACTCTCTTTAAGTCAAATACTAGATGTAATGCAAATGCTATCCAATTCCCATAAATCTGTCGGAGTGAGGTACAAGATTGCAATATGCCAGCACAGTTAATATCTTGGAACGTCGGGGGTATTAGTACCCCTGTGAAACGTGCAAAACTTCTGCAAGCTTTAAAAAGACACAAAGTAGACATTGAGGGGCATAATCGAACGAAAACGTCTATCTCCATGGGCGTTTATCTCCGAGAACGGGTCCGTGAAGGGGCGGACCGAACCGTATTTTGGGAAAAAATAGACGTCCATGTTTTATTCGACAATTTATGAGCTGGGCGTTTTTGTTTTTCAGCGATAATGGAAAATGAAAGCGCCCAGCTCAAAAATGAATAAATCCAAGGCATTTGTTCGTGGGAGGGGCCAGGAGTCGTAGTGCACTGGTCCCCCTCACATGCCAGGACACCAACCGGGCACCCTAGGGGGCACTTTTACAAAAAAAAAAAAAAAGGTAAAAGAGCTCCCAGGTGCATAGCACCCTTCCCTTGAGTGTTGAGCCCCCCCAAATCCCCCTCAAAACCCACCACCCACAAGTCTACACCATTACTATAGCCCTAAGGGGTGAAGGGGGGCACCTACATGTGGGTACAGTGGGTTTGGGGGGCGGTGTGGAGGGCTCCCATTTACCAGCACAAGTGTAACAGGTGGGGGGGGATGGGCCTGGGTCTACCTGCCTGACGTCCACTGCACCCTCTAATAACTGCTCCAGTGACCTGCATACTGCTGCCAGGGAGGTGGGTATGACATTTGAGGGTGAACATAAAAAGTTGTGAAACGGCATATTTTTGTGGTGGGAGGGGGTTTGTGACCACTGGGGGAGTCAGGGGAGGTCATCCCCCACTCCTTCCAGTGGTCATCTGGTCATTTAGGGCACTTTTTGGGGCCCTATTCGTGGAAAAACAGGGTCCAGGAAAAGTGCCCTAAATTCTCGCTAAAAACGCATATTTGTTTTCCATTATCGGCGAAAGGCGCCTATCTCTGATCGGCCGATAACCACGCCCCAGTTCCACCTTCACCATGCCTTTGACACTCCCCCATCAACTTTGTCCGCATCCGCGACGGAGTGCAGTTGAAAACGTCCAAATTCGGCTTTCGATTATACCGCTTTATTCGTTTTTGTGAGATAAATGTCTATCTCCCAATTTGGGTCGCAATATAGGCGTTTTTCTTTTTCAATTATAAGCTGGATTGCCTGTTTACAGGAGACATGGCTAAGCACTCTAGAGCATGCTAAGTTACAAAGATTGTGGGTGGGGAAATGTCATTCAGTGGCCTCACAGGGGCGTAAAGGGGGTAGGGGAGATATATAATTTTAAATGTGTGGCTACAAGGAGTGGAATTTCTATTGGTTAACTTATATGGCCCAAATGGGTATGTGCCAGGCTTTTTCAACTTGTTGGCCAATGTTTGTTTGCAACATAAGGCTGCGAAGTTGATAGTACTAGGAGACTGCCAACTGTCTCCTCATGCTCCTCACGCCAATTACCCTCCATTGCTTCTATAGAAATAAAATGGAGGAGATGTTAACGACCACTCCACCCCCCCCCCCCCCCAAAAAAAAAAAACAGCAGTTACCTGTTGAATAAAAGCATAAAAAATAGAAGTGGAAAGCTTCAAAGAACATGCAGAATAAGCTGTTTCAACACTAAACCTCCTGGGACATGAGAAAAGAATGTGGCAGTAACACATCAGCCAAAGGCACGGCTCCAGAAAGTCTGTGAAGGGGGAGCAATAAGGGGAAACAGATGCGGCATATGTTCTGCTTTAAGTTAAAGGATTTATGGTATGATACAGCCTGCACGTGATGTTAGAAGAAATAGCAGGGACAAACAGTATATAAGCAGGATAGAAGAAATATGTAGTAAGCATTCTGACTCCTTTGCCTTAAGCATTCTGATTTCGTTGCCTGTATATAGCATTCTGATTTCTTTGCTGTACATTGCTTTTTTTTAATCATTCATTCTGACTTGTATATTGCTTATCAAGAAATGCTTCCTGAAATAGCCCATTGAGCTATTCAGTCAATTCTGAACCAAGAATAAACTTTTTATATTAAATAGGAAATTCGTCTGGCCTTTTCTACAAAAGTGGCGACCGCGGCAGGACAGAAGATTTATGCCGCACACGGAAAAGAGAAGGCGAGACGAATAACAAATTAAGTGTTTGTTGTTAACGAAGTTTTTTACAGGATTGTGAGAGCAAGCGTTGTTTAAGCCTGATTTCTGTGTACCACTGATTTGGGAGTGATCAACCTACTGAAGTGGACATACGGGTGACGACTCCTGGGCTTGCTAAAAAGAGAATAAGAAGACGCGTGAGTAAGCTTACATTGTGGACTTATTAGTAGTATATTTGTTTAGCTTTGTAGTTTTCTTTTTTGTATATTTTCTTTGTTTAAGTGCATTAGTATATTTTTGTAGGTTGTGGCTCTATAGGAGAAATTGTAATAGTCAGAATAAAATGGAAGGGAAAGGGGCAGATAAGAAAGAAAAAACCCCTGTATATACTTTGTATTTAGATTTAGATAGTTCAAAAAAATGCACCCCTTTGCAGCATGTCATAGAATTATTCCCGTTAGAAAAAAAACAGATTGAAACAACACATGAGAAATGGGTCAAATATGATGCAAAGGATTCTTTTTTGAGCTGGTCTCAGTATGGATCGTTTGAAAAAATACAGCAAGAACAGGAAAAGCAGCCTGTGGTTCAGCCTGAAGGTTGAGGAATGTCATCTGGTTTTGATTTCTCGGGTGTACAGGTTAGAAAGGTCAGGAAGAACTGAAATTTGTTTTGTTCCTTTTAAAAGATTGTTTTAGATTAGATTTAAATAAGTTTGATTTTGTCTTATAAGGTGATCTCTGTTTATTTTAAAATATGTGTTATTCTGTTTAATTAATAAGTTCTAGTTCTCTATGTGGAATGTCTTTGCAATTTAACTTTGTTTGACCCTTTTTTAAGTGAGATTCCTGCAGTGTTAAGAGATCATCTGGTTTGAATTAGTCACAGTCCTAGCTAGTTTTGTGTGTAGGGCTAATAGGTGAAAGAGGTGATTTAAAATCTCTAATAACCTCTGAACAATATGATTTGTCAACATAATTTGAGGCTGAGGGACGGCTACGGGTTAGTCCCGAGACCTCAACAAAAACCAAAGGTAATCCTGTTCAAATTGACACCCAGACCGTCAAAGGCAATTTTTAGGGAAACCCATGTAGCTGCAGAGCTTGTGAGAATGGATAAAATCAAATGTGGGGAGTTACTAAAAACCTGTTGGAAGTTAAACATCTCCCCTTCCCCCGTGACAAGGGAGGACCTACATCACTTGAGGATGTATAGAATGAGGCATATCGGTGGACTAGGATGCCGCAAGGCTTTACTGATAGTCCATCGGTATTCTCAAAACAACTAATGATGGATTTAAAAGATTTCAGGAGTCAATTGCCTGACACGGTGTCATTGTTTGTCTATGTAGATGATATTCTATTGTCTGCTGAGACTGAAGCAGAATGCCTAGAATGGACTAGAAAATTATTTTTGTTATTAGGAGAGTTAGGATATAAATGTAACAAGGAAAAATGTGTTATAGCTCAGTCTACTGTCACCTTTTTAGGACAAAATGTTTCAGCAGAACATAAGGTCATTATACCGGAAGTTATATCTATTTTAAATGAGACTCCGGTACCGCAAACAGTTACCCAATTACGTGCTGTTTTGGGAATGTTAAATTACTGCAGACAATGGATACCAAATTATACACAAAAAGTAATGAGACTTTATAAACATTTGAAACTGCCCGCAGCCACGCCAAAGAATACACTAATTGTGTTGGAAGAGCAGGATAAGATGGTACTGGCTAAGATTGTGAGGGATCTGTTATCCCCAGGACCTTTAGCAGTAATAGATATACAATCACCTGTGCATTTGTGGGTAAAAGACATGGGAAACAGTTGGGCAGCTATGATTAATCAAAATAATGAAGTAAATACACCAGTAGCTTTTTTGTCAGGCTCTTTTAATCATGTGGAAAAGGGAATGAAAGAAATACCAAAGTTATTGACAGCTATTGTGGCAGCAGTAGGCAAATGGAGAGCACAAATGCCTTTTGTGCCTATTGTAATACATACCAACCACACGATTAAAACGCTGTTGAGCCCTAGCCAGACGGCATTGACAGCCACTAGATTTGGAAAATATCAAGCAGTACTTTTAGGACAAGATATAAGAATAATACCATTAACTAAAGAACAGAGAAATAAGATAGATCTGCTTTTTCCTGTCGATCAAGAGGGTGAGATCGATACTATAGAAATCCCTACATTTCACTGTCTTACTTTTGAACCCTTATCTGATGGGTTAATATGGTTTACAGATGGAGCTTGTGAAAGGACTGTTGCAGGCTTTGCCTGCGTGCAGGTGGATGAGAATCTAAGAAAGATAATGCAAGTACAATATAAAACCCCTCCTGACCATACTGCACAGCATGCTGAACTTTTGGCCGTTATTACGGCCTTACAACACACTGATATGACTCAAAATGTCACTATATATACTGATAGTGGTTACGTTGCAAGTTCACTACAGTATCATATATTAAAATGGCAGCGTAGGGGGATGATAACCAGTGCAGGTAAAAATTTACAACATTACACATATTGGAAATTGCTGTTTGAAATTTTGGCAAGAAGGGAACGTGAAGGTAGAAAAACTGCAGTTGTGTGGACCCCGGCCCACACTGAAAGGCCAACCTTTGAGGCACTAGGTAATGCAATGGCTGATGCAGCAGCAACGGAGGTGGTTAAGCAAAGTGAAAAGATTTTGTATAATACTAGACAGACACAGGAAGGGCCACTTACGAATGTAGATAAGATTGAAATGTGGCAGCCAGAGGGACAGGAAAGTGAAAAATGGTTGAAGAGAGGATGTATGAAATTGGGAAGTGAATGGTTTAATGCAGAAGAAGGATTACCTTGTATGCCAATGAGTCAGGTGATTTACAGGCTCATTTTCAAAGCACTTAGCCTCCCAAAGTTCCATAGAAACCTATGGAACTTAGCCTCCCAAAGTGCTTTGAAAATATGCCTCTAAGTTATTAACTGGGTGGCATGCAACCATGCATTGGAATAAGGAAACAATGAAACAACAATTTGAGCAAAGATTTTGGACTTTAAAAATTGATAACCTGATTCAACAGGTTGTGCAGAATTGCATGGTATGTAATATTAACATACCTAAAAGAGCACCACCCCTACTTACCCCCTCGGCTGAGGGTTCCACCCGCATTCAGGATTCCAGATCCTGCTACCAGATATCATACATGTCTGGAACGATATGGGGTGAAAAATACACGGTTTCTAGGAAATTTGACCAATTGTAACACAACCCTAGAAAAAGGGACTCTGCGAAATCTGAACCTCACAGAGTTTTCACAGGCTAGAGCAGACATATGGTGGTATTGTGGAACCCATACTATCCACCATACACTTCACAGAAGTTGGACAGGCAGATGTGCCTTAGTCAAATTGGTAATTCCAATTGTAATAGCATCTTTGCTCCCTCCTCATAGCAGCTCTTCCTCACGAGTGAAGAGAAATGCAATGCCTGGATCTTTTGATGATCAGGTCTATATAGATGCAATTGGAGTTCCAAGAGGGGTTCCTGATGAGTTCAAAGCCAGAAACCAAATAGCTGCAGGATTCGAATCAGCTTTCTTTTGGTGGGCTACTATAAATAAGAATTTAGACTGGATCAACTATATATATTACAACCAGCAGAGATTTGTCAATTACACCAGAGACGCGGTTCAAGGAATTGCAACACAATTAGATGCCACCAGCAGAATGACGTTAGAAAATAGATTAGTTCTTGACCAGATTTTGGCATCGGATGGCGGAGTGTGCCGGAAAATAGGTACACAGTGTTGCACCTATATCCCTAACAATACTGCTCCAGATGGATCAATCACCAGAGCTTTGGAAGGCTTAACCTCACTGTCACAAGAATTGGCAGAGAACTCTGGTGTTGACACATCCTGGACTGGTTGGATGGATAGAGCTTTTGGTAAATGGAAGACATTTATCATTTCAGCAGCCACTACTATAATTATAGTGGTAGCAATTTTTGTATTAGTAGGATGTTGCATAATCCCTTGTGCTAGAGGCTTAGTAGAACGCTTAATTGAAACTGCAATAATGAAAAAGACAACAGCAGGACAATATGTCCTGTACGAAAATCTCCTTCCCAACACCACAGGAGATAACACCTTGGACTATCTCCCTCTGAGAAGGACCAATCGCTATGCAAATGCTAGAGACACTAGAGAGATGTCTGCAACTGTATAATCAGGTAATAGCACATAGGGATACAATATAACCATATAAAGCTTTATAAGATGATGTGATACATGAGCAAAATGTCTACATAACCTATGCAAATCTATGCAAATGTATACTCAAGATATAATCAGTATATAACCAAAGAATTTATGATTGATAACAATATATACTCACATAGGTAAGAATAAGTTAGAACCTGCATATTAAAGGGTTGAATCAAAAATATTATTATAGTAATTATAAGTTTTTGTATAACCACAGATATAGATAAGAAGGATTGAAATAATTGAAGTAGTGCCAAGATGGTAATCTCAAACCAAAAACAAATCTGACTGTACCAGTTAACCGTAAGACTCAGAAAATTTGATGGCCTTATAGGATACCTTCTGGAATGGATGGTATCATGGTGTATTAACCCTAGTGTCACCCTATGGGATAGGGTGAAGAGGGGAATGTTAATATGTGGCCTGGCTTCAGACCTACCACTGGAATAGTGGTGGGCTAAGCTACACAGCCTAAGGCAACTGAAAAAGTACTGACTAGGCCAAATAACAAGCTAATGATGCCATATTTGAGAATCTGCAAAAAGCAGGTCTGAACAATGAGTCTTAACACAACCAGGTACAACTTTCTAATTGAATATAGTACCTATAATGAAAAATAATGGGTAAAAGGAATAAAATGAGGTTCTTAAAATGGGACTTATTTTCCATAAGATGGCACACAGATCATAAGATGTTATGAAAGGTATTACAAAAGGAAGATGTGAAACGGATATCTTAATATAGAGATATTTTAGTAAACGAGAAAAACAACTTGTTCCAAAAACATGTTGACATTGACGGAAGTGTGGCAATCTCTAGAAATAGATAGAACAGAAAAGAAATGGGTACAGATGAACATCTGGCCGGATACGAAAGTATGATCTCAGAAATTGAGAAATATTAGAAAAAAAAGGTACCTCACAATTGACTTGTATTGGGACCTGGGGCTATAAAAGAGATAAGATTTTGACAGAGAGTTGGAGTCTTCCCCAACACTTCTCAGACGGCAGAGCTCTATGCAATTGAACCCAGAATCTGTTTGATGTCTGTACTTGATTGAAAACTTGGTAAGAATAAAGCCTTCTTTCTGACATCTATCTCTGTCTTTATTTCCAATAATTCTTAACCTGTCATTGATACTACAAACTAAGTCACACACACAACTGACACTCAGTGTGTATATAGATTACTGTTGCATTTTAATAGAATACATGTGGGTACATAGATGACCAAGGATTCACTTAGATTCTGATAGACAGAAGGCCATGGTCATGGGCATTATCCTAGAGTTACGCCTTCTGGTGCTTCCACAACAGAAATATCACTGGGATGGAATATCAAAAGAATTTAGGCAGTCGGCCCAACTGATAGTGGAAGCGCAGACCCTTTGTCCCCGGAGAAGGGTATTCCTGGGGCGCAAAGAGAGCCTTTAAAATTTACAAATATCACCTGGGACACTTCCAATACCAGAAGGCCCAGCAAAAGAATGGTATATTGATTTCACTGATATGATTGTTCCAGTGCAGGGAAAAAGATATTTGTTAGTTTGGGTGGATGCTTTTTCAAGGTGGATAGAAGCATTTCCATGTAAAAGGGAGACAGCACATGAGGTGGTACAATGCCTGTTAACTCACATTATGCCAAGACATGGGTGTCCGTCTAGAATAATTTCTGATAACGGGACACATTTCAATAACAGTGTTTTGAAAGAAATGGAAACGATTATGGGTTTAACACACAGAAAAGTATCAGTGTATCGCCCCACCTCCAATGGTTTGGTGGAGCGCTATAATGGCATTTTAAAAACAAAATTGAGAGTCTTATTAAAATCTCTCAATAAAGAAATGGTGGGAAAATTATATACATGGCTTGATGTATTGCCATTAGCATTAATGACAATAAGGGCCCAACCTAATGGGCGTACAAAATTGACCCCATTCCAAATTCAGACAGGACGTCATTTCTTCCCGATGCAGACAGCAAGTACTGATAATACAACTCAGTACTGGCAAAAGCTACAACCTATGTTGAACCTGACAAGTGATATGATCCGAACAAATGTAGCATCACAGGCAGGGACTACTAATGATGTTTGTGCTTTTAAAGTAGGTGATCTAGTACTACGAAAGAACTTTACACATAAAACATGGAAGGATCCTGTGTATGTAGGACCTTTTGCTATCACGGCCCTTACTCAGACCGCTGCCCGTCTGGAAGGTCATACTTCTTGGATACATTTATCAGATATTCGACGAACTAATAATATTGAAATGGACAAAGAATAAACAAACATCATGTCCCTAAACATGATGGTATTGGGATGTTGTTGTTTGTTAATGGACAATGAACACATATAGACTTGTTACAGCGGCCAAGATGTTGAATTTGACTGATTGTATCATATGTGCCCACATCCTTGTCCTTGCCAGTTATGATGTATGGGACTACAATGATAAAATTGGGTGGGCACCGTTATCCCAATGATACCTGTGTAAGGGATGGTGGAAACCTTCATTGGACAAATGAGACTATTTATAAGCAAGCCTTGCTTACGGACGACATCATTTTGGTGTCTGATTAAATAGTATGACAACTGGAAACATTCCCCCGATAAAGTGCAATTACACGCACAATGTTGTAACAGGTAATTGGTCTATAGGAAGAAGTACAGTGATTGTAAATGTCACAGCCACCAGAGAAAAACGTGGCAATAAAACAAGCTGCAATAAGACTTTAACTCAATGATATGTAACAACTGATGAATGTTAACACCTTGGAATATGCTTTTAATTTGTGTAATTTTTAATACCACATCAGTTAATGCAATTAGGCATTATCCTTATAATTGTTCTTATATGAAAAGTAAGAATGACAGTGTACTTCCCTTTGATGAAACTCACTGTCTGTATTCAAAAGAAATATAAATTTTGTACCCTAGTACAGTTGAATCTGTTTAATGCTGTGTAACATGTGTATTAGCATGTTTGCAAAGATGTGCCAGGATGCTTTTAAAATGACAATGGTAACTGAAATCAAGAATGAATAGAACTTTAATATGTCAGCAAAAATATTGAAAGATGTATGATGATGAAAAGACAGAGCTTGCAGGCACAGCATATCATAAATAACAAGGGGGAGGAGATTTAGAAGGGAGGTAAGGAGAAACAGACTGGAGCTGAAACAGATGTATGAGTCCTGAAACAATCAGTCCTCAAGGGAGGATTTGTTGAATAAAAGCATAAAAAATAGAAGTGGAAAGCTTCAAAGAACATGCAGAATAAGCTGTTTCAACACTAAACCTCCTGGGACATGAGAAAAGAATGTGGCAGTAACACATCAGCCAAAGGCACGGCTCCAGAAAGTCTGTGAAGGGGGAGCAATAAGGGGAAACAGATGCGGCATATGTTCTGCTTTAAGTTAAAGGATTTATGGTATGATACAGCCTGCACGTGATGTTAGAAGAAATAGCAGGGACAAACAGTATATAAGCAGGATAGAAGAAATATGTAGTAAGCATTCTGACTCCTTTGCCTTAAGCATTCTGATTTCGTTGCCTGTATATAGCATTCTGATTTCTTTGCTGTACATTGCTTTTTTTTAATCATTCATTCTGACTTGTATATTGCTTATCAAGAAATGCTTCCTGAAATAGCCCATTGAGCTATTCAGTCAATTCTGAATCAAGAATAAACTTTTTATATTAAATAGGAAATTCGTCTGGCCTTTTCTACATACCTCATTCATACCCCACACATTTTATCTCATTCATAAGCTCGATGGAACGTCTTACTCACCTATGAGCACTTCTACGAGAATAAAAAAAAGGGTACACGCCACACACCTTGAAACGAATAATAGGAGAAGTTAGCAAAAAGGAATGGCAGCAAATCATAATAAAAAAACGCTAATGAGACCGTCACTTACCTATAAACTATTATTTGTTGAAAACAAACAGGATGAAACCAACAGGGAGAAAGAAACAGGATTGAACACAGCACACACCTAGAAAAAAAGGGCGAAACAGCGTGGTACACACACCTTTAAAACGAGAATAATAGAAGAAGTCAGCAAGAAGAAATAGCAGCAAAATCACAAGTGAAAAATTTGAAACGCCGTTTCTTTTCAGAAATGTCTGACTTACCCATTCAAAATTACAAGCAGAAACAAAAATACGACGCGCCTTGTACACGTTCTGGGCGCACGGCTATGACTCACGGCTATGACTCACACACGCACGCTAACCACGCCTACACCGAATGAATCTGTGCGCATGCGTTTCCTACTCCGCTACACCAAAATAACGAAACTATCACGCATCCCACTTTTGAATACCGCACCGAACATTTCGGAGCCGTTCTTTTGGTGCATTCTTCATTGTTTCAAATTCGTTAAACACTTTTACGATTTTCATTATTTTACGTTTGCTTGATGCATCTCCCTTTTTAACCTAGTTTCGGATCCGGTGCTGGACACATCGAATCTGACTTCCCCTCACTATCTGGGACAAAGGCTTAAAGATTTTTCTGCTTTTCAAAAAATGTTAGGCTTAGTGGACGCATGGAGAGTTCTACATCCAGATGAGTGGGAATACACCCATAGATCACGGGCACACGGAACAATAGCACGCTTGGATTATATCTTGGTAGAACGGTTCCTGTTTTCCCTGGTTCACTCAGCAGAAGTGGGACCTGAAGAGATTTCAGATCACGCATTAATTTGGATCAAAATAGAAATACCGGCTGGGGGGGTGGGGGATGGAGGTTCCCAGCATTCCTGCATGGAGACCCACATTTTCAATCATACTTGAATAGTAAATGGGAGGATTACTCCTTCAACAACTTGGTACACGCACAGACATAACCAATATTATTTTGGTCTGCGTCAAAGGCAGTGATAAGAGGTGACATTATTGATTATTGCAGTATGAAACGAAAGCGTAGAATAGCTAGCGTCTTACAACTTGAAAGGCAGCTTCAGAAGGCACAGCGAACACACATGCATAGGCCCAACCCAACAACATTGGAAGAAATGAGGGTGTTACAAATAGCTTTAAATACTCTGTTACATGAACGAGAGACTCGGTCCTCCCTATATTATAAATACAAGTTACAGAGCTTTGGTAATAAATCGGGTGCCCTCTTAGCAAAGGTTATTAAAAATTGGGGAGGGTCTCTGCAGTAACTGCGCTAAGGAATAAACAAGGGAAGCTTACCAACTCGAGAGAAAAAATAGGACAGATATTCACAGATTATTTTTCCAGTTTGTACTCTGCTGAGTTGGCAGTGGACAAGTGGAAAATGAGAGGCTATTTAGAAAAGTCAGGCTTGACTAAATTATCAGAAGAAGAAGTGGACAAGTTGAATGCCCCCTGACATTATTTGAATTGCAACGGGTTATTAAGCTGCAAAAATTTCAGTCGGCCCCGGGCCCAGATGGGTTTACTGGAGAGTACTACAAATCATTACCCCCGGAAGCATTGGCTTCATTACTTGAATATTATGAAAGTGTGATTGCAGCTGGACATTTTCCCAGATACGCCAATGCGGCCCTAATCACATTAATTCCGAAGCCAGGTAGAACAATTGATCGTGCAGAATCTTATCGACCAATATCGCTGTTAAAAGTAGACACCAAATTACTCGCTAAAATATTAGCCGAGCGTCTAGCAGATCTCTTGCTAAGACTTATTGGACCAGAACAGGTGGGGTTTGTGAGGCGCAGACAGGCAACGCAAAATGTTCGCAGACTACTCCTTGTAATGGCAGCTTGTTCAGAGAGGGATATACCTGCTTTAGTAGTTAGCTTGGATGCCGAAAAGGCATTTGACCAAGTTAGGTGGGACTATTTGTTTTGTACATTGGAAAATATGGGATTTGTAGGATGGTTTCTACAAGCAATCAGAGTCTTATATCAGCATCCCCAAGCAAGTGTATTACATAGTAGATGACGGCAGAAAAAGACCTGCACGGTCCATCCAGTCTGCCCAACAAGATAAACTCATATGTGCTACTTTTTGTGTATACCTTACCTTGATTTGTATCTGTCATTTTCAGGGCACAGACCGTATAAGTCTGCCCAGCACTATCCCCGCCTCCCAACCACCAGCCCCACCTCCCACCACCGGCTCTGCCACCCAATCTTGGCTAAGCTTCTGAGGATCCATTCCCTCGGAACAGGATTCCTTTATGTTTACCCCATGCATTAGTACTCTCCAGTAAACCCGTCTGGGCCCGGGGCCGACTGAAATTTTTACAGCTTAATAACCCGTTGCAATTCATATAATGTTAGGGCGCATTCAACTTGTCCGCTTCTTCTCCATGTATTAGTTAATGGACTAAGAGAAAAAGAATTTGAAATTGAAAGAGGCACTAGGCAGGGCTGCCCCCTCTCTTCGTTACTATTTGTGCTATCCTTAGAGCCCCTGCTGCGCACAATGAAACACGAAAACAGAATTAAAGGGGTCTCATTGGAAAATCACTGTATTAAGGTGTTGGCATATGCAGATGATTTATTACTAACATTGATTAATCCAGTGGGGTCTATAGAAATACTACTGGTAAGTGTTGGGCATTTTGGGCAACTTTCCAGTTTTAAGCTGAACTTGTCCAAGTTGTCTGCACTTGCCATTGGATCTAGCTGGGGAGAGGGCTGGGGAAAACAATTTCCTTTCCAGTGGGCCCCAGGTAAAATTAAATATTTGGGAGTGGTGATCCCAGCAGATTTGAGCAGTTTATTTATTTTATTTATGAACATTTATACCCCACTTTTTTCCACATGAGGCAGACTCAAAGTGGCTTACAATGCACAGATAAATCAATTACAATTACATTAGATAGGGGAGAAAGAACAGGGTGAGAAGGAAAAGGGAAAAGGAAGAGAGACCAAGATGGACGGTGGAAATCCAGGTGGACCAAGACGGATGATGGAAATCCAGACGGACCAGAGTGGCTCGAACAGTTCCCGGCAAGGCGCTCCACAATTGGGAACTGTAGCAATACCCAGTTAGCGCAGACGAAGTGCTGAAGAAACAGCTGCAGCATGCGGCAGGGAGAGTGGCAGCGGTCACCAGAGGCAGACGACAGCAGCTGGAGGCGGACAATGCTGACGGGGCCCTGGATGTCCACGGGTCTGGCAACAGCACCGCAGAGGAATAGGGACTGCAGCCTGCCTGCGCATTTCGGCACCCTGAACCGCAACGGGAAAGATATGCTAGTTCCACCCAGCAGCAAGAAATCATGGATGACAGCACCGTAGGGAAGGTGAAACGAAGACCAAGCCATCCGCGCCAGTGAAGTGGCTGCTGCTTGATCAATTTTGACCACAACCAACGATCCAGGGGCTATGGAGAGGGATCCAAAGTGGTGCAGGTTCAAACGATCCTCCTCCATAGTTCCAACCGTCGAGGCCCTCCAAACCAGGGACATCCGCCACTGCTCCGTCAGACCGGTAGAAGAGGAAGAGCCGGTGGTGTCTGCGGGGAGGACAACTCTGATGTAACGGCCAGAAGCTCGCTTGGGTCAGGGCAGCAGAGGCAGCAGACTCCCAAAGGAAGATCTTAATATCCAGCGGCTCTTACGGGAGACTAGCGTTAGCTTGAATGTATGGACCAAGTTACCTCTCTCACTACTAGGCCATATTGCCCTGTTCAATATGATCATAGCCCCTAAGTGGTTGTATGTATTTCAATTATTACCTTTGTATTTGAAACGAGAAGATGAAAGGACATTAAATGCTATGATACAGGGTTTTCTTTGGCGGGGCTGGAAAGCCCACCTCCCCATGACAGCACTTTGCATACCAGTTGAATATGGCGATTTGGGGCTGCTGAACATACGGTTTTTGAACATCGCCAGTGGTATGAGGAATATTAATGACTGGTTTTGGAGAACACAGGATTTTTCAGATACAGCTCTTGAACTCGATCTCACTAAAGGGGTCCACTTTAGTAACTATTTACATTCTTCTGGGACACCCATTCCATACACTTTGAAGCATTCAAGGATTATGCATTTTGCAGTGGCGGTCTGGAAGTGGATTTGCCGCTTACATCACTTGACAGCAGGAGTGTCTCCATACTTATCCATTTGTGACAATATAACTTTCGTTCCAGGACAAATGTATACGACATTCCGTAAGTGGAGAAAACAAGGGATGGAATATCTGCTATAGGTGGTTACTAGAGAAGGACATATCAAACCCTTTTCGGAATTGCAAGTGGAATTTGGGGTGCTCAGTAAGGAGCAGTTTTACTATGAGCAGCTCAAACACTATGTGACATCATTGCCGTGGGAATCTCTTGCAGAAGACGTGCAAGAAGAACTCTCATCAGCATTTTCTTTGGAGGCCCAGCAGAGGGTACCTCTCTCTTTCCACCATTGACACATAAAAGACACAGTTACAGAATTGGACTATATAAGACTGTCAAGATTGTGGAAAGAAGATCTCCACGTGAATATCACAGCTGCACAAATCAAATCCCATGTTCTTTCGATTAGACGAATAACTTACCAATCAGTACATTGGGAATTACAATACAAATTTGTCCTTCGTTTGCATGTACCTCCCAGGAGAGCATTTTATATGGGTCTCTCTCCTTGGGGGGAATGCCCAAAATGTGGGGCAGATGGTGCAGATTTGGGACATATGTTTTGGCTATGTGAAAAGTCAGAGAAGTTTTGGAGAGAAATTATAAAATATGTTAACACGATTTGGCACCAAAATTGGAAGTATAGTCTGACCCTTTTGCTTGGTCATCCGATACTGGGTCATCCCATGACAAGAGGATTTACAGCATTTGTATTGCGAGCTGTTATTGTAGGTAAGCAAGTTATCCTGGCAGAATGGCTATCTCCTAGAGCCCCAACGCTTCCGCGGTGGCGAGCATGGATGTTGTGGATGCTGCGCATAGAAAGACTGGGAATTTTGGACTTCAACACAAAAATTGGAGAGCAATGTCAGCAGCTGTGGGCACCTTTTTGGAACACTTTGACCCCATCAGCACAAAGTTACTTGTTAAACCTTTAGCATTGTACTCTAAGTTGAAAATAAGAGGAAATGGGGGGTGGAAAGGGAGCGCGGGGGGGGGGGGGGGGTCGAGGGTAGAGGCGGGGGTAGAAATGATGGTTAGCAGATAAAGAAATGATTGTAACTAAGGTAATGTCATGTTTATGGTTGATGTTCTATGAATAAAAATGAGTTAAACATAAAAACTGGTTGAAGGATAGGAAATAGAGAGTGGGGGGGTTAAATGGGCAGTATTCACAATGGAGAAGGGTAGTTAGTGGGGTTCCTCAGGGGTCAGTACTAGGACCGCTGCTTTTTAATATATTTATAAATGATTTAGAGATGGGAGTAAACAGTGAGGTAATTAAATTTGCTGATGACACAAAGTTATTCAAAGTTGTTAACTCGCGAGAGGATTGTGACAAATTACAGAAGGACCATACGAGACTGGAAGACTGGGCGGCTAAATGGCAGATGACGTTTAATGTGAACAAGTGCAAGGTGATGCACGTGGGAAAAAAGAACCCGAATTATAGCTACGTCATGCAAGGTTCCACGTTAGGAGTTACGGACCAAGAAAGGGATCTAGGTGTCTGTTACGTCTGTGCTCACCTCGCCCTCTGGTGGCCAGAACCGGTGGCTGCTGTGGACCGTCACCAGTTCCAGATTTCAGCCTAGTCCGGTCCGTATCTTCCGGGCTGCCAGACTTGCTTGCTTGGATTGAACCTACACAGCACCCGTAGGTTCCTGGTGATGGTTGCAGCTGAGTTCCAGATGCTGCTGGGCTTATTAGCCATGCTGAAACCTTGCTGCTTTGCCTTTGCATTGCGTTTAAGGCCCTGGTATGTTGGTGCTTTTGCACTTCAGCCTGAGTTTGTTTCCTTGCTCTAGTTCTTGCCTGAAGTCTTGCCTGTTCTAGTTAGTCTATGTTTAGTTTACGGTATTGCTTGTTTACTGTATTGCTTGTTTCCCAGTCTTGTGTCTTGTTTGTATGTCGTTGTCTAGTTCTGGGTTTATCTGTGTTTGTTCCCTGCTTCAGTGGCTGCTTGCAGCTTTCAGTTCAGTCTCCTGTCTAGCTGTGTTTGTTCCCTGTTTCAGTGGCTGCTCACAGCTTTCAGTCCTGGCCTTTAGCCTATCCTTTCCCTGCCTTGCTGTCCCTGTGCTGCCTAGCTGTTATCCAGTCCTGCCGGCCACCTGAAGCCTTGAGCTCAACTCTTGGTGAAAAATGGCCAGGTGCAGGTGAAGCTTAACTGTTTGTCAGAGATCTGCCCTGTCTCTAGCGTGGGATGGTTTTGCCTGCCACTGCTGCTCCTCGGCAGTGGCCCAAGGGCTCACAAACCCAGTGTCCAGCTTTGTAAACGTGACAGTGTCGTCGTTGATAATACACTGAAACCTTCTGCTCAGTGTGCTGCTGTGGCTAGGAAAGCGATTAGAATGTTGGGTATTATTAGGAAAGATATGGAGAACAGATGTGAGGATGTTATAATGCCGTTGTATTGCTCCATGGTGCGACCGCACCTTGAGTATTGTGTTCAATTCTGGTTGCCGCATCTCAAGAAAGATATAGTAGAACTGGAAAAGGTGCAGTGAAGGGCGACAAAAATTATAACAGGGATGGGACGACTTCCCTATGAAGAAAGACTAAGGAGGCTAGGGCTTTTCAGCTTGGAGAAGAGACGGCTGAGGGGAGACAAGATAGAGGTATATAAAATAATGAATGGAGTGGAACAGGTGGATGTGAAGCATCTGTTCACGCTTTCCAAAAATACTAGGACTAGGGGGCATGCGATGAAACTACAGTGTAGTAAATTTAAAACAAGAGAAAATTGTTCTTCACCCAATGCATAATTAAACTCTGGAATTCATTGCCGGAGAACGTAGTTAAGGCGGTTAGCTTGGCAGAGTTTAAAAAGGGGCCGGACGGTTTCCTAAAGGACAAGTCCATAGACCGCTACTAAATGGACTTGGGAAAAATCCACAATTTTGGGAATAACTTGTATAAAATGTTTGTACGTTTGGGTAGCTTGCCAGGTGCCCTTGACCTGGATTGGCTGCTGTTGGGGATAGGATGCTGGACTCAATGGACCATTGGTCTTTTCCCAGTATGGCATTACTTATGTACTTATGCACAGTGTGGTTATGGTTTTAACTCTATCATCAATGAGCTTGGGATGAATGGTTAGATAACAGCTTTACTAGTTTTGATGGCTGTGCAGATTATCACAAAAGTTGGTGGAAAAATATGGGAGGGAATATGAGAGTTGGATTAATTATAGGTCTTATAAGAATCAGAGAGGAAGATGAGAAGGCCTGGAATTGCCCACCAGTAGAGGTGGTAGGGGGTAATCACTGTAAAGAAATTCAAGCATGTTTAGGACAGAAATAAAAGGCAGTGGTAGGAACAGAGTTGAGAGAGTGAGAAAAAGATTGGGGTGGGGGTGGGGAAGAGAAAAAAAACTGATGTTGGCACGATGATTAGAATTTTATATGCTTAACTACCCAAAATGGTAAAGAACCAGAGAAGAATCTCGGTTGGAAAGAGTGAATCGGTCAATTGTTCTTTATCAGCTATCATTACTACACTCCTATGTTAGAGAAGAGGGCTAAATCAATGGTACATGCAGATAGGGTAGAGTAGGTGGCCATTGTGGTGGCAAGCAGGCAGCAGTGGAGGTAGCTGCTATGATGGTAAACAGAGGATGTGGCTGCAGCCATATACAGAGAGCAGTAAAGAAAGGCTGAAGAATTTGTTGATCTAGCAAAAAGAGACAAGACTCCTCATTTAGTTCTCTCTCTCATCACACATGCAACTATTTAAATGCACATAATGAATATAGCTGCTGAGTATACTCCTGGATACTTTCAGGAAGGAGTATCCGTCACACTGGACTTGACTGAATGAGTCTTATTTTGTGACACACGCTATAAAGTCACGCGTTGTCTTTATATGAGCTTTAATCAGGTACATCTAATATGGCCCTCTAGATCTGCAGACTGCCCTAAATGTGGGCAGGATGGTACTCATATTCATTGCTGGTGAACCTGTCCTGATATCGACCATTTTTGGGGTGTGTTGTGGGACCACCTAGAGCACCTTCTTCATCGAACTATGCCCCGCTCAGAGAAGCTATGTTTATTGTATTTAGATGATGATTTGAAATTGACCAGTGAAGAGCAGGTGTTATTTGTGGAGGAGTGGCCTAGTGGTTAGAGTGGTGGACTCTGGTCCTGAGGAACTGAGTTTGATTCCCACTTCAGGCACAGGCAGCTCCTTGTGACTCTGGGCAAGTCACTTAACCCTCCATTACCTCAGGTACTAATAAGTACCTGTATACAGTATGTAAGCCGCATTGAGCCTGCCATGAGTGGGAAAGCACGTGGTACAAATGTAATAAAAATAAAATAAATCTTGTTTGAAGGCAAAACATAGTATTCTGCTGCAGTGGATCCATTCTGAGCCACCTTCTTTGCAATTATGGAGGAATCAAATGCACAATTTGCTTCGGATGGAATGACTTTCTGTTTTGGAAATCAGCTGTAAAAAGATTGCTCAGTTTATCATGATAAGGATGGAGAATGGCAAGGACAAATCAAACTTGGGTATACATATAAAGTATCACATACCATTTAAAATGAGTTTATCTTGTTGGGCAGACTGGATGGACCGTACAGGTCTTTATCTGCCATCATTTACTATGTTACTATATGTTTTGGACCCTTTGACTGCTGAATTTGCTACAATGTTAATAGCTGGGACAGGACACCACCCTCTCGGTATTTTCTTTGATTTCTGTTCTTAAGGGTCATATTTGGCTCATGTTTTTGTTGTTTCCATGAGGTTATTTGTTCTTGTATTTTCTATTCAACAAAACTTAATAAAGATGATTAAAAAAAAAATAAATGCACATAATGAAAATACACACACATGCAAAGATACATCATTCTTACATAATTACAGCAGGCATTTGGATTGATGTGAGGCCATTTGAGTATATTTTGGTAGCAGATTAACATATGACACATATACTTCCAGTTAGTTTAACTGTTTCTGAGTTAAGAATATCTCCCACTTTTCTATAATAGTGGGATATCCTTTCCAACATACCCTGTATAGTCATAGAGAATATGCCTATGCAAATCTGATTCTAGTACAGATCCAGGAATAGATCCTTGTATCTTAAAAATTCAGTTTTCCTCATGGGCTTCTGTCTCATACAAATGACGCCGCTCCCTTTAAAATCTTTTCCAAACCAGTTTATCTCTCAGAAATCCCACACATATATGTCTTATTTTATATATCCTGCTATTCACACCCCTTACCCATATGGAGCAGCAGGTACAACTCTACCCCCTTTATTTGGCAGACTAGATGGACCATACAAGTCTTTATCTGCCTTCATTTACTATGCTACATATGCCTTCTCAAATGCCTCATTGCTGAATAGTCTGCTTCGTTTGAAAGCCCAGTCCTCTCACAGCCCTGTTCTTCAGGTCTCTACCCACAGTTGTTCAACCTTTCATTGGTGATATCTCTTTTTTATGCTTCTCTCTCAACCCACCCAGAAACTCCCATTTATTCCAGTTTATTGTACCCTCCCACCCTCTTCCTCTTTCCAAGAAGCCCCACAATCTCTCACATAGGCCTCATGTCATCATATACACATCCCTCTGAGGTCCTGCCTCTTATATACAAAGTATTACTCTGCCCTGGCGAGTAATGTGACCAGCACACACTTATAGTGAAAATAAAAAACAGTGATATCTCCAGAAGCCCAATTGACAAGAGTGGCAATGATGGCAAAGCCACACTAAGTGAAGAGCTATCAGCAATTGCATCATTTCCTGGTTTTATAGGCTTATCACTACATAGCCATAAACAGTGTATATATCTATAGATGGACATACAAGTCTACATCATTTGATAATGAGCTCATTTTGGAGTCAGCTGAAATTCCAATGTGAGCTACTGGAGAGAGTCCCTTCTGGGTCATGAAACACAGCAGCCCGTATGGATAAGAGCAGATCAGTAAACCACAATTGTACTGTGACTCTTAGAGTTGAGCTTCATTCATTCTTTTTTTTTGTTGTTGTTGTTGTTGAGCTTCAGTCATTCTGACAAAACCCTCTGGATTCTCTCAGTGTAGGGGAGGGAAGATGCGCAGAGGAGTGATAGTAGACACTTGAGTAAGAAGGTCCTTGTGCTGGCTAAATATGCCATGGACACTGTGCTAAACAGATGGGAAAATAGGGAGTCAGGTCAGTAACTTTGAAGACCCCAGGAAAGAAGGTCTCTCTCTAGTCTTTTCGCTAAGCTCTGACACAATCCGTAGATCCAATCTTCCTTGGGACGATGATAATATAAATGCTTTGATCCCTGGGAAGGAAGAAGACAAACCCAGCATTAGATATGTTGTGATGACCATTTTCCTTTTCTGACTGGAACTTATTACTATCACCTTCATTAAATACATATGTGAAGCTGATAATGTGTGATGTCCAAAACACTAACAAAGTCTGACCTTAAAGCAAGAGTCAAAGAAACATCCCCTTGTCCAAAGGCTGGCTCCATTTTTTCCTCTTAGTTCATATACCTGACATCGTTCACTTTAGTACTAAACTAATTGAAGGACTTATTTCCAACCCCTCCAAGTCCAATCGGGTTTTGGAAATAATCCCTTCAATTTTATTTTTATACTTTGTCTCTGACTATTCCCCCTGGTTTATAATCTACCTGAGCTCTCTCCAGTAGTTCATACTATATGTAGCCCTTCCCCCCTCATCTGGTCAGATGCATGGACTCTACAGGGAACTCTGGGACTACTAGACAACTCATGCTCCTGGGTCCTTTTCTGGCAGGGGGAAAACAGTCTTTCAAGGCCCTTAGAACACACACACACACAGTGATAATTTAAACTGCCACAGCCTAAGCTTAACATGGTTAATTTTATTTCTTTTTAACATTTATTGTCTGTTATTGTAGTGGAGATCTTGCAGTAGCTCCAGCTGAATGTGGGAATTACATAGTAATTATAGTAACATAGAGGGGCATTTTTGAAAGGTTGTCCAAGTCATAACATCCCAAAATGGATGCCCATATCACATGTATTTTCAAACAGGATACAGCCTGTTTGAAAATATGGTGATGTAGATGTCCATGTGCTGGAAAAATCCTGCATGAGCATCCATTTTACAAACTGAAATGTCCACATTTTGAAGGGGGTAAAACAAGGGTCGTGGACATCTGTATAGCAGCAGCATTCTTAGAAAATGGCCATGCAGACATCCATGCAGACAGAGGGTCAGTCTAGTGGTTACTATAGGGAATTGTAAACCAAGTGACCCAATATAAACCCCACTTTAACTCTTTGTAATTGTGAGGCCCCCAGGAACAGAAAAATACCTACTGTACCTGAATGTACACCTCTTCAATAGCCTTAGGCTTGCATGTGTCTTATATATTTAGGTACAGTAGGTATTTTTCTGTTTCTGGAGGGTTCACAATTAAAAAAAAAAGTTGAAGTGGAATTTGAACCTGGGTTCCCTGCATTAACCATTAGGCTACTTCTCAGACCTGCTTCCAGCTCTGTTAATAATACCTGAACCCATAGGAGCCAACTTTTCAAAATGATTGGGGGTGCTGACATTTTTTTTTACAGGCAGTGTGTGTGTCCCCCCCCCCCCCCCCATACCTTAAAATTCTGTCTACTGCAGTCTTCACCTGGGCAGTGGCAGCGCCACTCATAGGCTGCCTGCAACCTGCACCAGGACTTCTTCCCTGAACAGTCCCACCCCTCAGTCCCCCTGTACTGTGCAAATATAAAGAGATGCAAATTTCAAAAACTGACATATTTCAATCACTATACTATAGGTTAACAAATAAAACAAAAAATGGAAAATATGATATCATTTTTATTGGACTAAATACATTTTTCAATTAGCTTTCAAAGGCCAAAACCTCTTTCTTCAGGTCAGGACTGTATACTGCTGTTATGGTATTCTGTTCTGACACAAGAAAGGAGGGTTTGGTCTCCAAACATTAGTCAAAAATGTATTAAAATTAGTCCGGTAAACATATCACCTTACTTCCATTTTCTGTATTTATTAGCACAGCTACCACACTACATTATCCTAAAATAAAAATAAAATTCATTTTTTCCTAACTTTGTGGTCTGGCCGTTTACTGTTTCTAATTGTGTTGGTCCCAGTCTTTTGTTTCTTCTTTCCTCGATCTTTAACTTTCCCCCCTTTCCATCCAGCGTCTACCCCCTGTCTCCCCCCTTTCCTTCCAGCATCTGCCCCCTCTCTTCCCCTTTTCCATCCAGCGTCTGCCCCCTCTCTCTCTCCTTTCCATCCAGCGTCTGCCCCCTCTCTTCCCTCTTTTCATCCAGCGTCTATTTTCTCCATCCATGTGTAGTTTTTCTCCTCTTTTCCCTTTCCCTTATCTCTGTCAGTATGCATCTCCTTCCTCTTTCTTCACTCCCCTCCATCCATATGCAACTCCTTCCTCTCTCTTCCCTCTCCTCCATCCATGTCCACCATTTTTCCTTTCTCTCCACTCCTCCATCCATGTTCATCTCACTTCCTCTCTTCCCTCCCTTCCATCCATGTCCACCATTTTTCCTCTCTCCCTTCCATCCATGTGCATCTCTTCCTGTCTTTCCTCCCCTCTGTCCATGTCCAGCATTTCTCCTCTCTCCCCGCCATCCATGTGCATTTCCTCCTGTCCTCCCTTCCCTCCATCCATGTCCAACATTTCTCCTCTCCCCTCCATGTGCATCTACTTCCTGTCTTTCCTCAACTCCATGTCCAGCATTTCTCCTCTCTCCCCTCCCCTCCATCCATGTGCATCTCCTTCCTGTCTTTCCTCTCCTCCATCCATGTCCACCATTTTTCCTCTCTCTCCACCCCTCCATCCATGTTCATCTCACTTCCTCTCTTCCCTCCCTTCCATCCATGTCCAGCATTTTTCCTCTCTCCCTTCCATCCATGTGCATCTCCTCCTGTCTTTCCTCCCCTCTGTCCATGTCCAGCATTTCTTCTCTCTCCCCTCCATCCATGTGCATCTCCTCCTGTTCTCCCTTCCCTCCATCCATGTCCAGCATGTCTCCTGCCCTCCTCTGTATCCATGTACAGCAACTCTCCTCTCTCCCCTGCCCTCCCCTGCATCCATGTTCAGCAACTCTCCTCTCTCCCCTGCCCTCCCCTGCATCCATGTTCAGCAACTCTCCTCTCTTCCCTGCCCCCTGCCCTCCCCTGCATCCATGTTCAGCAACTCTCCTCTCTCCCCTGTATCCATGTTCAGCAACTCTCCTCTCTTCCCTGCCCCCTGCCCTCCCTGCATCCATTTCCAGCAACTCTCCTCTCTCCCCTGCCCTCCCCTGCATCCATGTTCAGCAACTCTCCTCTCTCCCCTGCATCCATTTCCAGCAACTCTCCTCTCTCCCCTGCCCTCCCCTGCATCCATGTTCAGCAACTCTCCTCTCCCCTGCCCTCCCCTGTATCCATGTTCAGCAACTTTCCTCTCTTCCCTGCCCCCTGCCCTCCCCCATATCCATGTTCAGCAACTCTCCTCTCTTCCCTGCAATCCCCTGCATCCATGATCAGCAACTCTCCTCTCTCCCCTGCCCTCCCCTCCATGCATTCATGTCCAGCAACTCTCCTCTCTCCCCTGCCCTCCCCTCCCTGTCTACCGATTTCTCCTTTCTCTTCCCTCCCTCCCATCCATAACCAGCGATTCCTCCACTCCCCTCCATGTCCAGTGATGCCCCAAACTCCACCTGCACCCCGAGTTCCAGTTCCAACCCCCCCCCCGACCTCTTCTCCCTCAACAGCCCTCCTTGCCTTCCTGCCACCCAGCCAGCTCTTAAAATTCATTTTACCTGACTGAACGGCAGTGAAAGAAGCAGAGTACAGCTGGCTTACCTTCAGCTTTCTCCTTCCCTCTCAGCGTCCTGCCCTTCCGTAAACAGGAAATGAGGGCGGGACCACAGCTGAGAGAGAAGAGGAAAGCTGAAGGCGAGCCGGCTGTACTCTGCTTCTTTCACTGCCGTTCAGTCAGGTAAAATGAGTTTTAAGCGCAGGCTGGGCGGCAGGAAAGCAAGGAGGGCAGGTTTCAAAATATTGGGGGTGCTCGAGCACCCACAGCACCCATGGAGTCGGCGCCTATGCCTGAACCTGTCATAGAGCCTGATATCCCCTTCCAGTTTCACCTTCAGGAGAGGGAGGAGAATAGCTTCCACTAGGGGATTAAGAAAGTGTTGTGCCTTAATCCCTCCAGTAGACAGCTGCTCAATCAGAGCACCTTTCTGTAACCTGGATGTTACTGAAATGAGTCTAAATAGGGACATCCTTCTTTTTAAACATGGACATTTCTCCCCCTTTGGTAATTACTGTTGGATGTCCAGATTTCAGGCCCTCCCTTGTCCCTGCCACCCAGAACACGCCCCCTTGCTATTTGGACATACTGCAGTGTTGGACGTCACTATTCTGTCTTTGCAAAATTGGAATTTGGATGTTTCTAACACATGGATGTCCATTTTGGCCTTTTGAGACATACATATGCTTTGAAAATGAACACCATAGTAATATAGTAAATGACAGCAGATGAAGATGTGCGTGGTGCAACAATCTGGCTGTAGCATAGCTTAATCATACAAAGTTACATGAAGTCAACATACAGAACAGTGTGCCTTTCTATCCACCCCTAAACTATGCATAATTATCAGAGCTACAAAACTACAACACCTGAAAGCTGCTAATGTTTGGATTCTTGTGCAGAATTGTTATAAATGCATATATACGGACTGTAGAAGTCTCTGTACAATGCCATATTTTCACTTAGAAAAGACTGCTTGCTTGCTGTTAGCCACCTTGAACTGACTGGGATTAGGTGGGCATTTGATTCTACCCCTCTATTATCTAATCATATAGGATAATTTCCTCTGGCACTGTCCCACAGTTCTGGAAGCATGCTACTGTCACCCTTATCCTAAAAAAAAAAAAAAATCATTTAGATGCATCAGATCCCACCAATTACAAATCAATCCCAAATCTTCTGCTCACGTTCAAACTGCTGGAGCGGATTGTATAATTAATGCCTCTTATTCTGTCTCCTGGTTATGCTTCTGGCTATTTATGAGTAGGGATTAGAGAGCAATTTTGAAAGAGGCTGCGTATTTTTAAGCACTACGAATGCAAATATGTAGAGCCTATTATGAAAAGTAGGTACCTACTTTTCTTTATAGAGTACTAGCATAATCGGGTAAATACATGCATGTGTTTATTTGCAAGAACTTATGCCAGCTATAGGGCTAGTGGAAATGTTCATGCCTAGCTTGGGGAGATAAGTGCATACGTTATAGTATTTCTATAATTTATGTGTGTAAGTGTGTATCCTGCCCATGTGAAAACCCACCTACAAAGTACACACCATCATACACAGAGGTACTTACAGAACAATGCATAGCCAGATTGTCCTTTATGTACATGTGTGTTCACATATGCACGTAAATGACTAGAATACCAGCATTTACATGCGTACTTGGTACCTACGCCTACACAGCTCCTTATAGAATTACTTCCTTAGTCCCTCATACACTAGGAGTTTTGGTAAGTTTAAATACTGTACTTCACAAATATTTTCAGAATAGACCCTCTAGCAGTTTGCTTCCATCATCTTTAGTTAAACTTTTACTTATTTATCACAGAAGGCCTATGGAGCTCTGTGCTTTTCCAATTCTAACATTATGCAATGTTGCAGCCTGCTAGGGATAGTATTTATGCAGCCCTCTGTGTATAAAAGATTATTCATCCCTACATTAGAATAATGAAGTGATATGGGATTTGAGCTAAGAGCAGTAGCCACTAGTTGTTTTATACCTAGTCAAATCATGGTGAAGTGCAAAATACAGTAAGGAACAACAACCTTACCCTTAAACTTCCTCAGGGGCTGAGTAGTAGTCTATTTTCTGAAAAGAGAAAAAGAAACCTGTAATTACAAAGAGATCCCAGGTAATGCCCTAAATTAGGAAACACAACTGCATTATTTACAAATAGGATGACTACGCATTCAAACCAAGTGCTCTCAAAGGTACACATACATACTCATATGCTAATGGTTAAAATAGTTCTCTTAGGCACAATAGGAACAACTCTTCTAATATTATAATAGGTAAGTTGCCTGAGTTCCAGTAATGGTATGATTTAATATAAAAGCAAAAGCAGAAAGGGGTACAAAGGTCAGGGTCCTGGACTTCTATAGAAACAACTTAATTAAGATGGGGGAATAACTTAAAGAGAGACTGACAGGGTGGAAAGATTTTGGTGAAGTAGATTGGTAGGCTAAATTTAAGGAAGTCTTTGTGATAGCATCAGATCTTTATATTGGGGAAAGTAGATAAAAGGAAAAGGAAAAAAAACCCTACCAGTATGATTTTCAAAGGGGTAGCTGCAAAAATAATGGCCAGAACTGCTTTCAAAAATCAGATGTAATCTCAAAAAGAAGAGGACAAGGAAGAATTATATCTGGATGAGCTGATGAAAGATGCAGAAGTAGTCAATATTGCAAAGACATAAATGGAGGAAAATATAACAAATACAGTAATAAAAAGTAATGATTTTATTCAGATTCTGCCAATAACAGCAGGATGTCCAGAGGGGATTGTAAGACTGAGCACTAAAAAGTAGGAATATGAATATACTTTTGGCATATTGATTTATATTTCACCTGGACCAAGGCAGATCATACTTTATACATACATAATTATAAAACAGAAACAAAACAGCAAAGATACCTGTATTCTCACACATGGGTCGATGATCCGCATCGGCTCGGGAATCAGCATATAAATGTAGCAAAAAATAAAAGTTTGCTAGAGCCTTGGAGGTGGGTGGAGTTGGATTCTAAACCCCAAACAGATTCTGTAGCACCAACTGCCCAAACCAACTGTTGCGTCGGGTATCCTGCTCAAGGCAGTAGTGTGAAGTGAATGTATGGACTGAAGACCACGTTGCAGCTTTGCAAATTTCTTTGATGGAGGCTGATTTTAAGTGAGCCACTGACACAGCCATATCTCTGACATTAAAAGCCGTGACTTGGCCCTCCAGAGTCAGCCCAGCTTGGGCATAAGCGAAGGAAATGCAATCTGCTAGCCAATTGGAGATTGTGCATTTTCCGATGGTGACTCCCCTCCTGTTGGGATCAAAAGCAACAAACAACTGGGTGGACTGTCTGAAGGGCTTCGTCCGCTTCACGTAAAAGGCCAATGCTCGTTTGCAGTCCAAGGTGTGCAAGCTGCTTTCGCCAGGGTGGGCATGAGGACGGGGAAAAATGTTGGCAAGACAATTGACTGGTTCAGATGGAACTCCAACACCACCTTTGGCAGGAACTTAGGGTGCGTGTGGAGGACTACTCTGTTGTGATGAAACTTAGTATATGGTGCATCCACTACTAAGGCCTGAAGCTCACTGACCCTACGAGCTGAAGTAACAGCTACCAAAAAATGACCTTCCAGGTCAAGTATTTCAGGTGGCAGGAATTCAGTGGCTCAAAAGGAGCTTTCATCAGCTGGGTGAGAACGATGTTGAGATCCCATGACACTGGTGGAGGTTTGACAGGGGGCTTTGATAAAAGCAAACCTCTCATAAAGCGAACAACTAAAGGCTGTCCAGAGATAGGCTTACCTTCTACACGCTGATGATACGCACTAATCACACTAAGGTGAACTCTTATGGAGCTGGTCTTGAGACCAGACTCTGATAAGTGTAGAAGATATTCAAGCAGGGTCTGTGTAGGACAAGAAAGAGGATCTACGGCCTTGCTGTTTCACCAAACGGCAAACCTCCTCCATTTGAAAGAGTAACATCTCTTAGTGGAATCTTTCCTGGAAGCAAGCAAGACCTGGGAGACACCCTCCGAAAGACCCAAGGAAGCAAATTCTAGGCTCTCAACATCCAGGCCGTGAGAGTCAGAAACTGGAGGTTGGGATATAGAAGCGATCCCTCGTTCTGGGTGATAAGGGTCAGAAAACACTCCAATCTCCATGGTTCTTCGGAGGACAATTCCAGAAGAAGAGGGAACCAAATCTGATGCGGCCAGTAGGATGCAATCAGGATCATGGTTCCGTGATCTTGCTTGAGTTTCAGCAGTCTTCTCTACTGGACGTATGGGAGGACATGCCTACAGAAGGCCTGTTTCCCAATGCAGGAGAAAGGCATCTGACACTAGTCTATCGTGGGCCTGAAGCCTTGAACAGAACTGAGGGACCTTGTGCTTGATTTGAGTAGCAAAAAGAACCACAGAAGGGGTGCCCCACTCTCGGAAGATCTTGTGAGCTACGACAATATTCAGCGACCACTCGTGAGGTTGCATTACCCTGCTCAGTCTATCGGCCAGACTGTTGTTTACGCCCGCTAGATAAGTGGCTTGGAAAAACATGCAGTGATGGCACACCCAGAGCCACATCTGAACGGCTTCCTGACACGGAGGGAAAGATCCGGTGCCCCCCTGCTTGTTGGTGTAGTACGTTGCAACCAGGTTGTCTGTTTGAATTAAGATAATTTGGATAGACAGTCGATCTATGAAGGCCTTTAGAGCGTTAAAGATTGCTCGAAGTTCCAGGAGGTTGATCTGAAGACCTGTTTCCTGGAAGGACCAGGCTCCCTGAGAGAGTGAAGCCCATCTACATGAGCCCCCCCACCCCAGGAGGGATCATCCGTCGTCAGCACTTTCTGCGGCTGAGGAATTTGGAATGGTTGTCCCATGGTCAAATTGGATGGAATTGTCCACCACTGAAGAGAATTCCGAAAGTCGGTGGACAGCTGGATGACATCTTCTAGATTCCCCACACCTTGATACCACTGAGAAGCATAGAGGGGCATAATCGAACGGAAACGCCTATCTCCATGGGCGTTTATCTCCGAGAACGGATCCGTGAAGGGGCGGGCCGAACCGTATTTTCAAAAAAATGGATGTTTTTGAGCTGGGCGTTTGGTTTTTTTAGCGATAATGGAAACTAAAAACGCCCAGCTCAAAAACGTTCTAATCCGAGCCATTTGGTCATGGGAGGGGCCAGGATTGGTAGTACACTGGCCCCCCTGATATGCCAGGACACCAACTGGGCACCCTAGGTCAGTGCGGTGGACTTCAGAAAAAGCTCCCACATGCATAGCTCCCTTACCACGGGTGCTGAGCTCCCAACCCCCCTCCCCCAAAACCTACTACCCACAAATGTACAACACTACCATAGCTCTTAGGGGTGAAGGGGGCCCTAAGAGCTATGGTACAGTGGGTACAGTGGGTTTTGGAGGCCTCCCATTTACCAGCACAAGTGTTACAGGTGGGGGGGGGGGATGGGCCTGGGTCCACCTGGCTGAAGTGCACTGCGGTACCCACTAAAAGTGCTCCAGGGACCTGCATACACACAGGCCTCTAGGACTGGTTGCTGCTGTATAACATTGGCACATCAGTTGACACCTGAAGACTAATCTCTCTGAAAACGTCCTTTATTGGAATAACCGCGTTTACTCACAGTTAACTGCAGATCAGAGGTTGTGCCCCACTGGCAACGAGTCTCCCTGGTACTGAGATGAGCAGTAGGTCCGAGCTGGCAGAATGCTGTACAATGCCTTCTTTCAGCCACATTCAAGGTAAGAACTAAGTTCTGTAACGTGGCTAACACAGGAAAGGGAACTAAAACTGGCTTACAAAAATGGCCACTACCGCATGGACAACAACAGGAAACACAACAGGGCACACTCTGACCCAGTAGGCAGGGGGAAAAGCACCATGGGAGAAGAGCCTACAAACTACCAACATTGTGAGACTGTAACACAAGCTAATGAAATCACGGAGCCCAATACCCTACACTCACCACAATGCAATGCTGATGTGACCCTGTACTGCACTCGAGAGCCACATCTGACCCATGGAAAGGCTGTGAGAGGATCGAACACATTCTGCTGTCATGGAGGTGGGTACGGCATTTGAGGCTGGCATATAGGCTGGAAAAAAAGTTTGTAAAGTGGGTTTTTTTTGATAGGAGGGGGTTAGTGACCACTGGGGGAAGTCAGGGCAGGTGATCCCTGATTCCCTCCAGTGGTCATCTGGTCAGTTGGGGCACTTTTTTGGGACTTGTTCGTGAAAAAAAGGGTCCAAAAAAAGTGACCCAAAATCGCGGTAAAACGCCTTTTTTTTCGATTATCAGCTAAAGACGCCCATCTCTCCTCGGCTGATAACCACGCCCCAGTTCCGCCTCCACCACGCCTCCGACACGCCCCCGTCAACTTTATTCATTTCCGCAACGGAGTGCAGTTGGAAACGCCCAAAATCGGCTTTCGATTATACCGATTTGGGCGCCTTTGCGAGACAAACGTCTATCTCCCGATTTAGGTCGCACTATAGGCGTTTTTCTCTTTCAAAAATAAGCTGGAAAGTAACTTAGTAACATAGTAGATGATGGCAGAAAAAGACCTGCACGGTCCATCCAGTCTGCCCGACAAGATAAACTCATATGTGCTACTTTTTGTGTATACCTTACCTTGATTTGTATCTGTCATTTTCAGGGTCCATTGAGCAGATCTCATAAACAAATGTGCCATGGGTATAACATGAGCTGTGGAGGCCATGTGCCCCAAGAGTCTCAACATCTGCCGAGCTGTTACTTGCTGAGACGCTTGAACTGTGGACACCAGGGACAGAGGGTTGTCTGCTCGTGCCTCGTGGAGATAGACCTGAACTGTCTTCGTGTCCAGCAGTGCTCCAATGAACAATTTCTGAACAGGAGTAAGATGGCATAATTTATTACAGTGCCTAGTAGTTCCAGCACCTGGATAGTCATCCGCATGGACTCCCAAGCACCGTCCTCATGCACTGTCCGCATGCACTCCCAGTCTGCGTAGCGATGCTGCAACTACTGCTAGGCATTTTGTAAATACCCTGGGAGCTGACGTTAGGCCAAATGGTAGTATGCGGTACTGAAAGTGCTGCATTCCCAGCCAAAATCGAAGATAAATCCTGTGAGCTGGAAGTATCGGGATGTGTGTGTATGCATCCTTTAAGTCCAGAGAGCAGAGCCAATCATTTTTCTGAATCATGGGAAGAAGGGTGCCCAGGGAAACCATCCTGAACTTTTCTCGGACTAGGATGGGATGCATCCCCCTTGTTTTCTTCTGTACAAGGAAGTACCTGGAATAGAATCCCAGCCCTTGTTCCCCTGGTGGAACGGGTTCAACCGCATGGGCCTTTAGAAAGGTGGAAAGTTGCTCTGCAAGTACCTGCCTGTGCTGGAAGCTTTACGAATGAGCTCCAGGTGGACAATTTGGAGGTTTGGATTCCAGAACTATTTGAAGAACCCACCAGTCGGAGGTTATGAGAGACCACCTTTGGTGAAAAAACATTAACCTTCCTCCTACCGGCAAGTCATCCGGCACGGATACTGTTATTGCGGCTATGCTTTTTTGGACCCAGTCAAAAGCCCGTCCCTTGCTTTTGCTGGGGAGCAGCAGGGGCCTTGGGCGCACGCTGTTGACAGGAACGAGCATGCTGGGGCTGAGCCTGAGAAGGCTGGAGGGACGCCGGAATGTACCTACGCCTAGCATAGAAATAGAGAGCACTCCACAACCCATCAAAAAACATCCTAATTGAGGAGGATGCAGCAGAACGTGCCCGGCGGGAGAGAGAAGTCATAGCATCTGTGTGCTTCTTGATCATTGCACTCAAAATAGTATTATCAAGAGGAGGGATGAGATGGGGGGTGTTTGGGGCCCACTTGGGCCATGAGGGATCTCTTTGGGAAGGAGATGGGGAGCTTCAGGGCCCACTTCAGCTACCAGGGATTTCTTCAGCAGTGTTGTATAGTAACTAAGTAAATGCAACTAGTTACTGTACTTAAGTAAAAGATTTGTTACTTTTACTTGTAAAGTAGTACAGGAAAATGTAACTTTTTCTTTTACCGAAGTAATAATTTTACCAATTTTTACTACTTTTATCTTTTTTTCACAGAAAAAGTGGTAGATTTGTGGAATGCCTTCCTGTGGGAGGTGGTGGAGATAAAAACGTTAATGTAATTCAAACATGCGCGGGAAACACACAAAAAATTCTGTTTAGAAGGAATGGATCTACGGAATCTTAGCAAAGATTGGGTGGCAATGCCAGTAATTGGGAAGCAAAAGCAGTGCTGGGCAGACTTCCACGGTCTATGTCCTGATTGTAACTGAATAGATATGGATGGCCTGGAGTGTAAATTTTAAGGGGCTTCGATGTTAGCTTTGGAACTTTTAGTACAAGAACAGTTCTGAAGCTAACATCGAAGCATCAGATGTCTTTTAGTACAAGAACAGTTCTGGGCAGACTTCTACGGTCTGTGCCCTGAGAATGGCAAGGATAAATCAAACTCGGGTGTACATATAAAGTATCACATGCCATGTAAAATGAGTTTATCTTGTTGGGCAGACTGGATGGACCGACTGTTCAGGTCTTTATCTGCTGTCATTTACTATGTTACTATATATCTAGTTACTTATGATGCTTCCAGAAAAAAGTAAAAAGTAAAAGTGGCAGAGAGGCCTAAATGATGATTCTTCAGTAAACCAAATGAAACAGCAACACCTGGAACAGGATTTTGCAATAGCAAACCTTGTCTCACAAACAGTGGATCATCTCACCTTAAATTTTGGTGTTCAGGGAATACAGCGTAGGAGAACAGTGGAGTTGCCTGTGCTTGTTGAACTGGTTGCTAGTCTCCAGCCAAATAGAATAGTGATGAGTTTGGTCACTTTGAAGTGGAGATGAAACTGAAGTTGGTTGCAATTTTTGGTGAACAGACATATGTCTCTATCACAACAAACTGCTGGACATTCCATGGAAAATTTTACATTGACGTGACAGTCCACTGGATTGATTGTCTGCTTGTCTGACCTTAAGACTGAAGAGTTTCCATATATTTGACATTCTTGCATCAGTTCTTGAATATATTAAGAGTTTGCCATCAGATGAAAAATAGTTAGGACAACAGCAGACATATTGATTTCAACTTTGTGAAAGCCTTCTTTGTAATTGGACAGCATGACAATGATAACGAAGATGAAGATGCAAGTAATGAATTAGCACTACTACTAATGCAGATGATAATGACAACAATGATGATAACGCATTCTTTGCTATAAGGAAGTCAAGTGTTTCAGACTGAGATTCCTTTGATCAATACCTGCAGACCCAGTTAAAAGGCATCGGTAATACTGTGGCCTGACCTGATTTGAAGGAACTTTTTTAACAGACTGAACAATCCACTTCCTGATAGTGTAGTTGTTGAACACCTTTTTAGCTGTGGTGGATTAAAGACTCACAAGCGCACTCACATGAGTGAGTCATTTTCAAAATTTGTAGAGCAATAAAACTGTTTGGATAAAAATATTAACAATAGCTGCATTCACTGTAGTTATGGTACTTTTACTTTTTACTCAAAAAGTATTATATTAGACAGGAACATTTTTACTTTTACTTAAGAGAATTAATGCATTCTTTCTTGTACTTTTACTTTAAATATTAAAATATACATTTATTTTTACTTTTACTTAAGTACTTTAACCTAGTACTTTGACCAACACTGTTCTTCAGTTGGGGGAGGGGAAGAATGAGCTTGGCTTAGGATGAATAAGGTTCCAAGGATGTTTGAAGATGATTTGCAGTTTGTTGAGCAGTGGAATATGATTTTGAATCAGTGATCAATGGATCTTATGCTGTTATTAATTAAGAATTTACAGTCTAAGATACGAATGGGAAAACAGCAGAGTGAGGAATTATTACAAGCTTTATTGGGAGAAACTGGGTATGATAATAGAGTTGCTGAAATGAGAAGTAACATTCTATTTGCTTTCTTAGCCGCAGCAGCACACTGAGCAGAGGTTTTCAACGTATCATCAACGACGACACCTAGATCCCTTTCTTGGTCGGTGACTCCTAACATGAAACCTTGCATGACGTAGCTATAATTCGGGGTCCTTTTTCCCACATGCATCACTTTGCACTTGCTCACATTAAACGTCATCTGCCGTTTAGATGCCCAGTCTCCCAGGCAGCACCGAACAGTGGGATGAATGAGAGGCACGAAAGGAAAGGGTTCTAAGCCAGTAATCCATTCTCAAGTGAGAGACATAGTCAGCAGTGATGAATTTGACCACTTGATATTTGATGACGGCTGACACATTTTTGCTGTCTAAGACGGTTTTTTAATTATAATTTTTAAAGGTACCATTATTTTATATTCTGTGAAAAAAATTCATAAGAGCTTAATGTGCCCTCCAGGTCACCCCATTGTTTTTGCCAGAGAATCATTTTTGGAATGATCATGGGAGATTTGGGAGAGATATCAATGCCAAAAATGGTATTCAATGCTGATGAATCAGAGAAACTGAATCAAATCTCTGTAAACCTGGAAGATGTAATGGGGCAGTTTGATAAAAAGTAGCAAATCACCTGGACCAGATGGTATACATCCCAGAGTACTGATAGAACTGAAATATGAACTTGCAGAACTATTGTTAGTAATATGTAATTTATCTTTAAAATCAAGTATGATACTGGAAGATTGGAGGGTTGCCAATGTAATGCCAATTTTTAAAAAGAGTTCCAGAGGTGATCCGGGAAATTATAGACCAGTGAGCCTGATGTTGGTGCTGGGCAAAATGGTAGAGATTATATTATAAAGAAAAAAATTACAGAGTATATACATAAGCATGGATTAATGAGACAAAGCCAACATGGATTTAGTGAAGAGAAGTCTTGCCTCACCAATCTACTACATTTCTTTGAAGGGGTGAACAAACATGTGGATAAAGGTGAGCCGGTTGATATTGTGTATAAGGATTTTCAAAAAGCATAGTACAAAGTACCTCATAAAAGACTCCAGAGGAAATTAGAGAGTCATGGGATAGGAGGTAATGTCCCATTGTGGATTAAAAACTGGTTAAAAGCTAGAAGTGGGGTTCCCCAGGGGTTTGTACTAGGACCACTATTTTAACATATTTATAAATGATTTAGCGATAGGAATAACTAGTGAGGTAATTACATTTGCTGATGACACAAAATTATTCAAAGTTGTTAAATCACAAGAGGATTGTGAAAAATTGCAAGAGGACCTTACGAGCCCGGGAGACTGGGCATCCAAATGGCAGATGACATTTAATGTGAGCAAGTGTAAAGTGATACATGTAGGAAAGAGGAACCCAAATTATAGCTACGTGATGCAAAGTTCCACATTAGGGGTCAGTGAGCAGGAAAAGGATCTAGATGTCATCGTTAATGATATTTTGAAACCCTCTGCTCAGTGTGCAGCAGCAGCTATGAAAGCAAATCGAACGGTAGGTATCAGGAAATGAATGGAAAGCAAACTGGGCAACATTCTGGGGAAGGGGGAGCCTATTCCGAAAGGATGGGCTCCATCTTAACCAGAGTGGGACCAGGCTGCTGGCATCGGCGTTTAAGAAGGAGATAGAGCAGCTTTTAAACTAGAAATGGGGGGAAGGCCGACAGTCGCTCAAAAGAGCATGGTTCGGGATAAGGTATCTTTCAAAGATATCACCATAACAGGGAAGATAGAGTATCCTGATAGTGAGGTTGCAAAAGAGATTGTAGTAGATCGGGTATCTTTAAATAACAATAAAAATCAGACAAAAGATTGCCAATTAATACTGTCAAGTACTAAGCATGATGTACTTAGGAACAACAAACATAGTTTGAAATGTCTATATGCGAATGCCAGGAGCCTAAGAAATAAGATGGGGGAGTTGGAATATATTGCACTAAATGAAAAATTAGATATAATAGGCATCTCTGAGACCTGGTGGAAGGAGGATAACCAGTGGGACACTGTCATACCGGGGTACAAATTATATCGTAGTGATAGGGTGAATCGGATTGGTGGAGGGGTAGCATTGTATATTAACGAGAGCCTTGAATCAAATAGATTGAAAATTCTGCAGGAAACAAAACACTCCTTGGAATCACTGTGGATTGAAATTCCATGTGCAAAGGGGAAAAGGATAGTGATAGGAGTGTACTACCGTCCGCCTGGCCAGGACGAACAGACGGATGCGGAAATGTTAAAGGAAATCAGGGACGCAAACAAACTGGGCAACACAATAATAATGGGGGATTTCAATTACCCGCATATAGACTGGGTTAATGTAACATCTGTACACGCAAGGGACATAAGATTTCTTGATGAAATCAAGGACAGCTTCATGGAACAGCTAGTTCAGGAGCCGACAAGAGAAGGAAAAATACTAGACTTAGTCCTTAGTGGTGCTCATGATCTAGTGCAGGGGGTAACGATACGAGGGCCGCTTGATAACAGTGATCATAATATGATCGGTTTTGATATTGGCATTGAAGGAAGTGAAACTAGGAAATCAAGTACGCTAGCGTTTAACTATAGAAAAGGTGATTACGACAAAATGAGAAAAATGGTGAAAAAAAGACTGAAAGGAGCAGCTCGCAGAGTAAAAAACTTGCATCAGGCGTGGATGCTGTTTAAAAACACCATCCTGGAGGTTCAGGACAAATATATTCCACGTATTAGAAAAAGGGAAAAAGACTAAACGTCAGCCGGCGTGGCTAAACAGTAAGATAAAGGAAATCATTAGAGCCAAAAAACAATCCTTCAGAAAGTGGAGAAGAGAACCAACTGAAAGTAACAGGATAGATCATAAGGAATGCCAAGCCAAATGCAAAGCAGGAGATAAGGAGGGCAAAAAAGGACTTTGAGAAGAAAGTAGCGTTGGAAGCAAAAATACATAGTAAAAATTTTTTAGATACATTAAAAGCAGGAAACCGGCCAAAGAGTCGGTTGGGCCGCTGGACGAAAATGGTGTTAAAGGGGCGATCAAGGAGGACAAAGCCGTAGCGGAGAAATTAAATGAATTCTTTGCTTCGGTCTTCACCGAGGAGGATTTGGGGGGGACACCGGTGCCGGAAAGAATATTTGAAGCGGGGGAGTCGGAGAAACTAAACAAATTCTCTGTAACCTTGGAGGATGTAATGGGTCAGTTCAGCAAGCTGAAGAGTAGTAAATCACCGGGACCTGATGGTATTCATCCCAGAGTATTAATAGAACTAAAAAATGAACTTGCGGAGCTACTGTTAGAAATATGCAATCTGTCCCTAAAATCGAGTGTAGTACCGGAAGACTGGAGGGTAGCCAATGTTACTCCGATTTTTAAGAAGGGTTCCAGAGGAGATCCGGGAAATTATAGACCGGTGAGTCTGACGTCGGTGCCGGGCAAGATGGTGGAGGCTATTATTAAGAATAAAATTGCAGAGCATATACAAAAACATGGACTGATGAGACAAAGTCAGCACGGATTTAGTGAAGGGAAGTCTTGCCTCACCAATCTAATGCATTTTTTTGAGGGGGTAAGCAAACATGTGGACAATGGGGAGCCGGTTGATATTGTATATCTGGATTTTCAGAAGGCGTTTGACAAAGTGCCGCACGAAAGACTCCTGAAGAAATTGCAGAGTCATGGAATCGGAGGTAGGGTATTATTATGGATTAAGAACTGGTTGAAAGATAGGAAGCAGAGAGTAGGATTGCGTGGCCAGTATTCTCAGTGGAGGAGGGTAGTTAGTGGGGTCCCGCAGGGGTCTGTGCTGGGTCCGTTGCTTTTTAATGTATTTATAAATGACCTAGAGATGGGAATAACTAGTGAGGTAATTAAATTCGCCGATGACACAAAATTATTCAGGGTCGTCAAGTCGCAGGAGGAATGTGAACGATTACAGGAGGACCTTGCGAGACTGGGAGAATGGGCGTGCAAGTGGCAGATGAAGTTCAATGTTGACAAGTGCAAAGTGATGCATGTGGGTAAGAGGAACCCGAATTATAGCTATGTCTTGCAAGGTTCCGCATTAGGAGTTACGGATCAAGAAAGGGATCTGGGTGTCGTCGTCGATGATACGCTGAAACCTTCTGCTCAGTGTGCTGCTGCGGCTAGGAAAGCGAATAGAATGTTGGGTGTTATTAGGAAGGGTATGGAGTCCAGGTGTGCGGATGTTATAATGCCGTTGTATCGCTCCATGGTGCGACCGCACCTGGAGTATTGTGTTCAGTACTGGTCTCCGTATCTCAAAAAAGATATAGTAGAATTGGAAAAGGTACAGCGAAGGGTGACGAAAATGATAGTGGGGATGGGACGACTTTCCTACGAAGAGAGGCTGAGAAGGCTAGGGCTTTTCAGCTTGGAGAAGAGACGGCTGAGGGGAGATATGATAGAAGTGTATAAAATAATGAGTGGAATGGATCGGGTGGATGTGAAGCGACTGTTCACGCTATCCAAAAATACTAGGACTAGAGGGCATGAGTTGAAGCTACAGTGTGGTAAATTTAAAACGAATCGGAGAAAATTTTTCTTCACCCAACGTGTAATTAGACTCTGGAATTCGTTGCCGGAGAACGTGGTACGGGCGATTAGCTTGACGGAGTTTAAAAAGGGGTTAGATAGATTCCTAAAGGACAAGTCCATAGACCGCTATTAAATGGACTTGGAAAAATTCCGCATTTTTAGGTATAACTTGTCTGGAATGTTTTTACGTTTGGGGAGCGTGCCAGGTGCCCTTGACCTGGATTGGCCACTGTCGGTGACAGGATGCTGGGCTAGATGGACCTTTGGTCTTTCCCAGTATGGCACTACTTATGTACTTATGTTATAATGTCTTTGTATCACTCGATGGTGCGACTGCACCTTGAATACTGTGTGCCATTCTGGTCACCGCATCTAAAAAAAGATATAGTGGTATTAGAAAGGTACGGAGAAGGACGACAAAAATGATAAGGGGATGGGTGACTTCCGTATGAGGAAAAGCTAAAGCAGCTATGGCTCCTCAACTTGGAGAAGAGATGGCTGAGGGGAGATATCTGACTCATACGCTTCTCAATTCCTCACCCTAACCTCCTCCTTCAACCTCCAACTGAGCTCCACCACCCCTACTCACAAATCTGGTCACTGTCTTGATCTCGTCCTCTCTTCTACCTGCTCGCCCTCTAATCTCTGCATCTCCGCTCTTCCCATTTCTGACCATCACCTGATCACATTCACACTTCATCACCCTCCCCCTCAGTCCCGCCCAACCCTAACTACTACCTCCAGGAATCTCCAGGCAGTTGACCCCCCCCCCCCCACCTTATCCGCTAGTATCTCTGATCTCCTCCCGTCCATCACGTCCTCCGAGTCCGTCGACAAGGCTGTCTCCAATTACAATGCCACTCTCTCCTCCGCCCTTGACACCCTTGCACCGTCTGTTTCCCATCCCACTAGGTGCACTAATCCCCAGCCCTGGCTTAACCCGTGCACCCGTTACCTTTGCTCCTGCTCCCGATCGGCTGAACGCCTATGGAGGAAATCTTGCACCCATACTGACTTCATTCACTACAAATTCATGCTATCCTCCTTCCAGTCCTCCCTATTCCTCGCCAAACAGGACTACTACACTCATTTGACTAATTCCCTCAGCTCTAACCCTCGTCATCTCTTTGCCACCCTCAACTCCCTCCTCAAAGTGCCCTCCGCTCCCACCCCCCCCCCCTTCACTCTCTCCTCAATCACTGGCTGACTACTTCCGCGACAAGGTCCAGAAGATCAACCTCGAATTCACCGCTAAACCTTCTCCTCCCCTTCATCCTATCTCCCACTCCCTCAACCAACCAACCCAGGCCTCCTTCTCCTCTTTTCCTGATATCACCGAAGAGGAAACCGCCCATCTTCTCTCCGCCTCGAAATGCACCACCTGTTCCTCAGACCCCATCCCCACCAACTTACTTACCACCATCTCTCCCACTATCACCCCTCCCATCTGTCATATCCTCAACCTCTCTCTCTCCACCGCAACTGTCCCTGACACCTTCAAGCATGCTGTTGTCACACCGCTCCTCAAAAAACCTTCACTTGACCCTACTTGTCCCTCCAACTACCGCCCCATCTCCCTCCTACCCTTCCTCTCCAAAATACTTGAACACGCCGTTCACAGCCGTTGCATTGATTTTCTCGCCTCTCATACCATCCTCGATCCGCTTCAATCTGGCTTTCGCCCACTTCACTCGACAGAAACGGCATTATCCAAAGTCTGTAATGACCTGTTCCTTGCCAAATCCAAAGGTCATTACTCCATCCTCATTCTGCTCGACCTATCCGCCGCCTTTGACACTGTCAATCACAACTTACTTCTTGACACACTGTCCTCTTTTGGGTTCCAGGGCTCTGTCCTCTCCTGGTTCTCCTCTTATCTCTCCCATCGTACCTTCAGAGTACACTCTCATGGTTCTTCCTCCACCCCTATCCCGCTCTCTGTTGGAGTCCCTCAGGGTTCTGTCCTTGGACCCCTTCTTTTCTCTATCTACACCTCTTCCCTGGGCTCCCTGATCTCGTCTCATGGCTTCCAGTATCATCTCTATGCTGACGACACCCAGCTTTATCTCTCCACACCTGACATCGCTGCAGAAACCCTTTCCAAAGTATCGGCCTGCTTATCCGACATTGCTGCCTGGATGTCCAACCGCCACCTGAAACTGAACATGGCCAAGACCGAACTTCTTGTCTTCCCACCCAAACCCACTTCCCCTCTATCTCCACTCTCTATTTCGGTTGATAACACCCTCATCGTCCCAGTCTCATCTGCCCGCAACCTCGGTGTCATCTTCGACTCCTCCCTCTCCTTCTCTGCGCATATCCAGCAGATAGCCAAGACCTGTCGCTTTTTCCTCTATAACATTAGCAAAATCCGCCCTTTCCTCTCTGAGCACACCACCCGAACTCTCATCCACTCTCTCATTACCTCTCGCCTTGACTACTGCAACCTACTCCTCACTGGTCTCCCACTTAGCCACCTATCCCCCCTTCAGTCCGTTCAGAACTCTGCTGCACATCTTATCTTCCGCCTGAACCGATACACTCATATCACCCCTCTCCTCAAGTCACTTCATTGGCTTCCGATCAGATACCGCATTCAATTCAAGCTTCTGCTACTAACCTACAAATGTACTCGATCTGCAGCCCCTCCTTACCTCTCAACCCTCATCTCCCCTTATGTTCCTACCCGTAACCTCCGCTCTCAAGACAAATCCCTCCTTTCAGTACCCTTCTCCACCACCGCCAACTCCAGGCTCCGCCCTTTCTGCCTCACCTCACCCCACGCATGGAACAAACTCCCCGAGCCCATACGCCAGGCCCCCTCCCTGCCCATCTTCAAATCTCTGCTTAAAGCCCACCTCTTCAACGTCGCCTTCGGCACCTAACCTGTACACCTCTACCCAGGAAATCTAGACTGCCCAACTTGACATTTCGTTCTTTAGATTGTAAGCTCCTTTGAGCAGGGACCGTCCTTCTTTGTTTTTTTTGTACAGCGCTGCGTAACCCTAGTAGCGCTCTAGAAATGTTTAGTAGTAGTAGTAGTAGATATGATAGAGGTCTATAAAATAATGAGTGAAATGGACTTGGTGGATGTGAATCACTGTTTACTCTCCAAAAATACCAGGACTAGGGGGCACAAAATGAAGCTATTAAGTAGTAAATTTAAAACAAATCAGAGAAAATAATTTTTCACTCAACATTCAATTAAACTCTGGAATTTGTTGCCAGAGAAAGTGGTAAAAGCAGTTAGCTTAGCAGGGTTTAAAAAGGGTTTGGATAACTTCCTAAAGTGGGGAAAATCCACTGCTTATTTCTAGGATAAGCAGCATAAAATCTATTCCAGCCAAAGAAATGCTGAAAAAATACTTTATTGAAATTCTGGGGCTCCCCCCGGAAGCTTTTCCTCCTTTAACTAGAGTGCTATACATCTCTGGGGCTGGAATTGGAAATTTACAACCTCCTCAATCTGATTTGAACCTGACACAGTTTTTGGAAAGCTCTATGGAAGTTATTACGGAGAGGACAACACTGTTGGTGTCGTTTGCTTTAGAACTGGACCGTAATAACATATTTAGATTATTTTTTCGCCACATCTCCACACCCTTTCTTGGTTCAAAAATTCAAGTATTTCCTGATCTCTCTCGAGAGACGCAAAGAAGAAGAAAAGCTTTTCTATTATTGAAAGTAAGGGTCCTACAATTAGGTGGGACCTTTATACTTAAATTTCCTTGTAAATGCTATATTTCGTTGGAATCTACTAATTATATTTTTTTTGATCCAGATAAACTTTTAGAATTCATTGTCAGTAAAGAGTAATTTACTGTTTGTTTGGATTGCACGCTTTATCGGCTGCCCCGACTTGATTTCTTGCCCTTCCTGTTTGCAAAATGTCTTCTGTAGATTGAAGTTATACTATTTTTGTTTGAGTTCCTAGTTCTTGGATCATTTAAATGTGGACTAACAAAATTTATATTTTGCCTGATTGTTTAGTTCAATTTTGTATATTTCTTTAATTCTATATTACGTTTGAGATATAAATGTAATGATAACTGAATAAATAAAATAATAAAAAAAAAAAAATCTATTTTACTGTTTTGTGATCTTGCCAGGTAGTTGTAACCTGGATTGGCCACTGTTGGAAACAGGATACTGGGCTTGATGGACCTTTGGTCTGTCCCAGTATGGCAACACTTATGTTCTTATGTTAAGATTTTACAGCCCAGTTTATCTACACTAAAATCATATTCAAATCTGAATTCAACATCACAAATACAGCTGAATCCATACTGCCACAACTTGAAATCGCTTCCATAAGAATAAGTCACCCAAACTTGCAGGAACACCTAAACGCAATCATACTCTATAGACCTCCAGGAAACTGGCGAGATAGCCAAACACACTTCATGGACTTTATCTCGAACACCTGTATCTCTTCCTCTAGCCCTTATCATAATAGGAGATATCAACTTACACCTGGAAGATCTCGCCACAACAAGCACCCAAAACTGCAAAGAATTCCTACAGCTCTGGGACCTACAAGAACCAAATACACAACCGACACAAAAAAGGACATACATTAGACATCATAACACGCAAATTTGATCACAACGCAAACCTCATATTAACCAATACCAATTGGACACCCGTACCATGGTCAGACCATTACATAGCAAACATCACCCTCCAATGGAGAAGGAAAGACCTACCTAACAAACAAATACGAAAAACATACACCACAAGAGGAAAAATAGAACCAGCCGAATTTTGGCAACAGATCTACATTGACGGATGGGCAACAAAGACAGACACAATCCAATTCCTCTCTAATTGGGATAATAGATGCAAACTGATACTAAACAACATTGCCCCAATCCAAACCAGAACCTCGTATAGGAAAAACTCAACACCATGGTTCAATGAAGAACTGAAAAAACTCAAAACACAAGTCAGGAAACTAGAGCGTACGTGGAGCAAAAAAAAAGATGATCCCACTCTTAACGCTTGGAAACTACTCAGAAGGAAATACAAATACACCATAAGACAAACCAAAAGACAATACTACAAAACCGAAGTCGGACCAAACTACAAAGACACACACAAACTCTTCCAACTCATGAACAAACTATTAGACACAACCCCAGTCACCAACAACAACAAAGACATTCCAGGAGCCGATGACTTGGCGAAATACTTCAAAGAGAAAATCATAAAACTACGACTCAAAATACCAGCCAGTCCAAACGAATATACCACACTACTAGAATGCCTAGACCCAGAACCCGGAATCCACCCAGCAGACAGGATCTGGACAGAATTCACCATATTACCAGAAGATCTTATCTCACAGACACTTAAAAGATTCGCCAAATCCCGCTGCAAATTAGATATATGCCCAAACAACCTCATGAAGTCGGCCCCCCAACAATTTATAATGGACCTAACCAACCATGTGAACTTCATGCTACAAAATGGACTCTTCCCAAAGGAGAAAGGTAATATTCTACTCACCCCATACCTAAGGATGCAAAGAAAAATGCTAATGAACTAACGAACTATAGACCAGTAGCATCCATTCCCCTATTCACCAAAATAACAGAAAGCATGGTGACCAAACAACTCACAGAGTATCTAAACAAGTTCTCAATACTGCACGACTCCCAGTCAGGATTTCGCTCTAACCACAGCACGGAAACCGTACTAGTCACGCTTATGACCAAACTCAAACAATTGATAGCAAACGGTAACAACATACTACTGCTACAATTTGACATGTCAAGCGCATTCGACATGGTCGACCATGAAATTTTATTACACATCCTTGAATACTTCGGAATCGGAGGTAACGTTCTCAGATGGTTCAAGGGTTTCCTAACCACCCGCTCATATCAAGTGACATCAAATTCGACAACATCAGCCACATGGACACCTGAATGCGGAGTTCCACAGGGATCCCCTCTCTCACCGACAATATTCAACCTAATGATGACACCCTTGGCTAAGCTATTATCGAATCAGAATCTAAACCCACACATATATGCTGATGATGTAACAATCTTTATCCCTTTCAAACATGATCTAAGAGAAATCTCTGACGAAATCAACCAAAGCCTACTCACTATGAACTCCTGGGCAGATGCATTTCGACTGAAACTAAACGCCGAAAAAACCCAATGCCTAGTACTCACCTCGCAATACAACAAGAAGGAATTCACCACCATCAACACACCTAATCTAAGTCTACCAGTCTCTGACACCCTAAAAATCCTTGGAGTCACCATTGACCGACACCTAACACTTGAGAACCATGCAAAAAACACAACTAAAAAGATGTTCCATGCAATGTGGAAACTAAAATGAGTCAGACCATTTTTCCCAAGGAACGTCTTCCGATACCTGGTACAATCGCTGGTACTTAGTCATCTGGACTATTGTAATTCACTCTACGCCGGTTGCAAAGAGCAAATACTCAAAAAACTCCAAACAGCCCAGAACACGGCAGCCAGACTTATATTCAGCAAACCAACATACGAAAGTGCAACACCCCTTCGTGAAAAACTACACTGGCTCCCACTCAAAGAACGCATCACATTCAAACTCTGTACCTTGGTCCATAAAATCATCCATGGCGACGCCCCAGCCTACATGTCGGACCTAATAGAACTACCACCCAGAAATGCAAAGAAATCCTCCTGCACATTCCTCAATCTCCATCCTCCCAAATGTAAAGACTTGAAATACAAATCAGTGCATTCATCAACCTTTTCCTATACAAGCACACAGCTCTGGAATTCACTGCCATGTAACCTGAAATCTATCTACGAAATGACCAATTTCCGCAAACTCCTGAAAACGTATCTCTTCGACAAAATATATCATAAAGAACAACACGCGTAACTCTACTTTCTTTAAGTTACCCAGGAATGTTCTTTAATGTCTTCTACTTTCACACCATCATGCACCTAACTGTCCATGGCTTTAACACTATCACGTATTCTACCATCATGTAACCATAACTTCTGCTAAAACAAATGTATACTCTTTTCTACTTCTAATATTATGTATTTCACCATCATGTACCCAAAACTCGCTGTTAAACCAAATGTACATTCTTTTCTATTTCCAGTATCCACGATGAATTGTAAGCCACATTGAGCCTGCAAAAAGGTGGGATAATGTGGGATACAAATGTAATAATAATAATAATAATAATATACAAAAGATACCACTCATTATTTGCATATTTTGCAAGCAGTTCATATCTCTAGTGTCTCTTCTTATTTGTTTCTGGTATCTCTAGACCTTCGTTCCTTATACATAAGTATTCAACAGTAAGAAGCTATTAAATATATTTCAGAATGGCTGAATAAGAAGTTTTTTTTAATAGAGGTTATCCTAAGGGGGTTGTTAAGAAAACAGCTAAGAGAGGTTTTTTTTTATCCACGGCAAGAGTTATTGAATTAGAAACATAGAAACATGACGGCAGATAAAGGCCATATGACCCATCCAGTCTGCCCATCCTCTGTAGCCCCTAATTCTTCCTGTTCCTAAGCAATCCCACATGCTTATCCCATGCCTTTTTAAATTCTGGAACAGTCCTCGACTCCACCACCTCCACCGGGAGGCCATTCCATGCCTCCACCACCCTTTCTGTGAAATAATACTTCCTTAGGTTACTCCTAAGCCTATTCCCTCTTAACTTTGTCGTATGCCCCCTCATTCCAGAGCTCTCCTTCATTTGAAAAAGGCTCTCTTCCTGTACATAAATGCCCTTGAGATTTTTAAACGTTTCACAATTATAGAGTGAATGCTCTGATGCAGGATGTTTTGACATTTGTATTGAAATACACCATGTCATCTGACAAGTTAAGTAGAATGATTAAACTGCATTTGAGATTTTTAAAACTTCACCCCTGTTTGGAAGGCCTTAGGGTGATTTTTTTCCATTTGTGAGAAATTGAAATTTAAGTGACAGATTGAGTCACACTGAGGTCTGGAGATCAAGAGAAAGGTATGGTTGGGTCTAGGAGGCATCAGAACTGCAACCACTGCTCTTTTTAGTCTATAAAGTTGAAAACCTCTTTCTATGAAGATCCTAAAACTGGGAGGAAGTGTAATTTATGAAGTTTGACTACTTGTCAATCAACTCATATGGTTTACATTTTATGATGTCTCTGTGGGTTATTATATATTGGCCAGACATCTGGACCACTGAAGATTAGATTGACAGAGCACCGACATTGCATTAAAGGAAAAAAATTCTCAGAGCCATTAGTGTCCCACGGTGTGGAAAAAGATCATAGTTTTGAGACATTCTGATATATTGTTTTAGAACAACTATACTGTTCAGAGTGCCGAGGGACATCTGGTGTCATGTGTGCCAATGTGAGCAAAGATGGATTTTTTAATGTTGACAACGTCGAACCCCAGGGTTTGAATATTATGATTGAGTGGGCTGCCTTTTTTTAAATGAGAAGTTAGACCAATGAGAATAGAGGAAGCAGGAGGAGTTTGATGACATGGTAATTTTGAAATTTGGGTACCTGGCCCCTTCTGCAGCCATTTTGCAAGCTGTAGCAGAGACAGAGCAGTGGACTGTTTCCCTTGATGCAGCAGACTTGTGAAACAAGGAATCCCTGCAAGAAGTGATTTTTTTATGGTAATTGAAATCACCAGTTATTATTGTGTTACCTAATTTGTTATCTTCTTTAATTTCTGTTAATAGTTCAACATCTGTCTGTTCATTCTGGCTAGGTAGACGGTAGTATACTCCTATCAATATCTTTTTCCCCTTTACACAGAGGGCCTGATATTCAGCCTGCGGCAGTAAGGATTGGCAAGTTGCTTCCAGCCACAAGCTGAAGTAACCCCGGGTATCCAATGCTGGGGCATGCGTGGCTCCCATATAGAATATCCAGGTATGACCACCCATCTGAAAGTTAACTGGGCACCAGTTGATATTCAGACTGGTGTCAAGTTAACTTGCTGGCTAAAGTTAGGACAGCAATTTTGCTGTCCTAACTTCGTGCAGTTACTTATCCGGTTAATGGACTGAAAATCACTGCTAACTGGCTAAGTTTCCACTCTGTCCTGCCCCTGGACTGTCCACAAACTAGTTGGTTTTGGCATAGGCAGTTAGAGGGGATATTCAGTTATGTGCTGCTGAGTTAGCCCTACTTACCTAACGATTTAAAAGCATTGTCCACCCAATATTTAAAATGAGTTAAGAAGGCAGGAGAGTCTCCTGCCTGCTTAAATTATGCACTCTGAGCCTGCCACCGATATTCAGTGGCACTTAACCGAGCACTGCTGCTGAATATCATCACTAATCAGCCATTTACAATGTAGGCCAAAGAAGAGCATTCTGTGGGCGAAGTCAGGGAGGAGCTGACAACTATGCAGATGCTGGCAATATTTAGTGTTGGTGTCTGCATAGCTAAGCAACCAAATATGACCACATAAACAATCCTAAAGGTGCCAGCAGTGAATATTGGCCAACACCTACACAGCTTCTGGGTAGTGGTCAACATTGTTGGATGTGCTCCCCTCAATGATCAGACCCCCCTCCCGACCCTCCTGTGATCAGTACCCTCCTGCCAATTCAAATCACCTCCTGAATCCTCCCCTAGAGATCAGCCCCCACTCAGGACTGTCCTTCCCGAGACCTACCCCACGGCCTACATTTCTGGTAGACGACTGATCTCAGGGGAGGGCTCGGGAGTGGGGCTCAGAATCAGCAGAGAAGGGTGTTTGGGAGGAGTTGTCTGAATTGGCAGGGTGCATCACTGTGCATTTGTCCACATTAAATTTCATCTGCCATTTGGATGCCCAGTTTTCCAGTTTCCTAAGGTCTTACTGCAATTTTTCACAATCTGCATGCATGCATGTTAACAACTTTGAATAGTTTTATGTTATCTGCAAATTTAATCACCTCACTCGTTCCCATTTCTAAATATGTTAAATAACACTGGTTCAAGTACAGAACCCTGGGACACTCCACTATTCATCCTCCTCCACTGAGAGAAATGGCCTCTTTTCTATCAATTAACCAGTTTCTAATCCACAACAGAACATTGCCTCCTATCCTGTGCCTTTTTAATTTTCTCAGGAGTCTCTCATGAGGGACTTTATCAAAAGCTTTCTGAAAATCTAGATACACTACATCAACTGGCTCACCTTTATCCACGCCTTCAAAATATGAAGCAAATTGGTGAGGCAAGACTTCCCTTGGCTCTGTCCCATTAAATCATGATTCCAAAATTCTTATGTTGATAACCTGCATATGAAAACTGTGACTAATATCTGTGCAGTGGGAAGGGAACTAACTTGAATTCAGACTCATGAAGTTGGAATGTTAAGATTTCTGGGATTTCTACATAGGCATGAATGAGTGACAGAGAGCTCACTAATTCATGGTGTCTGGTGTTTGTCCAAGTCTGCATTTTGCCATTTTTGAGCTTCATCCAGAATTATCCTCAATAGAGATGTAATGTTAGAATTAGATGCCAACTATCTCAAAAGCTTGACAGAGCATGCAAGCACTGTGAAAGCACATGTAGCATGGTCTGTGCACATGTTTTTCTACATAAACTGACCTTTGTTTGGAACTACAGGTACTTGCCTACAGTCTGTATTTCTTAACTGGGATCTAGTTTCCAGCACGGGAAAATATTATTGTATTTCTGGGGAAATCTAATCTATATCTATTATTTATTGAGGGGTCAGGTGAATAACACACAGTCTGTGATTCACCGCTAATCCACTACAATACATGGAGGGGCATAATCGAAAGGGATGCCCAAGTTTTGCTGAGGACGTCCTTGCAAAATGTCCCAGTGGAGGGGGGGGGGGGGGGGGGAAATCCGTATTATCAAAACAAGATGGACGTCCATCTTTCGTTTCGATAATACGGTCGGGGACGCCCAAATCCTGAAATTTAGGTTGTCCTTAGAGATGGTCATCCCTAGACTTGGTCGTTTCTAATTTTCGGTGATAATGGAAACCAAGGACACCCATCTCAGAAACGACCAAATGCAAGCCCTTTGATTGTGGGAGGAGCCAACATTCGTAGTGCACTGGTCCCCCTGACATGCCAGGACACCAACTGGGAACCCTAGGGGGCACTGCAGTTGACTTCATAAATTGCTCCCTGGTACATAGCTCCCTTACCTTGTGTGCTGAGCTCCCCAACCCCCCTCCCCAAAACCCACTACCCACAACTGTACACCACTACCATAGCCCTTACGGGTGAAGGGGGCACCTAGATGTGGGTACAGTGGGTTTCTGGTGGGTTTTGGAGGGCTCATATTTACCACCACAAATGTAACAGGTAGGGGGGATGGGCCTGGGTCCGCCTGCTGAAGTGCACTGCACCCACTAAAACTGCTCCAGGGACCTGCATACTGCTGTGATGGACCTGAGTAAGACATTTGAGGCTGGCACAAAATATTTTTAAAGAGTTTTTTTGAGGGTGGGAGGGGGTTAGTGACCACTGAGGGAGTAAGGGGAAGTGATCCCCGATTTTCTCCGGTAGTCATCTTGGTCAGTTCGGGTGCCTTTTTGTGGCTTGGTCATAAGAAAAACAGGACCAGGTAAAGTTGTCCAAGTGCTCGTCAGGGACGCCCTTTTTATTTCCATTATGTGTTAGGTACGCCTAAGTCCCGGCTTCACTACGCCTCCGACACGCCCCCGTGAACTTTGGTCATCCCTGCGACAGAAAGCAGTTGTGGACGTCCAAAATTGGCTTTCAATTATTTTTTTTTTAATTCTTTATTTATAAGTATTTCATTTACATACAATGACATAAATGAAGAAATATCAGAAAATACAAAGAGCAGAAAAAAAAGAAAACTACTTATAGCCATTTCTGGCTTAAAATAGAAGATAAGCTTTTAAATTTTGTCCACAATCTGTTTGAATCAAGATACTAGGCAATAAAAGAAAAAGAAAAAAAATAACATAGCTATAAACTAAGTTATTAACGGTTGGATTAATGCAGAGATTCTACAGCCAACGTAACAGCGTTCTCATTTAGGGAGGCAGATCCTTGGGCTTAACAGCTTCCTTCATTACAATAAATTCTAACAACTTCGAGGGAGAGAAAAATATATAATTAACTAATTCAAAAGTTACATAGCATTTACAAGGAAACTTTAACAGAAAAGTTGCACCTAAATTAATAACTCTAGATTTATACAATAGGAATTCCTTCCTCCTTTTCCGTGTGCTCCTTGCCATGTCGGGGAAAATTTGAATTTTCTGACCCAAGAAACAATCATTTAAGTGGCGAAAGTATAGCCTGAAAATATTATTTCTATCTAGTTCAAGAGCGAATGTCACTATTAAAGTTGTTCTTTCGGTGATCACTTCCAGGGAGTTCTCAAGATATTCTGTCAAATTAAGATTTGAAGCAGCCTGAGGTTGTTGTTCTAAGGATCTCACTATTCCAGAGATATATTGGGCCCCTGTAATAGGGGGAACTCCCTCTACAGGGATTCCCAATATATCTACAAAATATTTTCTAAGCATATCGATTGATGATACTAGAGGACATTTAGGAAAGTCCTCCCGTTATTCTCCAAATACTCCATCTTTCTTTCCTGAGTTTCCTTTTCTTTTACCAAAGTCACTGTTAAATCCTGTAATTGTTTAAACTCAGTCTCCATCTTAGACATTTTTTCATTCTGTTCTTGAACTTTTATAGATATGCTCTGACTATTTTGCTTCAGTTCCACAATTTCGCCATTTATGGAAGTATTCATATGAAGTAAAGTGTTTTTTACCTCCTGGATTGCGTCCCAAAGCATAGGCATCGTCACCTGAGTTGGTCTTTTCATTCCTCCACAGCTCTCTGAAGTGACTCCGTGGGAGGCAGGGAACCCGACCAGCGTTTGTCCCTGAGTTGTTATCTCCTTCCCCGGAGTAGAGGTACTCGAGGGACCCCTTCCACAAACAGTAATTCCAACTGTTGTCTGCTACACTTCCTGGATGTGGGGGAGCGGTGAGAGAACGAGGGCTCAGCGTTGCGCCCTCTACGCTGCGCTCTGCTCCAAACTGGAGCGAGCCCGTCGAGGTAGAAGCCTGCACAGCCAGGGTCCCGATTCCAAAGTTTTCAAGCGTCGTTTGATGAGAAGCTGGGGTTAGCGCCGGTACTAAGGAGGTAGGTGCCGGCATTTTTCCCTTTCTTTTCCCCATCTAGAAGTCGGGGTAAGAATTTCTCTCTCGCGAACGCCGTCAAATCTTAGGAGCTCCGGGATCCAACAACCGTTACCGGCGCCATCTTGATCCTTGCTCCTGGGCTTTCAATTATGCCGATTTGGGCGACCCTGTGAGAAGGATGCCCATCTTCTGATTTGTGTCGAAAGATGGGCATCCTTCTCTTTCGAAAATGAGCCTGATGATGGACCACCTAACTAATAAAAACTCTGGAAGTCATATTTGGTGGTTATCCCCATCAATAGGTTAAATAAAGGAGCTTGAAACTTCAAATCTCTCTTTTTAATGTGACCTTTGACCTCTTCAGGAATGATCACACCCTACTACTACTACTACAAATCATTTCTATAGTGCTACCAGTCATAAGCAGCGCTTCCAGTGGCGTAGCAAGGGCGGGGCGGTGGGGGTGGTCCGCCCCGGGTGTCATCGGGTGGGGGGGTGCTCTGCTCCCACTGCTCCGCCTTAAAAAAATTTTTTTTCGAAGCGCTGGAGAGTGGCAGGCAGCGCACTTCGCGTCTGCCCTGCTAGTAAAGAAGATCTCGCTGACGTCGTCACCCTTCCCACATTGAGTCCCGCCCCCCTCTGAGGCAACTTCCTATTACCGCGAAGGCGGGCGGGACTCAGTGTGGGAAGGACGACGACGTTGACAAGATCTTCTTTACTAGCAGGGTAGACGCGAGGCGCGCTGCCTGCCACTCTCCGGCGTGTCAAAAAAATTTTTTTAAGGCAGGACAGGGTAGGAGCAGCAGGAGAACGGATCTCAGCTGTCGGGTCGGGGGGGGGGACTCAGAGGGGAGAAGGGGATTGGGGAGGGGTGGGGGAGCTCAGAGAGGGGTGAAGGGGATTGGGGAAGGGTGGGGGAGCTCAGAGGGGTGCTTAAAGGGGATTAGGGAGGGTGGGGAGCTCAGGGGAGAAGGGGATTGGGGAGGGGTGGGGGAGCTCAGAGGGGTGCTTGAAGGGGATTAGGGAGGGTGGGAGAGCATCAAGGAGGGGAGAAGGGGATTAGGGAGGGGTGGGGGAGCTCAAAGGGGATTAGGGAGGGTGGGGGAGCTCAGAGAGGGGAGAAGGGGATTGGGGAAGGGTGGGGGAGCTCAGAGGGGTGCTTAAAGGGGATTAGGGAGGGTGGGGAGCTCAGAGAGGGGAGAAGGGGATTGGGGAGGGGTGGGAGAGCTCAGAGGGGTGCTTAAAGGGGATTAGGGAGGGTGGGAGAGCATCAAGGAGGGGAGAAGGGGATTGGGGAGGGGTGGGAGAGCTCAGAGGGGTGCTTAAAGGGGATTAGGGAGGGTGGGGGAGCTCAGAGGGGTGCTCAGAGAGGAGAGGGGGGAGGGGAGTGCTCAGATGGGAGAAGAGGTCTGAAGCTGGAACTGGGGTCTGACAAGGGGGCAGGAGGGAAAATGGGTCCATGCCTGGGGCAGGTGGGAGAATGGGTCTGGGCATGTGGTGGATGAAGGGGGCTGAAACTGTGGGGACTAGGGACTTTAAAGGGGACAGGGAGAACTGGCTGGGGCTGAAGCTCGGGACTGGTGAGAAAAAAGGGCTGGGGTTGAAACTAGGGGCTGAAAAGAGGACAGGGAGAAGTGGCTGGGGGCTGAAGCTCGGGACTGATGGGAGAAAAGGGCTGGGGACTGGTGGGATAGTGGGGCTGAAAAGGGGGGCAGGTGGGAGATGTGGGCTGGGGCTGGAACTAGGGGCAGGTGGAATAAGGGGGCTGGAACTGGGGGCTGAAAAGAGGGGGCAGAGAGAGAAGGGATAGAAGGGGGGAGCGTGAGGGAGGGCAGACCCTGGATGGATGGTAGAGGGAGGGCAGACGGATTGAAGGGGCAGAGAGAAAGGGCAGATAGTGGGTGGAAGGGGAGAGAGAAAGAGGACAGACTGGGGCAAATGGTGGATGGAAGGGGCAGAGATAGAGGGCAGATGTTGATGGAAGGGGGAGAGAGAAATGGCAGACTGGGGCAGATGGTGCATGGAAGGGGCAGAAGTGGATGGAAGGGAGAGAGGGCAGACAGTGGATGGAAGGGGCAGAGAGAGAGGGCAGACACTGGATGGCAGAGAGAGCGAAGACAGATGCTGGATAGAAGGAAGACAGTGAAAAGATGAGGAAAGCAGAAACCAGAGACAACGAACTGTAAATATATATTTTTATTTTTTTGCCTTAGGATAAAGTAGTATTGTAGCTGTGTTAATAAATGTTTATAATAGAACATGTAAATAAGGTAATCTTTTTATTGGACTAATTTTAATACATTTTACTTTCGGAGAACAAAACCCCCTTCCTCAGGTCAGGATAGGACACTGTAACAGTACTATACTGAATTGACCTGAGGAAGGAGGTTTTGGCCTCTGAAAGCTAAATGTATTAGTCCAATAAAATGATATTATTTGTTTTATTTCTATTTGTTAATTTGTAAAGTGGTGATTGATATTTGTTAGTTTTTTCAAATTTACATCTGCTGTCTTTATATTTTGCACAGTACTAGAGGACATTTTCTGTTTCTGTGGTGTTGCATTGTATGCAGAGTCTGGCATCGGGGGTTCAGTTTAATTTTTGTCTAAATAGAAAGTTTATGATTACTTATTCTATAGTGGATTAGGGTGTATCTGTATTTGTGAAAAAGACATGGCTTTTGGTTGGCATTGACTGTGCAGGATCGACGATCTGTACTAATCTGTCTGTTTTCATTTTACAATAGGTGAATTGATGTTCTAGTGCTCACTGTAGTGTTTAAGATGCTTTCCTTTTCCTTGTGTGACTCGTACAAATTACTGCTTATGGTATGGTAGAATTGCTCTATAGGTCCTGAGTGTTTTGTATTTTCGGTATGCCTAGTACTGGATTTCGGGGGGGGGGGGGGGGTGTTAAAAAAAATGACCGGCCCCGGGTGTCAACCACCCTAGCTACGCCACTGAGCGCTTCTCAGTATCTGTAATCAAGTGGCCAATACCTTTGGTGTGATTTTCCCAAAGAAGCAAAGTGCAGAAGAAAAGCATAAATGTCGTAACAGTCTAATACAAATACTATTTTTTTAAAGGAAAGTAAACACTGAGAAGCAAATGTGTTTTCAATAACAGTTTATCTTTTCTTTCGTGCCCTAACTAAATCCAATTTACAAAACTAGGAAGAACAAGTTCAATGTCAGATAAGTGCTAAGATAAAATTATTTCCTATATCTTTACCAAATATTTTAAACTATTTTTACTGCTGTTATAAGGAATTGATTCTTTGTATTTTTTCCTTTTTCAGTTGCAGCAGTTTAAGAAGTACCCAGGATATAGGTAAGAGCTACTGTCTCTTTTCCTTGTGTTTGCACAGTTCTAGCTTTGCTTCTTATCTCACCACTCTTCTTTTTTCCTTTACATCTTCTGCCTTCACCTTTCTTTACGTTTGAGCTCGTGTCTTCTTCAAAATTCTCTTTTTCTCCTTCGTGGACTCCTACTCCTTGACTTTATAAACTCAGCAGATGGAAAACTCTGCACTATCTTGAGTGAGACTAAATGGAGTTGGTTTCCCCCCCCCCACCACCCCCAACTATCTTGCCAAAATAAAAGATATTTAGGATCCCTACTATACCCTCCTGTAAGATAATTCTATGTATAACTATGTTTTTCAGTAGGTTCCTTGAATAATTGGGCTTGTGCTCGTATGGTAAGTTAATTTATTCTGTCATATCTACAAATGGCATTCATTTCTATTTCTTCTTGTTATTTTAAATTTTTTTTAAATTGTAAACCGCTTTAATTTGCAACTAAGTAGTATAGCAAGTTTAATAAACAATAAATGATACAATTCACAACACTCACTTTTTTAATATATATTTACAACTATTATCTATCAGAGCTGAGTACAGTGTTGAAATATAAATGTATTTACTCAGACTAAAACTGCCAACAGCATTTCCTGAGCAAATCCTTTATATTCAACATCTCAATATTAAGCTGACAGAAAGTTTCCACAAAAGACTTGTGATCACAGCTTGCTCGCAAATTCACAATCTGTTCAATATAATTAAATTGCACTAGCTCCTTCAGAGGCTTAGTTAATTTTCTTTTTCTTAGCGTCAGTGATTTCTAAAATTTTCTCTGAACCAGAGAATCACTGATATCTATAATAAATCAGATTCAGCTCACACAAGCTGCCCTGCAGAGCTGTCAATTTCTGTTATCCATTATCAAATTTACAGTTTAAATGTTACAAAACAAGTAGAGAGGGTAGTACAGCATACATATAGAGTATACAAACAAAAAAAAGCAACACTGGGCCTTCAAGACTGAGACAACAGTGGTTCTTTATTGACAAGTGACCAGACATGGGCCGTGTTTCGGCATAAAAGACGCCTGCCTCAGGGGTCTAACAACGAAATACAAGGAGATAAACATTAAAATAAAAATAATAATAAAAATTATCAGAGATTTAAACATATAAATGATCAACATTGTTTCTTATTGTAAAAATATAAAAACATCCTATATAATAAAAAGCACCTCCAACGTTCTGAAGCTGACTCCGTGGCAGTGAAGCCTTGAAGCTCTCTGTAAGGCTGTATCCATCTCCTGGATTGACGTCACGTACTTCCGGGTACGTCACACGCAGCACTGACCAACCGCATGATAGCAGCATGAGGCCCCGCCCCTGCTGCCCTCACCACCACGCCCCCCCCCCCCAAGGTCACCGCCGCTGCTCACCCCAACACCCCCCCCCAGTTAGCCACCACTCCCCCCTCCAACCCCCCTGAGGTCACCCCTCGACCCCCCCCCCAGGGTCGCCACCATTCCCCCTCCATCCTCCCTCCCGAGGTCGCCGCAGCCACTGCTCCCCCCCGAGGTCGCCGCCACACCCCCCCCCCCCCGAGGTTGCCGCCGCTCCCCCCCTCCGTCCGCCACCCGGCCGGGCCCCCGGCATTGAAATCGCAGTCTCACCTCCGTGAAAGCTGCTTTCACGAAGGTGAGACTGCGATTTCAATGCAGAAGGCAGACTGTCAGAGAGGGGGGTAGGGGGTCCTGAGACCAGAGAGGGAGGGGGGTATCTCTGTCACGCACACACACTGTCTCTCACACACACTCTCACTCTCTCTCTCACAGTCAGTGTCTTTCTGTCTCTCACTCTCACACACTCTATGTCTCACACTGTATCACATTCACTGTCTATGTGTCACACAGTCCCTCTCACACACTCTCTCGGTCTCATACACTCTCTTGGTCTCACAGAGAGTCTGTGTATTGCACACATACTCTCTCACACCCTCTGTCTCACATACACACTCTCTCTCTCACACTCACTGTGTCTCAGATACGCAGTCGCACACACTCTCATTCTCACACACACATTCTCTCTCTCTCACAGACACACTCGCACCCAGTCTCACTCTTTCTCTGTCACACACACACACTCGGACATTCACTCTCTCTCTCTCACACAGTCACTCTCACACACACTCTCTCTCAAACATACACACTCCGAGGAAAACCTTGCTAGCGCCCATTTAATTTGTGTCAGAAACGGGCCTTTTTTACTAGTAACATTAATAATGATGTTAATTCTGTAAATAAAATGCAATAAAAGAATAACATCACTAAAATTTCACATATAAAAGTCTGAAGTATCAATTATTCTTAAAGAAAAAATGACATACAGTGGGGGAAATAAGTATTTGATCCCTTGCTGATTTTGTAAGTTTGCCCACTGACAAAGACATGAGCAGCCCATAATTGAAGGGTAGGTTATTGGTAACAGTGAGAGATAGCACATCACAAATTAAATCCGGAAAATCACATTGTGGAAAGTATATGAATTTATTTGCATTCTGCAGAGGGAAATAAGTATTTGATCCCCCACCAACCAGTAAGAGATCTGGCCCTACAGACCAGGTAGATGCTCCAAATCAACTCGTTACCTGCATGACAGACAGCTGTCGGCAATGGTCACCTGTATGAAAGACAACTGTCCACAGACTCAGTGAATCAGTCAGACTCTAACCTCTACAAAATGGCCAAGAGCAAGGAGCTGTCTAAGGATGTCAGGGACAAGATCATACACCTGCACAAGGCTGGAATGGGCTACAAAACCATCAGTAAGACGCTGGGCGAGAAGGAGACAACTGTTGGTGCCATAGTAAGAAAATGGAAGAAGTACAAAATGACTGTCAATCGACAAAGATCTGGGGCTCCACGCAAAATCTCACCTCGTGGGGTATCCTTGATCATGAGGAAGGTTAGAAATCAGCCTACAACTACAAGGGGGGAACTTGTCAATGATCTCAAGGCAGCTGGGACCACTGTCACCACGAAAACCATTGGTAACACATTACGACATAACGGATTACAATCCTGCAGTGCCCGCAAGGTCCCCCTGCTCCGGAAGGCACATGTGACGGCCCGTCTGAAGTTTGCCAGTGAACACCTGGATGATGCCGAGAGTGATTGGGAGAAGGTGCTGTGGTCAGATGAGACAAAAATTGAGCTCTTTGGCATGAACTCAACTCGCCGTGTTTGGAGGAAGAGAAATGCTGCCTATGACCCAAAGAACACCGTCCCCACTGTCAAGCATGGAGGTGGAAATGTTATGTTTTGGGGGTGTTTCTCTGCTAAGGGCACAGGACTACTTCACCGTATCAATGGGAGAATGGATGGGGCCATGTACCGTACAATTCTGAGTGACAACCTCCTTCCCTCCGCCAGGGCCTTAAAAATGGGTCGTGGCTGGGTCTTCCAGCACGACAATGACCCAAAACATATAGCCAAGGCAACAAAGGAGTGGCTCAGGAAGAAGCACATTAGGGTCATGGAGTGGCCTAGCCAGTCACCAGACCTTAATCCCATTGAAAACTTATGGAGGGAGCTGAAGCTGCGAGTTGCCAAGCGACAGCCCAGAACTCTTAATGATTTAGAGATGATCTGCAAAGAGGAGTGGACCAAAATTCCTCCTGACATGTGTGCAAACCTCATCATCAACTACAGAAGACGTCTGACCGCTGTGCTTGCCAACAACGGTTTTGCCACCAAGTATTAGGTCTTGTTTGCCAGAGGGATTAAATACTTATTTCCCTCTGCAGAATGCAAATAAATTCATATACTTTCCACAATGTGATTTTCCGGATTTAATTTGTGATGTGCTATCTCTCACTGTTACCAATAACCTACCCTTCAATTATGGGCTGCTCATGTCTTTGTCAGTGGGCAAACTTACAAAATCAGCAAGGGATCAAATACTTATTTCCCCCACTGTATATAACATATAAAAAATTCAAAACTGCATAGAGTATTAAAAATTAGAAACTATCAAGAATCAATACTCTGAAAATCAGTTGTGGATTTGGCACTTATATCAATTATTTATATATATATAAAACTAGCATAAAAAGCCCAGGGTACCTTTGTAATAGGACACCAACTATAATGGCTAACATCATAGGCTCCTCCGCCTTCTGAAAAAACCTACAGAGTAAAAACTTCCATAAACTTTTAATAATGGAAGAAAAAATCTGTAGTCAAAAAAACGGAAGAAGGGGTAGTAACATTTAACAACTTCTTGATTAAAGTGCACAAATCTCAACTCCCTATATTGGTTTTAGGACTTGAAAAACTCATATTAATAATGAAGTATATTAAAGACTTCAGAACAACATACCCCCCACCTTCTTGAAGAAACCTTTAAGTGGAAAATAGAACACCTAGTGTTTCCTTTCTATAATAGACAGTATATTATATAACCGTCATGTATCTAATAATTTGCTTTGATCTTCAACAATCAGAAATATGGCATCTTTTAAGTCTATGTTTTACTTAGCTTTAGATTAATATATAAACCACACTGATTCCAATGTATCCACTAATGTTCTTGACCGTGAGGAATCCGAATATGTTCTGGTCATTCAGTTATCTTTGATCCCCCAACCGGATCTATATATCTATTCACAAAGTATTTTCTTCAACAAATATCTCTCATATCTTCTTCAAAATATATCACTTGATTTTTCGACAGTAAAGGGGCCCATCTGTTTCGCTGCTTCTTCAGGAGAAATTTAACATAACAAGTGTCTGTTTTTCATTACAATCCTGCAATGGTAGGTTGTCTGGAGACAATAATTTGAACACTATCCAGCTTATTTTCGAAAGAGAAAGACGCCCATATTTCAACCAATATCGGGAGATGGGTGTCCGTTTCCCGTGGGCGCCCAAATCGGTATAATCGAAACCCGATTTTTGGCGTCCTCAACTGCAGTCCGTCACGGAGACGAACAAAGATCACGGGGGCGTGTCGGAGGCATGGCGAAGGCGGGACTGGGGCGTGGTTATTGGCCGAGGAGAGATGGGCGTCTTTAGCTGATAATCGAAACAAGAAGGGCGTTTTTGACGAGAATTTGATCCGCTTTATTTGGACCCTTTTTTTTCAGGTCCAAGTCCCAAAAAAGTACCCCAACTGACCAGATGACCACCGGAGGGAATCAGGGATGACCTCCCCTGACTTCCCCAGTGGTCACTAACCCCCTTCCACCAAAAAAACCCCCACTTTACAAACTTGTTTTCCCAGCCTGTATGCCAGCCTCAAATGCCGTACCCACCTCCATGACAGCAGAATGTGTTCTATCCTCTGACAGCCTTTCCCTGGTTCTGATGTGGGTCTCGGGTGAGTGTGACACCTTTTCTGTTAAGGACACTGCAGAGTCACATCAGCAATGCATTGTGGTGGGTGTAGGGTATTGGGCTCCGTGATTACACTAGCTTGTGTTAAATGCTCACGATGTTGGTAGTTGGTAGGCTCTACTCCCATGGTGCTTTTCCCTCTGCTTATTATTTTTTGTTACATTTGTACCCCGTGCTTTCCCACTCAGGCTCAATGCGGCTTACATGGGGCAATGGAGGGTTAAGTGACTTGCCCAGAGTCACAAGGAGCTGCCTGTGCCTGAAATGGGAATCGAACTCAGTTCCTCAGTTCCCCAGGACCAAAGTCCACCACCCTAACCACTAGGCCACTCCTCCACTCCTTACTGGGTCAGAGTGTGCCCTGTTTTGTTTCCGGTAGTCCATGAGGTAGTGGCCATTTGTGTAAGACACTTTTAGATCCCTTTCATGTGTTAGCCACGTTACAGCACTTAGTTCTTACCTTGAATGTTGCTGAAAGAGGGCATTGTACACCATTCTGCCAGCTCGGACCTACTGCTAATCTCAGTACCAGCAAGACTCGTTGCCAGTGGGGCACAACCTCTGATCTGCAGTTAACTGTGAGTAAAGGTGCTTATTCAAATAAAGGATGTTTTCAGCGAGATTAGTCTTCAGGTGTGAACTGCTGGGCCAAGGTTATACACCAGCAACAAGTCCTGTCCCTAGAGCACTTTTAGTAGGTACTGCAGTGAACTTCAGGCAGGCAGACCCAGGCCCATCCCCCCCCACCCGTAACACTTGTGGTGGTAAATGGGAGGCCTCTAAAACCCACTGTACCCACATGTACCTACCCCTAAGAGCTATGGTAGTGTTGTACATTTGTCCCTCCCACGACCAAATGGCTTGGATTGGGACATTTCTGAGCTGGGCGTTTTTAGTTTCCATTATCGCTAAAAAAAAAAAAAACGCCCATCTCGGAAGGGACCAAATCCATGGCATTTGGTCCGTCCAAACCGTATTTTCGAAACGAAAGATGGACGCCCATCTTTTTCGATAATACGGTCTGTCCCGCCTCTTCACATACCCGTTTTCGGACATAGACGCCCATGGAGATGGGCGTTCGCGTTCGATTATGCCCCTCTATACCATCATTAGGTGCGAAATATATACAATTATTTAGCACAGATTTGTAAGTCCTCCAGAGATAGGAAAATACCTACTGCATCTTAATATAACTCTCACTGAGCTACAATTGAAAAAGGCATGAACTAAATCCAGTACCAGGCATACTGTGAAGTAATACAAAACCCAATAAAAAATCACTTAGGGCCCATAAAGCAATTCTACCATAACACTAACCTTTAGGAGTCATCGTAATATACCTATTAGAAAGCTAAACAAGCTGGATTACTACAGATCAGTCCTTCACAGATACTCAATGCTAACAGAATACCCAGCCTTTTTCATACATGATCACAAGTAGACCCTAATCAAGTATAGAACAAGTAACCACAAACTAAAAATAGAAATATGTAGACAAAAATTAAACTGAACCCCAAGAAGCTATACTCTGCATACAATGCAAAACCAAAGAAATAGAACCAGTGATACATCCCTTTGTACTGTGGAAAATCTAGAGAACAGATGTAAATTTCAAAAAACTAACACATTTCAACTGCTACATTAAAAAATAGCAAATAAAACAAAACAAAAAAATAAGGTGATATCTTCTTATTCAACTAACAACATTTTTGGCTAGTTTTCAGAGGCCAAAAACTCCTTCTTAGTCAGGATGAGCATACTGTTGTAGCAGTATACTGTCCTGACCTGGAGAATTAGGTTTTGGTCTCCGAAAGCAAGTCACAACAATGTATTTAGTCACCTTTTTTAAAATTTTTTATTTTATAACTATTTATTAACTTTTAAAGTGGACTAACATGGCTGCCATATTACTTCATCCTAAATTAAAAATAAAATTATTTTTTCTACCTTTGCTGTCTGCCCATTTAATGTTTCTAATTGTGTTGGTCCTGGTCTCTGGTTACTGCTTCCATGTTTTCTTTTAACTCTCTTTCCATGGGTCTCCTGTCCATGTGTCATTTTTTTCTCTTCTTCTGTCTTCTTCATCTTTTCCATAACAACTATCATCAATACTAATCTGTTCCTTTCAGCCTTCTTCCATTTTTTTGTTACCTAGCCATTCAGATTTCATTCATATTATCCAATCTTCCATCTCCCTCTTTTTACTGCATCTACCAAGCTCCAACTTGTTCCAGTCCATCTGTTCCAGCTTGTTCCGGCTTGTCCCAGCTTGTTCCAGTCCTTCTGTTCCAGTCCATCTGTTCCGGCTTGTTCCAGCTTGTTCCAGCTTGTTCCAGTTCATCCGTTCCAGCTTATTCCAGTCTGTCTGTTCCAGCGTGTCCCAGCCCTGCTGCTCTGCTGTCTTCTGCTCCAACTTGTTCCAGTCCATCTGTTCCAGCTTGTTCCGAATTGTTCCAACTTGTTCCAGGCCGCCCGCTCCAGCTTGTTTCAGTCCATCTATTCCAGCCTGTTCCTGTCCATCTGTTCCAGATTGTTCCAGTCCATCTATTCCAGCTTGTTCCCGTCCGTCTGTTCCAGCTTGCTCCAATCAGTCTGTTCCAGCTTGTTCCAGTCCATCTATTCTATCTATTCCAGCTTGCTCCCGTCTGTCTGTTCCAGCTTGCTCCAATCCGTCTGTTCCAGCTTGTTCCAGCCCACCTATTCCAGCTTGTTCCAGTCCATCTATTCCAGCTTGTTCCCGTCCGTCTGTTCCAGCCTGCTCCAATCCATCTGTTCCAGCTTCTTCCAGTCCTACTGCTCCAGTCTGTTCCAGTCCTACTGCTCCAGTCCATTCATCTGTCCTTCTGCTCCAGCTTGTTCCAGTCCGTCTGTTCTAGCTCGTTCCAGTCCGTCCATTCCAGCTTGTTCCAGTCACATCCCATCTGCCTGCCTGATATCATCCAACCTGCCTGCTTGTCAGCCCATCAACTTGCAGGCTTGTCAACTCACCAACCACCTGCCTTCCTTCAAGCCTGCACAACTACCTAACTGCCTCCCCGCCTGCCGGCTTGCCAGCCCATTCACCTACCTGCCTGCCAGCTCACCCATTACCTGCCTGCCTCCCAGCCCATCAACCTGCCCATTAACCTACCTGCCCCTGCCCATCCATCAACCTACCTACCCACCTGCCAGCCCCTCTACCTACCTCCCCACCTGCCATTCTCCTCAGTCACTACATTTGCACCTCAGTCACTACTTATGGCCCCTATACACATTCTCCTCATCCCCCTATCCCTTCCTAATCTTTTCCCCCTACTGCTGTCTACCACAGGGACTCACTGTCCATCCATGTCCTCTCCTGTCCTGCTCACTACTGCAACACCCTACCCACCCCCGCCCATCCCTTCACCATCTCTCCTTTCCCCCTCCTCCCTCCTAACTCTCAACCTTCATCACTTCCTTCCTGCCATTAACCCATCCCCATTCCTCCTAAGCCCACCCCATCTTCGTCGCCTTCGTCGCCCTACCTCCCCCACCCTCCTCCACACTCTTTTGCTCCTTCTCCTGCTATCTGCCGGGGACATCCATCCCAATCCAGGTCCCCCACACCTGTCCTCGTCTTATCCATGCAAACGTTTCCGTGATGTCTACAATCTCATCTCTATTCCCCTCCTCCCCCTCCTCCCCCCCTTCTCGTGTGCCCTGTGGAATGCTCGCTCTGTATGCAACAAACTTTCCTTCACCCATGATCTCTTCATCTCCCGTTCCCTTTAACTGCTCGCCCTAACTGAAACCTGGCTCTCCCCTGACGACTCTGCCTCAGTCGCGGCCCTATGCCATGGAGGTTATCTTTTCTCCCATTCTCCCCGCCCAGTTGGCTGCGGTGGCGGTGTCGGGTTACTACTTTCGCCCTCCTGCAGTTTTCAACCTCTCCTCCTACCGCAGTCTCACTGCTTCTCATCCTTTGAAGTTCACTCCATCCGTCTATTCTACCCAATGCCACTCAGAGTTGCAGTCATTTACCGCCCCCCCTGACAAGTCCCTCCCCTCCTTCCTCAATGACTTTGATGCATGGCTCTCCGTTTTTCTTGAGCCCTCATCCCCATCCCACATTCTTGGAGATTTTAACATACACACTGATAACCCATCCGATTCATACGCTTCTCAGTTCCTCACTCTGACATCCTCCTTCAACCTCCAGCTGAGCTCCACCACCCCTACTAACCAATCTGGTCACTGTCTTGACCTCGTCCTCTCTACCTACTCACCCTCCAATTTCTGTGCCTCAGCTCTTCCTCTCTCTGACCATCACCTGATCACCTTCACACTTCATCACCCTCCCCCTCGGTCCCGCCCAACAATAACCACTACTTCCAGGAATCTCCAGGCTGTCGACCCTCCCACCTTATCCTCTAGTATCTCTGATCTCCTCCCTTCCATCTTGTCCTCCGAGTCTGTTGACAAGGCTGTCTCCACTTACAATGCCACTCTCTCCTCTGCTCTGAACACCCTTGCACCATCCATCTCCCATCCCACAAGGCGCACTAATCCCCAGCCCTGGCTGACCCCTTGCACCCGATACCTTCGCTCCTGTGCCCGATCGGCTGAACGCCTCTGGAGGAAACCTCGCACCCATACTGATTTCATTCACTACAAATTCATGCTATCCTCCTTCCAGTCCTCCCTATTCCTCGCCAAACAGGACTATTACACCCAATTGACTAATTCCCTGAGCTCTAACCCTTGTCGTCTCTTCGCCACCCTTAACTCCCTCCTCAAAGTGCCCTCCGCTCCCACCCCCCCTCACTCTCTCCTCAATCACTGGCTGACTACTTTCGCGACAAGGTGCAGAAGATCAACCTCGAATTCACCACCAAACAATCCGCTCCTCTTCATCCTATAGCCCACTCCCTCAACCAACCAACCCATGCCTCCTTCTCCTCTTTTCCTGATATCACTGAAGAGGAAACCGCCCATCTTCTTTCCTCCTCGAAATGCACTACCTGTTCCTCAGACCCCTTCCCCACCAACTTACTTAACACCATCTCTCCTACTGTCACCCCCCCCCCCCATCTGTCATATCCTCAACCTCTCTCTCTCCACTGCAACTGTCCCTGACACCTTCAGGCATGCTGTAGTCACACCTCTCCTCAAAAAAACATCACTTGACCCTACCTGTCCCTCCAACTACTGCCCCATTTCCCTCCTACCCTTCCTCTCCAAGATTCCTGAACTCGCCGTTCACAGCCGTTGCCTTGATTTTCTTTCCTCTCATGCCATCCTCGATCCGCTTCAATCCGGCTTTCGCCCCCTACACTCGACAGAAACGGCACTATCTAAAGTCTGCAATGACATGTTCCTTGCCAAATCCAAAGGTCACTACTCCATCCTCATCCTCCTCGACCTATCCGCTGCTTTTGACACTGTCAATCACAATTTACTTCTTGCCACACTGTCCTCCTTTGGGTTCCAGAGCTCTGTCCTCTCCTGGTTCTCCTCTTATCTCTCCCTTCAGAGTACATTCTCATGGCTCTTCCTCCACCCCCATCCCGCTCTCTGTTGGAGTTCCTCAAGGATCTGTCCTTGGACCCCTTCTTTTTTCAATCTACACCTCTTCCCTGGGCTCCCTGATCTCATCTCATGGTTTCCAGTATCATCTTTATGCTGATGACACCCAGCTTTATCTCTCCACACCAGACATCACTGCGGAAACCCAGGCCAAAGTATCGGCCTGCTTGTCCGACATTGCTGCCTGGATGTCCAACCACCACCTGAAGCTGAACATGGCCAAGACCGAGCTTATTGTCTTCCCACCCAAACCTACTTCTCCTCTCCCTCTACTCTCTTTCTAAGTTGACAACACCCCCATCGTCCCCGTCTCATCTGCCCGCAACCTCGGAGTCATCTTTGACTCCTCCCTCTCCTTCTCTGCGCATATCCAGCAGATAGCCAAGACCTGTCGCTTCTTCCTTTACAACATTAGCAAAATCCGCCCTTTCCTCTCTGAGCACACCACCCGAACTCTCATCCACTCTCTCATTACCTCTCGCCTTGACTACTGCAACCTACTCCTCACTGGCCTCCCACTTTGCCACCTATCCCCCCTTCAGTCCATTCAGAACTCTGCTGCACGTCTTATCTTCCACCTGGACCGATATACTCACATCACCCCTCTCCTCAAATCACTTCACTGGCTTCCGATCAGGTACCGCGTACAGTTCAAGCTTCCCCTACTAACCTACAAATGCACTCGATCTGCAGCCCCTCCATACCTCTCTACCCTCATCTCCCCTTACTTTCCTACCAGTACCCTCTGCTCTCAAGACAAATCCCTCCTTTCAGTACCCTTCTCCACCACTGCCAACTCCAGACTCCACCCTTTCTGCCTCGCCTCACCCCATGCTAGGAATAAACTCCCTGAGCCCGTACGCCAGGCCCCCTCCCTGCCCATCTTCAAATCCCTACTCAAAGCCCACCTCTTCAATGTCACCTTTGGCACCTAACCACCTCACCTCTATTCAAGAAATCTCAACTGCCCCAACTTGTCATTTCATCCATTAGATTATAAGCTCCTTTGAGCAGGGACTGTCCTTTTTTTGTTAAACTGTACAGCGCTGCATAACCCTAGTAGTGCTCTAGAAATGTCAGGTAGTAGTAGTAGTAGTATGTTTTCTTTTAACTCTCTTTCCATGGGTCTCCTGTCCATGTGTCATTTTTTTCTCTTCTTCTGTCTTCTTCATCTCTTCCATAACAACTATCATCAACACTAATCTGTTCCTTTCAGCCTTCTTCCATTTTTTTGTTACCTAGCCATTCAGATTTCATTCATATTATCCAGTCTTCCATCTCCCTCTTTTTACTGCATCTACCTACAGCTTTTCATCTCTTTTCCTCACTTTGGCCCTCCGATTCACCTTTCTCTTATTCCCCAGTCTTTCACTAGCTTTTTCCTCTCTCCCACTGCCATTCAGCATCTCCTCTCTCTCTACCTCTGCCATCTAGCATCTCCTCCATTTCTGTATCTATCACCTGCCATCCAGCTGTCTCTGTCTCTCTCCCACCACCACCACCATCCAGCATTGCATCTCCTCTCTCTACCCCTTTCATCAAGCAACTCCTCCCTTTCTGTTTCTATCACCTGCAATCCAGTATCTTCTCCCCCACCACCATCTAGCATTACCTCTCATCTTTCTGTCCCACCTGCCATCCTGCATCCCCTCTCGTCTCTTTCTTTCTCACCCCTCCTCCCGCCAGCTAGCATCCCTTCTTGTCTCTCTGCCCCTACCACCATAAAGTATTTTGTCTCTGTCTCTTTCCCTTACCCCTACCATCCAGCATTGCCTCTTCTCTCCCCCATGCAGTATTGCTTCTGCCTCTCTCACCTCCTGTCTCTCCCTGAAACCAGCATCTCGTCTATGTTCCTCCACATACCCCATACCCCTGTCATCCAGCAGTGCCTGTCTGTCTCTCTCCCCCAGCATGCAGCAATGCCCATTGTCTCTCTCTCTGTCTCTCTCTCCTCTACTCCCCACACCTGCCATCCTGCATCCCCTTTCTTGTCTCTTTCTTTCTCACTACCTGGTTCTCGTGGGCTGGTTCTCCTGGACCCAGAAGCACCCGACCCCATCAAGAGCAGCATACAGGGAAGCGCTAGGCACAGGCATCCCCCGGGCCTGAACACAGCCATCTGCTCGCACAGTGTGCACCGAGGAGGAAACGTTTTCAGCCGCTGTCACCGAACAAGTCTGGTAGAGCCAGCGGGTGGCGGGATGAGGCAGCAGAGAGCCGGGACTCAAGAATTCAAGGGGGCACACGTAGGCTGGGGGGGGGCCTTGTTGTACCTCTGCCAGCTGCCACCAGTCCCGCGCTAATAAGCAATGATAGAAGAGCGCGGGACCAGACTCAGTGCCACTAGTGCTTCCTGTGACAGTTCTGCCTCTTCCGATATAAACTTCCGGGACCACCACAAGAAGCACTAGCGGCATTGCAGAGAGCAGGGTCCTACGCTCTTCTATTATTGTTTATGAGCGCGGTGGGTCTGGTAGCAGCAGTGCAATGGGAGGGAGCCAAACTCTGTTGCAGAACAGGGGTGGATGGGAGGAGAGAGGCAGTGGGTCCGACAGGAAGGGAAGGTTGCGGTTCAGGTTGGGGAGGCTTAGCCTCCCCAAGCCTCTTATATGGGGTGCCTATGGGCAAAGCTTTTTCATGCCAGCGAGACTTTAGCCGAGTAGTCTTGAAAGCAGAGTATTCACTAATCCTGATATTCCAATTTTTGTCCCGCTCTCAAAGCCTGCAAAATTAAAACTTTGTGAGCACAGTTGAGGATCTTGAAAATGACCACTCTCGACCGAGCCATGCCTTCTCGTCGCTGTCCTAGTCGATGTGCTCTCTCCACCTGTAGGGATCCCGCTAATTCAGCTTTTGCAAGAGTTTTAGGCAACCATTTTTCTAGGAAAGTACACAGGTCTTGCTCCGGCAATGCCTCTGGTAACCCCACTAGGCGTAGATTGTTTCGCCAAGAGCGATTTTCCAAGTTCTCTAACTTCGCTTCCACCTCCGCGAGTCTAGTCTTTAACTGTGGTTGTTCCTCCGAGACTTTTAATATGTCCTCTTCTGCTTGCCCCACTCTCAGCTGCATCGCTTGTAGCTCTGTTTCTCCGAGGACAAGCAGGCTGCTTGTTCTCACTGATGGGTGACGTCCACGGCAGCCCCTCCAATCGGAATCTTCACTAGCAAAGTCCTTTGCTAGCCCTCGCGCGCACCGCGCATGCGCGGCCGTCTTCCCGCCCGAAACCGGCTCGAGCCGGCCAGTCTTCTTTCGTCCGCACTCGGTACGGTCGTGTTTTCGCCGTGTCGAGCCCCGGAAAGTCGACCTCGCAAGTCCTTTTTCGACGTGTTTTCTTCGGAAAATCCAAACTGCTTGGGAAGTGCTCCGGAAGCCCTCTCGGGTTTCGTTTGCCCCTTCCCGTATTTTTCAGATTTTGCCCCGGTAAGTTTTCTTTCGTCGTTGGGGTAGGCCTCTTTTCGGCCTCGGTCGAGATTTTTTCTCCCTTAAAGTTTTGGTGCTCACTTTCGTCATTTCGGATTTTGATTTCGCCGGCGTGATTTTTCCGCCCATGACATCGAAGCCTTCCAGCGGCTTCAAGAAGTGCACCCAGTGCGCCCGGGTAATCTCGCTCACTGATAGGCACTCGTCGTGTCTTCAGTGTCTGGGGGCCGAGCACCGTCCTCAGAACTGTAGTCTGTGTTCCCTGTTACAAAGGCGGACTCAGGTAGCGAGATTGGCCCAGTGGAACGTTTTGTTCTCGGGCTCTTCGTCGGCATCAACACCAGGGTCATCGAGTGCATCGACGTCGTCAGCGTCCAGACCTTCATCCTCGGCCGCCAGTGCATCGAGTGCATCGAGGCATCGGCCCTCTGCATCGGCGCCGAGACATCGGATAGCTGCATCGACGTCGGTGGTACCGGGACCTCGTCTGCTGATGTCGTCGGACGGTGGTGCATCGTCAGGAGTGCAGGTGAGGGCTGTCCATTCCCCTGCTGGTGGCGGTGAGCCTTCGGGTGGGTCTCCCCCTACCCTGAGGGCTCCTGCGGTACAGCCCCCCCGAGATCGACCTCCTTCGACCTCGGCCCCGAGGAAGCGACGGCTGGATTCTACGTCCTCCTCGTCGGTGCCGGGGAGCTCCGGTGACATGCTTCGGAAGAAGTCGAAGAAGCATCGACACCGGTCTCCTCCCCGCGTCGGCACCGAGAGCTCTGGGTCGCCGAGGGAGTCGGCACCCAGCAGGCATCGGCACCGAGAGGACCGCTCACCCTCTGTTCAGGAGGTGTCGATGCGCTCTACTCTGGACAGCCCGGAACAGCCTCCACGCCCGGAACAGGTTCTGACGTCGACGCCTGCATCGACCTCCATGCCTTTCTCTGCAGCCGCTCTGAACGAGAGCCTCCGGGCCGTTCTCCCAGAGATTCTGGGAGAGCTGTTGCGCCCTACCCCTCCGGTACCGGCGGTGCTTGTGCCTCCGGTACCGTCGAGCGTGGCGCCGGCTGGCCCATCGCCCGGGGTGAGGTCCCCGACGTCGGTACCGCGTGCGGTGCCGACTGCGGCCACCTCCCAGGAAGGCTCCCCGACTACGTCGGCGGAGGGAGCTTCGCCGATGCAGGCGAGGGAGTCTACCTCTCGACGCCCCCATCGTGGACGTGGCTCCACTGAGTCGAGCCGGGCGAGGTTGCAGACACAGGTTCGTGAACTTGTGTCTGACACCGAAGGTGAGGCCTCGTGGGAGGAAGAGGAAGACCCCAGATATTTCTCTGACGAGGAGTCTGAGGGTCTTCCTTCTGATCCCACTCCCTCCCCTGAAAGACAGCTTTCTCCTCCTGAGAGTCTGTCTTTCGCTTCCTTTGTCCGGGAGATGTCTACGGCCATCCCCTTCCCGGTGGTTGTGGAGGACGAGCCCAGGGCTGAAATGTTTGAGCTCCTGGACTATCCTTCTCCACCTAAGGAAGCGTCCACTGTTCCCTTGCACCATGTCCTGAAAAAGACATTGCTTGCAAACTGGACCAAGCCATTAAGTAATCCCCACATTCCCAAGAAGATCGAGTCCCAGTACCGGATCCATGGGGACCCAGAGCTGATGCGCACTCAGTTGCCTCATGACTCTGGAGTTGTGGATCTGGCCCTAAAGAAGGCTAAGAGTTCTAGGGAGCATGCTTCGGCGCCCCCGGGCAAAGACTCTAGAACCTTAGACTCCTTTGGGAGGAAGGCCTACCATGCCTCTATGCTCGTGGCCAAAATCCAGTCTTACCAGCTCTACACGAGCATACACATGCGGAACAATGTGCGGCAGTTGGCGGGCTTGGTTGATGCGCTCCCCCCTGAGCAAGCCAAGCCTTTTCAGGAGGTGGTCAGGCAGCTGAAGGCGTGCAGAAAATTCCTGGCCAGAGGGGTGTATGACACCTTTGATGTTGCGTCCAGGGCCGCTGCTCAAGGTGTGGTGATGCGCAGGCTCTCATGGCTGCGTGCCTCCGACCTGGAGAATAGACTCCAGCAGCGGATTGCGGACTCGCCTTGCCGTGCGGACAATATTTTTGGAGAGAAGGTCGAGCAGGTGGTAGAGCATCTCCACCAGCGGGACACCGCATTCGACAAGTTCTCCCGCCGGCAGCCTTCAGCCTCTACCTCTACAGGTAGAAGATTTTTTGGGGGAAGGAGGACTGTTCCCTACTCTTCTGGCAAGCGTAGGTACAATCCCCCTTCTCGACAGCCTGCGGCCCAGGCTAAGCCCCAGCGCGCTCGCTCTCGTCAGCAGCGTGCGCCTCAGCAAGGCCCCGCGGCTCCCCAGCAAAAGCAAGGGGCGAGCTTTTGACTGGCTCCAGCAGAGCATAGCCGACATCCAAGTGTCAGTGCCGGGCGACCTGCCGGTCAGGGGGAGGTTGAAAGCTTTTCACCAAAGGTGGCCTCTCATAACCTCCGATCAGTGGGTTCTGCAAATAGTCTGGCAAGGATACACCCTCAATTTGGCCTCAAAACCTCCAAATTGTCCACCGGGAGCTCAGTCTTACAGCTTCCAGCACAAGCAGGTACTTGCAGAGGAACTCTCCGCCCTTCTCAGCGCCAATGCGGTCGAGCCCGTGCCATCCGGGCAAGAAGGGCTGGGATTCTATTCCAGGTACTTCCTTGTGGAAAAGAAAACAGGGGGGATGCGTCCCATCCTAGACCTAAGGGCCCTGAACAAATATCTCGTAAAAGAAAAGTTCAGGATGCTTTCCCTGGGCACCCTCCTCCCCATGATTCAGGAAAATGATTGGCTATGCTCTCTGGACTTGAAGGATGCCTACACACACATCCCGATACTGCCAGCTCACAGACAGTATCTGCGATTTCAGCTGGGCACACGTCACTTCCAGTACTGTGTGCTACCCTTTGGGCTCGCCTCTGCGCCCAGGGTGTTCACAAAGTGCTTGGCTGTAGTAGCAGCGGCACTTCGCAGGCTGGGGGTGCACGTGTTCCCATATCTCGACGATTGGCTGGTGAAGAACACGTCCGAGGCAGGAGCCCTGCAGTCCATGCAGATGACTATTCGCCTCCTGGAGCTACTGGGGTTTGTGATAAATTACCCAAAGTCCCATCTTCTCCCAGCACAGAGACTCGAATTCATAGGAGCTCTGTTGGATTCTCGGACGGCTCGCGCCTATCTCCCAGCTCTCTACTCCATACCTCAACCAGAAGCTCACCTCTAACCAACCTTAAATGGCAGGTCACATTCTTCCTTACCTTGCCAGGGTCTTCCCTGAGCACCAAACTCCTGTTCCTGCTTGCACCCACTCAGTTTGCTGCTGCACGGCTCTAACTATGAGCTGGCAGCCATTGGCACCTTATGCTCCCTTCTCATGCACATGTGCGCACAACAGTTCAGGTTCTACACTGCTCCAGGCACAGAAATCTTCAGGGAAGCTTGGCCAGATCTTTCCCCAAAAAATCTTGAAACTTTATGGCCCACACCCTGTCACTGGAACTGGCCCAGCTCTCCAAGTTGGGCTAGCTCCACTCTGGCCAAATTCCCTGCATCCCGGCACATGGCGGAAATAAACCTGCACATGCTCGATATAGCCCCGACCAAGCCCAATACAGCCTGCCTTTCCTGATGCCCAGTGCATGTGTGAGAAACTGTGCCTGCGTGCCACAGCCCCAGACCCTCTTGCTCCTGCCTAGCATTCTGTCTCTTCCCTGCCCCTGGAACCAGCAACCATGGCATCCCTCAGCTGCAGCACCGCAGCCCGAACCTGCCTCCCACAACCTGAAGTACTACATGAACCCAATGCAAGGTAATTAATTAAAAAAAAATCTAACCATACAGGGTTACATTGAAGTTAGAGTTTCTGATGGCCCAGAGACTTATGCATAAGATGATGGCTACTCGCATGCGCATACATACTGAGTGTCTTCTTTACAACTGCCCCTTCACAGCTCTCCTTGTAGCAGATATCCGGATGCACTTTGTAAATTCTTTTGTACCTGTCAACATGGAGGAAGGATGGGTCAGACTATCTCACAGAATGAGAATACAGATTATTATATAGGAAATGTTACAGAGAGTAGGTAAGTAGTTCCATGCCATTGCGGACCAGTCCTGGTTTTATCCCACTGCACATGTAGTTCCATTTTTCTTAAAGAAATCAGAAATCAGAATTCCTATAGGTTAATGTTTTTCAAGCTGGTCTAGGAGTATTCCCTAGCCAGTCAGGTTTTCAGGATATCCACAATGTATCCACAATGTAAATGCATGAGATAGACTTGCATGAAATAGAGGAAATGCATGCAAATATGCATACTCATGATGGATATCATGAAAATCAGATGCCTAGGGGGAACTCCAGGACCAGTTGAAAAACACTTCTACAGCCAAAACCAGGACTAAATGCAGCTCATCCTTGATGAGCTTATCTGGTAACGACATCATTTGTTTGCCTTTCTAGGACCCATAACAGATGCAACTTCCTGCAAATCAGTGATGCTTTTTATCATTCTAATGTGGGACTCCAAGTCCTTACGAAAATATCTGACAAATTGTAATAACAGCAATGCTGCATTCATGACTAGTCCCAAGTAATAAAAGGAGTGGGGGAGAGTCGGAAACATTTATTAACAAAGAAAAGAAAGAAGCTATTATTGATGCAAAAAGGATGTGCCAAGCATAAAATATTTTTTTAATTGTAATTTTTATTAAACTTTATGTTGAAAATCAACCAAAACTATATATATCTATATCTATATGATCAGTTGATATATCTATATGAATCTCTCTCTCTCTCTCTCTCTCTCTCTCTCTCTCTCTCTCTCTCTCTCTATATATATATATATATATATATATATAGGGACCCTTTTGTAATAACACGTGCTTACCGCAGGTTAAAATCCACTACCACGGGGTGCACTCAGGTATCCCGTGGTAGTTTTGTGTTTGGCATATGCTTTCCAAGCACTAAAAAATAGAAAATCATTTTTAGCACTGGGGGCATGTTTGCGGGTGGAGAGTGGGCATACTCAGCACTAATCAATTAGCACAGTTGCATTGCTGCACGCTAACTGATTAGTGCATGGTTAGCAAGAGGTCCCTTACCACCTAGTAAATAGGTGGCGGTAGAGACTACTGCGCTAATGGCCAAATGTTAATTGGGAAATTAGAACATGACCATTAATGGGGGAAATAGAAAATGGGGCCATTTTACTGTCATGCTAAAAGTGGCCTTAGCACACAGGAAACCCACGCACTAGTCATACCGCAGGGCAGGCCATTTTTTAGCGTGGCTTAGTAAAAGGGCCTCATACATATATAGATAAATAGATACCGTGTTTCCCCGAAAATAGGACATCCTCCGAAAGTAAGACCTAGTAGAGGTCTTGCTGCAATTTGAAAATATAAGGCCTCCCCCGAAAATAAGACCTAGCAGGGGAGGCCTTATTTTTCGGGGAAACATCGGGGTCACCCCCCCACCCGGGATCGCCGGCTCCCCCCCTCGATCGGCAGCTCCCCCCGCCCTTAGTCGCTCCCGGAACTAACCTCTTAAACGCTTCCTTTCACCTTCGCACTCGCTGCAAGCAGCAGGGCTGGCCACTCCTTCCTTCCATGTCCCGCCCTCGCCTGACGTTACGTTACGTCAGGCGAGGGCGGGACACGGAAGGAAGGAGTGGCCTGCCCTGCTGCTTGCGGCGAGTGCGAAGATGAATGGTGAAAGGAAGCGTTTAAGAAGTTAGTTCTGGGAGCGACTGAGGGCGGGGGGAGCCGGCGATCTTGGGTGGGGGGGTGACCCCGATGTTTCCCCGAAAAATAAGGCCTCCCCTGAAAATAAGACCTAGCAGGTCTTGGGGAGCAAAATTTAATATAAGACAGTGTCTTATTTTTGGGGAAACACGGTAGATAGATTTTATATATCTATATATATATCTATCTATATAGGCAGATATAAAAAGAACAACATTCTTAAACAGAAATTACAATCCAAATCTAATAGATGCTCCTCAGAGTCTACTACAAAATGAGAAACTAACAGAAAAGAACAAACTGGAACACAAAACAACAAAAAGCAGAAAATAAAGTGCAAACCTACCAATTCCATTAATATGTCAACCAATATTAACAGTTTAAACATTAATCACATACATAGAAACTAACTTTCAAAAATGATTAGGGATGCCAAACTCATAAACCCAACACAAATTGCACCCTCCAAACAAAACAAAAACAAAAAAGGTTAAAGCACAGTGAATTGTAAGTCTAACTGACCAGATCATATGTAAATATCATGAACCAAGCAGGTAATTGGGGAAGACTAATGTCATGCCAATAATGTTATCTGAACATTATGCACCTATTGTACCTGAATGTAACTCATCTTGAGCTACTACTGAAAAAGGTGTGAGCAAAATCCAAATCAATCAAAACCTAGGGAAATACTCAAACTCCTACCAATCATTCTTTTCCTACCAATGATTCCTTTCCCAATAACAACTTACCTACATCTGTCATAGATTTTATATTATTTATTTTACTTTATTTTTAGGGCTGGAGGAATAACCTAATGGTTAGAGCACTGGGCTGAGAAACAGAATGAGCCCAGTTCAAATCCCACTACAGCTCCTTGTGATCTTGGGCAAGTCACTTAACCTTCCATTGCCTCAGCTATAAACTCAACAGATTGTGAGCCCTCCAGGGACAGAAAATACCTACTGTACCTGAATATACACCACTTCAAAAGCTTGCAGGTGCTTTCATATCACTAGTATTACAATCAGGCAAGGAACAAAGAGTACTCTTAAACTGATGTGAGCCTCAATTTGCCTACTTTAAGCATTTCCCTGTCTGTCCCTTACAGTTTGCATCAAGAGACCAGCCCCATAAACCCCCCATATCCTGTAGCCCCCACACCCTTTTGACACATGGCAAAGGTCTGTTGTCTTACACTAGCAACCCATCTGGTACCAACTAGCAGATGTGCACAGGCAGTGCCTAGTCTAAATGTTACTCTCTGTTCTGCATGCCTCCTTACCCACAACCAACATGGCTGAGGGCTTGGGAAGATATGCAAACAGCTGCTTCCTATATACACATTTACAGTTGGAGGGGAGGGAATGGAAGGCAACTATATGCAACTATGGGGGATATATACATGAGGAGGGAAAACAACAGTTGTCTCACAATAGCAACCAGTCAGATAGTAACCACCAGTTTACGAGAGACTAGATTTTACTCTGTTCAGCAGGCCAAAGGGCAGGTGAATAGTGTAGGCACCAGCCAGGAGCCGCCTGAACGGGTTGATGAGAAGGAAATGTTAGTGCAGGAGCCCTCTCTTCCTCCTGGAATGTACAGATGGCCCTGGAGATGGTGAGGGGGCCCAGCTCTTGCTTTACTGAACATGAGGAGCAGAACAGGGATAAGCTGAAAAGCTGCTGAAAGGCTAGTTATCAGGGTCTATGTCCCAAATATTCTACTGGTTGTGAGTGTCTCCAGGACATTCAAAGCTACACATATCCACACAGTCCCATTGCTACAGCTTTAAAACAATAAATAGGTACATGGCATTACAACAGTTTGTATCACAGTCCACTGCTGTCCCTTGTGTTCCTGCTGACCAGTGCCTGTGCTCTAACTTGTCCTGCAAAAAGCAAGGAGTTCTTTGTTAGCAGAGACATAAGGCATACCAGGGGTCAGGTCAGCTCCCTAGCAGAAGGGAACGGGTAGGATCAGGAGTCTCTGCTTACCTGCAGGCAGTGCCAAGAATGGAGTCCAGCTGGCTCATGGCTTCCTAGGTTCAGTTGTCTGATGCTGGAGGGGCAGAATGGAGAGCAAAAGAGTCAGTTTCCCAGGTATAGCAGATTCCAGGCAGCTGAGAAGCCACCGCCACCTTAGAATTTGTTTATGTAAGGGTGAAGTTCAAAAATGGTGTCTAAATCCCGTGATTTAGACATTATTCTCCCCAAATCATTTTCATGTGTGGGTCATAATCGAATAAAAAATGTCCATCTGCCAAACGTCTAATTGGCCCCAGCTGAAATGTTTGCAGTGGACTATATAAATGTCTAGGGATTTTCAAACCTCCACATCCCATTATTGCTATGGCACCTAAGAAGCTAGACCCGAATAAGATGGGTAACTTCAGTGAAGGGGAGATTGAGCTCCTTTAAAGGGAGATCATGGCATGACATGCCAATCTCTTTGCTCCAAAGGGGCAAAGGCTATGCGCCTATACAACTATATGAAGGTGAGGGAGTGGGCAGCAATATGCCAATGCCTTAATGCACTGTATCAAGCCAATGGGGCAGGTTGAGAGCCCCTGTACCTGTCATGTTTAGGTGCCTTCTTTTCCCCCCTCTGCCTAGACCCATCATCAATCAGTATGTATTTCTGTTTTCCACACCTCTATGTTCCTCTCACTGTGCCCTCCTCACCCCTTCCACAATCCTTCCTTCTGTACACACCTGGCTGTGTGGCTGTTTGGCACCTTGGCATCTGAGGTACACAGTGCACCATACCCCTAGGCTCTTGCAGTGTTGCATATAGAGGCAGACATCCTTGGGTTGTGTGACAATGCCATTCCTCCTCAGCTGTGGTCTGGAGGTGCACATGGAGGGTAATGTTCAGGAGGGCTGCAGCAGACTGCCAGGTTAGGTACTGCAACAGACATACTTCCTCTACTTTCCCTATGCAGGCAATGACCCGGAGTCTGATGCTGAGCCAGGAACCAGCAATCAACAGGCATTACAGGCTCCTCTGGAGGTAGAGGGCAAATCGGTGGCAGCTGAGGCCTCACACAAGGGCACAGTGGAAGAGCCTGATGACAACAACAGTCAGGAGGAAGAGGAGCAGGAGCTATTAGTCATTAAACCCAACCTCCTGCGACATTTGCAGATGAGGACCCAAGAGCCACAGGAGGCTGATGGAGAGCCACAGCAGGCCCATAAAGGACCCTACTACCAGAGATGCCAGGTGCTGCGTCAGGCAAAAAGACTGCTGGCAGAAGATAATGGAGCTGCTCCAGGAGGGGTGGAAGTGCAGAGGGAATGTGGTCAGCAGTTGCACATAATACAGGAGAGCCGACAGGCAGCCCAGAATATGTGGCAGCAGCTTCTGGGCCTCCGGCAGGATCTCCAGGCCTACACGGTGGCCTAGACATTTGCAGGGAGCATGGAGCAGACACCTGACCCTCCACTTGCAACCAGTGAGGCCACTAGGCATACACCACCACCTCCACAAGTGCCCAGCTGCAACCACCAGCAAAACAGCCAAAACAGCCAAAGTTCAATTCTGGTCACCGCATCTCAAAAAAGATATAGTGGAATTAGAAAAGGTACAGAGAAGGGCGATGAAAATGATAAAGGGGATGGGACGACTTCTCTATGAGGAAAGACTAGAGCGGCTACGGCTCTTCAGCTTGGAGAAAAGACAGCTGAGGGGAGATATGATAGAGGTCTATAAAATAATGAGTGGAGTGGAATGGGTAGATGTGAATCTTTTCTTTACTCTTTCCAAAAATACTAGAACTAGGGGGCACGCAATGAAGATAGAAAGTAGAAAATTTAAAACAAATCAGAGAATATATTTCTTTACTCAACGTGTAATTAAACTCTGGAATTTGTTGCCAGAGAATGTAATAAAAGCGGTTAGCTTAGCAGGGTTAAAAAAAAAGGTTTGGATGGCTTCCTAAAGGAAAAGTCCATAGACCATTATTAAAATGTACTTGGGGAGAATCCACTGCTTATTTCTAGAATATTCTGTTCACAATTAACGGCAATGTTCTACTACAATTTAGTACATATACTACAAACTACTAAGTAGAACGAATGTGCATATGTTGTGTGCACAGTACTTTTATGTTCGTAGGCAAGTCTCATAAAGTTGCTGGGGTTTCAAACAAATGATTGCGACTGGCAAGAACATACTACTTCTACAATTTGACATGTCTAGCGCCTTCAACATGGTTGATCATGGAATATTACTACACATCCTCGAGTACTTCGGAATTGGAGGCAACGGTCTCAATTGGTTCAATGGGTTCCTAACCACACGATCATACCAAGTGATATCTAATTCGACCACATCAGCCACATGGATACCAGAATGCGGAGTTCCACAGGGATCCCCCCTCTCACCGACTCTATTTAACTTAATGATGATACCTTTGGCCAAACTACTATCAAACCAAAACCTCAACCCATACATATAAGCAGACAACGTAACGATCTACATCTCATTTAAACAAGATCTAACGGAAATTTCCAATGACATCAACCAAAGTCTACATATCATGCATACATGGGCGGATCCATTTCAGCTGAAACTCAATGCAGAAAAAACCCAATGCCTAATACTCACCTCACAACATAACACGAACAAATTCACCACAATTAATACACCAAAACTGAATCTCCCAATCTCAAACACCCTAAAAATTCTTGGAGTTACCATTGACCGACACCTAACACTTGAGAACCATGCGAAAAACACAACCAAGAAGATGTTCCACTCAATGTGGAAACTAAAAAGAGTAAGACCTTTCTTCCCAAGGATCGTCTTCCGTAACCTGGTACAATCAATGGTACTTAGTCATCTAGACTACTGCAACGCACTCTACGCTGGCTGCAAAGAGCAAATAATCAAGAAACTTCAAACAGCCCAGAACACTGCAGCCAGACTCGTATTCGGTAAAACAAAATATGAAAGTGCTAAGCCCATATGTGAAAAGCTACACTGGCTCCCACTTAAAGAACGCATCACGTTCAAAATATGCTCCCTGGTTCACAAAATCATTCACGGAGATGCCCCAGCCTACATGTCAGACCTATTAGACTTACCACCCAGGAATGCAAAAAAATCATCCCGCACATTCCTTAATCTTCACTTAATCCAAACTAACACATGCGTCAACCTTTTCATACCTGAGCACACAACTCTGGAACGTGCGGCCGCACAACTTAAAAACGATTTATGAACTAACTAACTTCCGTAGACTACTGAAGACCCATCTCTTTAACAAGGCATACCACAAAGATCAACAAATGTGAACTCCTCCACATACATCCAGAATTGTCTTTTAATATAATATCCGCTTGTTATAATACTATCACGTTTTATCATTATAATGTTAACCAAGACCCTTCTGTAATACTAAATGTCTATTTTCTTATATATTTCCACCATTCATGATGTATTGTAAGCCACATTGAGCCTGCAAAGAGGTGGGAAAATGTGGGATACAAATGCAACAAATAAATAAATAAATAATTGGATGTTAACAAGCAATTATTGACACTAATTGGCTTTAATTAGAATATATGCGCACAACTGTCTAAGCATATTCTCTAACGTGATGCGCATAAATTCTAAGTCACATAGTTGGAAAGGGAGCATGGCCATGGGCATGGAATGGGTGTGTTGTGGGTGTTTCTAAAATATATGCATGTTGTTATAGAATACACTCGGTTCGCGCCTAATTTAGGCATTGGTATTTACACAAAGTTTTTACTTGGTGTTACTGCCTGTGACTAAATTTAGTTGTGCAGATGAGCACTTGGCATATTCTATAAACCATGTGGAAATTTAGGCGTATTCTAAAAAGTATGCCTAAATATAGGCGTACTTTATAGAATACGCCTAGGCATATTTTTTTTCAGTGCTAATTTTTTTAGTTGTGATATATAGAATCTAGCCCTAATTTTGTCTGCATATTTTTCTTATAGTTTGTGGTCACATTCTGTATTTAGAAAGGGTCTATTTGTGTTCTGCATGTGTGAGTGAGGTCAGTTATTCTGATATAATATTCTAGCTTGTTCAGTTTTCTCAATAGGGCTCACTGTGATATTTGTGATGCTGCCTTTTCCTAGGAAGGTCCTTGTCAGTGCCGATATGGAACAGTGGATTTGACTTTTGTAGGGTTTTGTATTCATTCATAATAGTTCTGCTGCTGGAGTGGGGTTATGTTGCTGCTACTGAGATGAAACCAGAATCAGATTTTTTTTTTTTTTTGGTATAGTGAATTCTATAGGAACATGCCCTAGTTCTGCTCTGCACACATTGCATGTGATAAAGACTTCTGTGGATGCAGAATGTTTGTTTGCATTTAACATTGTGACAGTGCAGAGCTAGGGGTCTGTATTTTTTTATATTAGAGTTTGAGGCAACATAATTTAACTCAAACAATTTTTGTTGACAAAGAGGCATATTTTCAAAGCACTTTGGGAGGCTAAGTGCCATAGGTTTCTATGGAACTTTGGGAGTAAGTGCTTTGAAAATGAGCTTGAAAGTTTACTTTTTTTCTTTCTCTTTTTTAGTAAAGCTTGGGAATATAAACTACATTATTTTTTTCCTTTGGACAACTGCTTGACTAGTGTTCAGTAAAGAGTAAAGAGACCTCCTCACTCTCCTTCCTAACCAGAGTTTTCAGGGGGCCTACTCTTTTAGGTGCCTTGGTGGGGGGGGGGGGGGGGGTGCCACCTCATCCTTCGCATCAGGAAGCAAACTGCCTTGAACCACCCCAGGGGGTAAGTGCTGTCAGTTGTCAGTAGAAGGGGACAAAAGGAAAAGTTGTGCCTGGGAGGGGGGGGGGGGGGGGGTAAATGCTACCTCTGGGGAAGGAGGGCTGGGGAAAAAAAGTACCATCTGTAGGTGTGGGGCATAGCATAAAGTGCTGCCTGTGGATGGCGCCAGAAAAAAAGTGTTGCTTTATGGGGGTAGCAGTAGAGGGGGAGGGTATTTTTTTTATAGCCATGTGGCATGGTATGAGGAAACAGGGAAGTGCTGGTAAGGAATGAGAGAGAGAGGGGGAGAGGAAGGGAGAAAGAGTTTGGCTTTGGAAAAGGAGAAAACAGGAGGATACTGGAGACAAGCCTAGGGAAAGGGAAGAGGGAAATTGTGCTCTTTCCTTGCTAATTCATGTGAATGCAAGAGGATTATGAGAGAAATTTCCCATTATGCTGGCTAATTTCAGTTTAAAAAAATATCGTCATTATTTTGATATGCTGGCTTCATATTCAGTCTTAGCCTGTTTTTTTCCCCTTTGGAATAATAATAATGAATATGTATGAGATGTCTGTATGCAAATGAATATGTTAATGTGCCAAGTTTCACCCTTTTGCTCCCCCTAATATAAAACAGTCAAACTACCCCATGCCCTGGATACTTTTAATATACAACCCCCCCCCCCCCCCCCAGATTACCAATATATCAAAACTGTGGAAGAACTTCTCTAATGCCATATGAAGAATGTTAGAGGAATAACTCTACCCTTCCATATCCATTCATTTAATCCATATGTAAATTTGTCTGTTCTGCTTTGTTGCACAAGGGTGAATACACTTTAATGTATGAATAATGCAGAGAAAAATTATAATTAAGAGGGGGAGAATCTCAGAGATATAACTCACCCAAACACTGCAAAGGTGGATTAATACCCTAGAGGGTGGACAAGCTTCTCAATCATTGAAAATCTCCACTACGTTAAGATTTTTTAAAAATTTTTAAGCTTTTATTATTTAAGCACACCTTGTGCCTCTAAAACCTTCTCAAATGTGCATTCCATCCACCAGTGCAACAGATCAGAACAAAAATGCGGCTGTAGTGAATAGCGATACCTGTAACACTGAAAAATAATAATTCTATAACTGTAGCAGCATCGCCAATATCTAGTGAATTAACTAAAGCAATAAGCCACTATCAAAGCAATTTACAAAATTACTTAATACATTTCTCAAATACGCTATCTGCACTGTCTTTAAATGTGGTGGATGGATACTGTCAAATTTATTTCTGTCAGACATTTTACGTGACTGAGAGTCTAGTCTCAAGTCTGCCCTCAGCCTTAAGAATATCAGTGTCAGGAAAGGAAACATTATGATGGTGATACTGAATAGTAAATATCAGATAGTCATGCTGGAAATGCAACCACTCATAAAACTTCACAAATTCAATTTCAGTGCCTTCCAAAATTAGAAGCACATGATCAATGTCCCACATCAAGATTTTATTCCTTTATTCACTTCCATATAAAGCAAAGTTACTCAACTGTAGCAGGTGTTCTCCAAGGACAGCAAGAAAAATATTCTCACATGTGGGTAATGTTCCCTGACAGAGCCCTGGTATGGACACTGCCCAGTGTTCTAAATCTTCTAGTAGCCTTTGTAGGCCCACACCACACATGCATGAGTGCCTTCCCACTTGTCTGATTCATGCAGGACTCGCAGTTGGATAAAAAAAGATGTAGCTCCTAGGGGAGGTGGGACGGACGGTATGTGAGAATACTTGTCCAGCTGTCCATGGAGAACACCTGCTGCAGGTGAGTAACTTCGCTTTCTCCAAGGGAAAAGCAGGACAAGAGTATTCTCACATGTGGAAATCCCTAGCTACCAGGCTCACTGAAAAGGAACAAAGTACAGACAATAGGGACAAGACCAACCAGAATCAACAACACTAAGAACAACAGTCCTGTTGTGAAGGTGCAGCCTGGAACAGAAAAGAATGGGCGTAGGAAGGTGGATTCTACACGCCAAACAAATTCTGCATCACTGCCTGACCAAACCAGCTGTCTCGTCGGGTATTCTGCTCAAGACAGTAGTGAGATGTGACTGTGTGGACTGAAGACTAGGTCGCAGCTTTGCAAATCTCTTCAATAGAGGCTGACCTTAGGCAGACTAATGATGCAGCCATGGCTCCTACATTATGAGTTGTGACATGAACCTCTAGAGTCAGCCCAGCCTGGGCATAAGTGAAAGAGATGTAGTCTGCTAGCCAATTGGATAAGGTACATTTATCAATGGCTACCCCCATCCTGTTTGGATCAAAAGAAACAAAAAGCTTGGTGGACTTTCCATGGGCTTTAGTCCACTCTATACAGAAGGCCAATGTTGTCTTGCAGTCCAAGGTGTGCAGTGTGCTTTTGCCAGTATGGGCATGTGGTTTGGGGAAAAATGTTGGTAAGAGACTGATTAATTAAGAAGGAACACTGACACTACTTTAGGAACGAACTTAGGATATATGTGGAGAACTACTCTGTTATGGTGAATCTTTGTGTAAGGTGGATCAGTTACTAGGACCTGCAGCTCACTGACTCTGTGAGCTGAAGTGACTGCCACCAACAACAAGACCTTCCAGGTCAGGTACTTCAGATGACAGGAATCAAGTCACTCAAAAAGAACTTTTATCACCTATGAGAGGATGACATTGATGTCCCATGATACAGTTGGAGGTTTAACAGGGGACTTTGACAACAAAAAACCTCTCATGAAGTAAACAATTAGAGACTGTATAGAGATGGGCTTACCTTCTACATGGTAATGGTATGCACTAATTGCACTGAGGTGAACCCCCACAGATCTTGTTTTTAAACCAGACTCAGAGAAATGTAGAATGTATTCAAGCAGCTTTTGTGTAGGGCGAGAGAGAGGATCTAGAGCCTTGCCCTCACACCAGATGGCAAACCTCCTCCACTTAAAAGTATAACTCCTCTTAATGGAATCTTTCCTGGAACCCAGCAGGATCCTGGAGACATCCTCAGGCAGTTAAGAACATAAGAATAGCCATACTGGGTCAGACCAATGGTCCATGTAGCCCACTATCCTGCTTCCAGCAGTGGCCAATCCAGGTCACAAGTACCTTGCAGAAACCCAATTAGTAGAACCATTCCATGCCCCACTCTTGGAAGATCTTGCAGGCAATGCCCATACTGAGAGACCACTCATGTGGTTGTATCACCCTCCTCAGTCTGTCTGCCAGACTGTTGTCTTTGCCTGCAAGGTATGTGGCTCACAGCACCATGCCATGGTTGGTGGCCCACTGCCACATCCCAACTGCTTCCTGACACAAGGGGTAGGATCCTGTACCCCCTCCCTGCTCATTGACATAATACATGGCAACCTGGTTGTCCATTTGAATGAGAACAATTTGGTTCAACAGCCAATCTCTGAAAGCCTTTAGAGCATTCCAGATTGCTTAGAGCTCTAGGAGATTGATGTGAAGCCTGGTCTCCTAAGCGGACCAGTGACGCTGGGTGTGAAACCTCTCTGCATGAGCTCCCTATCCCAGACTGGATGCATCTGAGATCAGTATCTTTTGGGGTGGAGGAATTTGGATGGAAGCCTCAGAATCATCCATCAGAGAAGCGACAGTCAACTCTGACATCCGCAAAGTTCCCGTCGCCCTCCTGAGTTTCAAATGAACGCTTCAATTTTTTCATCCAACTTTGGATTGAAGCATTCATTTTGAGTAGAGAGATGTGGTAGCCATGCTAGTCCACTTTTAAAGGTAATCAATAGAACTAGAATAAAATAAAACATAGAACAGAAAATAAGATGATATCTTTTTTTATTGGAGTAACTTAATACATTTTATGATTAGCTTTCGAAGGTAGCCCTTCATCATCAGATCAGAAATATGCAAATTTTGTTAAGTAACAGCATATATAAGTGAAACATCAAAGCATTTCAATGACAGTCTGAAAGGATGAGGGAGGGATGGGCTAGGTGAGAAACAGAGAGGGCTGAGAGGATGAGGGACAGGAAGATATGCATGGTGATCAGAGGGTGACAAAGCAGTGAAATTTCATGGTTTATAATGGGCTAGAAAACCCAGATCTTTGTTAAGTCCTGTCCGGTGGGTGTCAAAATATTTAATCATTGTGACTTCAAAGGTCTTGCGTTCCTGTATTGTTTTAAAGTTTCCTTTCAGTATTCTCACCATTAAATCATTAGTAAAGTGTTCTGGTTTTGTGCCTGGCTGGCACTGGCATTTTTCATTTGATGTCTATATAAATTAAATCTCTTCTTCAGCATCTGGCTTGTTTCTCCTATATAGCACCCTTCGTCACATTTTTTACACTGGATGACATAAACTACATTGGAAGATGAGCATGTGAAGGATTTCTTTATGTTGAATATTTTTCCTTTGTGAATGACTGTGGGGTCTTGTGAAATGTTTTGGCATAATTTGCAGCTGGATATATTGCAAGGATGTGTGCCATTCTCTTCTTTATGGGTCTCTGTTGAGAGCTTGCTTCTCACCAGCTTGTGTTTTAAATTGGGTGGCTGTCGGAAGGCCAGCACTGGTGGGGATGGGAATATCTCTTTCAGTAATTCATCCTCCTGGAATAGTGGCTTCAGATCTCTTCTAATTTTCCTCAGTTTTTCCAGCTCTGAGTTGTATGTCACTACAAGGGGGGTTCTGTCCATGGCTTTCGTTTCCTTGTACTGTAGCAGATTTTCCCTAGGTGTTTTTAGGGCGGAGGCAATATTCTTGGAGATTATTTTGGGGTTATAGCCTTTCTGTTTGAAGGATGCAGTTAGTATTTTGAGGTGCCTATCTCTGTCCCCTGGGTCAGAGCAGATATGCAGATATGGTGGTATCTTGTGGCTTGGCTGTGAATAATGGATTTTTTTGTATGTGAAGGGTGAAAGCTGGAGTTGTGGAGGTAGCTGCATTTGTCTGTGTTCATTTGAAACTCAGGAGAGTGACATTTGAGGAGAGTGAGCCTATAGCAAGATCTATCATGCTAATACATACAGTGGTGGAAATAAGTATTTGATCCCTTGCTGATTTTGTAAGTTTGCCCACTGACAAAGACATGAGCAGCCCATAATTGAAGGGTAGGTTATTGGTAACAGTGAGAGATAGCACATCACAAATTAAATCCGGAAAATCACATTGTGGAAAGTATATGAATTTATTTGCATTCTGCAGAGGGAAATAAGTATTTAATCCCTCTGGCAAACAAGACCTAATACTTGGTGGCAAAACCCTTGTTGGCAAGCACAGCGGTCAGACGTCTTCTGTAGTTGATGATGAGGTTTGCACACATGTCAGGAGGAATTTTGGTCCACTCCTCTTTGCAGATCATCTCTAAATCATTAAGAGTTCTGGGCTGTCGCTTGGCAACTCGCAGCTTCAGCTCCCTCCATAAGTTTTCAATGGGATTAAGGTCTGGTGACTGGCTAGGCCACTCCATGACCCTAATGTGCTTCTTCCTGAGCCACTCCTTTGTTGCCTTGGCTGTATGTTTTGGGTCATTGTCGTGCTGGAAGACCCAGCCACGACCCATTTTTAAGGCCCTGGCGGAGGGAAGGAGGTTGTCACTCAGAATTGTACGGTACATGGCCCCATCCATTCTCCCATTGATGCGGTGAAGTAGTCCTGTGCCCTTAGCAGAGAAACACCCCCAAAACATAACATTTCCACCTCCATGCTTGACAGTGGGGACGGTGTTCTTTGGGTCATAGGCAGCATTTCTCTTCCTCCAAACACGGCGAGTTGAGTTCATGCCAAAGAGCTCAATTTTTGTCTCATCTGACCACAGCACCTTCTCCCAATCACTCTCGGCATCATCCAGGTGTTCACTGGCAAACTTCAGACGGGCCGTCACATGTGCCTTCCGGAGCAGGGGGACCTTGCGGGCACTGCAGGATTGCAATCCGTTATGTCGTAATGTGTTACCAATGGTTTTCGTGGTGACAGTGGTCCCAGCTGCCTTGAGATCATTGACAAGTTCCCCCCTTGTAGTTGTAGGCTGATTTCTAACCTTCCTCATGATCAAGGATACCCCACGAGGTGAGATTTTGCGTGGAGCCCCAGATCTTTGTCGATTGACAGTCATTTTGTACTTCTTCCATTTTCTTACTATGGCACCAACAGTTGTCTCCTTCTCGCCCAGCGTCTTACTGATGGTTTTGTAGCCCATTCCAGCCTTGTGCAGGTGTATGATCTTGTCCCTGACATCCTTAGACAGCTCCTTGCTCTTGGCCATTTTGTAGAGGTTAGAATCTGACTGATTCACTGAGTCTGTAGACAGGTGTCTTTCATACAGGTGACCATTGCCGACAGCTGTCTGTCATGCAGGTAACGAGTTGATTTGGAGCATCTACCTGGTCTGTAGGGGCCAGATCTCTTACTGGTTGGTGGGGGATCAAATACTTATTTCCCTCTGCAGAATGCAAATAAATTCATATACTTTCCACAATGTGATTTTCCGGATTTAATTTGTGATGTGCTATCTCTCACTGTTACCAATAACCTACCCTTCAATTATGGGCTGCTCATGTCTTTGTCAGTGGGCAAACTTACAAAATCAGCAAGGGATCAAATACTTATTTCCACCACTGTAGATTTCAACATCTATAGTGGCATTGTACTCCTGATGAAGGCCAGGTGGTCGAAACACAAGCCTGTGTCGCGTCATTCCTTGTTTTGATTAAAGTAGAACAGCACTTTTATTGACTTTGTGTGATTTCATTCTCATCTTTGCTGTGTCTGTTCACCATTGGACTGCTTTGCGAAGATTGATTCTTCTGTTTTGTTGTCTGGACTATTACCTGAACAGATAACATCCATATCTTTTGTTTTTTCTTTAAATTCCCCAACCACCCCCCACCCGCTTCTCCTCCCTGTACAACCATCATCCATTGTATATATAGTAGTTCCCTGTAAAACAGGGGAATCACAATTAATAAAAGAAGGAGTAATAGTATCCATTCCAATGGTAACTTGAGTAACCGGATTAGCGATTCAAGATCAAATTCCTCTCTCTAAGAGTGAGTGTCTCGCACTGACTCCCATTTCCTTTGGCATTGCGTCTTTTTCAAGACAGTTTTCCAAGTGACTATCATTGGCTACATCTTCAGTAACATTTTCAGACAGACTCCTGAGACAGGCTTGTTTGCTGAAACACAGTGCTGTGTCAGGTCTTTTGAAGAATTAAAGCTTTATTTTTCCTAATTATTTGTCCTTCTTTTATCTTTATGGAAGAGCCTTGCTGGTTACATTACTCCTTCCCTGTGTGCAGGGCCGTGCCTAGGGTCATTGGCGCCTCCCTGCAGACTATCAGTTGGTGCCCCCCCCCGCCCGTGTGGCATCTCCTTTCTCTCAACGCGCCCCTAACCCCGCCGCTCGCTGAGCAGCTGAAGAGATAGATTCCCCGCTTCACTTACCCGGGTATAGAGCTCGCAGGCGGACATGTCTAGGCGCTGATGGGGAGGGTGGGAGGAGAGCCGAGCCCGAGCGCTGCGCGCAGGAAGGCAGCAGCGCATGCGCATAGGCGCCGACGTGCCAAAGCGGTACGGTTTATTTTTTTAATTTTGAAATAGAACTCGACCGGCAGCGGCGCCCTTGAAGGCAGGCGCCCCCCTGCGGTGCTTACCCTGCTTACTGGGTTGGCACAGCCCTGCCTGTGTGTTCCTGTATGTAGTGAATCATGGCCCTCCACTTTGGCGGTGCTCCCTAAGTTATTATATCACAAGCCTACTACTAGGGTTTAAACTAATGGTATTATGTCCACACCTTTCCATCCAATGAGAGGGGTGTCCTCTGTCGCCTCTCCTCTTCAACATAGCACTGGAGCCTTTGTTTATAGCGTTAAGGTGTAATACAGTAATAAGGTGGAGGCCAAATTATCTGCCTCAAGATGACTGTGTTATACACCACTCCAAGCTCCATGCCTAATATATTAGAAGTAATAGATAAGTATGCCGCAATATCTGGGTTAAATATCTCAGAAACAGAAATTATGTCACTTAATGCCTACACATTTGGTGATGAATTTCAGAAATATAATTTTCAATAGTCAGCTAACAAAAAAATATATATGGGTATTTATTTTGGACCCACTATAGATGAAACATTGTCATATAATTCTATTTACATATTGGAATTGGTGCAACAATTAATGACGAAATGGTCCCCTCTGAAACTTTCATGGTGGGGTCGTCTTGAGTCGATTAAAATGATGATAGCACCAAAAATTAATTATATATTGGGCATGATTCTATGCTTATTCAATCCTCAAGTGTACAAAAAGATTGACTCATTATTTTCACCTTACTTATGGAATAATAAGACTCAGAGAATTGCTCTAGCTAAATTGAAATTCACGAAGTTGAATTGGGGGGAGGTTGATTTCCCTAGTGCTTATGAAAATCATTTAGCCTTCTTGTTGAGACAAGGCTCCAGATGGTTGGTGGACTCTCCCACATATGCCAGTCCACTCTGGCTACACTTTGAACATAAAAATACTCCAATATATTTATTTATTTATTTATTTATTTATTTATTTATTATATTTGTATCCCGCACTTTCCCACTAAAAGCAGGCTCAATGCGGCTTACATAGTAATAGGAAACACAGAATTTTGTTATGTAAAGTAGGAAATTAAGTATAAGGATGGATGGGTAGTAATAGGATGGGTAGGTAGGTAGAGACAGGTGATAGAGAGAGGAGGGTAAGGTGGGAGATAGATTCTGGGTCAATGTCGTTTTCTCTTCAGTATATGTAAGGTAGATGGGTTCATGAGATTAATCTGGGTCTTTTATCCCTTTTATGCACAATTTTAAATTACAGGAAGATGATACAATTGCCAGATCCACAAGAACTGTCTTTTTAGAACTAGAAATTAAGACTAAAATAAAATGGTCTGATTCTCTATCTGCCCTGATTTGGAATAATCCTGACTTGTGTATACAAGGTTATCTCATAAATTGGCCTAAATGGCAGGAAGTGGATGTCTGGAATATTGGTGAGTTACTAGAGGACAATCAAACATGGATTCCCTTCTCCAAGTTATGCAATATTTATAAACTATCCTCTAACCAATACTATAGATGGCTGCAATTTGTTCACTGCATTCAGTCTTGGCTAACCAAGTCAGGCATCACATCCATAGCTAGTACCCCTTATATGCCTGATTTTGTGTCTTCCTTTTGCTTATAAAAGAAAAGAGGTATCAAATTGGTACAAATTATTGCAGGCGAACAAGTATGTGAGCCCCAATGCTTTATGTAGTGTATGTCATTCTGATACAGGTATTGAATTGAATGAGAAAAATGGAAGTAAGTATGGTGGTATATATTTAAATCTCTAAGATTGGTATCTATTTCTCAATCTGCATATTTTCTACTACATAGGGCTTTTTGGACTCCCATAAACATCTCTAAACTTAAAACGGAAGGTAGAAATTTTTGCTGGTTGTGTCTGTCTAGTATTAGCACATTGGATCATATGATATTTACATGTCCTAAGCTTCACCTATATTGGTCGGAAGTATGGGCCAGACTATGCGTATTGCTCAATATAGAAGAACCATTGTCGTCAGCTATATGTATAGATCCTCCTGCACTGACCACTGTACTTGACATATATTATGCCAAACTAATGAAAGCATTATTACTTATAGCTATAAAACTTATTTTGTCTAATTGGAAAAATTCCTCTCAACTGCATTTTGGTTTATGGTGGAACACAGTCTGTCTATGTGTGAGATATGAAAAGGTTGCAGCTGAATCATCCAGGGCTTTAACATCTTTTTTATAAGATATGAGATCCTTTAACACAATATGGTTCACATCTTAATATATAACTTTTCTTATGTGCTATATTATGATTTTATGCAAGCCTTACAAATCCCTTTTCTGGTTCTCTTTGACTACTGTGGGTATTTATTGAAGTTTAACAAAGTTGTAGCTCAGACATAGCTGATGGCTGTTTTCCACTCCTTTTCTAGTTTTATACTAATTGTGGTTACATTACCATGTTCCTTGTTATTTTGCATGTGCTCTAAATAAATAAACATTATTGAACCTAAAAAAATGTATATTCTAACTCACATAGGGGCATGTTTATAGAAATCAGAGGTATATTTTTGAGATCTCTCTGAATTAAATCAGTATCTATCAAACATTCTATATCAACACTCCATGCCTAGGCCAGCATCTCCAAGTGTATCACCGGAAGGAGATCCAGTAAAGCCCTATGATAATATGTCAATTTTACCTTTCCGCTGGTCTTCAGCTGTAAGCCTTTTTCAAAAGCTTGTACTCTGGTCACCGTTAAGTCAGGTCCCTGGAGGATATATACATAATGCCATATTTGCAAGAAAGCAAAGTAATCCACAGAAAGAAACACACCAAAACTAAACCTTCCAATTTCAGAAACTTTAAAAATCCTTGGAGTCACTATTGACCGCCACTTAACACTTGAAACTCATGCAAACAACACAACCAAAAAAATGTTCTACTGCATGTGGAAACTGAAAAGAATAAGACCATTCTTCCCAAGATCCGTCTTTCGCAGCCTAGTGCAATCCCTCGTACTCAGCCATCTGGATTACTGCAACTCACTATACGCAGGTTGTAAAGAGCAAATACTGAGGAAACTTCAAACAGCCCAGAACACAGCAGCCAGACTCATCTTTGGAAAACCAAAATACGAAAGTGCCAAACCCTTACGAAAGAAGCTACACTGGCTCCCACTCAAGGAACGCATTACTTTTAAAGTATGCACATTAGTCCACAAAATCATTCACGGTGAAGCCCCAGCTTACATGTCTGACTTAATAGACCTACCACCCAGAAACGCTAAAAGATCATCCCGAACTTTCCTCAACCTTCACTTCCCTAATTGCAAAGGCATAAAATACAAAACGCTGCACGCATCAACCTTTTCTTATATGAGCACGCAATTCTGGAATACATTACCACGCAACCTGAAAACGATCTACGAACTAACCAACTTCCGCAAATCACTGAAAACTCATCTCTTTGATAAAATTTATTGAAAGGATCAAAACACATGAAGTCCACACACACTGTTAGTAATGCAACAATACATTCTCTTCTGAATTCCCATCCCCCGTAATTTTACCACATTTATACCTCTACTCATAGAAAAATGTTATACCGAATGTTCTCCTACTATTGTTTAGTTGCCCTATCAGTTTCCCGTTGTTTCTTTCCATTGTTCCATTGTTCTTCTCCATTGTTCTATTCCCTTAACGATACTTTGACTTTGTTTTCGCATAACTCCTCACAATGTAATCCATAACCAAGTTGTAACAAATTGTATTTCCATCATTCACAATGTATTGTAAGCCACACTGAACCCGCAAATAGGTGGGAAAATGTGGGATACAAATGCAATAAATAAATAAATAAATAAATAAATATGTGGGTTGAAATATATTAAATGGGGACAATTGCCCTTGTCCATCCAATATATCTCTGATCCATTGTAATCCCTTTGCATGCCACTAACAGAATGTAACAGTGTCTAGCTCTGGTTTAAAATTTAAGTTGTCAATAAAAGGCAATATGGGCAAAACAAATGGACTGCTTCCTAATCTATGGCTTAGTTTTTTCCACACTATTCACATGTGATTCTGTACTATGTGTCTGCTAAATTGTTTATATAAAGATGAAGATCTAGTATGCAGCACATATGTACCGGACACTGGGGATCTTATTTGGCCTCTAGGTCCAATGGTGTGAAGGCCTTAGTGCCCTGCATCCAATCTCTCACCAGCCTTAATCTACAAGCCAAGTTATACATTCTAAGATCTAACAGACTGTACACTTTTCCTTTGGTAACGTCAGTTTCTGGCACTAGACTCCTAGTCTTCTTACCATTCCACAAAAATCCTCAAAGTGTCTCACGTAATCTCTGGATATCTCACTGTCTTAACTAAATATGAAAAGTTTGCAACAGATAGAGCCAGTGACGGATTAAAAAGGAACATTATAGAGGAATATCTTTCCAAACAGCAAAAGTGGCAGTGCCAACAATCTCAGTCTCTATTGTTAAGGAGGGATCTGAATTTATCCATATAGAGCTGTATCATGTTTGCTGGTTTATTTGCTCCCAGGTACCAAACAGAATCCTTTGTCTCCTTTAAGGGAACATTAACCATGTCTTCTAACAATTAAATTCAAAGGCAAAGCTTTTGACTTGGATACATTCAGTCAGAGAAGGTTCCAACATTTGTAAAAGTGTTTAAGACCTGAGGAAGTGACTCTACTAGATCCGTTAATACCATAATGATGCAATCTTCTAAAGCCAAGCATTTCACTTGTTCCTTACCTATTTGTATACCTGGTATATCTGTTACCTTTAAGCTGGACCAAGAGTAGTTCCAAGAACAGTAAATACAATGGCTGTGATGATGGACACCCTTGCCTAGTTCCTCTTTGTAGGAGAACACCGGCGAGGTCAATCCATTGACTAATACCACTGCCATCCAGTTATCATACAAAGTTTTGATAGCATCTAGGAAGAATCACCCAATGTTATATCTTAATAACACAGAAAATAGGCACGAACGCTCAATGTGCTCAAACATCTTCTCAGAATCAAAATTAATAGGGAGAGCCAGTATTGAATGCTGATGACAACATTCAGTGGCCAAAATCAATTTTCTCAGACTGAGTACAGATTATCTTCCCTTAATGTGACCCTTGACCCCTCCAGGAGCAATCACACCCTACTTTACCAAAGCTAGTAGTCTTCAGGTGGCTGATATTTCAGGTGCGATTCTTCTCGGAGAGGCAAAGGGCACAGACAAAATGATAACAACAAACCAATCAAATACAAATACCACTTTTGGAAAAATAACTCTGAGGTAAAAAAAATTTTTAATAAAAGAGTTTATGTTTTTCTTTAGGCCATAACTGGATCTAGTGTACATAACTAGAGACAATAAATGCAACATCAGATAAGTACAAAATTTCTTTTCTATAACTACATCCTATATCTTAAATTATCTCTATCACTTTAAAAAGGAATTGATTCCTCTTTGTTGTATGCTTTCTGCCTTCTTCTTTCTTTAAATTGGCACTCTCTTGCCAGTCCTCTTCTTCTTGTGACTTCTACTCCTGTCTTTACAAACTCAAGGGTCCTTTTACTAAGGCATGCTAACAGATGTGGAGGGGCATAATCGAAAGGGACGTCCAAGTTTTGATGAGGACGTCCTCGCAAAACGTCCCCATTCAGGGGTGGGAAAAACCATATTTTGAAAGCAAGATGGACGTCTATCTTTCGTTTCGATAATACGGTCAGGGACGCCCAAATCCTGAAATTTGGTTGTCCTTAGAGATGGTTGTCCCTAGACTTGGTCGTTTCTGATTTTCGGCGATAATGGAAACCTAGGACGTCCATCTAAGAAACGACCAAATGCAAGCCATTTGATCATGGGAGGAGCCAGCATTTGTAGTGCACTGGTCCCCCTGACATGCCAGGACACCAACCGGGCACCCTAGGGGGCACTGCAATTGACTTCATAAATTGCTCCCAGGTACATAGCTCCCTTATCTTGTGTGCTGAGCCCCCCAACCCCCCCTAAAACCCACTACCCACAACTGTACACCACTACCATAGCCCTTACGGGTGAAGGGGGGCACCTAGATGTGGGTACAGTGGATTTCTGGTGGGTTTTGGAGGGCTCCCTGTTTCCTCCACAAACGTAACAGGTAGGGGGGAATGGGCCTGGGTCTGCCTGTCTGAAGTGCACTGCACCCACTAAAACTGCTCCAAGGACCTGCATACTGCTGTGATGGAGCTGAGTATGACATCTGAGGCTGGCAATCGATATTTTGAAAGATGTTTTTTGAGGGTGGGAGGGGGTTAGTGACCACTGGGGGAGTAAGGGGAGGTCATCCCCGATTCTCTCCAGTGGTCATCTGGTCATTTCGGGCACCTTTTTGTGCCTTGGTCGTAAGAAAAACACGACCAGGTAAAGTCGTCCAAGTGTTTGTCAGGGACGTCCTTGTTTCTTTCGATTATGGGTTGAGTCCTGCCTTTGCTAAGCCTCCGATACGCCCACTTGAACTTTAGCTGTCCCTGCGACGGAAAGCAGTTGGAGACGACCAAAATCAGCTTTCGATTATACCAATTCGGACGACCCTGTGAGAAGGAAGCCCATCTTCTGATTTATGTCGAAAGATGGGCGTCCTTCTCTTTCGAAAATGAGCCCATTAGTGTGCACTAACAATTAATGCATACTAAATGATATGGTGCCCACAGGAATATAATGGGTGCCTTACCATATAGTGTGCACTAAATCTGTTAGTGCGCCTTAGTAAAAGGACCCTTCAGTAACAAAAACCCTAAACTATCTCAGGTAGAACTCCCTGTCTTTCCCTATCTGGTCAAAGTAAAAGGTAATTTGAGTCCTTGCTAGAACCCTCCCACAGAATATTTCTATTTCTACACACTCATTCTCCTTTAAATTCTCTAAATAAAATTAAGAACATTTTATCTATCTATCTATCTATCTATCTATCTATCTATCTATCTATCTATCTATCTATCTATCTATCTATCTATCTATCTATCTTCTTAAATAGACAGTAGTCACCAATATGGTTTCAGAGCATTTAGTAGTCTGTATTTCACTATCAAAGGAAGCTTCAGCAAAACATCTGCAATCACAGCTTTAAATTCCTCAAGTTGTTACAGTAATATTAAATAATTAGGGCCCCGATGCTCAAAACTCCATCATGGTTCCAAATAGTGTCGTAAAAATACCACCAGAACAGTGCAGAAGAATAATGCCCTAATGCTCAACAGTAATGAGATACAAATATAGGTCTGCCCATAGTGTTGAGCATTAGGGAGTTTGGTGGGAGGATTGTGCTTGGCGCATATGCAGAATTCCGCAGTAAGCTCGGCTCCTGTGTGTATATGCCTAGTAAAACCCGAACGTGAAGCACACATTTGTGTCTGTTTTCTGTGGCCTAAATATAAACATTTTTAATTTTTTTTTTTTTTTTAGGTTGGATGCTTATACTTAGACACAAAAACAGATGCCAATGTGCGTTTTCACTTTGGGCATTTTTAATTTTTTTTAAGCATGGATGTTTTAAATTTAGAAATAAACAGAAAGCAGACACTAAAAGTCCAAACAAGTTCTTTATTTGTATGAATATTTCTTCTGTTGTAGTAAGACACTTTGCACCTCTTTGCTATTCCAGTCCGCTTTAAATTTAGATGCAGGAAACATACGCCAACGTATGCTTTCGTTTGGGTGTGCTGTTTCTCACGACCAGCGCTTAAGGGTTTGCACAGGCTTCCTTCTGCCTCCAAAAGCAATCAGAACTGGCAGATTTTGCAGAAAGATTCATGAGAGAAGCATGAGAATCATGAGAAATCTTCTCTTCCAGCACCCTAATGCCTGCTCTGACCTGCCATTATTTTTTGCAGCAGTAAGGCAGCTTTGTTTTGGGCGCTCTTTTCTGAGCATTGGAGAAGAATACAAAATGACCTCATTTACATGAGTTTGACTACATTAGCATGCTACTTGTGTTGTTCATCTGCATGCTCATTTGTTCCCGTTCACAGGCCTCTAATCATTCTGCGCAGATAAATGCGGGCGCTAGTAGAGTGCTAATGGCCTCTGGTGCCCACGTTTACTTTTGAGCATCAGGGCCTAAGAGGCTTAAGGTTCTTGCCCCTCGGACCTCAGAACACAGACATTTAATATAACAAAGCAGCCTCAAATTATTCAAGCTGATTTGACAGCTTCTGGTTTGACATTTAGGGTATAATAGTTAAAAATGTCAATTGCCCCTTATTTATTCTTTAAGGATAAAATTTAAAAATATAGTCAAAGTCTTAACAGTGCCTTCCACACAACCTTCACTCACGCAGAACCTTGAAGCCAAATGATACCACGGGCTTCACAATTTATTACCAGACACTCTACTCTGAAATTGACACTCACAACTGTCAAATTCCTTCCAAGATTACTTTAGCACAGACAGCTTTCAATACACATCCACTTCAATCAGCACTGCCCTCCAAACTGACTCACCAGACCATTTAGATTCCTGTTGGGAGTTCTGTAGGCACTCATACAGCATCCCACCACAAACTCCTTCCCTATTTACACCTCTTAAATCAAGCTTTTAATAAAATCCACTTTACAGAACAACTTCCCCTGTTTCCCTTACCTTGCCAGGGACTCCTTCAATAGCAAACTCCAGGTTTTTTGTTGCATTTGGGCACCTTCTGCTGCACGGCTCTGCTCATGAGCTGGCAGCCCCCAATGCTGTTTCTATGGCACCTACTCTCCTCAGTGCACATGTGTACACAGCGATCCTGAGCCTACACACTTTCAAATAAAAAAAACTTCTAGGAGGCTCTCTGGGGCTCTCCCTGAGATGATCCCACATTCTCAGGGTCCAGCCTCGCTACTGGAACCAGCCCAGCCCACAGATAAACATGGGGTCTTGAGATTATTTGGAATGGCAATGTATCTAGCAAAGTTTATATCTGAAGTCTCTGAATATGTTCACCCATTAGAGAACTGCTTGAGCAGGAAAACAAGTTCATTTGCTGACCTGAGAGACATAGCTCAATGCTAGATGACCTGAAGCACTTATTGAGAGAGACCGCGTGTTGGGATTCTGTGATCTTGTAGTGCAGTACAATGCTAGCCAGCATGATCTAGGGACCTGCTTTTTGCAAAATGGAAAATCTCTTGTACATGTATCCCAAGCATTTACAAATGTGGAGCAAAACTGTGCCTAAATTCAGAAAGTGCTTCTAGCCATAGTTCATGCACTGGAGCATTTTCTTACTTATGTCTGCACTAGACAAGTGAGTGTTCAAACCGATCACAAGCCACTGGTCTCTATCTCAAGAAACCCCTGGTCACTGCACCTAAATCACTACAGAGAATGATACTTTGCCTTCAGATATATACCTTTGAATTATGAGATCACAGCTGGATATTTTTACTGAATTGGCCTTACTGATCGACACGGCGTCTCACCCACAGATAGTACTGGTTTCAGTGCCTAAAACAATAACTACTAATTGGCACGCTGGAGAAAATAATGAGATCTACCAGGCTGCGAAACAGCAGATCCAGAGAGGATGGCCCACTAATGATGAGATGTTGCCACTGGAGATTAGATTATGCCTCTGCATGTATCCAATTGCGGTGAAAGTTCTGGATTGTGCTATTGGAGTAGGGGTACCTTTGTTACCAAAGAAGAGATATTACACAACCCAGATACCCTACAAAAGAATACTCCAACGAAGAGCCCGAGACAACCAGAAGTGTCACACTCCCCATTTCCTGGGTTGCAGTCAGCTGTGGAACTGCACAGATCACAATACCCACCAAGACATGTTTTAGCCGAGTCAGAAAAAACCGGTCAAATATATAGAAAACTGATAAAGAGAAGGAGATGTCATGGGTCATGCTGGCTGCTATTTAGGTCTCTTTGATCCCTCAAGGAAGTGGAGGGAACACCTGGGTAGAATACATCCTGTATAAAGCAAATAGTTGAGACTGTTTTTCTAGCCTGAGAATGTCTGACTACATTACACTCTGGAGGTACTACAAAACTGAAGCTCCTTTCCAATTATATTTCCGCACTGCCCACCCCTGAGCTATGGGATGGGGGAGTCTGGAGGCAAACAGTACAACAAATATTCATTCTCTTGCACCCATTCTTATCCCTTTGCAGTCTCTGCCCCTTCAGGAAGTGGGTGCAAAAAGAGATTGTACAGAGGCCCCTTTCCCCACCCACTCCCTCTCCACAACCTAGTTGGCCATAAAATTGGAAAGGGAATTCACTCTTCAGTTAGCTTACATCATGTATGCTTTTTCCATTTCATCCTGACATTTGAATGAGTTTGACACTCTTGGTTTATAGTGTGTGTATATAAGGTATGAGTGTGTGAAAGCAATGAGATGTAAAAGTAAAGAAAAAGATTTCAGTTACAAAATCAGAGATGATGGCGTGCGTGCTAGAAAAGAAATCTAGAATATAGCAAGGCAAGCAGGTTTTAGAATGTAAATTGTGTGATCCCTGTAGGTAAACAACACTGACCCTTTAAACATGTCTCTGGCAGGGAAACTTAGGCCAGTGTTTAAAAATAGGGTAATATTAAAATTCTTTGTGAGATGTTTATAGAGTGAAAAAAAAAGAGAATTTGTTACAGCTAACTTTCTTTTTTTTTTGTGCCCCAAAACGTAACAATTATTTTAAAGTGTCAAAATTGTTCTAAGAAGTAGTGGGAGCTGTATTTCTGCAGTAGTTTGCAGGCCAAAACTTATGCTAACCTAGGGGTCCTTTTACAAGGGCACGCTAACGTTTTTAGAGTGAATTAAAAATTAGCACACGCTAAATGTTAGACATATCCACATATTTCTATAGGCATCTTTAATGTTTAGCATGCGCTAATCATTAGCATGCACTAAAAATGCTAGCATGCCTTTGTAAACAGACCCTGTAATGCAGAAATAGATTTCAGTATGTGGGCTCCAGAAGGCAAAAATAATGGAGGAATGTATGTTTCTGGGCATGTCTGTAGGGAGTGTGGCACGTGTTACTGCAGCGTCTCTGGTGGTTCCTCCTACACATTTCAAATATCTTTATTTTGTGTGGCAAATTTTATTTCTTTTTTATGGTCACCTGAAAAGGTCAAAAAGAATTTAAACAAAGGTATAATCAGGCCTATTTGTTTTCAATTTCCAGTTTTACTGTTATATGACCTGTCAAGAACCAATCTGTCCAAATGTGCATTCTCTTCACCTTCCAGCAAATCCATAGAAATATATGGGTCAATATTCAATAGGGTTTGTGTGTTTGGCAGTGGCTACTAAACATATAAACCCTCTATCTGTATATATTCAGTGGTACTGTAAAGATAGTGCTGCTGGATGATGCCTGGGCAGAGTATGGGCATTTATTTTATTTATATTTGTACCCCGCACTTTCCCACTCATGGCAGGCTCAATGCGGCTTACATGGGGCAATGGAGGGTTAAGTGACTTGCCCAGAGTCACAAGGAGCTGCCTGTGCCTGAAGTGGGAATCGAACTCAGTTCCCCAGGACCAAAGTCCACCACCCTAACTACTACTGCATCCACCTACATCTACATATAGCCAGATTTAATGAGCCACTATTCATATAGCTATATGGATAAACTTAGGACAGCAAAAGACTCCTAAATTTATCCATATGGCTATATAGATAATGGCTGAATACTGCTGGCTATCTGTGTAGCAGTTATCAGCATCATGATAATATACATAAAATGTATATAATGGATCATATGGACTTTATTTCCAATAATAGGGATAGAAGATCATTTCACAATTTACTTTTCATCCTTCCATCAATTAAGGGAGTAAAGAGATTTAAAATGTTTTTTTGCAGTTCAAGCATTGAGGTCCTGGAGTGATTTTAATATTTGTTTTGCTGCTCAGTTATCTTTTTTCTTATTCAAGAAAAATGTAAGAACTTATCTTTTAAAGAAATTTGTTAAAATTAGTTCTTCAATAAGATTTTCTGTTTTTATGCTTCCCAAGAGATTGTCTTGGTTTTTTAATTATTGTAATCTGATAAGAACCTGAAAGTATCAGTGGTATAAAAGTATATTGTAATGTACTGTAATGCAAAATATTTAGACGCAATGGTTGGTGTTTAAAAAAAAATACACTGTAATATCTGAATACTGACCTGAGAGAATATAGTGGCAGATAAGGACCATATGGACTGTCAAATTTCATTCCTTGTGCACGACCATAGATGCCAGATGATCTCAGGCTTTACCATCACATTTTCACTACCAGGGATTCTATGTGCTTATCCCATGCTTTTTTGAATTCTGTCACTGTTTTTGCTTCCATCTGCTTCCCTGCAAGGCTGTTCCATGCATCCATCATTGCTTTCATGAAGAAATATTTTCTAAAGTTGCGCCTTAGTTCAAAGGAGCCAACTTTTCAAAATTATTGGGGGTGCTAAGCCCAGTGGAAATAACCGCTCCCTGGATACATAAAAGGAATTTGTTCAAGCTGTTTGATGGTTCCATTGGGGGTGCTCAAGCACCAAGAGTTTACCCTTTGTAGTCTCGTACTGTGACCTCTTATTCCAGAACATTCTTCCTTCTAAAAAAGGTTTCCTTCCTATGCATTACTTATAACTTTGAGGAGTTTAAAAGCCTTTATCATATAACCCTTTGTTTTTCCTTCAGTCTCATCACATAGGCTTTTTGTTATAGATCCTATATAATTTTGTGAGCTCTTCTCTGGATTGCATCTGCACTGTTTATATGATTTTACAAGTATGGTTTCTAGAACTGAATAAAATATTCTAGATGACATGTACAGAAGCATTTTTTTTTACCTCCTTATTTCTACTGGTCATACTTCTCTCTCTGCAGCTCAAGATCCCTCTGTTTATGGCTACTGCTAGGGCTAGCTTAAACAGTAGATATACTAGGTGGTCAACTAGGATGGCAGATTATTGGGGGCAGCAAAGAGAGGCTCCAGTCAAAGCAAAACAACAGGTTAAATACAGGCACACACAAGCCTTTACATTTATGCTCATGGAAGATGGGCAGTTTCCAAATAGCCCATTTACATGAGTAACTGGATCTTGGAAATTGGCTTCATTAGGGGTCATTTTATAAAGCTTGTTTTGCATGTTTCTGCCTTGTTTTTGTTTTTATTATGAGTGTTTTTATTTAACACTCCTTGAATAAAGGCAGAATAGAAATTGGTAAATAGTAATAATAATATTAAATAACAAAATGCCTCTTGTAAAATTACCCCGTGCATAAAAGTAAATATAAATGTAATGTAGCTCTTGTATTCCACTAACACCCAACACCAATGGTTCAAAGTAGATTATAAAGAGAAGACAAATATTACATAAAGATGGTTAAGACAGAAATTTTCTAAAGTTTTCAAATTTTTCAGAAAAGAATAATAAGGGGTGGAAGCTCATATATCATAAGGCAAAGATGGCCAAAGATGAACAGCCTAGTAACAGAATTCTCTAAGACTTTCTTGTATCAAATTCCAGAAAATTGTGGAAAGATTAAAAGATATGGTTCTCTGGGTCTTGAAAGTATGAGATTAGAAGGGCATGAAAACAGACCAAGTATATATTCCGGAGTGGAGCCATCAAACAGCTTGAATACTATACAGGCCAATGTAAAATAAATATGGGCCTGTACAGGAAGCCAATGAAGACTTATCAATGCAGAAGTGACTTTATCAAACTTCGTTAAATGAAATATAAGTTTAGCAGAGAAGTGTTCTGAAGAATCTGAAGTCTAGCACGTAACCTAATGTAAGAGATGAGTAAAGACTGTTGCAGTAATCCAGATGAGATAAAATAAAAACCTATACCAAAATAGAAAAATGCTTTTCATCAAGAGATATTACAAAGTTGATGAAGTTTGAAAAAAACAAAAAACAAAACAAAACCTGTCTCAACAACATGCTAACTTGGGTTCACAAGAAAGTGTAGTATCTAAAACAAAACCCAGAGCTTTAGAAGTCTATTCTACCTTTAAAGATAAGTCATCAATTGTTAATAGTTGTTTTTTATGACCGTTGTGTGATTGGTGGCTACTTCTCCCCTCTTTCCTACCCTTATTGGAGTTCTTTTCTCATCCTACTATATGTTATATTTTTAAATTGTAAACCACTTAGCTCTGTGTGTCAGTTTAGGTAGTATAGCAAATGCAATAAAGAATAAAGAATCTGGAATTAAACTGGTAGAATTAGCCAGAGCAATTTGGTCTTATCTTTGTTGAGCTTGAACCCATGTATTGAACTGTAGTACTCTTTCATTGAGATACATGTAGTAACTCTAGTTGAAGTAATTGCTTGATCATTTCTTACTAGAATTAACAAGAGCATATCATCAGTGTAAGAATAGAAATTCATATCCAAAACAGAGAAACCTATATCAAAAAAGGACATATACATGTTGAATAATCTGGGTGAGAGTGTGGAACCCTGTGGGACCCTGCAGGGAGGTATCCAGCTCTTTGAAAAAGCATCATTCATTTTAACAATTTAATGTCTATTAACTAAAAATTCGCTGAATCATGATAAAACATATGTTGACAAGAAGGTGCATACTTTTTACATGACCCGGATATAAATGTGTTCATGGGAGGAGTTTGGGCAAAGCATGGATAGAGTTCTGAAGTGTAGGTTATAGGCTATAAAATACATACCTATGTGTATACTTCAGCTGCATACGTTTATACCAGCTATTGAGCAGGTTTAAATGCACACAGTTACATTTAAGCCGCAATCTCTTCAGGTTTTGTAGGGCAATTTTATAGACACATAGGCATCTATTTGTCTTTATTAAATAGTCTTAAAATAGGCGCTTACTTGGTCTCCCAACCTAGATGACCTGTTTATTAGATTTATTATGTTTATTAGATTCTTAATATACTACCTTTCCGTGGTAGAACCAAGGGTCACCAAGGGGGAGGGGGTCAGGGGGGGAAAGATTCCCCTGGGCTCAGCCTCCAAGGGAGACCTGGCCATAAGCACCGCTATGGGGGTGGCACAAATGGCAAACCAGCATTAAATTTGCCCCCGCCTGGTTCAATATCACTCTCGTCTTTCCCTCCTGCCCTCGACAGTGATCCTGCAGGCTACTGGCAGCATAAAAAAAAAAAAAAAAGCAACCTGCCTCCAGCTGGCCTTGGAAGGGTTTCCTCTGCTTTAGCTTGCCTCATCTGACATAATTTCTTGTGTCTGCACAAGCGAGACACAGCAGAGAAAACACTTTGGAGGTCAGCCAGAGGCAAGTTGCTTCTTTTTTAATGCTGCTGGCCTGGCAGCCTGCAGGAATACTGCCGAGGGCAGGAGGGAAAGATGAGAGAGATACTGAACCAGGCGAGGGGGCGGCACCAGTGGCAGGCAGGCAGGGGTGCAAAGGTAGTGGCAGCGGGCAGGTGGAGGGGTGGCAGCAGTGGGCAGGCAGGGGGATGCATTGTTTGCCCCGGGCCCAGCTTTGTCTCTTGGTGGCCCTGGTAGAACCAAAGTGGTTTTCATATTGCATACTGGTACTTTCTGTGCTCCTTGTAAAATTGCCCTCACTGCATGTAAAAAGGCTGTTATAAAATAACCCCAGGAGTTACATATATAAAAATATGTGTGGTGCCTAGGAAGTACATACTTTTACTTGATCCATGTGTATGCATGATCAGAGACAGAGTTTGGGCATAGTACATGTGGAGTTGTGATTTACATGTAAAAATACATGTGTACTCACGTACTTTATACAGGTGTAAATTACTGTAGCTTCAAACTAGGCACAATTCCTGTCAATTTTGCTCTAGTATTTTATAAAGACTCATTGACACCTATGTTTCTTTATAAATTTGATTTAAATAAGCACCTAGTTTGCCTTCACACATAGGAGGCCTGTTATAAAATTACCATCCATATATGTGTGCATGTACATGTATGTATGTATTAGGGTTGTCCATCGATTAAAAATTTTAATTACACAACTGATCACGATTAAAATTTTGAATCACACGATTAATCGCTTAAAGTGGCCCCCTCACCTTTCCTCTTGTACACTGCAATATATAGACAGCAGATGTAAATTCTCAAAACTGACATATTTCAATGACTAAACTACAAATAAAATAATCTCTCTTAACTTTGTTGTCTGGCGATTTTTATCTTATGAATTATCTTGTTCACTGTCTCTGGTTCTGCTTCCCTGTGCTTTGAACTCTGTTTCCTGGACCTACTGTCTATTTACCATTTCCGTTATTTTTTCTTCCTGCTCTATATCTATCTTTCACTTTCAACTTTTTTCAATTTTTCTTTCTCTTCAAATCTATCTAGTTTCCATCTCTTTGCTTCCCTCCATGGATACCATCTCCTCCCATCTCTCCTCTTCCCCTTCTCTCCATGGATACCATGTTCTCCCATATCCTCCCCTCCCTTCCATGAGTACCATCTTCTCCATTCTCTCTTTTGTCCCCTCCATGGGCACCATCTCTTTCCCTTCATCTCATGGTCACCATTTCTCCTCTCCTTTCCCCTCCCCTCCATGGGCACCATCTCTTCCGTTCCCTTTCCCTCTTCCCTCCCCTCCATGGGTACCATCTTTTCCTTTCCCTCCATCCCAAGGGTACCATTTTTCCACTCCAGTCCAAGAGCACCATCTCACTTCTTTGTTTTTTCCATCTCCTATATCTAGCGGCATCTATCCCTCTGAAGCACCATCCCCCCCCCCCCTGCTGTCTGCATTTATTCCTCTGAAGCACCCCCTCTGCTGTCCGCATTTATCCCTCTGAAGCACACCCACCCACAGTCCGTATCTAACCCTCTGAAGCACACTCCTCCCCCCCCACAGTCCACATCTATCCCTTCCTGCTCTCCTCCCCATCCCCATATGATCCGCATCTCTTTCTCTCACTCCTCAGATTGCCTCTACCTGCTCCTTTCATTCCTCTGACCTTGCCTTTAACATTGAAGGAAGGCTGCTTCTCTCATCCGCCCAAGCCTTTCTCCATAGCGTCCCGCCTGAAAACAAGAAGCTCTGTCAGAAGAGGAGCAGGTAGAGGCAGTGGAGGAGTGAGAGAATGTGGGCCACCTCTTCTGGGCCCCAATGCTGCTACCTGAGCCTCTCCTGTAAGTTGTACCAGTCCCAATAGTGCCGTGGGCTCATGCCTCTGTGGTCACTTCTGGGTCTCGAGTGCACGGTCCTTCTTCCTTCCTCTACAGCTGCCTATTCTTAGCAGGGCCGACCTGGCAGCTAGTCCCTGCAGTTCTGGTGAGCCCCAGTTTTTTTAAATACTTGATGCTTGCGGGAGGGCAAGGGAGCCCTGCAGTTAATGCGCGTTAAAGATGGGCAGGACGGGCAGGTCTAAGCAGTGTACACTAAAAATTACATTTAAGGGAAGGAACGCTTGTGCAGAAATAGGAAAGTTCAGACACACAAGTGCAGTTGTAACTTCAAACAACATCCTCATCTGTTGGTCAGACATTTAATAGTTGAATCCCAAAGGCATGCTGGAAATAATGGGTTCTGAGAGCGAATGCTACATACCTGTAGAAGGTATTCTCCGAGGACAGCAGGCTGATTGTTCTTACTGATGGGTGACGTCCACGGCAGCCCCTCCAATCGGAACACTTTCTAGCAAAGTCCTTTGCTAGTCCTCGCGCGCCGATGCGCACCGCACATGCGCGGCTGTCTTCCCGCCCGAACCGGCTTGTGCCGGCCAGTCTCTTATGTCCTCGGAGAATAGTACTTTACATTTTTGAAAGGATGGTTCTGCACGTAAAAATGGTAGAAACTCATTCCAGCATTTTGGGGCTAAGAAGTAAAAGGCAGAATATCTTGTAGATTCATTACAGGCCTTTTTGTGGACATAGAGAACTAAACGGTGAGCACTAAAATGTATGATGTCCAATTATGCGTTTTTACAGGATCATTCTGAGAGTGATGGTGTTGGCATGATCATGACTGTTGAGTTTTATTTACCACTACCTGAGCTCTGAATTCCATTTTCTCAGGAAGGATTATTTTCTCCATTCAGTGAATGTTAATAATGAGTTCACATTAACAGGAAGTTAAGAGTCAAGTTGTCTGACAATAACAGTGCCAAATACCACTTCCCCAGATATTGAGTGATCTGTCCTGAGACTTTCAAATGATTTCTTCAAGTTACATTCTGGAATTACAAAGTACCCCTGCTCCTATTCACCCTCTTAGGCATAGATTTTGTGCCTACATGCTACATGAAGGGTATGAAAGACCAGTATACTTCCTCTCAGCTCTTGTCTCCATCATTACAAACCAGTCATAATCAGTGCTATCTCAGTTTGAATGACAGAAGACATCAGGCTAACTCATTCAAGGCACCCATGTCCTGGGCTGTCCTGGTTCGAATAAATCTCTGTCAGAACCGAACAATACCAGCTTCACCAAAGCTGAATACCATGAAGATCCTTGGCACTCATCTACTTTTAAAAAATATTTAGTGAAGTGGCTGACACTGTCTTGGCTGCCAGCATTTCCACTACTACTACTTAACATTTCTAAAGCGCTACTAAGGTTACGCAGCGCTGTACAATTTAACATGGAAGGACAGTCCCTGCTCAAGGAGCTTACAATCTAAAAGACAGGTGTACATTGGGTGATTAATCGCAATTAACATTTTTAATCAAACCACAGCTATAATTTTAAACTATTCTTACCCTCTGGATGTTTAAAGCTTGTAGCCTTTTTCTATATAATAATCAAAATCTACCTGGAGCTGTAATCTTACCATTGCCCACCAGAGGGCAAGATGAAGCTCAGCAAGTGTGACCAGGAAAAGCCCCAGCTGGTTGTTGTGTACACTTTAAAGCCCCATCTCTAAGGGATACAGGAAAGAAAGGGATGAGAAGCAGAGAGCACAGCTCCCAGGCAGGCTTGACAGGAGCGGAAAATGCTGCTGCCCCCACTAGTGCAAGGAGCCGTGGAAAATGCTCCCTATTGCAGCTAAATAATATGTGGATCTCGGGGGGTGGAAGCTCCCAGCTGTACTGAATGGGGGGGGCTTGATGCATATTTGAAGGGATGAGTTAATTTCCCTGTCCTCCTTCGGTGGGGTGAAAGTGCTGAACAATGCAGGAGATTCATCTTTGATAGTGACCCCCCTCATTGCACAAAACAGACTTTAATAATTCCACATAACCGACCATGAAGGAGGGAGGAGAATCCAAAGACCAGCAACTTACTGTGAGTAGCTCATACCCTGTAGTTGGTTTGAACTAGCTAGATCTGTTTATGTGTGGAAATTGTATATTTGACCTCTCCACACGTACTGTGCAGACGCATGGTCCATCTGTTCTTTCTCTGCCGTCATTTACTGTGTTACTATGCTCGATAAACAGATGTGAATCTTTTCTTGTGAATGCCCTGGACCATAGGAGCCAGCTCTATGGGTGCTGTGGGTGCTTGAGCACCCCCAATATTGAGAAAATTCTTTGTATGTGTCCAGTGAGGGGCACTGTAACCTTTCTGAGCAGAAAGAAACTCATTAGTTTTACTTACTTGACTTTTCTAAATCTGATTTGAAGGTAAATTGCATATTCAGGTACAGTTTGTAGGCCTCCATCCAAGAAGGCTCAGGTACAACTTAACCTAAAGTGATGGAGGGGTGAAGTTGTAATGGTATCAGTTTAAATTATCAGGATTATTGATTATGCTGAATCAGATATACCAATATAAAAATGCAGCTTTTAAAAGATGTATTGAAACTGCATTTCAATACCTTCTTTTCCCTTTTCCCTGGGAATTTCTGGTAGCAGGGCTAGTCAATTACAAACACTTAACAAAGACAAAAGAGAGATATATAGCTTCCTTCTCCTCCCACTTGAAGGACTGTTTAACAAAAGCATGACTAAGGTGGGTACCTGAAGGTTCATCAGACATCTCCGAAAACCAAAGACCCAAGAGACAGAAAGTCTGGAGAACCCATTGACAACAAAGAACTCAGAGGAAAACCATAAACAAAACATTTGCCTGTCATCAGAGGTATACCTGCCCCCTCCCATCAGCTATCAGACAAATGGATGCCAGGACATCTGCAGAAAGGAAAGACTTATAATGTGATCATGTGAACAGACTACAATAACCATAATGCCTTGCAAGTTATCCAGTGCAAACCAGGAAGCAGGTACTGGGACTCTGTGATCATATCCTCCTGCAAGCTTGCAAGATATAAAAGATAGAAGCTGTTCCAGACACAGACAGATTCTCTCTTCAGCTGCAACTCAGATCCATTCACTGCAGAAGCCCTGCTCCCTGCTCCTGTGACCACATGGCTCATCACTCTGCTGAATAATAGAACTTTTCCAAAAGACTTTCTCTCAGCTTCAACAATCCTACAACAAAGACTGTTCTGTAAGTTATAACTTTTGATCTAGATTTGCTACCTTACATAAGTACAGATTATCTGTAAAGATGTCTTAAAAGAATTATCTCTCGTTTGTAACCTTATTTATATGATTGCATTAATCATATTGTAACTTAATAAACCTTTTTGAAGCTAAAAATATAGTCTCTTTGTGTCCTGGGTGCATAACTTTAAATCTGGAAATGCAGGATACTGCATTTCAACAGAGATAATATTTAATTCATTGCAATTGTGATTATTGTTGCTTTAATCAGCAACTGGTGGAGAATATACTGTTATCTGTCCGCTGTACTCCAACCCCCCTCGTGAGCCCTTGAGCCCAGACGCCCGTCCTCCTCCCCCAACAGTAAGGAAGTCAAGGGGCGCCCATGGTAGACTGAACCACAGTAGCAAGAGCCCACCTTCAGTGTACTCACCAAGGACACCAGCTTCAAGGAGAAGAACAGGCTCCCTCACAGGGAGAGGACACAGGAACCAGCCGGCGGCAACTGGAACTCCCTACCAACGGCAGGCACAGAAACTGGGACAGCTAACAGTCTTCACCTGCACTTAGCTAACATTCAGTAAGGGTTGAGCCCTTATCTGCAGTCAGCTGGCAGGACTTAGGGATTCCCGAACCCGCAGCAGCACTAGGAGAAGCTGACCCCCACTGAGAATCAGAACTGGGCAGGCAGAACCCGGAACTACACCAAAAAACAAGCCAGAGGCAAGCTACTGGCTACAGCACACAAGCACACTCAGAACCAGAGACTAAAGGGTTAACACACACACCTACAGGAAAGGGGAGGGGCCACAGCAGGGAAACAAAGAGAAAATACCCAGGAAGACAAACGCAGCTCAGAAACCTGAAACTACACTCAGCTGCTCCCTCCTGGGGAAAACGACCAGAGAAGGGAAATGAAAAGGAAATAAACCCAGCACAAGTAGGGATACACAGCAAGGGAACACAAAACAGGGAGAAAAAGGGCTGCACAGAATTACCCCTCCTCCACAGCACAAGCTCACAAACACAGTTTGCTAACAGCTAAGGCAAGCACACACAGAGCTAATGCCAAAGCAGAGTTACCTGGGCTCGCAGGTAACAAATAGATCCTGGATACTGACGTCAGCACTGCAAACGTCAGCTACACCTCAAGCTGACCAATGGCAGGTAAGTCCCTCCCAGCTCACTAGCAGAGACGTTCCCACCCCTCCTCAGCCTGCTAGCAGAAACATAACATATACATATATATTAAAAATTATAAACATTAGTGAGTGCTCTAGCTATCCCCAAGTATAAATTAATTCCATGTAACATTTTTTAATTGGTAGAGACATGCGGCCAGATATACTGTACCAGTAAGGTAGCAGTGTTCTTAAATTATATTTTTGTATTTTGCTGCTTTATAGAGAACTGAGTATCAGGTTTCATTAATTAAATTTCCGATTGATAAATTGATAAGGTTTTCAGGGCACTACTTAAGATGTTGCGCGTAATGGACATTTGGTCCCTGCCAGCGTGCCAATACTTAAGTACTTACGCAATTATGTACTTTATGCACTGTATAACAAAATTTTTAGCCATACTCTGGCATAAAATAAAAACCAATTTCACAGCTTCTGTTGAAGAGAATACACACACTGAGAAACACACTATTCTAGGGGTAGATAACCCTACTTTGCTCAAGCAATGCATAGTATCCTCGGGCCCTAATCCTTGGACCCATAATGTAACTAATGATATTTCCACCCCCCTCTGATATTGAAACAAAATTTGATTTATATTCAATTAAGTCAGGGAGCAAGAGGAATTCTGCCTGTCTCTGGTTAATGTGGACCATATATAAGAAAGCCTTAAAAGAACATGCAGAATTGAATGAGAAGTTACTAACCAAAGAGAGAGAATGCATACACGGAAAAGGATTTTCTAATCACAATGGCTAGTTGCCTAAATGATCAATTAGACTCCCTTAGAATACAGGTGTAACTGCAGGCAGCACAGGAGACTAAAATGAAGGCCCAAATTCTAGCTTTAGAAATGCAGGTCAGCCAAGTCCCAGGCCTAAAACAACTAATCAGAGAGCTAAATCTGCAGACGTCCCCTATAGATGAGAATATTGATCAGGTACAGGATTCACATTTGCAGGTTTCAGCCATTACGGGTCTCCCATGTGCCCCTCCAGACCCAAACACAGCTATAGCCATGCCTGTCTCAGCCATGGTAACAGTATCACAGTCCACACCCCTAGCAGGAGGGTCAACTAGAACCATTAGTTCTCAGGCCCCCTCACAGCATCCAAAACCCCAGTGCATAGGAACACAACCTGTTCTGCAGTCTAATTTAAATGCTCATGATTCAGCTCTTCAACACACAGATGCACCACCTGGGCTGCATTCTGATCTAAGCTCCCATAAAGGTGAACCTCTAATAAGAGAATCAGCTCCTCAGTATGTAGCTACTGAAAACCGCCAGCAAGCATGTGACATTTTGGAAACTCATGGGGAGAATATTACATATTGGGAGAACAAACCCACTAGTGTCTTCACAGCAAGAGCCTTGCAGATATTGCAGATAGCTAAAAATAACAAGAGAAATCTGCCCTCAGATAAACAGGAACTTATAACTGCAAGTCCTGCTGGGCCAGAAACTGACATTCCGTCAGTTCTTCCTGCAATTTAATTCCTAATAAACATGAGGAGACGCGTCCAGCCTGGACTGGACTTCTCCATTTATGACCCACTCTGCAGATGGCAGTGGGATCCAGGTGGTTGATTTTTAGTATAGGTTGGACAGGAATATAGAAAAAGTTTTGCTATTAACCTTTTGTAAATAGTCTATAAGGATTTAAAATGTAGTTGCTATTGTTCTTTTAAACAGTTTAAGATTTAATTGTGTCTCTCTGCAATAAATAAGATTTAAAATGTCTCTCTACGATAGCTTCTATTGTAATTTGTTTTTGATAATATTGTTTAAGGATTTAGAAATGTCTTTTTCTGATAAGTGACCCCCACTAGAGCTGAAACTGAACACTAAGAAGTTTTAAAAATGCCTCCTTATAATAGGTAACTCCCGTTGGAACTTAAACTTAATATTGTGCTTTAATGTGAATTAACAAGATATGCTTATTTTTGTAGAGTGAAACTAAAAAGCCTAGCTATATGCAGCTCGCGTGCCGTGATCTAAAATCTTGGGAAGGAACTGTGAAGCAAGAGAGGGAGTCCCTACCAGAACCTGGAGCCATGTGACCTGCTAAAATTAATGTGAAAGTGTTTTTCTTTCTGTCTTTTTCAGAGATCGAGTTCCTACTTATGAGATATTAATATTTTTATGGTGCTAGTAATTAATACATACATGGCTATCTCAGATACCTATTCTACATTTTAAAATAGATCTATGGCTCTTCTACATTTTTAAATGAATAGATCTGATCCTGTTCTACTTATGAGATAGTGAACATGTATAATTTTGCTAATTGTTGCTTATTTCTAAATGAATGAAACTGCTGTGGGAATCCAGGATGGATACCACGTATGCTGCTTTGTGTTCTTGTGTTCTAATTGCAGGTTAAGCTCAATCCTAGATCTGGAATGGACGATCGGAGACCTAACGGCCTAATAGAGCTCTTTGTTTGTTTGTCATGTGGTCTCCATGTTATATGTTTGTTTTATGTTATGGGGTACCCAAGAAACTATACACAGACATTCATAGACCCTCCCTACTAACAGTCCCTCCATTAGTCTACATTGTACCATGTCCTTTTCCAAGAAAGGAAAAAGAGACCATTTTCACTGGCAGGCAAGCTATAGAAAAAGAAAACTATGTTCATTATTATACAAGCTATGGCTCACATACAATAAGTTCTACTAATTGCTATCTAAGGTTATATATTCACATGTGTATATTTGAAAATATGAGCAAAGGTTTCTCTTTATATGACCTATCAGGTATAATCAGTACAGGGAATGTTTCTGACCTTTTTAGTATCACAGCCAGTACGTACACAATGCTCTCTCTGGAATGAAATATTGGCTGTGTGCAAAGCACAATTAGCATATCGTTCCTAAATTCCTTACAACATTAAACTCGTGAATATTGTCTATTAATTTGCTACATTAAACACTGCTAAAACAGATAAATATGGTAACCTTTTACCACACTCATTACCCATAAATAGTTTCTCTCTGAAAAAAAAGTTTCTCTCTGAAAAGTATTTCATGGTACTATACCATGACTCTGTTTTTATTTGGTCAATGATTAAGTAAATATTATTGCATAGGATTGATAGGAATAATTATTTTGTGTGTAATAATATTTCTAACGATAACAGTAGTATAGCAGTTCCATATTACCATTCTTGTTTCTGTATTAGAACTATCTGTCCTTCTATTATTGCTAATGATGTACTGTCTGTAGTAAGTGAAGGTTTAAACCTGTGTCCCCATGATGCCACTGAAATTACAGGATGCGATTTTAGTAATTACAGACCAATGCTGCAGTATGTTTCCAATGATTTATCCCTACATACCCCTGAACTACTACCTATTCCCTTAGATGTTATTGCTATTAATACATCAGTTAGCCTCTGAAATAGAGAATATAGGGAAACATTCACAGAGTATTTTTCCTTGGAATGTCAAACACTGAGAATAGTGACTGAATAGATTGTTCCACCCCGTTGCGGTGGTATAAATTGGTCATATGCTCACTCTCATGCTATTGATTTGGCTAGCATACTGGGTAAGATATCCTGTGGCACAAACTTGGGACAGCCTACGCCCCTGAACAGGTGACAAAAAAAGAGATGGTCTCTGGGGCGTGGCAAGATAACACTTGTGTGGCTGAAGCCATATAAAGTGTACTTGCAAACCTATTTTAAACCAGAGCAAAGCCATACTCTGTCACCTGACTGAATAGAAGTCTAATGAAACTGATGATAGATAACCACAGAAAACTTAACCCTAGCTACCTAAACGTAAGGCATGAGTAAGAGCAAACAAAGGTAATAATGATGAGTCTTTTGCTTATAACAGTCATATTCCAACTAAGGACATATTCCAATATTCATAGTGACGTGACATAGTAGATGACGGCAGGAAAAGACCTGCACGGTCCATCCAGTCTGTTCAATGTCCACTGTTAAAAGATTCACCTATCTCAATGTACACACCAATGTAAATAGTCCAACATCTTTGCTGTTGTTCTTTTAAATTATGCTACTGTATTAGGTTAGTGTTAAAGATAGTTTATTTGTGATTCTCCGTTCCAATATTGTGTTAAATATTGTCACTAAGAATCAAGAGAGGGAATGTAATGGTATCAGTTTAAATTATCAGGATTATTGATTATGCTGAATCAGATATACCAATATAAAAATGCAGCTTTTAAAAGAAGTATTGAAACTGCATTTCAATACCTTCTTTTCCCTTTTCCCTGGGAATTTCTGGTAGCAGGGCTAGTCAATTACAAACACTTAACAAAGACAAAAGAGAGATATATAGCTTCCTTCTCCTCCCACTTGAAGGACTGTTTAACAAAAGCATGACTAAGTGGGTACCTGAAGGCTCATCAGACATCTCCGAAAACCAAAGACCCAAGAGACAGAAAGTCTGGAGAACCCATTGACTACAAAGAACTCAGAGGAAAACCATAAACAAAACATTTGCCTGTCATCAGAGGTATACCTGCCCCCTCCCATCAGCTATCAGACAAATGGACGCCAGGACATCTGCAGAAAGGAAAGACTTATAATGTGATCATGTGAACAGACTACAATAACCATAATGCCTTGCAAGTTATCCAGTGCAAACCAGGAAGCAGGTACTGGGACTCTGTGATCATATCCTCCTGCAAGCTTGCAAGATATAAAAGATAGAAGCTGTTCCAGACACAGACAGATTCTCTCTTCAGCTGCAACTCAGATCCATTCACTGCAGAAGCCCTGCTCCCTGCTCCTTGCTCCTGTGACCACTCTGCTGAATAATAGAACTTTTCCAAAAGACTTTCTCTCAGCTTCAACAATCCTACAACAAAGACTGTTCTGTAAGTTATAACGTTTGATCTAGATTTGCTACCTTACTTAAGTACAGATTATCTGTAAAGATCTCTTAAAAGAACTATCTCTCGTTTGTAACCTTATTTATATGATTGCATTAATCATATTGTAACTTAATAAACCTTTTTGAAGCTAAAAATATAGTCTCTTTGTGTCCTGGGTGCATAACTTTAAATCTGGAAATGCAGGATACTGCATTTCAACAGAGATAATATTTAATTCATTGCAATTGTGATTATTATTGCTTTAATCAGCAACTGGTGGAGAATATACATATATATTAAAAATTATAAACATTAGTGAGTGCTCTAGCTATCCCCAAGTATAAATTAATTCCATGTAACAAAGTTCCTTGCCCAAGATCACAAGGAGTATCAGTGGGACAAATATGGTTTAAATGCTGGCTTCCTTGGTTTACAGCCTGCTGCTCTAATTACTAAGTCACTTCTCCACTTCTTCCTTCTTATCTGTCTCCATCTGTCATGATATGAAAAGGTCTCCTTCCATCATGTGGTAACATCCTTTAAATATGCCTGTACAGAGTGACTAGAGTTTTGTTGAGGAGACCAGAATTGTCTGAGATGGCCTCTTCCACTGGTTAACATTTCTTTCCAGTAGTGAGCTCCTTTTTTTTTTTGAAGGGTGGAGCTGGATAAGTTACAGATATCCTTAAGAGTGACTTGACATGGTTTCCCAGACTTGCAGGCAGTATCCTCGCACCATGCACTCATACTAAACTTATGGTTCGCGGGAACACAGACATCTTAGTCCTGGCTTGTTTTGATCAGCGCAGACCCATTCAATAAATAATTTATCATGACAAAATTCATTCATGGCATCATACTGATCATAAATATAAAATTTGGGTTGTACTATAGAGGCATGCACTGCTGGAGGAACAAAGTAAAGAAGTTTGAAGATGAGATGGACATGCATCTCCATCCAGTTTGAAACTTACATGTGTGCCATATTCCTGGTTTTTAAGCCAGTGATGATCGGGCAGTGCTCCCTAAAGTTGTATAACACAAGGAGTACATGCCTGGATTGAGGCTTTTTCCTCTACATTAAAAAGAATATCTCATATATGACGTTATACATATAGGAGTCTCCTATATTTTTGTGTGTGAATATATTAAAGATTGGACTACCTATAGCTCTGTTTTGATGTGCATTAGGAGTGCTATATTCCTGTCAGCCAGAGGTTAGTTTTCTGATGCATACCATCTTACAGCTGTCTAAGCAACTTTACATTTTTTTTTTTTGGTTACATTTGTACCCCATGCTTTCCCACTCATGGCAGGCTCAATGTGGCTTACATATACAGGTACTTATTTGTACCTGGGGCAATGGAGGGTTAAGTGACTTGCCCAGAGTCACAAGGAGCTGCTTGTGCCTGAAGTGGGAATTGAACTCAGTTCCCCAGGACCAGAGTCCACCACCCTAACCACTAGGCTACTCCTCCACTCCATTTTCTATGTGATGTTGTTGTATATTGGTGATATTGATGTGGGCTACCTCTTAGGACATACGAGTGGTGCTTTGTGACTGGATGAGCTCAATCACATGTGATAAAATGGCCAGATGTGATGTAAACCGTCAGATAGAAAAAAACAGACCAAGTGATGTACAACCATAGTGAGAGAGGAACTGCTGTTCAACAACTCATGCTGCTACTCTGTGTCCAGGAGCTGCTATTTACTGTCTTGGATACGGATTTACTAAGTAAGGGGAAGCATCTTTTAGACCCTTATTAGTGTACTGTAAACCCCTAACGCAGTCTTATAGGTGAAACGTGGCCACATCGGGTATTTGGAAATAAATCTATTCAGCTGTACTGTACATCACTTGGTCTGATTTTTTTCTGTCTGACAGTTTATCTGTGAGCAGATCACTGCCTCTTCTGTTCATTTGTTTGATTCAGATGTGATGTAAAGGTATGAGGGAATGAAGACTGCATAGGCACAAGAATTGTGAAGCTGAATAGTTCAAACTCAGGATTGCAAGCCACAGTACTCTTTTCAAATTATGAGAGGTGCTCTGGACAAACTTTATAGATATACTAGTAAATAAGGCCCATTTCTGACACAAATGAAACGGGCGCTAGCAAGGTTTTCCTTGGAATGTGTATATTTCAGAGAGTGTGTGTGTGAGAAAGAGTGAATGTGCGAGTGTCTGTGTGTGTGACAGAGAGAGAGTGAGTCTGGATGCGAGTGTGTCTGTGAGAGAGAGTGTGTGTGTTTGAATGAGAGTGTGTGCGAGTGCGCATGTGAGACACAGTGAGTGTGAGAGAGAGTGTGTTTCACACAGATACACTGTGTGTGAGAGAGTGTGTGTGAGACAGAGTGTGAGAGAGTATGTGTGCGATACACACACTCTTTGTGAGACTGAGAGAGTGTGTGAGAGTGACTCTGTGACACATAGAGAGTGAATGTGATACAGTGTGAGACATAGTGTGAGATACTGTGTGAGAGTGAGAGAAAGAAAGACACTGACTGTGAGATAGAGAGTGTCTGTGTGACAGAGATACCTCCCCCCCTCCATCTGTGGTGTGGGGACCCCCTCCCATCCCCCTCCCCTTCCTTCTGGTCTCAGGATCCCCTCTCCCCTCCCCTCCCCTCTGGTCTCAGGACCCCCTGCCCCTACCCCCTCTGCGTGGTTAGCAGCACCGTGCGAGTGTGTGTGTGTGTGTGTGTGTAAGAGAGAGTGAGATTGGGTGCGAGTGTGTCTGTGTGAGAGAGAGTGTGTGTGATTGTTCTCTGTACTCTGCCCCCCTCCAAGCACCCAGCGATTCTCCTGTCCCCTGCCCCCCCTGCAGCCACCCAGCGATTGTCGTCTCCCCTGCCTCACCTCCAGCCACCCAGCGATTTTCCTGTCTCCCCTGCCCCCCCTCCAGCCACCCAGTGATTCTCCTTTCTCCGCTGCCCCCCTCGAGCCATCCAGCGATTCTCCTCTGTCCCCTGCCCCACCTCCGGTCACCCAGCGATTATCCTCTGTCCCCTGCCCCCCCCCTCAGCCACCCAGTGATTCTCCTGTCTCCCCTGCCCCCCCTCCAGCCACCCAGTGATTCTCCTCTCTCCGCTGCCCCCCTCGAGCCATCCAGCGATTCTCCTCTGTCCCCTGCCCCCCCTCCAGCCACCCAGCGATTCTCCTCTGTCCCCTGCCCCCTTCAGCCACTCAGTGATTATGCTCTCTCCCCTGCCCCCCCTTCAGCCACCCAGCGATTCTCCTCTCTCCCCTGCCCCCCCTCCAGCCACCCAGCGATTGTCCTCTGTCCCCTGCCCTCTCCAGCCACCCAGTGATTCTCCTGTCCCCTGCTCCCCCCTCCAGCCACCCAGTGATTGTCATCTGTCCCTGATTAGGTCTGTCGAAGTTGCGGCGTTATTGAAAGCCCTGGCCATCTGTAGCCTGGCCGTCGCCATCCTTCGATTTCGTTCCCTCAGTCCTCCTGCTTTCTGCTTACCCGCCTTCGACGTCATAACGTATTGACTTCTGTAGCCTGTCCGTCGCCAGCCTTCGATTTTGTTCCCTCACCAGTCCTGCCTTCAGATTCCCCGCCCTCGAGGCCATGACGTTTTGATGCGAGGGCGGTGCCCACCCTCGATGTCATCTCATTTTGACGCGAGGGCGGGGCAGAGAGAGATGTGACACCTTTACGAACCCTTCACTGAAGCCACGGAGTCAGCTTCAGAACGTTGGAGGTGCGTTTTATTATAGTAGATTATAATTAGTTTTTGTTTAAAAAAGAAATATGTTTGAAAAAACTTTGTTTCCGCATTAAAACAGGAAATCACTTGAGTTTTTTCCAGTTATGGAATAATCCCTCTCAGTCAGTCAGAGACCTCCTTTCAGCCAGGTTTTTTTTAACCAATATATGTATTTAAAGGTTTGGTGTCAGGCTACGATTACAGAACATTTATTTACTTGGCAGATGCTGCTACACTATATTTAGAGTACCTTAGAATGTCAAAAGAAATTCTCTGATTGGCTGAGTGGCAAGGACAGATGCTGTTCAAGAGTGTGAGGTGATATAGTGTGGGCACTCCAGCAGCCTTACAGGTATGAGACCAGCATGCATCGCACCTGACCATCCTTGGAGAGATACTTACAGGAAATGACAGACTCCTCCCTCCCAGACAGGAAAGGACTTGGTTTCAGAGTAGAGTCGAGTGCAAGAGTGGGGCATCTTTGTACAGACTAAAATGAAAACAAAGAAGGCACAGATTAGCGCATTCTGTGAATTGGTCTGCACGCTGTATCACTCAGCATAATGCTCCATGATTTCTGCCCAAGGGAAATCTAGATGGGATTTACCAAAATGTCTGTGTGACCAAATCCATATCCTCAACAGCTCTAGGACACTGGAAGTCCACACTGACAGCAGGTGAGAAGCAAGCTCAGTCATTAGATTTTGTGAGATTATGCTATTCTTCCCCCCAGGGCAATGTAAGTGACCTTGAGGATCTAAGACCCTGTTAGACTTTATCTCCTGTTTTATTAATGGAAAATAGCTGATTTTAAGATGTAGTTTATCCCAGTGGTGTAGCTACGGAGGACAGGGGCCTCAGGGGACCCCCCCACTTTGGGCTCAGGCCCTCTCCGACATTGTGGCAGCCAATACCTGGCTAGCAGGGATGCTCAAACCCACCAGCTGAAGTGTTTCTCTGCTGGATCCCAGCCAGTTCTGCCTGAGCAGCAGGAAGTCAGCAGGGTGCTCTAGTGGCTGATGTTGGTACTTCTGCATATGCTCAGTTCATTTATTTGAACTGAAAATGTGCAGAAGTGCTTGCATCCAAGGCTGGAGCAGCCTATTTACTTCCTCACTTCTCAGACAGCACCTGCAAGCCCGCCATGGTAATGGCAGCAGCGGGGGTGGGGAGGGGGTTGAGAGGAAATGCTTGGCCCTCCCAGTCCACTTACTCCTGCCTCCCCCCCCCCCCCCAAATCAACTTCTGGCTATGCCTCTTTATCCTAACTTCAATATTTCCAGTGTAAATTCAGTGTCTTGTTAAACTTAAAAGGGAGCTCTGGGGCTCCAAAATATTCTACCTCTTATCCATCTATCACCTGTCTCTCTAACAGCATCACATACTCGTAACATCTCTACCTTTCCTTGCATTCTTTTCCTCAATCCTGGCTCTCCAAGACAGGTGTTGCCATATTTGAGTATTACAACCTGTCAGTCCTCCAACCTTATTTCTATCCCCCTCCTTCCTGCCTCTTCTCTTTCCTTCACTTGTTCTCTATAGAATTACTTTCATTATTGACATCTTTACATTTACTTGATTTGACAGAGACCTTATTTTCCCCTGAGGATTCTGTTTCTGTTGCTGTGCTCTTTCATAGAGGTTATCAGGCTTATTTTTGAAAGAGAAGGACGCCCCCCTCTTTTGACACAAATCGCAAGATGGGCGTCCTTCTCACAGGGTCACCCAAATCGGTATAACGGAAAGCCGATTTTGGGCGTCCCCAACTGCTTTCCGTCGCGGGGATGACCAAAGTTCCCGGGGACGTGTCAGAGGCGTAGTGAAGGCGGGACTTGGGCATGCCTAACACATGGGTGTCCTCGACCCATAATGGAAAAAAGGGCGTCCCTGATGAACACTTGGACGACTTTACCTGGTCCTTTTTTTCTTACGACCAAGCTACAAAAAGGTGCCCGAACTGACCAGATGACCACTGGAGGGAATTGGGGATGACCTCCCCTTACTCCCCCAGTGGTCACTAACCCCCTTCCACCCTCAAAACAAATTTTAAAAATATTTTTTCCAGCCTCTATGCCAGACTCAAATATCATACTCAGCTCCATGACAGCAGTATGCAGGTCCCTGGAGCAGTTTTAGTGGGTGCAGTGCACTTCAGGCAGGCAGACCCAGGCCCATCCCCCCCTACCTGTTACACTTGTGGTGGTAAATGTGAGCCCTTCAAAACCCACCAGAAACCCACTGTACCCACATCTAGGTGCCCCCCTTCATCTATAAGGGCTATGGTAGTGGTGTACAGTTGTGGGTAGTGGGTTTTGGGGGGCTCAGCACACAAGGTAAGGGAGTTATGTAACTGGGAGCTTTTTCTGACGTCCACTGTAGTGCCCCTTAGGGTGCCCGGTTGGTGTCCTGGCATGTCAGGGGGACCAGTGCACTATGAATGCTGGCTTCTCCCATGACCAAAGGGCTTGCATTTGGTCATTTCTGAGATGGGTGTCCTTAGTTTCCATTATCGCCAAAAATCAGAAACGACCAAGTCTAAGGACGACCATCTCTAGGGATGACCTAAATGTCAAGATTTGGGCATCCCCGACCATATTATTGAAACGAAAGATGGAGGTCCATCTTGTTTCGATAATACGGGTTTCCCCGCCCCTTCGCAGGACGTCCTCAGGAAAACTTGGGCACCCCTTTTGATTATGCCCCTCCACGTTTCCCACATATCACATTCATTAACTTATTAATTAATTAATTTTCTACCTAGGATTTATTTAACGCCTTTTTGAAGAAATTCACTCAAGATGGAATATGGCAAGAATAACATGGACATAAGCAATAAGCAGTTAAAGTTGTAAACAAAACATTCAAATAAGAGTACACACTCAAGCATAGTATGCTACTTATAATGCCAACACAACAAACAGATAGCACAGGGGGGTAAAGGGAGATGGAATATATAGACAGAAAAGATAAGAGACACGTAAGTTTAGATAGACGATAAGCATGAGTAACTTAGGGAAAAACTGGACATGGAGTCAGAAAAAGTGCATGTATTGTGTAACCAATGTTAGTCCTGTGTGACTAGATAGTTTAAAGGTTCAGGAGAAAAGTCAGGTTTTTGCCTGCTTCCTGGAACAGAGATAGTTGTGTTAGGTGAAGACTTTATGGGAGTGCTACACTCAGGGGCGTAGCCAGACAACAAATTTTGGGTGGGCCTAGGCAAGAAGTGGGTAGGCACCAAGTGTTCTCCCCACCCCAACCACCACCGAAAAAATATCTCGGCTGGCGGGAAAATGCTTCTTTCCACCATGGCAGTCTGCTGCAGGCATGTGCTGAAAACTGAGCCGGTATCGTGGAGAGTAGCATTTTCGTTACCATCAGGGGGAAGTCTTCAGCTGGCTTAGCTTGGGATCCCCACCAGCTACCACTAAGTGTGTGCTTCTGTTGGGTGGGCCTGAGCCCTACAAGGGTGGGCCCTGGGCCACCCAAGCCCACCTGTGGCAACACCACTGGCTACACTGGAAAGGGTTTGTTGGTGGGCATCATATTATATGATTTCCTTTGGAGAGGGTGTGGTTAGGAATACTTCTTGTGAGGACCTTGGAGGTGCATAGGGAGATCAAGTACTTGCAGTGGTGTGCTGGAGCCGGCTTGCACCGGCTCGCATGAGCTGGTTGTTAAATTTTTAAAGCGAGCCGGTTGTTGTGGCAAGGCGAGCCGGCTCCCAGGGGTGGCGCAACCCGGCGGTAAGTGAGGTAAGTATGGCAGGAGGGTGCCACAAGCCATGCTTACCTCATCCCCCGCCGCTCCGGGTTTTTTTTGTTGATTTACCTCCGTCTCAGCAGACGCAGTCAAAGCCCTTCTCTAGCCTTCACTTCGTTCCCGTCAGTGTCCCGCCTTCATCTGACGTCATTTCCTCTTTCCACGAGGACGGGACACTGACAGGAAACGAAGGGAAGGCTAGACTTTCACTGCAACTGCTGCGGTTTCATTACGTTTTCTCCAAGGCTCAGGGCTGGACACGGCGATTCTTTGGCTAAGTGATGAGCCTCGGCGTTCCCAGACCCCTTACGCTGAACTTTTTTTTCCCACCTGAACTATTGTAGAATTTAGGAGAAATGGAAAGTGAATCGTCGGTGAGTATAGTTTTTACTTGTGTTTGTGTGATGAGGGTATGTTGGCCGACAGCCGCACGGTTTGAACTGCCAACCCCTCCGTCTTGTGAAAGGACATTACTCCGAGTAAGGTCAGCGAATTTTAAAAGTGTATAAATTAAAATCTCTAAGCGCCAACCTTCAAAGTGAAAATAGACCGGAAGCTGCGACGGAGGCAGGGGAGCGAGGAGAATTGTTGGGTGGGTATGGATGGCTGGGGGGGGGGCAGGGGAGTGAGGAGAATTGTTGGGTGGGTATGGATGGCTGGGGGGGGCAGGGGAGCGAGGAGAATTGTTGGGTGGGTATGGATGGCTGGAGGGGGGGCAGGGGAGAGGAGAGAATCGCTAGGTGGGTATGGATGGCTGGAGGGAGGACAGGGGAGAAGAGAGAATCACTGGGTGGGTATGTATGGATGGCTGGAGGGGGGAAAGGGGAGAAGAGAAAATTGCTGGGTGGGTATGGATGGTTGGAGGGGGGCAGGGGAGAGGGAGTTGCTGGACATGGATGGAGGAGAGGGAAGAGTGAGGAAGGAGATGAGATGAGGGAAAAGGAAGAGAGGAGAAAAACTGCACATGGATGAAGAAAATAGGCAGAAGCTGGATCCACTGGACAGTCAAGTCTGTGGAGGACCCACCTTTTACTTATGGATGTAGGGCAAGAAATGAAGAAGAAAGGCGGAAAGTAAAGAAATAAATGGAAAGAAAGCCCTGGAAACTGAGTTAAGAGGACAGATAGCAGCAGAATCGGATACTGGGCCAGCATGATCAGAATAACAAAGTCACCTGACAACAAAGGTAGAAAAAATCATTTTATTTTCATTATAGTGTTTGGATTATGTCCACTTTGAGAATCAGGTGCTCAACATTAAAAGTTTATATTTATTTACTTATTTATGGCATTCAGTGGCGTACCTAGGGTAGTTGACACCCGGGGCCGGTCATTTTTTAACACCCACCCACCCCAAATCCAGTACTAGGCATGCCGAGAATACAAAACACTCAGGACCTATAGAGCAATTCTACCATACCATAAGCAGTCATTTCTACGAGTCACACAAGGAAAAGCAAAGCATCTTAAACACTACAGTGAGCACTAGAACATCAATTCACCTATTGTAAAACGAAACCAGACAGATTAGTACAGATCGTAGATCCTGCACAGTCAATGCCAACTGAAAGCCATGTCTTTTTCACAAACACAGATACACCCTAATCCACTATAGAATAAGTAATCATAAACTTTCTATTTAGACAAAAATTAAACTGAACCCCCAATGCCAGACTCTGCATACAATGCAACACCACAGAAACAGAAACTGTCCCCTAGTACTGTGCAAAATATAAAGACAGCAGATGTAAATTTGAAAAAAACTAACAAGTACCAATCACCACTTTACAAATTAACAAATAGAAATAAAACAAATATAGAAAGTAAAATAATACCATTTTATTGGACTAATACATTTAGCTTTCAGAGGCCAAAACCTCCGTCCTCGGGTCAGTACAGTATAGTGCTGTTACAGTATCCTATCCTGACCTGAGGAAGGGGGTTTTGTTCTCCGAAAGTTAGTCAAAATGTATTAAATTTAGTCCAATAAAAAGATTACCTTATTTACATGTTCTATTATAAACATTTAACACATCTACAATACTTTATCCTAAAGCAAAAAAAATAAAAAAATATATTTTATTTACAGTTTGTTGTCTCTGGTTTCTGCTTTCCTCATCTTCTTTTCACCGTCTTCCTTCCATCCAGCATCTGTCTTCACTCTCTCTCTCTCTGCCATCCAGTGTCTGCCCTCTCTGCCGTCCCTTCCATCCACTGCCTGCCCTTTCTCTCTGCCCCTTCAATCCACCATTTGCCCTCCCTCTCCCATCCATCCAGGGTCTGCCCTCCCTCTCGCTCCCCCTTCCATCTAGGATCTGTCCCCTCTCTCTCTCTGCCCCTTTTTTCAGCCCCCAGTTCCAGCCCCCTTCTCCCCTCTGAACACCCCCACCCCAGTCCCCTTCTCCCCTCCCCTTCTCCTGTCTGAGACCCCCACCACAGTCCCCTTCTCCCCTCCCCTGTCTGAGACCCCCACCCCGGTCCCCTTCTCTCCTCTGAACACCCCCACCCCAGTCCCCTTCTCCCCTCCCCTTTTCCCCTCTGAACACCCCCACCCCAGTCCCCTTCTCCCCTCTGAGATCCCCACCCCAGTCCCCTTCTCCCCTCCCGTCTGAGATCCCCACCCCAGTCCCCTTCTCCCCTCTGAACACCCCCACCCCAGTCCCCTTCTCCCCTCCCCCTCCCCTGTCTGAGATCCCCACCCCAGTCCCCTTCTCCACTCTGAACACCCCCACCCCAGTCCCCTTCTCCCCTCCCCTTCTCCCCTCTGAGATCCCCACCCCAGTCCCCTTCTCCCCTCTGAACACCCCCACCCGAGTCCCTTTCGCCCCTCTCCTTCCCCACCTCAGTCCCGTTAAAACCGGCGAAGCAGCGTCGCAGGCAGCGCCTCGTGCCCTGCTTGTAAAAAAAAAAAAAAATCAAATCTCCTTCCTTCTCCTCGTCTTGATGTCTTGACGTCGACTCGAGCCTTCCAATCAAATTGATTAGAAGGCCCGAGTCGACGTCAAGACGAGGAGGCGAAGGAAGGAGATTTGATTTTTTTTTTTACAAGCAGGGCACGAGGCGCTGCCTGCGACGCTGCTTCGCCGGTTTTTTTAATGTGCGGCGCCACGGGAACGGCCATGGGAGGCGGCGGGAGCGGAGCACCCCCCAACCCACTGACACCCGGGGCGGACCGCCCCCACCGCCCCCCCCTTGGTACGCCACTGATGGCATTTTATCCCACATTAAACATGAATTAGATTGGAACCTGGGATCATTAATTTTTTTTTCCTGGAGTAATGCATTGCCCACCACCAGGCTCTCTCCCTGGCTATAGCCAGCTCTGCAATTTGGGGGGTGGGGGGGCACAGAGGTGGACCAGGGAGAGAGCCCGTTGTTAAACATTTACCAGCACATCACTGAGTACTTGGCCCATTTCCTTTAAGGGCCTTGAATATCAAAGATAGAGTTTTAAATTTAGCCCAGTATTGTAAAGGTAGCCAGTGAAGTTTTTGCAGAAATGATCACCCTGCTTACAACCTTCTATCAGTTATGCTGTGGCATTCTGAATCAACTGAAGCTGGTGCATACCCTTTGTAGTCATATATCCTAATAAATAAATAGAATACCAGACTTGGTGTTTTGCAAGGGGGCTGACATAGCTTTATTGAGGTAATACCTCTATCCTGGACAAACCAGTTTCTAATTAAGGGGTCCTTTTGTAAAGGTGTGCTAGCATTTTTAGTGCACACTAAATGCTAGAGACGCACATAGGAATATATGGGCATCTCTAGCATTTAGTGCACGCTTATTTTTAGTGTGCACTAAAAATGCTAGCACGCTAGGACCCCTAAATTTTCTCATGATCACTTGAAGCAGATGGCTTCTTCTAGAATTTGGAAGAACACCAGAGACAAGAAAATGCTGAGATTTTCCTAGAGACCCTAAACTATCCCTATGTAGATGAGGAGTGGCCTAGTGGTTAGAGCACTGGTCTTGGTGTCCAAAGGTGCTCAGTTCAAATCCCACTGCTGCTCCTTGTGATGCTGGGCAAGTCACTTAACCCACCATTGCTCCAGGTACAAACTTAGATTGTGAGCCCTCCAGGGACAGGGAAATACCCAGTGTACCTACATTTAACTCACCTTGAGCTATTACCGAAAGGGGTGTGAGCAAAATCTAAACAAATAAACTGTGTCAGAGCATGTTGATATTTTGAATACATACTTAGCTAAGGCCTTAAAGAAAATTTTACCACTAAAAAAGGTCTTATGCTCTACTCAGATTCTCTCCAGAACTTTGGATAGGCTAAACTGTAGGAAACACATGACAAAGTACTGCCAAGCCTTAAGAGCAGCAGAAAACCAAAATTTCTCTTAATGTCTTGAACAGGCTGCCAATTCAACCAAGCACCTATTCAGCACAGTAAACAGCTTACTGTAACCCCAACAACAGAACCAGCCTGCCCAACTGCACTGCCAGGGCCGGCGGAACCTGGTGGAACCCGGTAAGCATGGTAAGCATGGCAGGGAGGTGTCAACCTCTAGAAGGCGCCACAAGCCATGCTTACCACTGCCCGGGCGCTCACCTAAAGGCAGCTCTAGGTTGCCACCTGCCCGCCCTCTTCTCCCCCAACATTCCCCTTTCTGTTCCTGCTGCCTTGCGGGGATTAAATCTTTTATTTTACCTCAGCTGCAGCGGCGGCAGCAATCGCGTCAGTGAAAGCAGCAGGCAGGCTCGTCGTCTTTAACCTTCCCTTCCCTCTCAGTGTCCTGCATTCTTCTGACGTAATTTCCTCTTTCTGCAAGGGCGGAACACTGAGAGGGAAGGGAAGGCTAGAGACGACGAGCCTGCCTGCTGCTTTCACTGACTTGGTCACCGCCGCTGCCACTGCGACTGAGGTAAAATAAAAGATTTAAACCCCACAGGGCAGCAGGAAAGAAAAGGGGGATGCTGGGGGAGAAAAGGGCTGGCAGGTGAGGCTGGGGTTGGAACTGGAACTCGGGGACTGAAAAGGGGGGCAGGTGGGGACTGGCGTGATTCACTGGACCTGGATGGGAGGGGGAGGATAGGGGCAAAGGAGAATCGCTGGACATGGATGGGAGCAGGAGGAGAGGGCAGAGGAGAATCGCTGGACATGGATGGGAGGAGAGGGTAGAGGAGAATTGCTGGACATGGATGGGAGGGGAGGGGAGGGCAGGGGAGAGAGGAGAAATTGCTGGACATGGAGGGCAGGGGAGAGAGGAGAATTGCTGGGCATGGATAGATGGAGGGGGGCAGGGGAGAGAGGAGAATTGCTTGATATGGATGGATGGAGGAGAGGGCAGGGGAGAGAAGAGAGTTGCTGAATATGGATGGATAGGGATGGCGGGGAGGGCAGGGGAGAGAGTTGCTGGATATGGATGAAGGGGAGGGCAGGGGAGAGAGGAAAGTTGTTGGACATGGATGGATGGAGGGGGAGGGGAGGGCAGGGGAGAGAGGAGAGTTGCTGGACATGGATGGAGGGGAGGGCAGGAGAAATTCTGGACTTGGATGGAGGGAAGGGAAGAAAGGAAGGAGATGCACATGGAGGGGAGGGGAGAGAGGCGAAATGCTGGACATGGATGGAGTGGAGGACAGAGAAGAGAAGAGAAATATTGAACAGGGATGGAGGGAAGGAAAGACAGAGGAAGGAGATGCACAAGGATGGAGAGGAAGCTTGAGAGAAGAAATGCTGGACATGGGTAGAGGGGAAAGAAAACAGAGGAAGTAGATGCACATGGATGGAGGGGATGGGTGACAGGAGAAATGCTGGTCATAGATGGAGGGGAGGGAAGACAGGAAGAGATGCACATGGATGGAGGGGAAAGGGAAGAAATTCTGGACATCAATGGAGTGGAGGGAAGACAGAAGAAGGAGATGCACATGGATGGAGGGGAGAGAGGAGAAATGCTGGACATGGATGATGGGGAGGGAAAAGAAAGGAAGTGAGATGAACATGAATGGAGGGGAGAGAGAAGAAATGCTGGACATGGATGGAGGGCGAGAGGAAAATGCTGGCCATGGATGAAGGAGAGGGAGGAGAGGGGAAGGAGATGCATATGGATGGAGGGGAGGGAAGAGAGAGGAAGGAGATGAGATGAGGGAAAAGGAAGAGAGGAGGAAAACTGCACATGGATGGAGAAAATAGGCAGAAGCTGGATCCACTCTATACCTCCTCCAGTCAAGTCTGCAGAGGACCCAGCATTTACTTATGGATGTAGGGCAAGAAATGAAGAAGAAAGGATGAAAGTAAAGAAATAAATGGAAAGGAAGCCCTGGAAATGGAGTTAGGAGGACAGATAGAGAGCAGCAGAATCAGATACTGGGACCAGCAAGATCAGAAAAACAAAGTCACCAGACAACAAAGGTAGAAAAATCATTTTATTTTCATTTTAGTGTTTGGAATATGTCCACTTTGAGAATTTATATCTGCTGTCTTATTTTGCAATGTATAGCAATGTGTTTCTTTCTGTTTTTCTGGTATTGTGCTGCATGCAGAGTCTAACTAATCAAACCAGAAAGGAAAAGTGAATCAAGTAACTCTGCTTGTAGCAATCGGGATGTTGACTGGTCTGCACACAGGCGAGCTTTTTGGCTAAGAGATGCAATGTTTGGGACTGTTTAAGTGCATTTATTGGAAGAGCTGTTTGTGAAAAAGCAGAGGATTCAGTGGAAGTTTAAAACCAGTGTTTAAGTGCTAGCATTCCTCGATGACCACATTCCAAAGAGCAATTGAGTCAAGTACCTTCCTATTGTCTTTCAAGTACCTTTCCCTGATCAAGAGCAACCCCACCCTATGGGTCGACTTGTTAGTAACCAAAGACAGCCAGAGAAGTCAGAAGAAGAAACTGTTTTTGTATTGGCAAATCTGTGAAAACATTAACATTTTAAGCAAACATAAGAAAGATTAAGAAATGAAATTAGCTTAAAGCGACAGTCGCAGAATTGGTCAGAAATTCTGAAGCAGGATATCAGAGTGAGAAAGAATCTTCCAACTTGATTTCCTTCTGCTGCATGTATGACACCTCCCTGCTAATTACCTTGAAGGTGCTCTGAAATAGGAATCTTCCAACTTATGCTCTCTGTGTTGCATGTGTGACACCTCCCTGCTAACTACCTTGAAGGTGCTCTGAAGTCCCCCCCCTCCCCTCTGCCTCCAGCCAAAACCAGAAACAGGAGCCCTGAAGATTCTCTGGGCAAGGAGGGACGGAAGCAATTAGTTGCTAAGAGACCGATTAAAGGAGGACCCTCAGAACCACTCTTCTCCCCCATCTGTCCCTTCTCCCCCATCTCTTCTGTTCTTTAACCTATCACTGAAACCTGAACCAGCACTGACCTCAACAGCTTGAAAGGCAAGCTGAAATAACACACAAGACCAGAACACCAGACCCCACTCCAAAGAATAAAGTCTTATCACGCATCCAGTCATCAGAACATGGTCTTACTAGTAGCCCAAAGTGAATAGAAACCAAAATGAATACATTCAAACTACTCCTAATAATCTACTCCTTAACACTAACCACCCGTCTTGCAGAAAGTAACATCATACGCATACTATACAATCATCAACGATTGATCAGATACACCACACCTCAACAAACTGACAACTTAAACAAAGGAAGACCACCAACATGCGGACAACCACCACAGAATGCAAAGAAGGGTCCAAAGAAACTCACCTCAACAAAGAAACGACAACTAATAAAAGTCCACACAATACCAAATGTAGAAGACCCATTCCAAACAAGCCAAGTGGGCTACATCAGCGCCAGATCCGCAGTAAACAAAACAGCAATACTAACAGACTGGATCATGGCAGAAGACCTTGACCTACTCTTCATCAATGAAACCTGGATCCATGACCAAAAGGACCCCATAATCCTAGACCTATGCCCTCCAGGATACAAAATCACACAGTAGACCAGAAAGAAAAAGAGAGACGGAGGCATAGCACTAATCTATCAATCCCACTTTACCACTGAAACCACTGCCAAGTCCATGACACCTCAACTTCAAATGGTCTCAATCAGAATCCACAACAAAACCCTTCACGATCATTTGAATTGTGTCCTGTTTTACAGACCTCCAGGTAATTGGAACAAAGGCCAGACTAACTTCATGTACTTCATTTCAAACACATGTGTAACCAACTCCAATGTATTAGTAATAGACAGGGCTTTTTTTGAGGGGGTACTTGGGGGTACTGAGTACTGGGGTACTTGGGAGTACTGAGTACCGGCACCTTTTCCACTGTCTGCTAAACTTAACCCTTGGTTCTTGTATTTTAATAAAAGAGCTCAGGTTCTACATACAAATTCTGCCTTGTCATAGATTCTATGACTGGTTGCAGGGGTCCTGGCTATTGTAGGGTGGGTCCCTCAATGATCACGCCACCCCTGAAGGGTGGCCTGGCATTTGAGTACCGGCACCTTTTTTTCTAGACAAAATGCACTGGTAATAGAAGACATCAACCTTCACTTAGAAGACCCAAACTCTATCAACGCACGAGAATGTAAGGAATTCCTCCAATTATGGGATCTCAAATGGCCACAAATGCAAGCAACCCACGTCAAAGGGCACACACTTGATCTCGTCTCACACAAACTTTCAACAGACCAGAACTTAATAATAACAGATATTAAATGGACAGAAACACCCTGGACTGATCACTACAAACTAAACTTATCCCTACACTGGCAGAAGAAGGGAGTACACCAAATACAAGAACACACATCCTACAGAACAAGAGGTTAAGTAGACACGAAAACATTCTGTCAACAGATATATAACAATGAATGGATAGCACAAACAGGCTCCATACACTACCTCATGGAATGGGATAAAAGATGCAATACATACAAGATGAAATAGCACCCTTAAGAACAAGATCTTCACGTAAGCATAACTCGATACCATGGTTCAACGATAAACTGAAAAAGCTAAAAACACAATATAGAAAACTCGAACGAGCATGGAAAAAAACAAAAGATGAACACACACTCAACACATGGAAACAATCACAAAGAAAGTACAAATACGCTATAAGACAGACCAAAAGATCATACTATAAAACTAAAATAGGGACAGATTACAAAGACACGAAGAAATTATACCAACTCATGAACAAACTCCTAGACACCAACCTGGTCACTACATCGAATACAGACATCCCATCTGCAGATAAACTTGCTAAGTATTTCAATGAAAGAATTGTAAACCTACGCAACACGCTACAACACTGACATCGAAAACTTCCTTAATGAGTTGGACCCAACCACTAGAGAATACCCGGCTGACCGAACCTGGTTAAATTTTGCCCTCCTCGCCGTCGATACAGTTGCACGGGCGATCAGCAGGTTCTCCAACACTCACTGTAAAGTAGATACCTGCCCCAACTACCTAATGAAATCCGCCCCTGACCGCTTCATAGTAGACCTCACATCCCACCTAAATGACATGCTACAGCAAGGTCTCTTCCCTAAGGAAAATGGCAATATCCTACTCACCCCGATAGCAAAAGACACCAAGAAAAAACAAATGAAATCATTAACTACCATCCAGTAGCATCCATCCCGTTGTCAGTCAAACTGATGGAAAGCATGGTAGCCAAACAACTTACAGATTATATAAACAAATTCTCAATATTACACGAATCACAGTCAGGTTTTCATCCCCTCCACAGCACAGAAACAGTACTACTCACTCTCCTAGCCAAATTCAAGCAGGAAATAGCAATAGGCAAAAATATCATCCTCCTCCAATTCGACATGTCTAGTGCATTCGACATGGTAAACCACAATATATTAATAAGAGTACTAGATAAGTTTGGGATTGGTGGAAACATACTTAGCTGGATCAAGGGTTTCCTAACCACAAGAACATATCAAATAAAATCAAACTCAAACATATCATCACCATGGAAAGCAGACTGCGGAGTACCTCAAGGATCACCGTTATCACCGATCCTCTTCAACCTAATGATGACCCCACTAGCCATGGCTTTATCCAACCAAGGCCTTAACCCCTTCATCTATTCAGACGATGTCACAATATACATTCCTTACAAATCTAAACTGACAGAAATCACTAATGAAATCAAGATCAGCTTGAACATCATGGACCCTTGGGCAAATGCATTTCAACTAAAACTCAACAAAGAAAAAACACACTGTCTTACCCTCTCATCCCAACACAGCGCGGACAACCCCACAATTATCAGCACCCCAGATTACACCCTCCCTATCTCAGACAGCCTGAAAATCCTCGGTGTTATATTGGACCGCAACCTAACACTAGAGAGCCAAGTGGCATCCACAACAAAGAAAATGTTGCACTCAATGTGGAAACTCAAATGCGTGAAACAATTCTTCCCGAGGGAAACATTTTGCAACCTGATACAATCAATGGTACTAAGCCATTTAGACTACTGCAATGGAATTTATGCAGGATGCAAAGAACAAAGATTAAAGAAACTTCAGACTGCTCAAAACACGGCAGCTAGGCTTATCTTCGGAAAAATGCGATTTGAAAGTGCAAAACCCCTCCGCGAAAAACTACACTGGCTCCCAATCAAAGAACGCATTGCTTTCAAAATCTGCACTCTGGTTCACAAAATTATCTACGGTGATGCCCCGGGATACATGACAGACCTGATCGACCTACCAACTAGAAACACATCCGAATCAACGCGAACGTATCTAAATCTGCACTACCCAAGCTGCAAAGGACTCAAATACAAATCAACTTACGCATCCAATTTCTCCTACATAAGCACACAACTGTGGAACGCATTACCAAAAGCCTTGAAAACTACGTACGACCACCTAAACTTCTGGAAAAAACTATAAACTAACATGTTTAAAAAGGCATACCAATCCAACATAAATGCCTGATCTGTGGAACACAACAAAACTAAAGTACGTAATGGACATAACACAACTCTTCCGTTGTACGATTCCCTAATGTGGCTGTGCCACATGAACTTTATCTTACCACAATATCACTTTGTATTTGTTCACAGGAGTCTGCAAACGCCTCTCCGGTACTATGTAAGCCACATTGAGCCTACAAATAGGTGAGAAAATGTGGGATACAAATGTAACAAATAAATAAAATAAATAAATAACTTCTTAGGATTTCAGGTTAATTGCTGAAGAATTTGAAGAGGGGCTATCTCCGTTCTGCATGTGTGACTGCAAGGACAAGTGTCTGAATAGGGATCTGTTTGTTAGGTTCTGAGATTTTGATAACATATTGTTTTTCAGATTTGGCAAAACTGTTCTCCTAATTCCTCGTCTGTTTGCTAATTTGGTTTGTGCCATTTTGGGTATACTGGAGCTGTAACAGCTTACAGAAATTATTTATAATGAAAATGAAAAAAACAAGTTATTTTTCTTCTCCTATACTGGTGTAATATTTTCAGTGTTGCCTGTTTATATGTGCCATTGCTGGTAAAAAGGGTGTGGTTATTGTGGGTGTGACTACTGTAGGGGCGGAGCCATAGGGATCCCACTCCTGGATGGGTAGGGGCGCCAACTAATAGGCTGCAGGAGGGTGCCAGAAACCCTAGTACCGGCCCTGTGCATTGCAATGATTTTTTTTGCATATTTTGCCTACCAAATTAAAGGCTTCACCAAGACCTATGGTAGTCTCACCCAGTCTCCTGTCAGTTAATCAGGACTGCAAAATCTTGCCCTCTCTTTGCATAGATATATGGGTTTCTTTTAACCCAATAACAGAGGAGGGTCTTGACAAAATCCTGAGAAGCCTTCGACCAACCACTTGCCCCCTCTATGCTTGGCAATCAAAGTTAGTGCAATGAGCAAGCAGGAGCCTTGTAGAAGGGGTCATAAAAATTGTGAACTCGTCCTACCAACAGCATTAAAAATTGCAATGGTGCACTCTCTGCTAAAGAAGAACAACCTTGATCAGGACAAACTTGAAAGTTACCAGCTAGTATCTAACATCCCATTTCTAGGGAAACTTATAGAACGAACAGGCTGCATTCCTCTGATTGATTGGCTAGAAGAGAGTAACTGGCTAGATCTGTGTCAATCTCAATTCATACCCAGTTAAGGGATCAAGATGGTCCTCATATCTTTGCTAAAGAATCTTCACAGAAACCGTGATAGGGGATTTGCCTCAGATTTAGTACTGTTGAACTTGCCAGCAGCTTTTGATACTGTGGACTACAATATTATGCTAGTTGGAAGAAGTAGGTATCAGTGGCAATGACTTGTCTGGTTTAGTTCCTATCTATCAGGTAGATAACAGTTCATACTGTTTGGCTTTCTAGACCATTTTTATGCTGTTAACTCCCAGATCTACCTTTCTACATTCGTATAACCCCTCATCTGTCATTACATTGGCTCCCCATCCACTTCTATGTGCAGTTCAATCTTCTATTACTTGCTTACTAATGCATTTATTATGCTGTTTTTCATTACTTATCTTCTTCTCTCTCCCTATGCCCTTCATTGTGAATACTGTTGATCCAGCAGGTCAATCTTATCCATACCCTTCTCCTGCTAACTCCTGATGTTACTTTTTTTAAATCTTGCTGTATAGTTTGTTAGAAGGGACATTTTGAGCTTCCTAATCCACCTCTCCCTTTTCTTCTTTTCACTGAAGGATAGAAAGGAATGAGTATGACTGACATAGACACTGCATAGCAAAGAACAACACATACTCCAGCTGCTCTAGACTCTTTCGCTTCCATCCTAGAGTCAAAATGCAGGAGTTGTGGATGGGACAAAACATGATAGGAGGGGGAGGGTTAAAGCAGAGTGCTCTTCTTTGTGGTGCTGTGCTAGTTCCAGCTCCTCTTCTCCTTCCCTCCAGGAACTGTCTTCCTGCAGGGAGAGGAGTAAGGGGCGGCCTAGAGCAGAAACATCCTGAGGCCACAACACTCACTGAAATACTTGTTCAGGCATCAGATTGAAGCCAGTAGAATGAAGTGAGAAGAGTGTATGTTGGGGGGTGGGGGGGGAGGGGGATGAATTCAGATAAATTCTATCTCCCTATCTCCTTCCCATGTCCCTGAAGTCAGTTTTGCAGGCTTAGGCTGTTTGGCAACTTTTTCCTTTCCAAGGTCCATTTGTAACAGGAGACAATACACATTCTGCCATGTGTCAGTGAAAGGACCAGGAGCAGGGTTGTAGAAATAGAGGGTGTCAGAGAAAGACAAGATAGGAAGTGCATGACAACCATGTTGGGGAAAGGGCTGTGTGTTAAAATCTATGGCAAGGAAATATGGGGGCACAAGAGCTGGTGGACACAATAGAGATAGAGGGCATGAGAGCTGGAGGAATAGGATATGTGTGAAAGAAAGTCACATTGAATGGAGCAGAGCTGGTGAAGGAAATTGTCTGCAAGACAGAACCAGAAGTGGTGAAGGTTGGGGGTGGGTGATAGAGAGACAGGATAGGGTGGAGGGCTACAAGAGAAAGGTTTATTAGGAGGGGATGGAAAGTCTGAGAGACACACACAAGGTACTTATAGGATTGGTGTGGTTGAGTGAGAGCCTGAAAGGGAGACAAACAGCCCTTTCCCCAACAGAGAGAATACTGGGGGAAGGAAACTACTATATTGACTGGGGGGTGAAAATGAATCAAAGAATGGGTGACTGGGGAACATGAGAAAAGATAAAAACAAAGGAGAAGATAAGTGAGATCTAGTTGTGGCTGCAAAGAGTTTGAAGAGATGATGCTGAAAAAGGGGAGAGATTTAGAGGTAAAAAAGAAAGAAATGGAGGAAAATGAGATAAAAAGACTGATATCCTAAAGAGGGGTAATGAATGAAGAGAAAAAAAGGTAAAATTGAAAGGAGAGCCTGGGGGAGTTAGGATAGGGGTGGTTAACCACAATTCTCAAGGGCCACAATCCAGTCGGGTTTTCAAAAATCCCACAATGAATATGCATGAGATTGATTTGTATATACTACTTCCCTTGTAAGCAAATAGATCTCATGCATATTCATTGTGGAAATTTTGAAAGCCCAATTGAGTTGTAGCCCTCAAGAACCATGGTTGCTCATCCCCAGAGTCAGGAGAAAATAGATAAGAAGGAAAACAAAAGGAGAAAGACTGGGACCAACATGATGAACTGAAGAAAAAACAATCCTATCCAGACCAAATCAAAATTTCCAGAACATAGTTCAAAACAACTAAACTGGGTGTCACTCCCACACAGAATCTACTTTTGGAAATAGTTGGATTGTGTTGACTAATTATTTTTTTATCTGATGCATACTTACTCTCTTGTATGAAAAATGTACCTACCAGCTCTGTTTTTTAAAATTGGGTTCAAATGTATTTTGTGATAACCAACAAAACTTTAAAAGTGTGATTGTAAGTATAGTTTGAGAATAAATTCTACAGTTTTAATGAAGCCAGTCCATTGGACTTCCTCTATTCCTCTCTGCCCCCAAAATGAATTGCTCACTCATTTCCGGCACAACAGGGAACAGATTCACCCATTAAAAAACTGGTAATCTTACCTTTCCTTCTGACTAGTAAGACCCCCTCCTTCACCCCAAGAAGGAAGCAGCACTTTCTATAGGGGCAATTCTATAAAATGGTGCCTAGAGGTAGGCGTCACTTAAGTGCAATAAAGGTGCCATCAGATTTACAGATGCCTATGTACACTAGGCATAACTGTAAGGGGGGAGTAAACTTGGGTGGAGCATGGGCGTGTCTCCCAGTTAGGCGCATAGTTTATAGAATGGCATAAGAAGGAGCCACACGCGGAAGCACTAATGCTGACCAAACACTAATAATTTATAACTGAATCTTGGTGCCAAGATGCTGTTATAGAACTGGTGCAAAGCACACAGCATTGGGGTGCCTAGACTGAGGTGTCAATTTTTAGAATTGCCCTTTACATGTATGCTTCCTCTCTTGACTTCAATCTGACATCAAAGTGCAGGGTCCTATAATCTTGCAGCACCCACTGACCTTACATTATTCCGGCATCAGACTGAAGCTAGCAGAACAAGGCACACAGGAAAAAAAGCAAAGCATCCAGAGGAAAAATTTAAGGTAACAGAGTCTAGTACATCAATTCCTGAAAGCCACAGAGGACACAGAGCAGCAACTTCTTTCCTTCAGATTTCATTGTTTAAAAAATAGGTGCATCGGAGGTTTTCGTGTCTTATAAAAGTAGAAAAGATTAAAATTAATTCCCTTGCAACCTAATCACTAACTCTGCTTTGATATCCCTTTGCATGGGCACCTTTGGGCAGTGGTGTGCTGGTAAATGTTTAACAACAGGCTCTCTCCCCAGTCCACCTCTGCGCCCCCCCCCCCACCTCTGCGCCCCTCATCCACCTCTGCGCCCCCCGTCCACCTCTGGCCCCCCCAAATTGCAGAGCTGGCTATAGCCGTGGAGAGAGCATGGGGGGGGGGGGGGGCAATGCATTACTCCAGGAAAAAAATTTAATGATCCCAGGTTCCAATCTAATTCATGTTTAATGTGGGATAAAATGCCATAAATAAGTAAATAAATATAAACTTTTAATGTTGAGCACCTGATTCTCAAAGTGGACATATTCCAAACACTATAATGCAAATAAAATGATTTTTTTCTACCTTTGTTGTCTGATGACTTTGATATTCTGATCATGCTGGCCCAGTATCCGATTTTGCTGCTAACTGTCCTCTTAACTCCGTTTCCAGGGCTTCCTTTCCATTTATTTCTTTACTTTCTGCCTTTCTTCTTCATTTCTTGTCCTACATCCATAAGTAAAAGGTGGGTCCTCCACAGACTTGACTGTCCAGTGGATCCAGCTTCTGCCTATTTTCTTCATCCATGTGCAGTTTTTCTCCTCTCTTCCTTTTCCCTCATCTCATCTCCTTCCTCTCCCTTCCCTCTCCTCCATCCATGTCCAGCAACTCTCCTCTTCCCTGCCCCCCTCCAGCCATCCACACCCACCCAGTGATTCTCTCCTCTCCCCTGCCCCCCCCAGCCATCCACACCCACCCAGCAATTCTCTCCTCTCCCCTCCCCTGCCCCCCTCCAGCCATCCATACCCACCCAGCGATTCTCTCCTCTCCCCTGCCCCCCTCCAGCCATCCACACCCACCCAGCGATTCTCTTCTCTCCCCTGCCCCCCTCCAGCCATCCACACCCACCCAGCGATTCTCTTCTCACCCCTGCCCCCTCCAGCCATTCACACCCACCCAGCGATTCTCCTCTCCCCTGCCCCCCCTCCAGCCATCCATACCCACCCAGCGATTCTCTCCTCTCCCCTGCCCCCCCCCTCCAGCCATCCATACCCACCCAACAATTCTCCTCGCTCCCCTGCTTCCGTCGCAGCAGCCACAGTGAAAGCCCGTCTCTAGCCTTCCCTTCGTTTCCTGTCAGTGTCCCGCCCTCACGCAAAGAGGAAATGACATCAGAAGAAGGCGGGACACTGACGGGAATGAAGGGAAGGCTAGAGATGGGCTTTCACTGCAGCTGCTGCGATGGAGGTAAATCAACAATTTAAACCCCCCAGAGTGGCGGGGGATGAAGTAAGCATGGCTTGTGGTGCCCTCCTGCCATGCTTACCTCACTTACCGCCGGGTTGCGCTGCCCCTAGGAGCCGGCTCACCTGCCACAACAACCGGCTCGCAAGAACTTTAAAAATTTAACAACCGGTTCTTGTGAGCCAGTGTGAGCTGGCTCCAGCACACCACTGCCTTTGTGCCTAAGAAAAAACCCTTTACTCCCCTATTTTGTCTCCAAGAGCCAGTGACTTGGAAAGGATGAGAACTCACAGCAGAACAACTCTGGAGGTGTTTCCAGTGTCATCTGGTCACAAAGAATCCATAATTGGTGCCAAAAAAATGCACACTAAGTGCTATTCTATATATGGTGCTCTGAGTTGGATGCCGTTTATAGAATAGCACATAACACTGGGATCCATGGCCAACTTTTGGTGAGAAGATTAACACTAACTGATACCTGGTGTAAATCCTCACATGTACATTAGGAGTGGATCCCCTGAATTCTATAATACTGCATGCATTTTTAGTGAATACCCTTGACCCACCCATGCCCCTCCCATGGCCACATCCCCTTTACAGTTGCACATTAAATGATTCACAATTGCATCTTTATAGAATAATGCTTACCAAGATGCATGTGCAAATCCATAACGTTGCCAGTAATTGGCTCATTACTTGATTAAATTACAAGCACCCAAATTTGCATACACAATTTTGAGCATCATATATAGAATCCAGGGGAAATGGTAAAGAAAAAATATCAGACTACTCACTGAGTGGAGAGTTACTTTATTTGATGAAGGCAAAGGTACTCAAAAGCTATGCAGATCACTGAATTTGTTTTTGGAAGGCAGTATAGCTCCCCCCATTGTTTATGTACCACCTTAATCACTTACTGAGCTCACAGTGTCTGCCTTTGAAACCAGGTTGGCAATTGCAGCTGTAGGATTTGCTCTCCATCACGCAGGTCCCCCCATTCCTGCAGGGGTTCTCAGAACATTCATCAGTGTCATCTGTGTACACAAGAAGCAAGGTTTAAGAGTTCACACAGATTTTTATGGTTTTTCATATGGAATCTCTGCAGGTACATTCTACTTTGTCTTAAGAGCTTCCTGTGAAATGTCCAAAACATTTGTGTATCTTACTACTACTACTATATTTCTATAGCACTACTAGACATACGCAGCGTATCTTAGTGGACCATCATACAAACAAATATTTTTGGTGATAGTGTAACTTTTTCCAAATATTGAAACAGAATGTAATCACAGGTCTACTAAATCAGTGATATTCTGTATTAATATTTAATTTAAGATCAAGTGAATCCCAAACAAAATCTTCTTATAAAGTGAATACTTGGCATTTAAAGGGTTCTTTTACTAGTCTGCAGCAAATTGTGGTCTTAGTGTGCCCTTACGTAGGTTTTCCCATACGCTAAGAACATTTTCACCATGGCCATAAAAATGATAATTTTGTATTTTTTGTACTAATGGCCATTCACTAATGTTAACCACACTTGCACCCACATCAGAGTTGTATCCTTCAACCTTTACTTATGTACTGATTCACCATGAGATTTTCAATGAGGTTGATAAAACCAATCACTGTATCTTCATTAGTTTATATTTATAACTTTAACCTTCCTTCAACATAAATGTTTTTATCACTTTATATAATTTTTACTTAAAAATGTAACTTATCTTATTGGGGATTAATCACCAACATGAATTCATGTTTCGCCTGTTGCTGCTTCAAGGCTGAATCCTCATTGGGAGATGTGAAGGAAACCAAGAGCTCAATCACTGGCTGACTACTTCCGCGACAAGGTGCAGAAGATCAACCTCGAATTCACTACCAAGCCACCTCTTCCTCTTCACCCTTTAACCCACTCCCTCAACCAACCAACCCAGGTCTCCTTCTCCTCTTTTCCTGATATCACCGAGGAGGAAACCACCCACCTACCTTCTTTCCTCCTCGAAATGCACCACCTGTTCCTCTGATCCCATCCCTACTAACTTACTAAACACCATCTCTCCTACTGTCACCCCCCCCATCTGTCATATCCTCAACCTCTCTCTCTCCACTGCAACTGTCCCTGACTCCTTCAAGCATGCTGTAGTCACACCACTCCTCAAAAAACCATCACTAGACCCTACCTGCCCTTCCAACTACCATCCCATCTCCCTCCTACCCTTCCTCTCCAAGATACTTGAACGCGCCGTTCACAGCCGCTGCCTTGATTTTCTCTCCTCTCATGCCTTCCTCAATCCGCTTTAATCCGGTTTTCGCCCTCTACACTCGACAGAAATGGCACTCACTAAAGTCTGTAATGACCTGTTCCTTGCCAAATCCAAAGGTCACTACTCCATCCTCACCCTCCTCGATCTATCCGCCGCTTTTGACACTGTCAATCATAATTTACTTCTTGCTACACTATCCTCATTTGGGTTCCAGGGCTCTGTCCTCTCCTGGTTCTCCTCTTATCTCTCCCACCATACCTTCAGAGTACATTCTCATGGATCTTCCTCCACCCCCATCCCGCTCTCTGTTGGAGTTCCTCAGGGATCTGTCCATGGAACCCTTCTTTTTTCAATCTACACCTCTTCCCTGGGCTCGCTGATCTCATCATCAAATTTTTTCAATATCATTATTATGCTGATGACACCCAGCTTTATCTCTCCACACCAGACATCACTGCGGAAACCCAGGCCAAAGTATCGGCCTGCTTATCCGACATTGCTGCCTGGATGTCCAACCGCCACCTGAAACTGAACATGGCCAAGACCGAGCTCATTGTCTTTCCACCCAAACCCACTTCTCCTCTCCCTCCACTCTCTATTTCAGTCGATAACACCCTCATCCTCCCCGTCTCATCTGCCCGCAACCTCGGAGTCATCTTCCACTCCTCCCTCTCCTTCTCTGCCCATATCCAGCAGACAGCCAAGACCTGTCGCTTCTCTCTCTATAACATCAGCAAAATTCGCCCTTTTCTCTCTGAGCACACCACCCGAACTCTCATCCACTCTCTCATTACCTCTCACCTTGACTACTGCAACCTACTCCTCACTGGCCTCCCACTTAACCATCTATCCCCCCTTCAATCCGTTCAGAACTCTGCTGCACGTCTTATCTTCCGCCTAGACCAATATGCTCATATCACCCCTCTCCTCAAGTCACTTCACTGGCTTCCAATCAGGTACCGCATACAGTTCAAGCTTCTCTTACTAACCTACAAATGCACTCAATCTGCAGCCCCTCACTACCTCTCTACCCTCATCTCCCCTTATGCTCCTACCCGTAACCTCCACTCACAGGACAAATCCCTCCTCTCAGTACCCTTCTCCACCACCACCAACTCCAGACTCCGCCCTTTCTGCCTCGCCTCACCCTATGCTTGGAATAAACTCCCTGAGCCCATACGCCAAGCCCCCTCCCTGCCCATCTTCAAATCCTTGCTCAAAGCCCACCTCTTCAATGTCGCTTTCGGCACCTAACCATTGTACCTCTATCCAGGAAATCTAGACTGCCTCAATCTAGATTGACTGCACTTTTTGTCCTTTGTAAGCTCCTTTGAGCAGGGACTGTCCTTCTTTGTTAAACTGTACAGCGCTGCGCAACCCTGGTAGCGCTTTAGAAATGTTAAATAGTAGTAGTAGTAGCTCAAATTAAGGGGATTGAGCCTTGAAGCAGCAACTAGCGAAACACGAATTTGTGTCGGTGATTAATCCCCAATAAGATAAGTTGTATTTTTAAAGTAGAAATGATAAAAAGTGATAAAAACATTTAAACTGAAGGAAGATTAAAGTTAGCTATAAATATGGACTGATGAAGATACCTTGATTGGTTTTATCAACCAGTTGAAAATCTCATGGTGAATAAGAATTACTGCTGATGATCCATTACCTACATAAGTAAAAGATGAAGTGTTCACTAATATTGCCATTAGTGTGTGGCCATTAAAGAATTTTACCGTATGAGCACTTACTGACACCCATTTTGTAGGCTGTAAGGCTCATGTGGTATTTCTGTGCTAACCAGTTAGTGCACAATAAAGTAGCTGTGATAACTAATTAGAGTAGGAATGCCCCCTCTCTGCCCCCTAAAAAATAATTTAAAAATATTTTTAGCACGTGCTTAGTGCACACTTATTTGGCAGTTACCACAGGACACCTGAGCATGCCTTGCAGTACACTATTGTTTTTTTGTTACATTTGTACCCCGTGCTTTCCCCACTCATGGCAGGCTCAATGCGGCTTACATGGGGCAATGGAGGGTTAAGTAACTTGCCCAGAGTCATGCTGCCTGTGCCTGAAGTGGGAATCAGTCCCTCAGGACCAAAGTCCACCACCCTAACCACTAGGCCACTCCTCCACTCCTTTTTTAATTTGCATTAGGCGGCATTAGCACCTAATCCATTTTAGTAAAAGGGCCCCTAAATGAAGTAGTCCCATGTAATCATAGCACCAATATGATTGTGTTTTGAGTAAAAGGGTGGGGTACTTCTGAAATATAGAAAATATATATTAATTTTAAAATACTGACAAAATAAAGCTACATTTTTAAAAATGCATTTAACTTACAACATTATTTTCAATTCTCTATTTTATGCCTGTGACTTCTCAGCACGTGAATGGAACAAAATGGGCCTGGGATTTTATACAAACTTTCAATGTGTGTGGCCAACCAGATCACAGTTTCTTTTATAAAAACAAATCAGAGCAACGTTTGCCATTGTACCCCCTTGTTCAAACCCCCGGGTGTATGATTTTAAGTTTGTGGATACAGTACTGCTCACAATAATGCAAACCTGATACAATATCCCCCTCAACATAGAGGCTTTACTTCATCTATTACTCTCCATTTAATGTCATCCAATATATGGGAGAAGGCATGCCAGTGAACTAATAGTGCTGTCTCCGTTCTCGTATAGATCCTGCTCTTTGAACATAAGATGCAGCCTAATAGGTTGTATTCCTTTCGCCACCTACTCTAAAGGACAGGTGAAAATAATGATGTGAATCACATAAGAGGAATCAAGCATAGTATTGCTTCAAGCTGTAAGACTATCAGGCTCATTTTCGAAAGAGAAGGACGTCCATCTTTCAACATAAATCAGAACATGGACCTCCATCTCCCAGAGACATCCAAATCGGTATAATCGAAACCCGATTTTGGACGTCTCCAACTGAAGACCGTCGCAAGGACGTCCAAATTTCAAGGGGGCATGTCGGAGGCATAGCGAAGGCGGGAATTGGGTGTGCCTAATACTTGGACGTCTTTGACCCATAATCGAAAAAAGCAAGGATGTCCATGACGAACACTTGGACATTTTCATCCGGCCGTGTTTTTTTTTTTTTTTACAAATAAGGCACAAAAAGGTGCCCGAAATGACCAGATGACCTCCCGTTACTCCCCCCGTGGTCACTAACCCCCTCCCACCCTCAAAAAACATCTTTACAAATATTTTGTGCCAGCCTCAGATGTCATACTCAGGTCCATGACAGCACATGAAGGTCCCAGGAGCAGTTTTAGTGGGTACTTCAGATAGGCGGACCCAGGCCCATACCCCCTCTACCTGTTACATTTGTGGAGGAAACAGCAAGCTCTCCAAAACCCACCACAAACCCACTGTACCCACATATAGGTGCCCCCCTTCACCCGTAAGGGCTATGGTAGTGGTGTACAGTTGTGGGTAGTGGATTTTGGGGGGCTCAGCACACAAGGTAAGGGAGCTATGTTCCTGGAAGCATTTTATGAAGTTCACTGTAATGCCCCCTAGGGTGTCCGGTTGGTGTCCTGGCATGTCAGGGGGACCAGTGCACTACAAATGCTGGCTCCTTCCAAGTACAAATGGCTTGCATTTGGATGTTTTTGACATGGACGTCTTTGGTTTCGAAAATCACCGAAAGTCAAAGACATCCATATCTAGGGATGTCCAAATTCAAGGACGTCCTTGGTATTTTCGAAACGAAAGATGGACGTCCATCTTTTTTCGAAAATACGGTTTTCCCAGCCCCAGATTTGGATGTTTTACAAAGACATCCAAATCCAAACATAGACGTTTCTTTTGAAAATGCACCTCTAAATCTTGTAGAAAGGCAAGACCATTTGGAGTCCTCAATAGTAAATGTATACCAGCTGCAATGATTATGTGACCAATGGCCCTACTTCATGCTCAGGTATCAGCATCTAGGGTCCAATATTCAGCCAGTGGCAGGCAGCACTTTGACTGCCTGCCAGTGGCGTTAAGCCTGGATATTCAGTGCTGAGCCATTTCTGGTGACTGGCATTGAATATCTGGGGGTTTTTTGGCCGCTAAACACTTAACCAGCTAAGCCAATATTCAACAGCTGACAGGTTAAGTTATAGCAGTCAAAGATAGGACTGCTATTTATAAGGTCCAATTTAACTGCTAATTTTATCTGGTCTGGAGTTTTAATATCTGCACCTAACCAGATAAGTTGTATGACATAGCTGGTTTAGCAGTAGGCACTAACTGCGAATACTCAGCAGGAGATAACCAGCTATCCGGGGGCGTAGCCACGGGTGGGCCTGGGTAGGCCTAGGCCCAACCAGTTTGGGTTCAGGCCCACCCAGCAGTGGAGCACCTTCTTCAGAAGTACACCTGTTCTTCTTCCGGATGAGCCAAGAAACCTAAGGCAGCAGACCCCGCCCCCTGCACTTGTCCCTCGCCCTCCAATTGGTGCAGCGAGCAGCCTATGCTAATACACTCGGATCTTCTTGCACCTGCCTGGCGGCAGCGTCACGAGCCGCTCTCAGACTCAGCGCGTGGCGGAATGTGAAGCAGTGCAAACGAGACGCGCGCTGCCCCGGAACAGAGGATGCCCCGCTCTTTCCTGGTGAAGAAGCCGGTGAGGAGCCACCGGGTCCCCAACTATGGTCGGCTGGAAACCGAGAAAGGTAAACAGAGGGAGAGTCGCAAAGTCGGGCTGAGCAGCTGCAGCCTCTCCCCGGGAGCCTCCTTAGCGTTTCTTGAGGGGGCGGGAGAGGAGCTCGGGCTTGTCTGGCAAAACTGTGGGGACTTTCCTCCCTCTTGGGAGCCAACTTTTCAGAATGATTGGGGGGTGCTAAGCCCAGTGGAAATAACCCCCCTCCTTGGACACATACAAGGAACTTTCTCAGCAGCACCAACCCCCCACCTCATGCATATGCTTGTCTTTTGCGTATACCTGAAAACTAAGCATGTGGAAAGTGCTGCCGGCTGTAGCAGGTAGGAAAATCACTTGTTCTGGCCACTGGAGGACATTTTCAGTTGGTGCTTGGGGATCCCCTGCCAGCTCAGGTATTTATTTTATTTTTGGGGGTCGGTGGTGAGGGGCAGAGGCAGAGGCAGAACGTGCATATGGGGGAGAGGGGTGAGATTGTATGCAGGGCAGGGAAATAAAGCGGGGGGGGGGGGGGGGGGAATTGTATGCCCACCCAGTTTGGACTCAGGCCCACCCAGAATACTGTGTCTGGCTATGCTACTGTGGCTATCTCCCACTGAATATTTGCAGTTAGACATAAAAATACTATTTAACCGGTCAGCGGACGTTTCTGACCAGTTAAATAGCACTGAATATCAGGGGACTAGTTTCTGCTTCAAAACTTCTCCTATGTTCTTACCTCTCTTATAAGCTATAAGTCTGAAAATTTTTGATGAGTTGATAATGCTGGCCAAACTTTCTTCAATAATTTAACAACTCTTGGGGTTTCAGCCATATACAGGAAAACACAGGTCAGTCCATCACATTATTCTCTGTTACAGTACTGTAATAGCCAATCTGTATGGGCATGCTTTGCACACTTATGGGCTCATTTCAATATAGAAAACCGGTTAGTAAGTCAGGTCAGTTGCTGCTTAGAATCATCTTCCACTGAACAGATCCTCTTGACTCTATGGCATTGACTGACCAGCAGACTTCCTTTCAAATGATAGGGATGATGACTGGAAAATTTCAAATACTTGTTACGATCTGTACTCTTGCAGTATAAAGAAGTTGTCATTATCCCACAATCTTTTTTAATAATGAGATCCAAAACTGAAATAGAAGTTTGACTGCTTGTCATTGTAAATTTTAAGTTGTTCTCAATAGTATTCAACTGAGCTACAAAGGATTCTAATTCCTGAAAGGATGCTGACCACAGAAAAATGTTATCCAAAAATCTGTACCAAAATCCCATATTTTGAAATTCTGAGGCTGAATATACATACTTCTCCTCAAATTCAACCATCAGAGTATACACTGATGGAGCAAAAGTTGCACCCATTGCTACTCTATGAAGTTGATGAACTTTAAATATAAAACAACTCTAAAATAGTACCATTTCTACTAGGAAGCATAAAAAATCCCAAAAGTCTTCACAGAGATCAGTGTCTTGTTATAATGCATAAGGGTGGATGTCGGTTTTCAAGAGAGGGCACAGGAATGGGCCTGTCAACCATCGCTCACCAGGCCAGCTGCTCAGTCTACTCGCCCTCCATCTCCTAGGAGAGTACTGCTCCCCAGAGCACCAGAAGAACCTATGGTTATCGGAAGACAGCGGCTGTCCACAGCGTAGAGGGTTCACCGAAGGAAGAATTTTATTTATTTATTTATTGCATTTGTATCCCACATTTTCCCACCTATTTGCGGGCTCAGTGTGGCTTACAATACATTGTGAATGATCGAAATACAATTGGTCACAGTACGATTATGGGGTACGTTATGGAGAGTTGTGGGAAGACAAAGTCAAAGTCAAGTGTCATCTGGGAATAGAACAATGGAATGTAGCAATGGGGAAATGATAGGGCGATAGAACAATAGCAGGAGAACATTAGGGTATAACAATTTTATCTGTGGGTGGAGTTTTAAGTGTAGTGAAAGTAAGGGGAAGAGAATTCAGAAGAGAGTGTATTGGTGCTTTTCTATTAGCGTGTATGGATTCATGTGTTTTGGTCTTTGCAGTAAATCTTCTCAAAGAGATGAGTCTTCAATAGTTTGCGGAAGTCGGTTAATTCGTAGATCGTTTTCAGGTTGCGTGGTAGTGTATTCCAGAATTGCGTGCCAATATAAGAGAAGGTTGATGCATGCAGCACTTTGTATTTTATGCCTTTGCAATTGGGGAAGTGGAGATTGAGGAAAGTTCGGGATGATCTTTTAGCGTTTCTAGGTGGCAGGTCTATTAAGTCAGACATGTACAGTGGGGGAAATAAGTATTTGATCCCTTGCTGATTTTGTAAGTTTGCCCACTGACAAAGACATGAGCAGCCCATAATTGAAGGGTAGGTTATTGGTAACAGTGAGAGATAGCACATCACAAATTAAATCCGGAAAATCACATTGTGGAAAGTATATGAATTTATTTGCATTCTGCAGAGGGAAATAAGTATTTGATCCCCCACCAACCAGTAAGAGATCTGGCCCCTACAGACCAGGTAGATGCTCCAAATCAACTCGTTACCTGCATGACAGACAGCTGTCGGCGATGGTCACCTGTATGAAAGACACCTGTCCACAGACTCAGTGAATCAGTCAGACTCTAACCTCTAACAAAATGGCCAAGAGCAAGGAGCTGTCTAAGGATGTCAGGGACAACATCATACACCTGCACAAGGCTGGAATGGGCTACAAAACCATCAGTAAGACGCTGGGCGAGAAGGAGACAACTGTTGGTGCCATAGTAAGAAAATGGAAGAAGTACAAAATGACTGTCAATCGACAAAGATCTGGGGCTCCACGCAAAATCTCACCTCGTGGGGTATCCTTGATCATGAGGAAGGTTAGAAATCAGCCTACAACTACAAGGGGGGAACTTGTCAATGATCTCAAGGCAGCTGGGACCACTGTCACCACGAAAACCATTGGTAACACATTACGACATAACGGATTGCAATCCTGCAGTGCCCGCAAGGTCCCCCTGCTCCGGAAGGCACATGTGACGGCCCGTCTGAAGTTTGCCAGTGAACACCTGGATGATGCCGAGAGTGATTGGGAGAAGGTGCTGTGGTCAGATGAGACAAAAATTGAGCTCTTTGGCATGAACTCAACTCGCCGTGTTTGGAGGAAGAGAAATGCTGCCTATGACCCAAAGAACACCGTCCCCACTGTCAAGCATGGAGGTGGAAATGTTATGTTTTGGGGGTGTTTCTCTGCTAAGGGCACAGGACTACTTCACCGCATCAATGGGAGAATGGATGGGGCCATGTACCGTACAATTCTGAGTGACAACCTCCTTCCCTCCGCCAGGGCCTTAAAAATGGGTGGTGGCTGGGTCTTCCAGCACGACAATGACCCAAAACATACAGCCAAGGCAACAAAGGAGTGGCTCAGGAAGAAGCACATTAGGGTCATGGAGTGGCCTAGCCAGTCACCAGACCTTAATCCCATTGAAAACTTATGGAGGGAGCTGAAGCTGCGAGTTGCCAAGCGACAGCCCAGAACTCTTAATGATTTAGAGATGATCTGCAAAGAGGAGTGGACCAAAATTCCTCCTGACATGTGTGCAAACCTCATCATCAACTACAGAAGACGTCTGACCGCTGTGCTTGCCAACAAGGGTTTTGCCACCAAGTATTAGGTCTTGTTTGCCAGAGGGATTAAATACTTATTTCCCTCTGCAGAATGCAAATAAATTCATATACTTTCCACAATGTGATTTTCCGGATTTAATTTGTGATGTGCTATCTCTCACTGTTACCAATAACCTACCCTTCAATTATGGGCTGCTCATGTCTTTGTCAGTGGGCAAACTTACAAAATCAGCAAGGGATCAAATACTTATTTCCCCCACTGTATGTGGGGGCTTCACCATGAATGATTTTGTGAACTAATGTGCATACTTTAAAGGTGATGCGTTCCTTGAGTGGGAGCCAGTGTAGTTTCTCACGTAAGGGTTTTGCACTTTCGTATTTTGGTTTTCCGAAGATGAGTCTGGCTGCTGTATTCTGGGTTGTTTGAAGTTTCCTCAGTATTTGTTTTTTGCAGCCTGCGTATAGTGAGTTGCAGTAGTCCAGATGACTGAGTACGAGTGATTGCACTAGGCTGCGGAAGACAGATCTCGGAAAGAATGGTCTTATTCTTTTCAGTTTCCACATGGAGTAGAACATAAGCTCTGCTTATATTGCGGAGAATCTGGTCACTTTCTTAATGCTTGCCCTACGCGTCCGGGAGAACGTCAGAACCAAGGCCTAGCGAAGGAGGTGGCCTTGGGGCGGTCTTCGCCTCTCGCAGACAATCCAGTAACCATTCCCATCACCCTGCATTAACAAGAGGTCTGCATTAGCACCACAGCCCTGGTGGACTCCAGGGCAGGAGGGAATTTCATCAGTGCAGGTCTCCTGGAGAAACTAGGGAATCCCGCCATGCCTTGCCAGCCCGCATTACGAGTAACTACTATTCAGGGATCGACCTTGCCCAGGCCTATCATATCCGTCACGCCTCCCTTGGTGATGCAGGTGGGGGTCCTTCACCAGGAGGAGATTCAACTACTGATCCTTCACCAATCGATCCACTCAGTAGTCCTGGGACTACCGTGGCTACGACGGCACGCTCTCGTTATCGACTGGACCTCAGGGGAGATTCTCCATTGGGAAGATCAGTGCTTTGGTTCCTGTTTTTCCACCGGGGGTTCTCCTTCATTGCCTCTCTTGGGAGCTCCGGCTGTTCTGATGCCTTGTCAAGAAACGCTACCTAGAGAATATTTTATTTTTTATTTTATTTAGTGCATTTGTATCCCACATTTTCCCACCTTTTTGCGGGTTCAGTGTGGCTTATAATATGAGTTAAATGTTGGAAATACAATTTGTTACAGATTGGTTATGGATTACATTGTGCAGAGTTATGCGAAACAATTGAGGTGTCATTAAGGAATGTAACAATGGAGCACAAACATTGAAACTTTGGAAGGAAACAATGGGAGCTTAGAGGGCGATAAAAAGGCATGAAGACATATGGTATATATCTTTCTGTGAGTAAAGGTATGAATGATGTGATAATACGGGAATGAGAGTTCAGAGGTGAATGTATGATGCATTAGTGAACAGTAAGTGTGGACTTTGTGTGTTTTGGTTCTTTCCATAAATCTTTTCGAAAAGATGGGTCTTCAGTAATCTGCGGAAGGAAGCTTGCTCGTTGATTGTTCTTAAGTTGCGCGGCAGTGTGTTCCAATACTGCGTGCTCATGTGAGAAAAGGTTGACGCATGTAATGCTTTGTATTTCAAGCTCTTGCAATTGGGGAAGTGGAGGTTAAGGAAGGTTCGGGATGATCTTTTGGCGTTTCTGGGTGGTAAGTCTATTAACTCAGACATGTAGGCTGGGGCTTCGCCGTGAATGATTTTGTGGACTAATGTGCATACTTTAAAAGTGACGCGTTCCTTGAGTGGAAGCCAGTGCAGTTTCTCTCGTAATGGTTTTGCACTCTCATATTTTGGCTTTCCAAAGATGAGTCTGGCTGCCGTATTCTGGGCTGTTTGAAGTTTCCTCAGTGGTTGTTCTTTGCAACCTGTGTATAGTGAGTTGCAGTAATCCAGATGGCTGAGCACGAGGGATTGCACTAGGCTGCGAAATACGGATCTTGGGAAGTATGGTCTTATCCTTTTCAGTTTCCACATGCTGTAGAACATCTTTTTAGTTGTGTTGTTAGCATGAGTTTCGAGCGTTAGGTGGCGGTCGATAGTGATTCCAAGGATTTTTAGCGTTTCTGAGATTTGAAGGTTCAGGTTTGGTGTGTTTATAGCTGTGAATTCTTTTGTATTGTATTGGGAGGTGAGTATTAGGCATTGAGTTTTTTCTGCATTTAATTTCAGACGAAATGCATCTGCCCATGTGTTCATGATGTGTAGACTTTGATTGATTTCGTTGAAGATTTCGTTAATGTCTTGTTTGAAGGGGATGTATATTGTCACATCATCAGCGTATATATATGGGTTGAGGTTATGGTTTGATAGGAGTTTTGCCAGAGGGATCATCATTAGGTTGAAGATGGTTGGTGAGAGAGGTGATCCTTCTGGTACTCCACATTCAGGTGTCCATGCCTTAGACGTGGTCGAATTTGATGTGACTTGATACGAACGTTGGGTTAGGAACCCTTCGAACCAATTCAGGACATTTCCTCCAATGCCAAAGTATTCGAGTATGTGTAATAGGATTCCGTGGTCAACCATATCGAAGGCACTTGACATGTCAAATTGTAGGAGGAGTATATTGTTGCCAGTTGCAATTATTTGTTTAAATCTAGTCATAAGGGTGACTAATAATGTTTCTGTGCTATGATTCGACCGGAATCCTGATTGGGCGTCATGCAGTATTGAGTGTTTGTTTAGATAGTTTGTAAGTTGTTTGGTTACCATTCCTTCGGTTATTTTGGTTATTAGTGGTATGGATGCTACTGGCCTGTAGTTGGTTATTTCACTCGTGCTTTTCTTTGTATCTTTAGGAATTGGGGTGAGTAAGATTTTTCCTTTTTCTTTTGGGAAAAGTCCGTTTTGTAGCATGAAGTTCACTTGGCTTGTTAGGTCTATTATGAATTGTTGAGGAGCAGATTTCATGAGGTTATTTGGGCACGTGTCTAGTTTGCAGTGGGATTTGGCATATCTTTTGAGAGTTTCAGAGATGAGGTCTTCTGATAGTATTTCGAATTCGGTCCATGTTCTGTCAGCAGGGTATGTTCCTTCTTCTGGGTCAAGACAATCTAAAAGTGTGACGTACTCAATAGGGCTTGCAGGTATTTTGAGTCGTAGTTGTATAATTTTCTCCTTGATGTATTTCGCAAGGTTGTCCACAACTGGTACATCTTTGCCGTTGTTTGTAGCTGGTGTTGTGTCTAACAGTTTGTTCACAAGGTTGAAGAGTTTGTGTGTGTCTTTGTAGTTTGATCCTATTATTGTTTTGTAATGTAGTCTTTTGGTCTGTTTTATGGTGTATTTGTATTTTCTCCGAAGTAATTTCCATGCGTTTAGTGTTTGTTTGTCTTTCTTTTTGTTCCATTCTCGTTCTAGTTTCCTGACTTGTGTTTTAAGTTTTTTCAGCTCTTCGGTGAACCAAGGATTTGTTTTTTTCCTGTGTGATGTTCTGGTTTGGATTGGGGCAATTTTGTCTAATGTTGTTGTACATAGATCATCCCATTCTTGGAGGAATTGGATGGTGTCAGCATTTGTTGGCCATTCGTTCTGGTAGATCTGTTGCCAGAATATTGTGGGGTCTATTTTTCCTCTCGTTGTGTATGTTGTTCGCTTCTGTTTATTGATTGTGTTTATGTGTGTTTTTCGCCAGCAGAGAGAGACATTTGCTTTATGGTGGTCTGACCATAATGTAGGTGTCCATCTTGTGTCAGTGATTGTGATAGTTGAATCCGGTTCGAATTTGTTTGTTATGATATCAAGTGTGTGTCCTTTTTTGTGTGTTGGTTGCGTGTTGGGTACTTGTAGGTCCCAGAGTTTTAGGAATTCTTTGCATTCTCGTGTGCTTGGTGAGGTGTCGTCGTCTAGGTGTAGGTTGATGTCTCCTAGTATGAGGATGTTTGAGGCAGACACGCAGGAGTTCGAGATGAAATCCATGAGTTGTACTTGGGAGTCTTGCCATTTTCCTGGTGGCCTGTAGAATAGGATTGTGTTAAGGTGTCCTATTAGGTTTGGATGATTAATTCTTGTCGATGTAATTTCAAGTTGTGGCGAGGTAGATTCACCCGTGATTGTGATGGTGAATTCGGGTTTGTAGATAATAGCTATTCCGCCTCCTCTTTTTTTTCCATTTCTTGTCCAGTGGGTGATTTTGTATTCTGGTGGGCATGTTTCTAAGATGGTGGGGTCTGTAGGGCTATGGAACCAGGTTTCTGTGATGAATAAAAGGTCTAATTTATCTGTGGTGATCCAGTCTAGTATATCTACTGAGTTGCTTACTGCTGATCTTGCATTGATGTATCCTAGTTGGATTGAGTGGTATGGTTCCATGGGGGGGGGGGGGGGGGGGGGGGGTTCGATGTGTTTATTTTTATTAGTTGTCTGTTTCTTCGGTAGTTGAATTTGTTGTTGTTGTTGTTGTTGTTGTTTTCATCTTTTAGTCGGCGGTATTCATATCCAGAGATTATTCCGTTTGGTTGGTTGTTGTGTCTTAGGTTTTGTGGGTTGTTGAATAAGAGGATTTCAAGGACGTATTTAATCCTCGAGAGGCTGAGGTCTTACCCCCTCATCGGTCATTTGACTGCCCCATTGAGCTGATTCCGGGGAAGCTGCCATCTCGCGGCCGGTTGTACATGCTCTCTCGTGAAGAGTCTCAAGTGATGCATACCTACATCCAAGAGAACCTGCAGAAAGGGTTCATCCGGTCCTCCTCATCTCCCGCAGGAGCAGGGTTCTTCTTTGTCACAAAGAAGGACGGTGGTCTTAGAACCTGCATTGATTACTGGGGTCTAAATGATATCACGGTAAAAAACCGGTATCCGCTTCCGTTGATTCCAGAACTCTTTGACCGGTTACAGGGGGCTAAGGTCTTCACTAAGTTAGATCTACGGGGGGCCTACAACCTCATACGCATCCATCAAGGAGACGAATGGAAAACCGCATTTAACACTCATGAGGGGCATTTTGAATATATGGTGATGCCCTTTGGACTTTGTAACACCCCTGCGGTTTTCCAGGAGTTTATTAACTTTATACTACAGGACCTCCTATGTGTATCGGTCATTGTATATTTGGGCGATATCCTGATATTTTCCTCTGACCCTCTGGAACACATTCGGCACGTTCGCACAGTGCTACAGAGGTTGCGGAAGCACCGCCTGTTTGCAAAGCTAAGGAAATGCGCATTTCATCAGCGATCGATTCCCTTCCTAGGATATATCACCAACCCGGAGGGCCTTCAGATGGATCCGGGCAAGTTGCAAGCCATCCAAGAGAGGCCGTTACCTCAGGGACTCAAGGCTCTCCAACGATTTTTAGGATTCTCAAACTACTACCACCAGTTTATTCCTCATTACTCCCAGGTCACCGCACCATTGACCACCATGACCCGGAAGGGAGCAGAAGTGAAGAATTGGTCTTTTGAGGCCCTGGAGGCCTTTACTACCTTGAAGAAGGCATTCCTGACTGCCCCTATCCTTCGCAGTCCTGACATCAATCGGCCTTTAATTGTGGAGGTTGACGCCTCCTCCCTGGGGGCAGGGGCAGTGTTATCACAGATGACGGACACAGGCAAGTGGTTGCCATGTTTTTTCTATTCTAGGAAATTCACCCTGCAGAGCGAAATTACACGGTAGGGGACCGGGAGCTACTAGCCCTGAAATTGGCCTTTCAGGAATGGAGATACTTATTAGAAGGGGCTGTCCATATTTTCACGGTGATCACGGACCATAAGAATCTCCTGTATTTGCAGGAGGCAAAAAGGCTGAACCTGCGGCAGGCGCGGTGGTTGCTTTTTTTCGCCAGATTCCGTTTTTGGTTGGTTTTCCGCCCAGCAGAGAAGAACATCCAGGCGGACGCCCTATCCCAGGCTTTTGATATTCCCGAAGATTTTGAGGAACCCAGTCCTATGTTGGATCCAGCCAGTATCGTGGCCGTCCAAGCAGCCACAACTTCGTTACGGACATTCGTGCCTATACGGGCCAGAAAAGAAGTGCTTCAGTGGGGACACTCATCCACCATTGCAGGGCACTTTGGATTTCACAAGACTCTGGTCCTCATTTCTCGACAATACCAGTGGCCCCGAATGGCGCAGGATGTCTTGCATTTCGTCTCCACCTGCCCCACTTGTGCCCGAACTAAATCTCCACAGGGGAAACCCTGGGGAGAGTTGCAACCTCTTCCTGTTCCCACGCAACCATGGCAGGAGATCTCTATGGATTTTATTACAGATCTACCCTGTTCCCAAGGTAACACCGTGGTCTGGGTGGTCATCGACAGATTCTCCCGGATGGCGCATTTCATGGCATTAAAGGCTTTACCCTCTTCAGCAGTACTGGCCTCCAGTTTCATCCAGCACATCTTTCGTCTTCATGGCTTACCAGAACGAATAATAAGCGATCGAGGGCCACAGTTTACTTCACGGTTTTGGAAGGCCCTGTGCAAGACTCTCGGAATAATGACCCACTTCTCCTCTGCTTACCACCCGCAAACTAACGGGATGACGGAGCGCGTCAATCAGACGCTTAAGACCTTCCTGCTCGCCTTCACCAATGATCGCCAGGATAACTTGTCTTCTTTACTTCTTTGGGCTGAGTTCGCTTACAACAATAGTATTCACTCTGCTTCCAAGAGGTCTCCCTTCTTTACTATTTTTGGACGACATCCTCGTTTGCCCATGCCATTCCCTACTGAACAGGCCTTGCCACAACTGCAGCAGACTATTACCAATATGCGGGAGATCTGGGAAGCGGTGCAACGACAGTTACAACAGGCTGCTGCCAAGTACAAGAATTTTGCAGACCAGAGGAGGTGAACTGCTCCAGTATTCCAACCGGGCCAGAAGGTCTGGGTCAGCACCCAGTTCTTAAGACTACGATTGCCATCGCTAAAGTTCGCGCCCCGCTTCATCGGTCCTTTCCCGGTCCAATCCCGGAGAGGAGCTGTCACCTACCACTTATTGCTACCTAAGAACCTGCAGGTACATAACGCATTCCATGTTTCTTTGTTGAAACCCTTTAGCTCCCACTGGCATGCAGAGGCGAAGGAAGGTACTTCTCCTGACTCTGAACCAGACCCCGAATTTGAGGTTGAGGAGATCTTGGATTCCAAGAGACAGCAGGGAAGACTGTGCTATTTGTTGTCTTGGAAGCACTACGGTCCTGAGGATAACTCCTGGGAGCCGGCCAGTAATGTCCATGCTCCGGAGCTGGTCCAGGAATTTCACGTCCGATACCCCTCGAAGCCAGGACCAGGACGGAGAGGGGGGCTTCCGGGGAGGGTACTGTCGCGTCCCTCACCTGTTCGGCACTCCTCCCGGATAGTCCGCTCCGCAGTTCCTCGTAGGGGTGGACGAGTGTCAACCAGAGTGGTATCACACTCCTTCCTCTCTGCTCTTGGCGGCGGCCATCTTGGGAGGCTCAGTCGGAGCAGTGCCTGAGCAGCAGCCATCTTGACGGCGGCCATCTTGGATGGTGCATGGAGGGCGGCCATCTTGATAGGCTTTTTCATGCTAGTTCTTGGAGAACAGCCAATGAGGTTCCTTGCCGTTCACCTGTGCCTAGGTTTCTCTGATTGGAGGACTATTTAAGGCTGTTTTTCCCCTCAGTAGTTGCTTCGGCTTCTACCTTGGTGGATTCTGTGGCGATTCTCCTGACAACGTCTTTCTGGACCTCACCTCTGCTGGAATCTGATTTATCTCTGCTCGCTACCTGCCCTGATCTCTGCTGGAACTTGACTACTCTTTGTTTGCTGCCGGACCTGACCTCTGCTGGAATCTGATTTATCTCTGCTCGCTGCCTGCCCTGATTTCTGCTGGAACTTGACTACTCTTTGTTTGCTGCCGGACCTAACCTCTGCTGGATCCTGATTTCTCTGGTCTGTCGCCTGCCCTACTGGTGCCGGAGTCCTGCCACTCTCCGCTTCTGGCCCTGCAATCCCTGTAGATTCCTGAAGCCCTGTAGGCTGCCCGCACCTGGGGGCTCAACCCCCGGGGAACAGTGGCCTTCCCAGGCAAAGATTCAGGGTTGCTCGGCCGCCCAGTGGGACACAGATTCTTGGACTGTGCTCCGACTGGGCACAAGGGCTCACGAACATCCCAGCACAGTACAGTGATATAATAAGCTGTGCATTAGAGTTGTGTGTTGAAGTCTGGTGCAGTTTCTTAACTTTTGTGTAAAAAAAAATTACACCTGATGCAGTACACAAATAGTATGCAAACAAAGTGCAAGTAAAGAATGTGCACAAACACAGGACAGTATGTCAACTGCTATGGAAATATATGTACATTCTAGCATGTCAGTTATATGTTAAAAGCAAAATCAATATTTTGTAAGAGATTCTACTGGGACCTTGAGAAGCATTACATTGTAAACCACTGTGATCATACGTAGCCAGGCAATATAAAAATGTTAATAAATGATAAACATTATTATGTGCATTAGATGTACAAATCTAGAATGCCAAATGTGTACTCCATAGCGTCCCACAGAACAATCCAGAGACATGTGGGTTATGTCCCCCTACCAGCAGGTGGAGATAGAAAGAACGCCAGAGGCTTGCTTTATGTGGTCATATGCAGCCACTTACACCTCAGTATTCTCTCTATCTAGCAGGTGGTGGTCATAACTGTACAGTTCTGGATGGATCCAGCTCCTAGTACTCTCTGTGGATCTGGCTGAGCCTGGACTGGAGTTGAGGCCTCTTCTGGGCATTTGAGGTGCACACCTGGTGGTGCCAGGTCCCTCCCTACCTCTCTGCACCTCCCCTCCCCTCGTTTGTTGGTGAAAATCCTGCTGGCTGTCTCTCCTGCCTCTTAAAAAAAAACAGCCTCGAGCAGAGGTGTAGCTAGGTTTTGATCTCAGGGGGAGCAGACTTTTATAAAATAGGCGCTGGTTGGTGTCAGCTAGACAGCAGTTGCTCAGGGGCTGTGGCGGGCAACGATTAATACAGGCTGTCTCTGTTACGTCCTGCCTACAAGGAAACAGTAAGTTACATCAGGAGGCAGAAGAGGTCCCTGGACTGGCCTGAGCACGCAACCTGTCTTCTTAACTTCAAATAAAAATATTCAAATTGTGACCATCACCTCAGGAATAGCACACCCAGTCCTTCCACTGCTAGACACCTTGTTTAAATCAAGATGAGCTTTTGTTTGTGTGGTGACTCTACAGGATGTGAAGAACACTAGTCTTGAGCATTGTTAATTTGCCCCAGAGCATACTTTCAAATAGAGCTAGACACTGTGAAATAACACAAAACCCTGCAAAAACACACCCAAAACCTATACTGAAAACTTACTACACCATAACAGCCCTAACCCATCTATGAAAAGACAGTGCTAGAAATATTACAGTGGGACCTAGAGAAATGTTTCCCTAGGTGGTCCTGGAGTACCCCCTTGCCATTCAGGTTTTCAGGCTATCCACAATGAATCTACATGAAAAAGATTTGCATGTAATGGAGGCAGTATATGCAAATCAATGTGATGCATATTTATTGTGAATATCCTGAAAACCTGACTGGCAAGGGGGTACTCCAGAACTGCCCTAGAACACAAAACTTACCACACCATAACAGCCCTAACCCACCTATCAGAAGACAGTGCTATACATATATCCTTCACCTCAGTCACACATGCAGAACATGGACAGACCCTCATCTATATAACATAAGAGTAGCCATACTGGGTCAGATCAATGGTCCATCTAGCCCAGTATCCTGTTTCCAATGTGGCCAACCCAGGTCACAAGCACCTGGCAGAACCCAAATTGTGACAACATTCCATGCTACCAATCTAATGCAGAATAGGGAGCCACAACCCCCTCCCCCCAACAACAACAAAAATTGAAACAGAGACCCCCCCACCACCACCCAAGGAAGCCAGACTCTAAACAGTGCAATACTGGTAAAAAAAAGAGACAGAAATGCATTTTCTCCTGTACTTTGCAAAATAAAAATAGAAAAAAATGTACATTTTACAAAGCAGGTACATCTCAGTCCTTACAAAGTATTAAATAAAAATATTTTTTTCTACCTTTGTTGTCTGGGAATTTGGCTGGTCCCAGTCTTTTTTTCCATGTTCCATGAGTCAGGCTTACAAATTCTTTTCCAGGTTGGCCTTTCCATTTCTTCTCTCGCCTCTTGTCTTCTTCCTTTCCTTCTCTACATCTGTCTCCAAGTGCACCATCCTTTTTTCCTCTGCACCACTATTTGTCCTGTCCAGCATCTCCCTTCTGTGTCCCTTGTCCCTATCCTGCCCCCAAGTTCAGCATCTGCCCTTTCTGTGTCCCCATCTCCCCCCTTTTCAGCACAAGCCTACCTGGTCTCCTCATCTCCCCCTTTCTAGCATCTGCTATCCTGGTGTCCCCTCCTCTTCCTTTTTCTAACGTTGTCCTGTGTCCCCATCTTCCCAGCATTACCCCTATTACCATATTCCCCCTTTTCCAGCATTACCTCTTTGTCCCCATCTCACCACTTTTTCACCATTGTCCCCATATCCCCCTTCCAGTGGTGCCCCTCTGTGTCCCTATCTCCTCCTCCCCTTTTCAGAAGTGTCCCTATCTCCTCCCCTTTCCAGTAGTGCCTTCTCTGTGTTCCTATCTCCTCCTCCCCTTTCCAGTAGTGCCTCTCTGTGTCCCTATCTCCTCCCCCTTTCCAGTAGTGCCTTCTCTGTGTCCCTATCTACTCCCCCCTTTCCAGTAGTGCCCTCTTTGTGTCCCTATCTCCTTCCCCCCTTTCCAGTAGTGCCCTCTTTGTGTTCCTATCTCCTTCCCCCCTTTCCAGTAGTGCCCTCTGTGTCCCTATCCCCCTCCATTTCAGTAGAGCCCCTATCTCTCCCCCTTTTCCATAGGGCCCTGTGTCCCCATTTCTTATTTTTCTAGCATTGCCTCTTTGCGTTCCAATGTCCCTACCCTCTCCCTGTCCAGTATTGACTCTGTGTCCTTCTCCCTGCTTGTCCAGCATTAGATTGTAAGCTCCTTGGAGCAGGGACTGTCCTTTTATTAATCTGTACAGCGCTGCGTAACCCTAGTAGCGCTCTAGAAATGTTAAGTAGTAGTAGTAGTAGTAGTAGCATTTACTATATCTTTCTCTCTACCCATGTTAATCTTCTTCCCCGTCTCTTTCAGCGCTCCCCATCCTCCTTAGGGCCACATATCTCCCTGGCCTGCTACCATGGTTCATCCTCTGGCAGCTCCAAGGAGGCTTTAATAGACAGGAGACCATGTGACGTCAAAATGTTAAAACCAATTAGGCTAGTCTCAGTTTCCCCTTCCCCTGCGCAGCTGTCATTGTCGTACTCTTAAAAGAAAGAAAGCAAACTTATGAGTTGCTTTATCCACGTTGTCACTCTTTATTATTGGTAGCATTTGTATTTAATCTCACTTATATTTTCAAACATGTCGATTTGTGCAGTATACAGATGTACACAGAAGAAGTATAATAACAGAATAACTTTTCATAGGAAGAGTAGTAAGAGTGCGTCATTTGGAGGGGCTGGTTATAGGGACACTATAGCATGTGTTATATGTAAGCCACACTGAATCCGACTTTGCTTGGGATAATGTATGATATAAATGTTTAAAAAAAAAATCCTTTATCCTCCACGTTTCAAGACACTGCCTATCCTGCTGGATAGTGATGGCACAAGGAAAGGAAGTTTGGTCCAGTGAAGACTAACTCAAAACAACTTATTCCTTAGCTGGGCCCTAGTATTACCATATTAAAAATGCAACCATACCATGCCTCTGTGGCTATGTTCCACTAATGTTAAACAATTAACTGGATTTCTTGAAAGGATTATGTAAACGTAGGATGCATGACTAGGGACACAAAAATACACTTATTTATTCAATATCACAATTCCTCATGTACAGCCACAAAACAACTTTTTTAGGGTGGATAGTGTTCCCTTTATTATCGACTAGATAGAGATAAGAGTTTTCAGTTTTGGCACAGTATAAGTCATCATAAGAACAAAATATAAGAAAACAAATGGACTGCATTAGAGGCTTATAGCCCATTTATGTTTAAACAAAAGAGATCTGCATGAAACAAAATATATAATTTTATTTTGACTTATAAAACCGCTTGCCCCTGAAACATGTTCAAAACAGAATAATCCACTTGTGTATCTAAAAGGTAAACTACAACACAGATGAAGATGTGATTCCATGTGCCCCAATGAAAGGAGAGTTTAATTCTACTTCCATTTAATTTCAGTATATTCTATCATCTTTATAACTAACATCAGGCTTCCCAACGCAGATTACAATAAAGAACGACAATGTGTATGCAGCAGATTAGGTTTACTTCTTTTGAACCGAACCGCAACAACGGTTGCACGGGAGTGGGGTGGAAATAGATTACCCAAATTGGCTTCACCCTCTCTTCTGTCCGTCTCTCCCGTCTGCATGGTCACTTTTTACTTCCCTGAAGCCTTCTCCCTCCTGCACCGGCGAATCGATTCACAGCCTTCTGCCAGTGTCGGGGCCTCTCCTCAGGCGCGTCCCGCCTACTCTAAGCAACTTCCTGTTTTCCGCAGAGGTGGGACGCGCCTAAGAAGAGGCCCCGACGCTGGCAGAAGGCTGACTGTGAATCACCGGTGCCGGAGGGAGAACGCTTCGGGAAGTAAAAGAGACCTTGCGGACAGGAGAGCGCGGGCAGAAGAGATAGGAAAAGATTAAAGACCCGGGAGGGAGCAGAAAAAAATATTTATTGGGTTGAGGCGCATAGGCGCCATTTTTTCTAAACAGCTGTTTAGGGGAGCGACCGCTCCCCCTGTGCTCCACCTAGCTACGCCACTGGCCTCGAGGTAGGCAGAGTAATTCTGGCCTTTGGAAGGACTCCTCATAGACCCGTGGTTCGGCGGAGTGAGAGGGGAAGGAGTGAGAGGCTCCATTGTGGGAGCGTTTTGCAGCATGTCTGTGCCCTCGGAGGCTGTGAAGCGCTCCTCCCAGTGTGAGAACCGGCGAGCAGCATCAGGGGAGTGCGAGGCGTGTGTGCGTCGGGCAGCGCTGGAAGCAGAGTGCGTTTTAGCCTCTCCTGGGAAGTCCGACATTAGGGCAGCGTCGGGTGCTGGTTTAATGGGCGGCTCCGGGGCTGGTTTTTCCCCCGCGCCGGCGGGTGCCATTTTTTCGGAGTTCCCGCGCATGGACAGCATGGCGCTCGAAAATGCTGTAGCTCCCGCTGCAGGCTGTGAGCAGCTGTTAGGAGCGTCGGAGATAGTGAGTGGCTCAATGGCAGAGCCCTTCTCACCAGAATTTGTAGTGCTTATGCACAAGGCTTTTATTTTAAAGCGTGCTGGGGGGGGGGGGGGTGCTTTAGGCTCTGCTTTGCCCTCTCAGACTGACCCTCCTTCCTCCTTGCCTGCTTCTCAATCTGTGTTGTCTAAGCAACCTAGGATTGATTTGGATCAGGTGGATGTTTCGGATGAGGAGGAATTTGGTTACCCTGGGGGTTCTCCTTCGGGGTTCGCGGATTATTTGGAGAATGTGGTACAGCACGAGGATGGAGATGACCCTACTGCGGCGCATTTGTTCTGCAGGGAGGAGTTGCCTAATTTAATTGTCCGGGCATTGGAAGTTCTGAATATTTCTGCTCTGGAGGCGTCGGCGGTGCCCCCTCCCCCTCCTCCTTCCATAATGTCGGGTACCAGGTGTCCTGCCAGGTCTTTTCATATTCACGAGGCCATGAAGGTTCTTATTTCAGGTCAGTGGGATACTCCTGATGGGGGCCTTAAGGTAGCGTGCGCTATGAGCCAGCTAAGCTCTTTGAGCAGGGACTGTCTTTCTTCTATGTTTGTGCAGCGCTGCGTATGCCTTGTAGCGCTATAGAAATGCTAAATAGTAGTAGTAGTAGTACCGCTGTCTGATTTGGAAGCCCTTAGGCTCCCGGCCGTGGATTCATTGATCACGGCGGTTACCAAGAAGACAACTCTGCCAGTAGAAGGAGGCACTGTCCTTAAAGATCCTCAAGATAGGAAATTAGAGGCTTCTCTAAAGTTGTCTTTTGAGGTGGTGGTGCTTTGTTTACAGGCATCGGTATGTGGATTCTATGTGGCTCAGGCATGCTTGTCATGGGTCCAGAAAGCATCCTTGACAGAAGAGCTGCTTAGTTTTTTTCCAGCTATGGAGCCCGGCCTTGCTTATTTGGCGGACTTGCTTTATGACCTTCTCAGGGCTTCAGCTAAAGGGATTTCCCTTGCAGTTACGGCTCACCAGTGGATATGGCTGAGGCATTGGGCAGCAGACGTGGCGTCTCAATCCCACCTCGCGCAATTGCCCTTTCGGGGCAAGCTGTTATTTGGTGAGGATTTGGCAAGGATTGTGAAGGAGCTGGGAGACTCCAAGGGTCAGCAGCTTCCGGAGGATAGGCCTAGATCTTCGAGGTCTAATGTTCTGCAGTCTTATTTTCAAGACACTAGGCGTTATAGTTGGGACATTCCAAAAGCCTCGTTTCTCTCCGAAGCCACAGCCCTTTCGGGGAGACCAACGTCCTCCCGCGTCAGGATCCTGGGCTCAGCCTCCGGCAAGAGCTTCCCAATGATGGGGCCCTGGTCCATCCCTGTCCAGTTATAGGGGGCCGTTTGTCCGTTTTCCTGGGGGAGTGGGCCAGTGTAACTTCCGACGAATGGGTCTTGGAGGTCATCTGAGACGGTTACAAGCTGGAATTTGCTCATCCTCTGTCAGATTTCTTTCTTGAGTCCCCATGCAAATTGCCCGCCAAGGGGAAAGCCATTCGGCAAACTTTGGACAATTTGCTTCAGCTTAGGGTGGTTTGCTTGGTGCTGCCGGCAGAGCTTGGACAGGGGCGTTATTCTATTTACCTCATAGTTCCCAAAAAGGGAGGCACCTTTTGACCGGTCTTGGATCTCAAAAGAGTAAACAAGGTGCTCTGGGTGCGTTATTTTCGCAAGGAAACCCTACGGTTTGTTATAGCAGCGATCCAGCCGGAAGAGTTTTTGACCGCTCTTGATCTCAAGGAGGCTTATCTTCATATCTCCATTTGGCCTCCTCATCAGCGTTTACTCCGCACTTTCAATTCAAGGCTATGCCATTTGGGCTACCGACCGCTCTGCGAACCTTTTCCAAGGTTTGTTTGTCGTGGTGGCATTCCTGCGAAAGAGGGAAAAAGTGCATCCCTACCTAGACGATTGGCTTATTCGGGCTCCGTCTTTCCAGGAAAGCGTTCGGGCAACGGACAGGGTGATCAATCTTTTGCAATCCCTGGGTTGGGACATCAATTTTCCTAAGTGTCACCTGCAGCCTACTCAGTCTCTGGAGTATCTGGGGTATTGTTCAATACCCGAGTGGGGATGGTGTCCCTCCCAGTGGCTCGCAGTCTGCAGATCCAGTCGCAGTTGCGAAATTTGTTGAGGAGCCCTTCTCCCAGGGCCTGGGATTACGTTCAGGTCCTGGGGTCTATGGCTGCCACCCTGGATGTGGTCCTCTGGTCCAGAGGACTCATGCGACCCCTTCAGTGGCATCTACTCAGTTGGTGGTCTCCCCTTTTGGAGGACTATTCAATCCGCATCCTGTGGTCGTCCCGAGTTCAGTCCGAGATGAATTGGTGGCTGAGTCAGGAAAAGCTACTAAGGGGCGCGCTGTTGGCTGTTCCGGAGTGGATGGTGATAACTACGGATGTGTCCTTAACTGGTTGGGGAGCGCACTGCTTGGGGCACACGGCTCAGGGGAAGTGGTCACCGGAGAAGTCGGAATGGTCCATCAACAGACTGGAGCTCAGGCCATTCGCTTGGCCCTGAGAAAGTTTCTCTCCTTGATATGCGGTTGCCCAGTGAGGGTGCTGTCCGACAACGCTTTCGCGGTGGCTTATGTGAACAGGCAAGGGGGCACCAGGAGTGCTCCCTTGGCTCAGGAGGCAGCTCAGATCTGTCGGTGGGAAGAATATCATGTGTTCCTTCTCTCAGCAGCTCACATAGCGGGATCGCAGAATGTTCAAGCAGACTTCCTGAGTCGGCACAGCTTGGATCCGGGGGAGTGGGAGCTGTCTCACCTGTTTCAACAGATAGTGTCAAGGTGGGGGCGCCCAGTGCTGGATTTGATGGCGACCTGGCGCAATGCCAAAGTGTCCAGTTTCTTCAGCAGGGGCTGGGAGACAGGCTTCAGCAGAATCGATGTGCTTCTTCAGCAATGGCCGTTGGGCCTGCTGTATGTCTTTCCTCCCTGGCCCATGGTGGGGAGACTGGTAGCTCGGATAGCCAGGCACCCCGGTCGTGTAATCTTGGTCGCCCTGGATTTGCCGCCGCGGCCTTGGTATGTGGATCTGATCCAGTTGTTGTTCTACAGTCCCTTACATCTCAGCGTGAGGAAGGGTCTTCTGTGTCAGGGCCCAGTGGTTATGGAAGATCCCTCCCCCTTTGGTCTTATGGCATGGTCCTTGAACGGAAGAGGTTGAGGAGGAAAGGTTATCCAGAAACCATTATTACTACCATGCTTCAGGCACGGAAGCGATCTACTTCAACAGCCTATGTGAGAGTGTGGTGCACATTTGAAGCGTGGTGTGCTCAGTCGGGGGTTTCGGCGATGTCAGCCTCCATATCAGTGATTCTCACCTTTCTTCAGCAGGGACTACAGAAATCTCTACCTTTGAGTACATTGAAGGTCCAGGTGGCGGCGTTAGCGTGTTTTAGGGGTTGCCTTCAAGGTGGGTCGCTGGCGGCCCATCCGGATGTAGTTTCCTAAAGGGCGTGAACCACCTATGACTGCCTCATCCTATGCTGCTTCCGAGTTGGAGTCTGAATCTCGTCCTCAGAGCCATGCAAAAACCGCCTTTTGAGCCTTTGACGAAAGTGTCGTTAAAGGACCTTACGTTGAAAATGGTATTCTTGGTTGAGATTGCTTCAGCCAGGAGGATTTCGGAGTTGCAGGCTCTCTCATGCAGAGACCCTTTTTTGCAATTCACGGAAGCGGGGGTGTCCATTCGTACGGTTCTGTCCTTTTTACTGAAGGTGGTTTCGCGGTTCCATCTAAGCCAGTCTCTGTTGTTACCGTCGTTTCGCAGAGAGGATTATCCGGAGGATTGTAGGGCCCTGCATTGCTTGGATATCAAACGTGTCTTGATGAGATATTTGGAAGTCACCAATGCGTTCTGGCGTTCAGATCATTTGTTTGTTCTTTTTGCAGGACACAAGAAAGGTTCTCTGGCATCAAAGGCTACTGTAGCCTGCTGGCTTCAGGAGGCAATTGCGGCCGCATACTTGGCCTCAGGGAAGAATCCTCCCTTACAAGTTCAGGCTCATTCGACAAGAGCGCTGGCTTCTTCGCTGGTGGAGGTCTGTTCGGTGTCTTTGGAAGGCATTTGCAAAGCGGCCATATGGTCATCGGTTCATACTTTCGCTAAGCATTATCGGGTGGATGTGGCTGTGCACCAGGACACGGTTTTTGGTGCATTGGTTATCGCAGTGGGGTTGGGGATTTCCCGCCATACTTGAGGACTGGTTTGGTACATCCCACAAGTCTCTGGATTGATCTGTGGGACGCTATGGAAGGTAAAATTAGTCCTTACCTGATAATTTTCTTTCTGTTAGTCCCAACAGATCAATCCAGAGGCCCGCCCAGTTATGAGTTTTGTGCTGCGGTTCGGTTTGTTATTAGTTCTATAAGGATTCCTTTGTTAGCACTGTTTAATTGTTTTAGCAGTTTAAGTGTGTTGAAGGTTCCCGTACGCAAGGTTGCGGTTCTAAATTGTTCTTCTGAAGAGGCAGGAGAGTGAATTTGGTATCGCATGTTCCTCTCCACTGCTTTGGTATCGTTCATACTGAAGTGTAAGTGGCTGCACATGACCACATATAGCAAGCCTCTGGCGTTCTCTCTATCTCCACCTGCTGGTAGGCGGATATAACCCACAAGTCTCTGGATTGATCTGTTGGAACTAATGGAAAGGAAATTATCAGGTAAGGACTAATTTTACCTTCTACACTGTCAGCTAGCACATTTGCTTATTTCCGATCTGATGAAGAAGGACAACTTTCGAAAGCTAATCAAGAAATGTATTAAGTTATGTCCAATAAAAAAGGTATCATCTTATTTTCTTTTCCATGTTTTATTTTGTTTGATTTCTATTGATAACCTTAAGAGTGGACTAACACGGCTACCACACTCCTCTACCTTCTACATATAAATACTATTAGTATGACATCATGTAAAGTTCTGCAGGAGAATTTATAGACCATCATTTCATCTCCGACTTTATCTTGTATTCAGTGATGTGATCTCTTCAGCTCCTCAATCTCTTGCCAATTTTTTTTAAATTTACTAGATTGTCCATCTATTCCCTCAATAAAACAAGAAAAAAAGATGTGGGTAGTTCATGCTGGCATAACCCAGCATTAGAAAACCACCAGATTTAAGAGGCCACTGCATTTCTTAGCCCCAATTACCAGGTGTCCTGCAGGCAGGTAATTTCCAGCTTGTATAAACAGCTGTGTGCCTAGCTGCAGGCATATCAGGCAAAAGGCAGAGGGTAGTAGTGTGCATGTCACCAGAGACATTTGGACTAGTGAAAACACAACACATGCCTACCTCCCCCTGATGGCACACTGGTGACAGCTGGATAAGGCAGGAGCAATCTGTAGGTATATAGGGTGCCAGCAAGAAGAGGCAAAATATAGCCACAGCAAATTACAGATCCAAAGAGAAGATCTGCAGAAAATCAGCCAGAGGCCATAAATATAAACAACTCATTTTACAAAGATGTAAATTGAGTGATTTTCAGCGATCTTTAAAGTTTACATGTAAGGCAACACTTTTGTGTTTTCAGTGATTTTTGCCAAGGTGTGTCCTAGGAACAGTGTTTACTTTGCCCCTGATGGGCACTGTAACGCTGAAACATGGGCACTTGTTGTAACATTCAAATGTTTGTACAATACCAAAGAACTAAAGGAAGTAGGGGTATTATTTTGTAGGTGATATTTTCTCTCCTTTTTGGTTTTTACACTTTTTGTGGACAATACCAATTCACACTGCTGTCAGAGGTTACTCTTCCAATAAAGTTGTTCACATATATATCCACTGTCTGATTTTGTGTTGCTCTTCTGTTTGGTATACAGGGTGCACCAGGTGCCCTGTTATAAAATTACCCTCTATACTAAGGTTTCTCAGCCCAGTCCTTGGGACACGCTCAACCATTCCGGTTTGCAGGATATCCACAATGAATATGCATTGGATACATTTGCATGCACTACCTCCACTTTATGCAAATCTCTTTCAGGCATATTCATTGTGGGTATCCTAAAAACTTGGCTGGCTAGGTATGTCCCGAGGACTAGGTTGAAAACCACTGCTCTATACAAATAAGTTAGATGTATAAACAACAATATTCAGCTCCCATATAGAGAGGGTAATTCTGTATAGGTCATCTATAGTTAGGCACGTAAAAACAGCAATTAAGCTCTTAGTTATCATAAGGTAGACGCAAATGCAGAAGTTATGTATTCTCAAAGCTTAGTATGCAAGCGTTTAGTACACCACTACCCCATCTCAGCCCTTCCTACATACACCCCTCTTGCAATTACATGCTATAGAATTTAGGTGCTAGCATTATAGAATGGTGCGTAAGTGCAGTTATTCATGTAACTGTAAATTAGAATCAATTAGTGCCAATTAACTCTAATAATCACCAATTATTGGTTGTTAGTGTCAATTCACACCTAATTAAGCAATTAACTTGAACGCTTAACTGCTACTATTATATAACTTACATGCAAATGTGCACCCAAGGTACATAAATTTGCATGCAAGATTATAGAATGAGGTGGGTAGTTTATACATATGACTCAGATGCAGGAAAATCGGGCATAACTTGGGGCATCTGAGCCAAATACATAAGCTATGAAGATCGTTCTATAACAGGATAAGCAGACCTCTCTTTCAAGCCTATTCCACATAGGAAAGTAGGCAATGGCTTTTCTTTACAGAATACTGGCACAAGTGGCAGAAAGATGTGCTTGCATTTAAGGTTAAATCACTTGCAGCAGCTCTACAGCTGGTGTAAATGCCCAGACCTAGAGGATAGCCCAGATGTGCCTAAATTATAGTATTCTATAATATAAATGCATATTTGTGTACTCTGCATGAACTCTGCCCATGTACACGTCCACGGGCAAAATATGTGCCATCAAAATATACTGCACATTTTTCTGTTAGTCAATATTCTGTAAGATGTCATTTATGTTCATGTTTATTAAAATGTTGAATATACCGCCACTTCTACACAAGATTGTAGAGGTTTACAATAAAATATTTACATGTATGACTGAAATACTGCCATTTATGCACATTACTGAGCATATATCTAGGTGGCTCTTTAACAAATTATCACTTATATGTTGAACACTGATGTTCAGAGCTTATACAAGTAGGTTTTATGTAGATGGACTTATTTGGCACCTGTATGTATAGCTATATATGTGTATTTGTGTATAGCTATATGTGTGTATTTGGCATGTGCAGGCAAAAACTTTGGTTTTGTTTGGTTTTCTATATAATTTGCAGTTTTAAAAATTGTTTCATTTTGTTTTTATACATTTTTGTTTCAAGGCAATTTTTTTTAATTAACAGGTAGTTGAGGCTGCTGCCCCAAACAAACAAAAATACCAACTTCTGGAAAACCACTCAACCCTCCTGACCACAAATGGAGCCTCCGATGACAACCTCGACACTTACTGGGGATGCTGGTGATGTAGTGTCAAGGGAGCAACATTCCCCTTTAACGCCCAGCCCCATTGCACTGAAGTAATGTGGAGGGGCATAATCGAACGCGAACGCCCATCTCCATGGGCGTCTATGTCCGAGAACGGGTACGTGAAGGGGTGGGACAGACCGTATTTTCGAAAAAAATGGGCGTCCATCTTTCGTTTCGAAAATATGGTTTGTACAGACCAAAATGCCATGGATTTTGTCGTTTGTGAGCTGGGCATTTGGTTTTTTTTTTTTGATAATGGAAAATAAAAACGCCCAGCTCAGAAACGTCCTAATCCAAGCCATTTGTTCGTGGGAGGGGCCAGGATTCGTAGTACACTAGCCCCCCTGACATGCCAGGACACCAACTGGACACCCTAGAGGTCAGTGCGGTGGACTTCAGAAAATGCTCCCATATGCATAGCTCCCTTACCACAGGTGCTGAGCCCCCAACCTCCCTCCCCCAAAACCCACTACCCACAAATGTACAACACTACCATAGCTCTTAGGGGTGAATGGGGCACCTACATGTGGGTACAGTGGGTTTTGGAGGCCTCCCATTTACCAGCAGAAGTGTTACAGGTAGGGGGGATGGGCCTGGGTCCGCCTGCCTGAAATGTACTGCGGGACCCACTAAAAGTGCTCCAGGGACCTGCATACACGCAGGCCTCTAGGACTTGTTGCTGCTGTATAACCTTGGCACACCAGTTGACACCTGAAGACTAATCTCTTTGAAAAAGTCCTTTATTTGAATAAGCATGTTTACTCACAGTTAACTGCAGATCAGAGGTTGTGCCCCACTGGCAAAGAGTCTTCACGGTACTGAGATTAGCAGTACGTCAGAGCTGGCAGAATGCTGTACAATGCCCTCTTTCAGCAACATTCAAGGGAAGAACTAAGTGCTGTAACGTGGCTAACACATGAAAGGGATCTAAAACTGTTACAAAAATGGCCACTACCTCATGGACTACCGGAAACAAAACAGGGCACACTCTGACCCAGTAAGCAGGGGGAAAAGCATCATGGGAGTTCAGCCTACCAACTACCAACATCGTGAGCATTTAACGCAAGCTACTGGAATCACGGAGCCCATTACCCTACACCCACCACAATGCATTGCTGATGTGACTCTGCAGTGCGCATAACAGAAAAGGTGTCACACTCACCCAAGAGCCACATCAGAACCAGGGAAAGGCTGTCACAGGATAGAACACATTCTGCTGTCATGGAGGTGGGTACGGCATTTGAGGCTGGCATAGAGGCTGGAACAAAAAGTTTTTAAAGTGTTTTTTTTTGGTGGGAGGGGGTTAGTGACCACTGGGGGAGTCAGGGGAGGTGATCCCCAATTCCATCTGGTGGTCATCTGGTCAGTTGGGGCACTTTTTTGGGACTTGGACCTGAAAAAAAAGGGTCCAAATAAAGCGGACCAAATTCTCATCAAATAACGCCCTTCTTGTTTCGATTATCAGCTAAAGACGCCCATCTCTCCTCGGCCGATAACCATGCCCCAGTCCCGCCTTCACCACGCCTCCGACACGCCCCCGTCAACTTTGTTCGTTCCTGCGATGGAATGCAGTTGAAGACAACCAAAATCGGCTTTCGATTATACCGATTTGGTCGCACACGGGAGAAAGACGCCCATCTCCCAATTTGGGTCGAAATATGGGCGTCTTTCTCTTTCGAAAATAAGCTGGATAGCAACATAGTAAATGACGGCAGATAAAGACCTGAACTGTCCATCCAGTCTACCCAACATGATAAACTCATTTTACATGGTATGTGATACTTTATATGTATACTTGAGTTTGATTTGTTCCTGCCTTTCTCAGGGCACAGACTGTTCCTGTACTAAAAGTTCTGAAGCTAACGTCGCAGACCCTTAAAATTTATACACAGCCCATCCATATCTATTCAGCCATGATCAGGGCACAGACTGTAGAAGTCCATGTCGCCACCCAATCTCCGCTAAGATTCCATAGATCCATTCCTTCTAAACAGGATTCCTTTGTGTTTATCCCATGCATGTTTGAATTCCTTTACCGTTTTCATCTCCACCACTCTCGTTGGAGGGCATTCCATGTATCTACCATGCTTTCCATGAAAAAAATACTTCATGACATTACTCCTGAGTCTGCCCCCTTCAACCTCAATTCATGTCCTCTAGTTCTACCTTCCCGTCTCCAGAAAAGGTTTGTTTGCAGATTAATACCTTTCAAATATTTCAACGTCTGTATCATGTCACCCCTTCTACTTTCCTTCAAGGTGTACATGTTCAGGTCGGCAAGTCTCTCCTCGTACGGCTTGCAACGCAAATCCCATATCATTTTTGTAGCTTTTCTTTGCACCGCTTCCAGTCTTTTTATGTCTTTAGCAAGATATGGGCCTCCAAAACTGAACACAATACTCCAAGTGGGGCCTCAGCCTCACCAATGACTTGTAGAGAGGCATCAAAACCTCCTGCTGGTTATACCTCTCTATGCAGCCTAGCATCCTTCTGGCCACGGCCGTCGCCATGTCACATTGTTTCTTCACCTTCAGATCCTTGGACACCAACACCCCAAGGTCTCTTTCCTCAGTCAAGCTTACTAATCTCTTCCCTCCTATTTGGTATCTCTCTTTTGGGTTTCTGCACCCCAAATGCATCACTCTGCACTTCTTGGCATTAAATTTTAACTATAATCTGCTTTAGGGTTCAAAATACTACAAATTGGTATTTGTTAACTTGTAGTTTACAATTAACACCAGTCAATTTTGTTTTTGATTTTTAAATATGCAGTGCTCAGTGTGTGTTGCTGTGCCAATTTACCATTGATCTCGGTAACAGCATCTAGCACGACAACTTTAAACCATCATAGCACTAAACCTGCCTAACCTTCCTCTCTCGCTGGATGCTACTAAGCATAACAGACCTCCATTTATTTCTTTTATCAATCCCCATCCACACTTACATTCAATCATTACCTGCTCTTTCCCCTTTGGGATTTTTGTTTATGGCCTTCTTACATAATTCACCTCTCTAGAGGGAGTGTAGGGAAAATTGAAGGCCTAGTTCTGGGTGTTGTGGCAATAGTAGGTTACAAATGAGCATGGGAACTGTGCAAGCAAATACTGTTTAGAATAGAGAGCTGAGAACAAGGGAAGCTGGGGAAGTCATTTACAAACCAGAGATGCCAAAGGTGGTCTGCCCCAAAGAGTGAGATTTAAATGCGATGTGTCTGAAGTATACATTTTAAGTGTCAAAACGTATCTCAAATGGAAGGATTCTAAGCAATTGAAAATGATATTTAGCTTTCTTTGAAGTCTCTGAAAGGATGCAGACACAGTGGAGGCAGTATCAGAAAAATTTCCCCAACTAATTAGAGGGGCAATATTCAAACTGCACAATTAGTGTTATCTTGCTGCTGTGTTTTTCCCTCTGCCACACTGGGCTCTCCCAAGCAGTGCTGCCACTCCTTCAACCCACTCCTATTACTTTTGGGACCTTTAACACAGTACATCTTCTGCTGCAGACCTCATTCCACTGCTGCTGCTTGGGTTTGTCCAGTCTGTTTTTCTGCTGTACTGGTCCTGCTCTTGTGTTTAAGGGCCTTCTAGCCAATCTGGGTGCCACACTGCCTGCCAGCAAGTTTCAAGCAGGTTTCATTGAAAAAAGAGATAGAGCAGCGTTTAAACTAGGAACGGGGGGAAGGCCAACAGTCGCACAAAAGCGTTTGGTTCGGAATAAGGTATCTTGCAAAGATATCGCCCAAACAGGGAAGACAGGGTTTTTTTGATAGTGAGGTTGCAAAAGATACTGTGGTAGATTCAATGACCTTCAATAAAAATAATAAAAACCAGACAAAAGATAGTTAAATAGTAAACAACATGATGTGATAAGGAATAACAAGTCTAGCTTGAAGTGTCTGTATGCAAATGCTAGGAGCCTAAGACATAAGATGGGAGAATTGGAATATATTGCACTGAATAAAGAAACAGACATAATAGGCATCTCTGAGACCTGGTGGAAGGAGGATAACCAGTGGGACACTGTCATACCGGGGTACAAATTATATTGTAGTGATAGGGTGGACCGGATTGGGGGAGGAGTAACATTGTACATTAACGAGAGGCTTGAATCAAATAGATTGACAATTCTGCAGGAAACAAAAGACCTATTGGAAACATTGTGGATCGACATTCCATGTGTAAAGGGGAAAAGGACGGTGATAGGAGTGCACTACCGTCCGCCCGACCAGGATGAGCAGACGGACGCAGTCATGTTAAAGGAAGTTAGTGAGGCAAATAAAATAGGCAACGCAATAATAATGGGTGATTTTAATTACCCCCATATAGACTGGGTTAATGTAACATCAGGGCATGCTAGGGATGTAAACTTCTCGATGAAATAAAGGACATCTTTATGGAGCAGCTCTAGACTTAGTCATTTGTGGAGTGCATGATCTGGTACGGGAGGTAGTGGTCCGGGGGCCACTTGACAACAGTGATCATAACATGATCGCCTTTGAAATTTGCTTTCAAAAAGGTAAACATAGGAAGTCAAATATGTTAGCATTTAACTTTAAAAAAGGAAGCTATGATAAAATGAGAAGAACGGTAAAAAAAAAAAGAGGAGCAACTGAGAGGGTAAGAAACCTACAACAGGCGTGGATGCTGTTCAAAAACACCGTCCTGGAGGCCCAGGCCAAACATATTCCACATATCAGAAAAGGAGGACGGAAAAACCAAATGACAGCCGGCGTGGTTAAAAAGTGAAGTAAAGGAGGCTATAGGAGCTAAAAAGGAATCCTTCAGAAAATGGAAGAAGGAACCAACTGAGTGGAGGAGTGGCCTAGTGGTTAGGGTGGTGGACTCTGGTCCTGGGGAACTGAGTTCCATTCCCACTTCAGGTACAGGCAGCTCCTTGTGACTCTGGGCAAGTCACTTAACCCTCCATTGCCCCAGGTACAAATAAGTACCTGTATATGTAAGCCGCATTGAGCCTGCCATGAGTGGGAAAGCACAGGGTACAAATGTAACAAAAAAAAAAAAGAAGTGGCATAAGGAATGTCAAGTCAGATGCAAAGCGCTGATAAGAAAGGCAAAGAGGGATTTTGAAAGTAAGACAGCGTTAGAGGCGAAAACTGATAGTAAAATTTTTTTTAGATACATTAAAAGCAGGAAACTGGCAAAAGAATTGGTTGGCCCGCTGGATGACCGGGGTGTAAAAGGGGCGATCAAGGAAGACAAAGAAATAGCAGAAAAACTAAATGAGTTCTTTGCTTAGGTCTTCACCGAGGAAGAAATGGGTGGGATACCAGTGCCGGACAGGGTATTCGAAGCTGAAGAGTTGGAAAGACGTCTTGAAATGTCTGTAAATATGGAAGACGTAACGGAGCAGTTCTGCAAACTGAAGAGTAGCAAATCTCCTGGACCGGATGGTATTCACCCTAGGGTACTGATAGAACTAAAAAATGAACTGGCAGAACTACTGTTATTGATTTGTAGTTTATCCTTAAAATCGAGCATGGTACCAGAAGATTTGAGGGTGGCCAATGTAATGCCGATATTTAAAAAAGGTTCCAGAGGAGATCCGGGAAATTATAGACCGGTGAGTCTGACGTCAGTGCCGGGTAAAATGGTAGAGACTATTATCAAGAACAAAATTACAGAGCACATTCAAAAGCATGGACTAATGGGACAAAGTCAACATGGATTTAGTGAAGGGAAGTCTTGCCTCACCAATCTGCTGCATTTCTTTGAAGGGGTAAACAAAAATGTGGACAAAGGTGAGCCGGTTGATATTGTGTATCTAGATTTTCAGAAAGCGTTTGATAAGGTTCCTCGTGAAAGACTACAGAGGAAATTAGAGGGACATGGGATCTGAGGTAGTGTCTTACTGTGGATTAGAAACTGGTTGAAAGATAGGAAACAGAGAGTAGGATTAAAGGGTCAATATTCGCAATGGAGAAAGGTAGCAAATAGAATGTTGGGTATCATTAGGAAAGGGATTGAAAACAAAAATAAGGATATTATTCTGCCATTGTATCGCTCCATGGTGCGACCGCACCTCGAGTATTGTGTTCAATTCTGGTCGCCGCACCTCAAAAAAGACTTTGAGGCTTATTTTCAAAGCACTTAGCCTCCCAAAGTTCCATAGAAACCTATGGAACTTAGCCTCCCAAAGTGCTTTGAAAATATGCCTCATAGTGGAATTTGAAAAGGTGCAGAGAAGGGCGACAAAGATGATACAGGGGATGGGACGACTTCCCTATCAGGATAGGCTGAAGAAGCTGGGGCTCTTCAGCTTGGAGAAAAGGCGGCTGAGGGGAGATATGATAGAGGTCTATAACATAATGAGTGGAATGGAACGGGTCGATGTGGAGTGTCTGTTTACGCTTTCCAAAAATACTAGGACAAGGGGGCATGCAATGAAGCTGCAGTGTGGTAAATTTAAAACGAATCGGAGGAAATATTTCATCACTCAATGCGTAGTTAAACTCTGGAATTCGCTGCCGGAAAAGGTGGTTAAGGCGGTTAACTTAGCGGACTTCAAAAAGGGTTGGACAGCTTCCTGGAGGAAAAAGCTATAGAATGTTATTGAATGGACGAGGGAATAAAACAGTATTTCTAGGATGGGCGGGACAAATTGCTTGTTCTTTTGGCCACTGTCGGTGACATAGTGCTGGGCTCGATGGACCCTTGGTCTGTCCCAGCATGGCGATGCTTATGTACTTAAAATGGATGGAAAAGCCCTTCTGTTACACTATAAAATTGTGTGCCCTATAGATTTCAGTTGGGATGAATGAAACGAAACACACACACAATTTGGTGTATAAAGATGAACTGAATGGATAAACATTTTTGGCACGCACATCCCTACTTCAAATATATTATACAGTACATAGTGGATATGGTTTTCTCTGTAAAGCTGTAGCATTTTGGTTTAACCTTTCAATGAGCTCTTATGAGAGAGAGCATGAATAGGGTATGAAGAAAACAAGGTGTTGCAAGTAGATTCTTTTAATTAAGGTCAACATGTCCAGCAAAATATAATCTTCTAATAGGATGCTGTAGTACTGAATGATAGAGCATAGTTAGGATATGAGAGGCAGCACCTTCTTATAAGAAGCTGCAGTAATGAAGGATATCACATAGCCACACTATGAAGGATACCACCTTCTAACAACATGAGGCTACTTTTCAAAGCAACTAGACTTACAAAGTTACACAGGTTGCTATGGAACTTTGTAAGTTTAAGTGCTTTGAAATACGTCTCCATATCATAGTATTGAAGGGTGAAGCATGGCATACTATGAGGGACAGCATCTTCTAATAGAATGCTGCAGTACTGAAGGATGGAGCATAACCATGAGATAAGGGACAGCACTTTGTAACACAGCCTGTTGCTATACTGAAGAAGAGAGCATGACCAGGGTACAAGGGACTACATCTTCTAACATTCTGCATTATTAATGAATGAAACATAGCCATGGTATGAGGGATAACTCTTGCTTAACTGTTGATGAATGGAATGTGGCCATGGAGTGAAGCACTAATTCTGATAGCTGGATCATAGATACTTTTGAGAGATAGCATCTTGACACCAAAAGCATACTGCGATACTGAAGGATTAGGTACTGCTGAGGTCAGTGGTGTCTCTATGTTAGCTGCCACTCGGGGTGGATCACCATTGCGCACCCCCCCGGTGCATCACCCTCTGGCGCATCACCCCAATGCACATCATCTCCCCCCTGGCTCATCAACTCCGCCCCCCAGTGCATCACCTCTGCCCCCTGGCGCATCACCTCCTGGGGGTGCAGGGAGCAGCCGCATAGCTGTCAGCTGTGCCGATTCCCTGCCCCGGAACAGGAAGTAAAGTCAGAGGGAGCAGGAAACTTGTGAAACCAACAGCCACGCGGCTGCTCCCTGCACCCTCTTGCAGCGTGCACTTCAGATGGACCGCCTTTACCGCCCTGTCGTTGGTACACCACTGGCTGAGGTACAAGGAACTGCACCTTCTAACAGCATTGAAAGGTAGAGTCTACAAGGGATAGATTTTCTAAGTGCATGCTGTACTATTGAAGGGAGCAGCACAGCCAGGTTATGAAAAGATGGTCCTACAGCAGCACAGTATGCCTAGATGCCAAACTGTGGTTATTTGATTGAGCCTATGCAGCTCTGGCAGCATAACAGTTCCTGAAACACAGTTTGGCTAATATTCAGCACTATTTAACTGTCCAGGAATGGATCCTGGCTGGTTAAACAGCACTTAACCAGCTAAGCGCTAATATTCAGTGTGAGATAGCTGATTATCTCCACTGATTAGCACTTAGCACATAGCGGCTAACCGACTATATCGTGTGATATAACTGGCTAGCCGCAAATATTCAGCGCTTTGTTGGCTATGTTTAGCAGCCAAAATGGACCACCTAAATAGCAATCCTGTCTTTGGCTGCTATAAACTTAACTGGCCAGTGCTGAATATTAACTTTGTTCGGTTAAATTTAAGATGGCCAACCCCCCCCCACCCCCCTAGATATTCAAAGCAGGTCACCATAAACTTAGCCGGCCTGCCTTCTGCAGGCTGAATATCGGCTGGAATGCATTGTTTTCAAATCCCTGCACTGGTTGAGCATTGGCATACTCATAGACTTACTCTCTGTCTTGTTGTTCTCTGGTTCAGATAGCTGCAGGGCCAGGCTGAGCTGGATGGCTGACTCTTCCAGGTCTTCCAACTTTACTGGATCTTCTGGTTCTACAATACATTCATGAAACTCATCAGTGATAGAAGTGTGCTTCAGAATATCATCTTATATGTTTTTTTCCCTAGACTGCATCCTTTGTGTTTCTTTATCATTGTATTTTCTGAGCATTTTCAGGAGTTAAGTTGCAGGGCGTTGGGATGGTAATTTGTGTGTAGGTATGTCTGCAGATCTTGCATTTCTAATTATCACTTGGTTTATTCCCAGAGCATACCACAAATCCAAAGCAGTCCATGTTTTTCAGTTGCTAATCCAACCATGCATTCATCTGCCCAATTGTTATGGTCATCATCACCACTTTTATTTATACACTGCCTTTCTACAATAATGATTAAATCAGTGTATCAAGTTATAGCAATAAAAAGTAAAAAAAAAAAAAACATACGATAAAGCAATACACATCATAAACAAAAATAAAACATTAAGGGGCCATTTTACTAAAGCTTAGTGCACACTAAATGCTAAGAAGCTCATAGCTATACAATAGGTTTTTAAACATTTAGTGTGCGCTAATTCTGTTAGTATATGCTAAGCTTTAGTAAAAAGGCCCTTAAGTAAAATCTATAACAACAAAATTAAAATTAGACAGCTATTAAAATTCAATCAAAAGTCATGTCTTAGTGGCCTTCCTAAAACATAACTGATTTATTAAGAAGCATAAATCCCTAGGTAACCGATTCCAACACAGTGGACCAGTATGAGAGAAAGCACATTGTCTGCTAGAGGAAGTCCTCAGGGCACATCAAGTCCCATCAGGTTTTCTGGATATCTATAATGAATATGCATGAGAAATATTTGCATACCAAGGAGGAAGTGCATGCCAATCTATTTCATGCATTTTCATGGTGAATTTCCTGGAAACCCTGTGCTAGAGGACAGTCTTATCTTTGACAGAGAAAATACTCTGCTTGTTACAGTCATCGGCTCTGCTCGCACAAGGTACAATATCTAAGGTTTGAAAACTGCTGCTAAACCTTAGGATACGCACTTTTTTTTAGGGTGACAGATTTATTCTGTGAAGTGCCAAATTTCACACTGATTCGTCCTCTGCCATCCAACAACTCAGTGAATCTGTTAAAGGAACAAATAATACATAAGTGCACATCCTGACACTGCATGGGAAAGTTTGCACATTTACAGGGTGAAATGGAAGGATTTTAAAGATTGCTTTTCAACTCTGTCTGAGTGACCGACAGTGCACTCTGGGTCTGTGTTTTTGATTAAAAGCAATTTTCTTTTTTTTAATAATAATTCTGTTTGTGTGAAAATGATACAAAAATATATAGCACGGATTGCGGGTCAGAGAATTTTGGCAAGATATTTAGAATTATGTACAAAATACTAATTTTACTGTTTTTCATGTAGATGCCCATTGCAAGGGTAATACTTTAGAACGCCTCTACAATGCAGTGGCTGATGAACAAAGTAAAATCACAGCCCTCGAGGAGGAAACTGTGGAAGAGCCAGATAATTGTTCAGGTTTGGCGAAATAGGCGCACCAAAAATGTGGACATCTGGGAGGAAAGGCCACTTACAAGTGTTTGGGCAGATCGTGGTATTAGTTTAACTATGGATGTTATTAAAACTGTTATTGCTGAATGTCTGGTCTGTTAATACCAGACTAGGTGATCTGTTCCCCACTTGACTAAGGGGTAATTACAAAGGGGAAAATTACCTGGCCAAATTTGGCAGATGGATTACACAGGACCTTTACCTAATTCGCAAGGATGTCAATATGTGTGCACAGCAGTAGATACTTATTCTGGATATTTAATTGCATATCCTTGCAGGTGAGCTACTCAAGCTAACACTATTAAAACTTAAGAATTGATATGCCTTTATTATGGTATTCATCTCCACGTTTAAACTAATAATGGTTCGCCTGGATGTAGTGATGCATGACAAGTGATGTGATGTATGTATAAAAAGCCTGGATGTAGTGATACATGACCATTGATTTGATGTATATATATATATATATTGTATTATATGTCTTTATTATTGTTTCTCTTCAACTACATAGATATGTATATTTCTTTATCATTGTATATCTTAGACAATAATGACTTATACACACTCCGTTTGAAGTGAGCCTCTAATAAAAGTCTAATTTACCTAATACGAATCCAAAAGAATCTGCAGTAATTTCTGAGCAGTCTGTATTAGTGATTGAACAGCCAGGCTGTGCCAGCAGAGCAAAACACAGGGTAATTTTATAACAGTTGCCTATGTCGAGAGGTCAAGTAGGTACCTATTGTAAGGTTATTTTATAAAGCCATATAGGCAGCTGTTTCTTTTTATAAAATACCAGCAAAAAAGTAGCCAAAATCGAAGCTAACATGTGGCCAAATACATTTACACCAGCTGCCATGGAAATGTATGTGGCTGAAGCATGCATGTTCAGAAAGGACTATATGTCTTTAAAAAATAACGCTTAGTGCTATTCTAAAGTTAGATGCGGTTTATAGAATAATGCTTATGCTCGGGAATTGCACCTAACTTTAGGCGTCGCCACTTGCACTAACTGAAATGTGGTGCAAATCCTCACACTTAAATTAGGTGTGTATCCCCCTTATTCTATAACTACACGCGTAAATTCTAGGAATGCCCCGATCTGCTCATGACCCTCCCATTTATTCACCCTTTTCAGACTTGCACATAAAATTTAGGCACATAACTGCCAATTAAATCCAATTAGCACAAATAATTGCTTGTTAGGATGCCAATTATCAATGCTAATTGGTTCATTATTCAATTAAGTAGCTCACACCCAAATTTGCGCAAGTCAAAGCACCATATATAGAATCCGGGGGTAAGTGTACATTTAATAACAGGTAAGTACTTCATGATTCTGCCCCACACTCTGCTCAAACACCTCCCCAAACAGGCCCATACCCTTTCACATACAAATATGCATGTGGGGCATAATTTGCATACATATAAGCATATACATGCAAAAAAATCCCTTATAGAGGGGATCTTTTACAGAGCGGCGGTCAACCCAACGCGGACTCGCTCTTCTGGGACTACTGTCAGCTCAATGCAGCCACTAGCGGTAGTCTGGCCCCGAGTGCGCGCCATTTGCAGGGGAAAAAGAAAACCCCTGGAAGTAGCTTGTGTGGCAGTAACCCGGCAGTAATCAGGCATCGCCACATGCTGCCCATGCTGCCCATCCAGCATTTCTTCTGTCTCCCCTCCTCTCCCCTGCCCTCCATCCACCCATGTCCAGCGACCCTCCTCTCCCCTGCCCTCCATTCACCCATGTCCAGTGACCCTTCTCTCCCCCTGCCCTGCATGCACCCAGTGACCCTCCCCTGCCCTCCATGCACCCATACCCAGTGACCCTCCTCTCCCCTGCCCTCCGCCCACCCATGTCTGGTGACCCTCCTCTCCCCTGCCCTGCATGCACCTATATATCCAGCGACCCTTCTCTCCCCTGCCCTGCATGCACCCATACCCAGTGACCCTCTGTTCCCCTGCCCTCCATCCACCCAATCCAGCAGTGACCCTCCTCTCCCCTGCCCTCCATCCACCCATACCCAGCAACGACCCTTCTCTCCCCTTCATGATCCACCCATGCCCAGCGACGACCCTTCTCTCCCCTCCATGATCCACCCATGCCCAGCGACTCCCTAGTTCTCTCCCCTGCCACCACCTCCCGAGTTGTTAATAGAATTCTCCTCCCTCCCTCCCGTCACCGATCTGACTCCTTTAATTCTTCAGGGCAGGCAGCCTTGCCTGCCCACTGCAAGTGCTGACTCTCCCCCGCTGGTGCTGCCGGTTCGCGCTTCAAAATGGCCGCCAAGACTTACAAGGGCGAAGTCTCGCGAGGCTGCCTCTGGAAGTCTCGGCGGCCATTTTAAAGCGCGAACCTGCAGCACCAGCGGGGGAGAGTCAGCACTTGCAGCGGGCAGGCAAGACTGCCTGCCCCGAAGAATTCGTCAGGTCGGTGATGTGAGGGAAGAGGGAGGGAGGAGAGCCGGCTCGCGGGTTTCAACAACCGGCTCGCAACAGCCGAGCAAAGTTAACAAGCGGCTCTTGTGAGCCGGCTCCAGCACACCACTGGCTCCCCACCACATGGCCATATGTGTCTGGGGGCTTTTTACCTGCTGCAGTAAAAAGGGCCCTGACGCACAGAAAAAATGGCACCCAACACTAGTACAGGACCCTTTTTCCCACAGCTTGGTAAAAGGACCCCATAATTACCTCCTTACTGTGCACTCACATGCAAACATTCAAGGAAAGAATCTATATGCTTTTAGACAAGCTAGTAAGATGAAATTAGGCCTTACCTGCTAATTTTCTTTCCTCTAGACTCTCCAGACCGGTCAAGACGCTTGGGTTATGCACTCCTACCAGCAGAGGGAGACTGAGAACACTAAAACTGTAACAATGTATAAGCCACCTGCCAACCCTCAAGTAGCCAGTAAATCAGTAACAAAGCAGAAAAGAACAATCAAACACATAAAATGAATACATAGAACCCTGTACTCAGAACTCAATACAGACACGAATGTGCTTCTGTCGACTAAACGCCAAAGCGCTGCGGTCCGCCCCTGACAATGCAGAGGCTACTACCACTGAACTTCAGAAAACGAGAAGTCCAGAACTAAAGACCTATCAGTCATAGCAACCCTGAGGCACAAAACCAAAACCAGTCTGCAGACCACACTAGACTAAAACATATCGGGTGGGTTCTTGACCAGTCTGGAGGGTCTAGAGGAAAGAAAATTAGCAGGTAAGGCCTAATTTCACCTTCCTCAGCAACCCTCCAGACCGGTCAAGATGCTTGGGAAGTACTAAAGCAGTAAATAGTCTAAGGGCGGGAACCCCAAAAACCAGAAGTCAGAACTGCTGCATCAAAACTCGCAGCCTCTCCAGCCTGCACATCAATCCTATAATGCTTCACAAAAGAATGCAGGGAGGACCAGACAGCCGCTCTGCAAATATCTTGAGGAGGAATCAAACTACTTTCAGCCCAGGAGGAAGTCACCCCCCCCCCCCCCCGAGTAGAATGTGCCTTAAGTACCGAAGGCACCTCACGCCCCTTGAGCAAATATGCCGAAGAAACTGCCTCTTTCAACCATCTGGATATCGTTGCTTTAGAAGCTGCAGCACCCTTCTTAGGTCCCCCATACAACACAAACAACCTATCAGAGGCCCGAAACACTTGAGGCCTTGTCAAGGAAGAACGCAAAGCTTGACGAACATCCAATTTAGCTAAACGGCGTTGAGTCGAATCTCCCGACCTATCGCCCAAAACCAGCAAAGAAATGTCCTGATTCACATGAAAAGAGGAAACCACCTTAGGCAAAAAGGATGGAAAGGGCTTCAGGGACACCTTTTCCTTAGAAAAAGTAAAAAAAGGAGCACGACAAGACAAAACCTGCAACTCCGAAATCCACCGAGCCGAAGCAATAGCCACCAAAAACACCGTCTTCAGAGTGAGATCCTTAAAAGTACTCGAAACCAATGGCTCAAAGGGGGAACCCACCAACATCAGATTCAAATCCCACGGAGGAACCACCTGATGCCGCGGCGGATGAATCAACTTCACGTCCCGCAAAAAATGAACCACATCCGGAGAAGAGGCCAAGGATACACCCTGTACCTTCCCCCAGAAACAAGCCAAAGCCGCCACCTGTACCTTCAAAGAGGAAAGAGTGAGACCTCTATCCACACCATCTTGCAAAAATTCAAGCACTTCTGGAACCAAAATGCGCCAAGGAGAATAAGAACGCTCCTGACACCAATTTTCAAAAATCCGTCACATGCGAACATAAGCGACAGAGGTGGACTGTTTACAGGACTGCAACATAGTATCAATTACTCTGGACGAAAACCCTTTCTTCCGCAACCTGTTCCTCTCAAGAGCCAAGCCGTAAGCGAGAACGGAGACAGATCAGGCATCACTATGGGGCCTTGCACTAACAACACCGACTCCTCCAGAGACAGCGAACCCCGAACTGCCAGATGCACTAGATCTCCGTACCACGACCGACGAGGCCAATTCGGAGTTACCAGAATCACCGTGCCTAAGTGCCGCTCTATTCTCTGAACTACACAACCTACCAGGGCCCAAGAAGGAAACACGTACAACAGCTGTTGAGGAGGCCATGGAAGCACCAGGGCGTCGAACCCCTCGGACTGCGGATCCTGACGACGACTGAAAAACCGGGGCACCTGAGCATTGGCGGACGTCGTCATGAGGTCCATCACAGGCAGACCCCACTCCATCACCAGACGATGAAACAGCAGACGATGAAGTGACCACTCTCCGGGGTGAAATGTGCTCAGAAAATCCACGCTCTCGTTGTCCACGCCAGCCACGTGACCTGCTGACAGACACTGCAGATGAACTTCCGCCCAACGCATTAGCTCCACTGTCTCCTTGGTGACCGCCTGACTCTTCATGCCCCCTTGACGATTGACATATGCGACGGCCGTGGCATTGTTGGACAGAACTCGGACCGCCTTGCTGCCTAGAAGATACTGAAGAGCCTGGAGAGCCAAACGGATCGCCCGCGTTTCCAGACGATTGATGGACCATCCAGCTTCCTCCGATGACCAACGGCCATGGACCCCCTGTCCGAGGCAATGGGCCCCCCAACCTCCTAGACTGGCATCCGTGGTGAGAACAATTCAGTCCGGAGGATCCAAGGGCACGCCCTTCTCCAGATTTGGCATGTGAAGCCACCACTGAAGGCTGAGGCGGGGAGCATCTGGCAAAAAGAGTCTCTCCTCCAAGTCCTGAGTCTGAGGAGACCAGCGATCCAATAGGGACGACTGTATCTGCCGCATGTGAGCCCGGGCCCACGGAACTACTTCTATCGACGCTACCATGAGACCCAATACCTGCAGATAAGAGCGAGTTGAAGGAAGTCTCTTGGAGCAAAGTTGATGAATCAGAGCCTGCATCTTGACAATCCGAGCTGACGGTAGGAACACTCGCTCCTTCAACGTGTCGAAATGAACTTCCAGATACTCCAAGGACTGCGACGGAACTAGGTGACTCTTGTCCACATTCACTACCCAACCAAGCGACTCCAAGAAACTCACCACTCTCGCGGTCGCCTCTACACTCTCTTGCCTTGCCTTGGCTCGAATCAGCCAATTGTCGCGATACGGATGGACCAAGATTCCTTGCTTCCTCAGTGCCGCTGCTACAACCACCATAACCTTGGAAAAGGTACGACGCGCCGTCTTAAGACCGAACAGCAGGGCACAGAATGAATTGAAAATGCTGTCCTAAGACCGCAAAACGAAGAAAACGCTAATGCGCTGCCCGGATGGGAATATGTAGATAGGCTTCTGTCAGATCCAACAAAGTGAGAAACTCCCCCGACTGAACCGCTACGAAGACCGAATGTAAAGTCTCCATCCAGAAGGAGAGAACATTCAGCGCCTCGTTGACCCTTTTCAGATCTAAAATAGGCCGGAAGGCACCCTCCTTCTTGGGAACCACAAAATAAATCGAGTAACAACCCGCCCCCCTCTCTGAGGAGGGGTACGGGAACCACAGCCCCCAGATTGACCAACCGAAGGAGGGTTTGGCGAATTGCCCTGGCCTTGAGACGAGAGCGACACAGAGAGCCCAGAAAAAAATCGGGAAGAGGGCCATCAAACTCTAGGGCTGCATACGTTGAAAAAAATCGCCCTCTAGGCACACCATTGGCCCTACCCGGCCTGTACCGCTGAGCATCTCGCAGATGACCATGGCCCGATAGCCCTCGACTACCTGTTCTGGGACGCATCTCTGGCAGGCACGGAACCTTAGCATTCCCAAGACTGCGTACCAACTTATCCAGCTCTTCCCCAAACAGCATAGAACCCTTGAAGGGGAGACAACACAACTTGGACTTAGAGGCCGCATCTGTGACCCAACCTCGAAGCCAAAGAGCCCAACGAGCTCCCACAACCAATGCCATATTTTTTGCCGACGCTCGCAGCAAATCATAAAGAGCATCCACTAAGAAGAAGAGCTTATCTCCAGCTTGGCTAGTTCCTGCACCCAGGAAGATCTATCCACCGCTGGATCATCTAAGAGTTTTTCAGCCCAGCGGAAGCAAGCACGAGCTACTAAACCTCCACACACCAAGGCCTGCAGCAACAAGGCAGACAGATCAAAACTACGCCTAATAAAGGATTCCAACTTCCTATCTTGAGGATCCCTAAGAGCAGTCCCCCCGTCAACAGGAATAGCAGTGGCTTTAGTGACTGCCGTCACCACTGCGTCTACTGTAGGAGACTTTAAGGAGTCCCTATCCTCTTGCGGAAGAGGATAAAGCCTTGCCATAGCTCTAGCCATCCTACAAGCAGAATCTGGGGAAGACCACTCCTGCATGATATCTCTGAGGTCTTTATTCATGGGAAAAGAATGGGAAGACCGGCGAATACCCTTAACCAGCAGATCTACCTGCTTTACCTCCGCCACCGTGGTCTCAGGAGAATCAAATTTAAGGGTAGCAACCACCTGGACCGATATACACATATCACCCCTCTCCTTAAGTCACTTCACTGGCTTCCGATCAGGTACCGTATACAGTTCAAGCTTCTCCTACTAACCTACAAATGCACTCGATCTGCAGCCCCTCCTTACCTCTCTACCCTCATCTCCCCGTACGTTCCTACCCGTAACCTCCGCTCTCAAGACAAATCCCTCCTCTCAGTACCCTTCTCCACCGCCGCCAACTCCAGGCTCCACCCTTTCTGCCTCGCCTCACCCCATGCTTGGAATAAACTCCCTGAGCCCATACGCCAGGGCCCCCTCCCTGCCCATCTTCAAATCCTTGCTCAAAGCCCACCTCTTCAATGTCGCCTTTGGCACTTAACCACTACGCCTCTGTTCAGGAAATCTTGACTGCCCCAACTTGACATTTCGTCCTTTAGATTGTAAGCTCCTTCGAGCAGGGACTGTCCTTCTTTGTTAAACTGTATAGCGCTGCGTAACCCTAGTAGCGCTCTAGAAATGTTAAGTAGTAGTAGTAGTAGTACCTGATCAATCAATTCAGCCAGCTCACCTCTATGAAAGATCCTCACTACCGAGGGATCTTCACCTGGCAAGGACCCCTCCTCCTCAGGACAGGTGTCCAAAAGAACGTCATCTCCAAGATCACTGCACTCCTCTTCTGAGTGCTGTAAGGACAAAAACTCAGGGTCTTCTGACGACTCCAGACGAGGGCGCTTGGCAACTAAGGGACCTACCCCCTTCTGAAGGTCTGCCTGCTGGGATCCTGACTTCCATGCCTGGAACATCGACCAAATAAAATCAGGTGGGAATCCCATGCCCCTGAGCACTCAGGAGACCAGCCTACGTTCTGCCCCTGAAAATCCTGCAACGTCTGAGGCGAAACCGCAGGGCCGGAGGAAACCAAGATGGTAGCGGTTCCCGCCAAAATCAGAACCGCCCCTACCACACCTGGGATGAAGGACGTATCGAGCCCGAGCCGACCCCAGAAACCTCTGCGGACAATACCGGAGGCGAAGAAAGAGGTGGTTTCAGCTCCCCACAGAGCCTGCATTGTGCCCCCGGCGTGTCCACACCTCAGCGCGCACAGAACCGGCAACGGGACGGTTTCCCCGCTGACATCCCTCAGGGAAGAAAGGAGGTAAGCAACCCAACAGGCAGCAGCGCCCAGACTCACTCTCTCTCACAAACGCACTGCAGCTCTCCTGGTCAGCCCCAAAACAAACAAGCAGAGCTTTTCTTTTCTTTTTTTCAACTGGCTTCTTATCTCCCAGCCCAGTTGCTAAAAGCTGCAAGGGCTATGGCTCTCAAGGTTCCTGCAATCACACAGGAGCCAAGGCACAGGGCTGACTGCTCAGGAGAGCACAGCAGGGGGAGGGACCCGATCACCGGGTGTGACACCCCAGGGCAAAAACGGAGCCCCACCAGACCCACTTCCCCGAAGCAGAGTCTAAGTACAGGGTGCTAACCAACAAAAGGCCTAAAACAAATCCCAGGCCTACCAGACCAGACTGACTGCTCAGGCTGCACGTCTACCCTCTGCTGGAGACTGAGATTTACTGGCTGCTTGGGGGTTGGCAGGTGGCTTATACATTGTTACAGTTTTAGTGTTCTCAGTCTCCCTCTGCTGGTAGGAGTGCATAACCCAAGCGTCTTCACCGGTCTGGAGGGTCGCTGAGGAATAAGATGTATAAAAATGCATTTAAGTTAACTGAACACAGTGAATTGGGCACAATATGACTCATATGATGGTCAGTGAATTGAAAGCTATAGGGGCTCAATTTCTTAGCCTCAAGCTTTAAACTCCAGGTCTCTCCTATACCTCTTCCACTAAGTGAAAGCAACTTTTTTGTAGTCTCTTGCTGAATATTATACCTTTTCATTGTTTTAACCTCAGACTTTGGTTTCTCTTAAGTAAGCTATTTACCGGGAGCGTTGTGATGGTTCTTCAGAGATATCACGGTGCATTACCAGCTGAGCTTCTGACAGGAATACTGGAGGATGCCTGTTGCGCAGAACCCTGGAGTGTCCTGTTTGGCTCCGTCGTCTATCCAATGGTCCATCTCTTTGCACTGGGATCATCAAGGGATTTTGTTAGCAAGGAAGTGGCGGTAGAGATACTTCCTATCAGATACAATCTTACAAGTATTCACTAGAGACTGGGAATTAGACAGGAACAACAAAATGCAATGCATATTTGTTCTATCAGATACATTATGGCCCTCATTCAACTTTTCCTCATCTGGTTTATAAATATATTCCATTTTACTTTCAGACACCGGTAGTCTAATAAGTTAAGAAGGAGGGACATACCATCTGACAGCTTGCCTGCCAATAGCAGTTGTTTCCCTCTGTCTTCCTTGTCATCCCTGCCTCTCGCTGCCTTTGTGCATAGACCAGTGCTAAACTTGTTCCTATTGTCATCATCAGGACACATACACTGAAGAGCCCAAGGGATATGTCATTTGAAAACTAACATTTTGTACTAGCTATTTCAATTTGCTTTCTTGCTATCCCTGCCTCCTATTGCCTGTGGGCTAACAGCAGTGTTGACTGTACCCCTGTTGATGTCCTTGAGGCACACATGGGTTGAGTAGCCCAAAGGACATGCTAGCTGAGGACTTGCCTACCAGTACTGTGAGGCTGCCACTAAAGGTTGCAGTGGCCATTTTGTAAAAGGAGCCAAGATTGGCAGGAGCAAGTGGGCATCGCCCCTGCCCTATGGACCCCAGTGGACCACCTGGACTCTATTAAGCAGGCCTGGTGGGGGGGGGGGGACGTACAGGGGTGGGAGGCTTGGTCAGCTCTTCTTCATGTTGTGGGTTGGAGGTAGGGGGAGTGGAATCGCAGGGGAGGGACGAAATATCAGAGGAGCAGAAGGCACTTGTATCCTTTAAGCTTGTCCCAGCCAGGACCTACATAAGCTCCAGCAGCCAGCACAACTATCATTAGAACCAGATATTCAATGCTGGGGTCCAGATGTGGGCTAGAATTAAATATCTGGGGCTAATTCTGCCTGCGGTGGTCAGTGTTTCAAAAAATGTTGACTGCCGTAAGCTGAAGATTGATCGGGAAGAGCTATGTGAGATATAGATCCTACTTGCCCTCAGTAGGTATCAGCTTATCATAAGATCATCAGTAACTGGGCCTGTGAATTTTATAAATGAATGTGCAGCTGGCGCTTTTGAGCACAGACAGAGAAGTGATGATGGATATTGGGAGCAGTGGGGAAGGACTCCTGCTGCCTCAGTTGTGAGGAAGAGAAGCCAGAGATGGAGGCAGAGGGAGATGTGATGAGGGGTCACTGGGTGGGGTGAGAGGAAGAGAAGAGATGCTGTGAGGAGGGGGAAAGGGCCCGGGCTGCTGACTACTGCCATGTGCGTCTTATCTCCCTCTGATCCTGGCTGTATTATTTAGTTTTTACTCAGTGTTGTTGTTTCTGTTTGCTTCCCATGCAAGACCCATGTATTTTGACACCCTTCCAGGATTTTTTGTCCAGTGCAATATGCATGCTGCACAGCATCAACACATATGCTGTATGTAACATCAGTAACATAACATAACAGTTTTAATTTATATTACGCTAAAGCCATAACTAGTTCTAAGGTTTTTAAGTGTTTTCAAAAAGTATGATAGTGGGTAAGAACTTGTAAATCATTAGGTAAATCATTACAGACCTTTACTGCCTGATAAGCTAGAGAGATACAAAATAATGTCAAAGATTTTTTTGCCTTTGGGAGCAGACAACGAAAAGACAGAGTTATTACAATCTACAATTACGTCCCGCAAATACAAATTGAAAGTGAGCATACATGTAGGAAGGCAATGATGCATACAAAACCTTGTGAAGCATACACACAAATTTAAAAAGAATCCTGATCCTCCCTTCTATTGGGAGCCAGTACAATTTCTGCTAAAACGTTGTAATACTAACTGTCAGTGACCATGCTGCGTGTAGTACAAGCATATTTATAGAAAACCAACAGCATTTAGAACACCCCCAACGTGCAGCACCATACTTTTGTGTTTAACATCAGCATCTCCCAATTACAATACTTTTTCCTTTTCTGTATATTGTGCATATATCCTTCCAAAGTATGGCATCAAATATAGTATAGCAGTGACACTGATGACGGCTTGGAAGGACAGAATGAACAACTCTACTATGTGTTACACTAGTATCTCACTAACTAGAGCACTAGAATCCGTAGTAGATGTAACATTAGTGCTCCCTTCATTAATAGCACTAACCTCCAATTACAGCTCTGACATCCCTATTAGGTGTAATACTGGATTTGGAAATTAAATTTGATATGGTTAATTTAGTTTTTAGGTGGAATACAAATGAGTAAATAAATAAATAAATAAATGTATTACCTGCCTTTTCAAAGTCAGAGCACAAGGTGATTCAGGTACATGAGTTATTTCCCTGCCCAGAAGGGCTCACAAACAAAGTTCTACCTAAAGCAATAGAGGGTTAAGTGATCTGAGGAGATCATAAACAACATCAATGGGAGCAGTGTGATTCATATCCCACTTCTCTAATCATTAAGCTATGCCTCCACTCCACTGATGCCCCCTGGTTCATAACTCCTCTAACCATTAACTACATCTCCACTGGTGCAACCTCCCTCAATAGCACTGCCAATACCCTCTCAGGACTATGGCACTATTCATAGTGTCTAATGCAGATACATCCCTCATATTTTAAAGTGAATAGATATGTGCACTTACAGGTCATGACATGCAGATGGATGGGTTCACTGTGCATTTGTCCTTGCTCTGTGTTCTGAACTGCAGTTACTGATACACGGTACCTTTGACCTGGAAGCAGATCTCGCACAGTATAAGAAGTTGTCCTCCTGATGGGCACATAGCGACTCCTACTACTTTGACTGGTAGTGATGTTGATTATGTAACCATCCACAGAGTCCAGTGATGGCTGTTCCCAGGTCAAGTGTATGGAAGAGGCAGAGATTCTGGAGGCTGTGAGGTTGCTGGGAGGGAGCGGTCCTGGCAAGAGGAGAAACATTTGAAGAACAATTTTATAAAGAGCACCATCTTCAGAGAGAGTGCTAGGTTTCATCATTAAGTTATTGGATCAGATCCAAGGTGTATTATTTAAGATACCTTTGTAGGCCCAGTGGACCTGATTTATGTTTTGAGTAAAATACGGTCAAAATTCTACAAAAGCCTGCATGTTAATTTAATTTCAAAGTTTTTGGAATAGCCCATCTTTGTCCCAAGGTCTAACTTGCTGCAACTACAGGAAAGGAAAAAATCCACCGAGAAAAATTATGCTTATATTGCATAGATCGTTTGTAGGTCTTTTTCCTGATTCTTAAATCAGCCCATCTAAGGGAATTCTGAGAAAGGAGGAAGACTCACTGGGTAACTGAATATTACTTTTCTGGGATATTTGGGGTCCTTTAACTAAAGTTTAGCATGTGCTAACAGACATTAGTGCATGCTAAGTGCTGCCCATCCTATTTTATAGCTATGGGCCATTAGCACATGATAATGTCCATTAGCTCAAGCTAAGCTTTAGTAAAAGGGCCCCTTGGTGACTTAAAGCTTGGGGTAGAAGAAAATATTTAGGATTATTGATAAAAATGTATTTTAATTTCATTAAACGACGCAAATATTAGTTAGTAGCTTGCTTATATAGTCTAATATAGCTTCAATTTAATTGTTAGAATCCTAGAGCAGTAAAAAAAAGAGAGAGTAGGTATTAGATACTGGACTTACAGGTCTATTATTATTATTATTTGTTACATTTGTATCCCACATTTTCCCACCTTTTGCAGGCTCAATGTGGCTTACATATAACCTGTAAGTTCCTTTGAGCAGGGACTGTCCTTCTTTGTTAATTGTACAGCGCTGCGCAACCCTGGTAGCGCTTTAGAAATGTTAAATAGTAGTAGTAGTAGTACGGTCTGACCAAATACATTATTTAGTCTTACTTTAGTCTTCTTTCCCACCCACCCCAGGCACATCTCTTAATTTATAGTCAATTATCTCAATTAAGAGGACAAGAGGGAAACTTCTTACTACAACGTATTTTCATCAGTAAGTGATTTGCCCTAAACAGCAATTCATTGTAGTTTGGAGAGAAGCAAACATTAAAAGAATAAATATACCAAATAATCTTAAGACCCTTCATATTAGTTTAGTATCCCTACTACCTTAGCATGTTTAAATAACTAAACAACTCACCAACACAAAGATGCAGACAGCAGTCCAGCAGCAAGAGTCATGTGTATGATTATCTCCCAGTTGGTAAGAAGTCATATGTGTGCACTCAGTACAAAAAGCTCCTAACTCAGAGAGTGAATCTGATCTCTTGAGGCTAAAAGTAGCCTTTCAATTGCTCAGGCAGACAGACAGTTATACAGAGAAGACCTACAAGGACATAGCTGCCAGTGCTGCCTTGGAGGAAGGAGAACATCACCTTGGTGAAGTACAAAATGATCCTGTCCTCCAGGTGATGCAATATCCTAGGCCTACTGCAAAGGAGGAAGGGTCATAAAGGGGCTCAGATCTATTGGGAGAGGGGGGTAGGATGGGGCTTTGGACCTCCTGGGGGGCAGGAGGGGGGCACATGAGTCTGGGAGTGCACTACCTCAAAATATGGGATTATGGGGGCTCTGGATGGAGTAGGAGCAGTACAGGCAGAGCAGATGCTAGGCACCTTCCCTGAATGTACCACGCAGGCTTTCTACTTACCCTGTGTTATGATTTGCTGTTAACATACGGTAAGTGCAAACAGTCATTGACCTTTCCAAAATGGCCCACTGGATGTTCTAGGTTCAAGGTTTAACTCTCAACATTGACCTTTATTGACCTTCTGCAATGGGGAATGAACATCCATATTTTTAGCCTGCCCAAGACCCAGTCCCAAACACGACCAGACTATGCCCCCTTGCCAGGTGCAGATTCTGCAAGTTTAGACATTCATATCCTGGCTTTGAAAAACCAGAATTTGGATGTCCTTGCAATATGGACTTCTAAGTTCCAGTTTAGGAACATCTAAAAGAAGCACCAATGGCTCCTAACTTTGAGAGTTAAGTTTCTAAACTGATCCCTTTGATGACTGATTAGGGATGAGTTCCTAAACTTATTTTCCTAGTTTCATGCAGTGCCAAAATTTTGGATCCTAAAAAGTGGAAAGCCATTGGCAAGGATTTAGGTTTGAGGAAAAAGTTAAGAGCCTAGCTCTTACTTTCACCAGTTTGCTCAACTTAGGATCTGTAAAGCCTGTTTATAGCATAGAGTGACTTGGTAGGACTTAGGGTGCACAGGTCAAGACACACATAGTTCTCTGAGTATTTTACAAAAGGCTTACTAAACAAAGATTGTTATACAATATATATAAGGAGGCTGAGAAATACCTATTGCACGTTCTGCCACGTTCAGCAGAAATAGCCTTTTTAGTATGAAATGTTCAAATGAGCTGTATTATTGGGGTTATAACCTGCACTCATAAGGCCACATTTTAGAAAACTGGAAATCCAGGAAACAGCCAATAGAGAAGCTGAGTAAAAAATGTTGTAAAATTTTAAGGTGGTCTTAAACATTACAGAGGTACACACAATTGCACACCAAGGATTAGATTCAGTAATAGTGCTCAAAAACAGGCCGCAAGAATCCGTGTGGAGTGCTATTCTATATATGTTGCTCCAAATTGGATGCCGTTTATAGAATAGTGCTTAGAGCCCATTTCCACGCGTTGAGTGTTAGGATTTATACCAACTGAATCCTGATGTAAATTCTGGCACATAAGTTAGGCACAGATCCCCAGTATTCAGTAATACTGCATTCATCTTTAGTGAACATCCTAACCTGCCCATGCCCTTCCCATGGCCATGCCCCCTTTTGAGTGGCATGATATAACATTTGCATGCAGATATTTATAGAATAGAGCTTTGTAATATGTGTGCGCAAATCCAAATTCTTGCCAGTCTCATTAGCCAATTTAGTTGTGTGCACATCTCAGAATAGCGTGCAATTTTGTGCAACATTTATAGAATCTGGGGGCAAATGCGTGTAAATGAAATCACTAATTGGCATTTATGCTTGTAAGTGCTAGGCACCCTTCTATATACATACCAAAAATGCTTAGTGCATAAGGAGGCGTAACCATGAGCAGAGTATGGGTGGGTCATGGGAGTGTCTCCAAGATAACATGAATAACTGTTTTGAAGCCTCTCCCGGTTGTGCATGGTAAGTTGCTAGTTTATTATTTACTTGTTCTAAGTTGTTTTATGAAAATATTTTCATGTCTTAAATAAACACTTATAAGTCATTGTTTTTGATTTGTATACATATATAGAATATAATGGAGTTGAAGCCCTTCTGAAGTCTTTGGGCCCAATATACAGCGCTATTTAACCAGCCAGGAATGACTCCTGGCTGGTTAAATAGTGCTTAGCTGGCTAAGCACTAATATGCAGTGCGAGATACCCAGTTATTTCTGCTAAATATTAGTGCTTAGCAGTTAGCCGATAACAGGCTATGTTGTGTGACTTAGCTGGCTATCTGCGAATACTCAAGCTCTGGCTGGCTAAGTTTAGTAGGCAAATCAGACCACATAAATAGCAGTCTTATCTTTGTCCGATATTAACTTAATTACATTAGATTTGGGCTTATATACCGCTAATACCTTTTCAGTTCTAAGCGGTTTACAAAGACAGAGAGATCAGAACATTTCTCTGAGAATTACAATTGGAGTTTTGGAGGTAGGTAAAGATCTAGCTACAGTACATATTTCTTGAATAAGAGAATGTTAATCTTTTTCTGGAACATGAGGTAGAATTGTGTGGGGGAGTATATTCTGGCAATGTCTTTCCAGAGTCTGGCACCTTGAATGGCAAGGGATTTGTCGAATAGTGATAGTCTCTTCTTGCCTTTAGATGAGAGGAAAGTGAAGAAATTGGTGGCTTCTTGTCTTTATTTATTCATTTGTTACATTTGTATCCCACATTTTCCCACACATTTGCAGGCTCAATGTGGCTTACATAATACCGTGAAGGCATTCGCCAAGTCTGGTACGGGATAAATACAAAATGTTGTAGTGGGGTAGGGAAGATAAGATTCAATCAAGTTGGGTTTGAGGTAAAAGGGTTTGTCAATGTTCAATACGATCTTTGATAGTGAAGTGTTACAGGGTTGAGTCACTTAAGTTGGGTCATTTGGATATGCCTTTCCGAATAGATGAGTCTTTAATAATTTTCTGAATTTTAGGTGATCATAAGTTGTTTTCATCACTTGTGGCAGTTCGTTCCACAGGCGCGTGCTTATGTAAGAGAAGTTGGATGCATGGGTTGTCTTGTATTTTTTTCCTTTGCAATTTGGGTAGTGGAGACTCAGATAAGACCTTGATGAACTGGTACTATTTCTGATTGGGAGATTGATTAGGTCAATCATGTAACCTGGGGCTACACCGTAGATAATCTTATGGACTAAGGTACAGATTTTGAAAGAGATACTTTCCTTGATAGAAAGCCAGTGCAGTCTTCTTGATCTGGTTGAGGTTGCAAAACAGAAATGAGCCAATAGATAGCTGGGGATTAGTCCTTGCAGTGTTTAAAGAGGAAGCAGGCCAGCTTGAAAATTACTCTTGCCTCAATGGGGGCCAGTATAGTTTGATGTAGGAAGGAGAAACACTATTGAATTTTAACAGACTGAATATTAGTTTGATTGCTGTATTTTGAATGGTTTGGAGTCTCTTGAGTAAGGTTTTTGTGCAGCCTAGGTATATTAGGTTGCAGTAGTCAAGTGATGATAGTACCAGCGCATGTACCAGTCGTTCATACTGGTCAGTTTTAAAGAACTTCCAGATGGTGCAGAGTTTTCTCATTGTGTAGAAACATTTTTTTGGCCAGGGTGTTGACTTGCAGTGCCTGGGAGAGGGCGCAGGTGATATGAACGCCTAGGAGCTTAATGGTGGGAGAGAGGTTGAAAGTCGCTTGGTTGACGGTAATGGACTTAGGGATGGGGTCTGGTTTTGTATGGAAGCATACATTTTTTTTTTCGGTATTGAGTTTTAACCAGTGCTGAAAATTCACATAACTGGTTAAATTAGAGTTGACCACCCCTACCTCCTCTCCCCGGGATATTCAATGTTGGTCACTGGAAATGGCCTAGCATTGAATATCTGGGCTCAGTGTCGCTGGCACAGCTAACCACACTGCCTGCCAGCAGCTGAGTACCGGGGGGGGGGGGGGGGGGGGTTATGTGTATTTGATTTTGACTTTGTCTTGATTCAGGTCATGGGCTATTTGAAGATATCTTCCTTGAAGAAAGTCTAGTTTACTGAAACATTGCTTATGTCGGATGTTTGGAGATTGGTAGGCTTTTGGGATTGTCTCACGGACTGGGCAATTTTTGACAATTGATATTTTATATTAGTTTTCATTATTGCACTTTATTTGAATCTGGTGTTTGATTTTTTTCACTAGTTTATTATTTCTTTGCACATTTAGGGATCCTTTTACTAAGTTGCGGTTATCACAGGTTATAATGCACTACTGCAGTAGTTTTTGCATGTGTGCACACTACCCACGAACTAAAAAAAAATAGTTTTTATTTTTTAACGCTGGGGGCGGGGACTAGGTATGTTCTGCACTAATCTGTGAGCGTAGCTACATTGCCACGCGCTAACCGATTAACAGTGTATAAGCATGTTAGCCCTTACCACCTATAAAATAGATGTCGGTAAGTGCTCATGCGCTAATGGGAAAATTAACGCATGACCATTATGGCCAAAATAGAAAAACTGGTCATTTGCTGGCAGCACTAAAAGTGGCCTTAGCATGCAGGAAACACCCGCACTGGGGATAGTGGAGGCCACTTTTTAGCACTGCTTAGTAAAAGGCCCCTTAAGTTTTTTTTTAGATTATTTCACATGTTTAGGTGTATAATGATCAGGTATATAATTATGCAACTCTTTGGGATTTGACTCCATCTAAACACAGCAATTTATGAAATTATATTTTTCCTCATATTTTGCTTTAATTATAAGGAAAAATTATCTATATATTATTTTATTTTGAATTATCAGGGATTTTATTATTTTCTTTATTACCTTTCCCTGATACAGATTTCCCATGATTTATTTTTGTAGGTAAAGCAGACATTTTTATAGATTACAATTATCCTTATCAAATTATATGTTATAAATTAATTATCCTTATTAAATTATATGTTATAAATTATTTCTTGTTCCCTAAAATTTTAAAAATTTGAAGGCTATCTGTTGAAATAAGAATTGTGGTGAAAATCCAGAGCACAGAGGGAACATGATCAAAGAGAAGATAAAGGTAAACAGAAATGCAGAACCTGCAAGGACAAGCAACCAAAGGGACTTCACAGCAGGAACTCATATACAATACCAGCCACACACATATGAATGGCTTTCTAGTCTTCTCTGCCTCGACATCACACTTTCCATCATCAACATTATCAGATAACATCACCCACATGTGGAACTGATGTCATCTTTCATGTCTATGGAAAACAGACTGATGTTGAATGTTCAATGCCAGAATCTAATGCTCAGCTTCAGTAGCTCTCATTTTCACACAGGAGCTTTGAAATCATCTCCAAAGAAGAGGCAGTAACTTTTGATGGCAAAGGTTCATTTGCTGAAGCAGTCATGGAAACAGGAGAAACAGCAACTAAAACAAAATATGCTGTATCCTGCCATGAGAACCAAAATGTATTCTAACCAGAGAAAGTAGAGATCAGCATTTTAGCCTGAAAACTGTGCTTATTAATGTCCTTTCTGCAGGGCCAGCAGAATGCTGTAAGCAGGGTATGCATGGTAGGGGGTGCCAACATTCGGGGGGCGCCAGAGACTGCCATGCTTACCCTTTCTTACCCTCCCCCCACCGCCACAGCAATGCCGTCATCCCCCTTCTGTGTACTACTACCTTGCCACCCGCCCTGGTGGTGTAGTGGTCTCTGCGGCTGTGGGGGCAGGAAAGAATCCCACTCTTTCCTGCCCGCTGCCGCTACTCCAAATTTGGCGCTCTCCACTTTTCTCTTCTGTGCCACGGACAAAGTCTCAGCAGCTATTTTGGGAAAACACAGCGGCAGCGCTCACAACACAGAAGAGAGAAGCAGACAGCGCCGGAGACGGAGTAGCGGCAGTGGGCAGGAATGAGTGGGATTCTTTGCTGCCCCCACAACCGCAGGGGCTACTACACCAGGGCAGGCAGCATGGTAGGACTCTTGTACGCTGGAGGGAGATGGCGCCATTACTGTGTGTGGGGGGTGGGGGGCAGGTTTTGGCACATTATAAGTCATCACAAGGACAAATATAAGGAAACCAATGGACTGCAATAGGGGCTTAAAGCCCATTTAGTTATGTTAAAACAAATGAGAGATCTGCATGAAAGAAAATATTTTTTGTTATTATTTCAACTTACGAAAACCACTTGACCCTGAAACATGCTCAAAACAGAATAATCCATTTGTACAAAAGAGATGAGATGAAGATGTGATTCCATGTGCCCCAATGAAAGAAGAGTTTAATTTTACTTCCAATCTTTATAACATCAGGCTTCTCAAGGCTGATTACAACAACAGTTAAGATGAACCCTTTAGTAAACAGGATAGCCTCACTGAAATTTGGCCATATATTACTGTATTGTATAGAACAGTGTATAGTGAGTGGAGGAGTGGCCTAGCGGTTAGGGTGGTGGACTTTGGTCCTGAGGAACTGAGTTCAATTCCCATTTCAGGCACAGGCAGCTCCTTGTGACTCTGGGCAAGTCACTTAACCCTCCATTGCCCCATGTAAGCCGCATTGAGCCTGCCACGAGTGGGACAGCGTGGGGTACAAATGTAACAAAAAAAAAAAAAGGAGCACAAAATATAGCTCTTATTAGAGCTGTTTCCACCAGCTACAATAATTTTTTTAAGCAGTTTTAGTGATATTCAATTTTATTTCATGATATTTATATCTACATATGGGAAGCTTTCAAATAAATTAAAAAGCTGTCAAGTAAAAAAAAAACCCCAAACCTTTTGTTTTTCACCTTTTAAGGCACTGGGCTGGAAAAGGGTACAGGGTGGGAGAAGGGAGTAGGGAGAAGGAGATGCTGGACTGGGGGGCGGCACCAACTGATAGTTTGCAGGGGGGTGCCAAAGACCCAAGCACTGGTCCTGCCTTTCTGTACCCTGTGATTTTACTTTCATTTTAAAATGAAAACCCAAATCTCATAAAATTGTGTTCAAAGTATCACTTCAGAAACATTGAGGCACAAAGAAGATATTCTGAGTCTCAAGATCAAAGTGAAGAAAAGAGTTTTCCAATACAGCAACATATTTGCATTGTTCAATGGAACATGACTAAGGGTCCTGTTTACTAAAGTGTGGTAAGGGTTTGCACTTCCTGCATCTGTTGAGACATGGAATGTGGACCCCAGTGTTGCCCACAAGTTTAAAAAAAACACTTGCAGCATTATCCCCCCCCCCCGAATATTCCCCCCAATGTGATCAGTGTGCCCTGTGCCTCCTCCCCCCTCCAGATATCAGTCACCCCCAGAAGCAACTTCCTCCCCTGCAAAACACCCCAACCTCCAATCAACCCCTCTCCCTAGACAGTAATCTCCTACATGAAGCCCTCATCACCCCCTCTCCAAGTTCGGGCCCCCCACAGGAACCCACAAGAACTAAAGCCCTCCCATCATACCCTAACCCTCCTCCTGACCCCACTGTAGAACTCATCCAGGTTTTTTCCCTGGTATCTAGTGGAGAAGGGTCAAAGTGCTCCTCTGCTTTTGCCTCGCTAGCCACCAGGGTTCAAAATGGTGCTTATGACCCCTAGTAGTAGTCTCACAGTACTGCTACTAGGGGTCATCCTGCCACATAAGGAATGATTGCCTATATATGCAGGATGACCCCTAGTTTTAGAACTGTGAGACTACTGCTGAGGGTTTTAGGCACCATTTTGAACCCAGAGCAGGATGGTAGCAGAGTAGGATCACTCCACCCTTCTTCACTAGATTACCGGGGAAACTCACAGTTGACTCCTGAGGGTGGGGGCAGTGTCAGAGTATGTGGGAGGATTCGGGAAGTTCCTTTGTGGAAGGGGGCTGCTTCTGGGGAGGGTCCATGTAGGAGGAGAGATCATGAGAGGGGCTATCTTGGGAGGGGAGGGGGAAATTTGATCAAGGGCTTGTGTTGGGGAATCTCAATTGGAAGTGGGGATTGTGTTGGAGTGATTAGAGGGGGTCTTTCCCAGGTTATAACTGCACTATCCAACTGCTCCAGTGCAGTTACACTTAATGCCACTTCTTGAAGTGATGGGAAGTGCAGCTGGGCTATCGAAAGTCACAACGTCCAGGCAACTAGCTGTCATTGATGGCCATGCCCCATCTTTGCCATGATCCACCTGGATCTCACCCATACTCATGCTAAGCAGCTAGTGCAGACTTTTTAACATGCTGGCTGGTTTTAGTGTGTGGTAGCCGTTAGCATAGGTTCATGGTAATGGCTACTGCACGCTAACACCCACACTATTTGTTTTGCATGGTTTACTAAACATGCCCATAAGTGAGGTGACCTTGTGACAATGCAATTATTTTTTATTTACAGGACTTTTATGCTATACTATGCATAGAATTTACATTCTGTCCTGGGTACCATCATTCACATGTCACACCAATTTATCCTGTTTGTCCATGAAGAATTTTTTTATACAATAGCTGCTATTTGACAATATAGTATATTTTTCACTGTTCAGTCTCAAAAAGCCAAAATCAGTTTGAGTGACTTCAATACCATTGTCACTAATTTGCATGGCAATGAAGGCCATTTTAGAAGGGCTAGGCACCATTTACACATGTAAAAAGCTGATTTCCAAGTGCTGATGGAATTTATTTTATTTTTGATTTTTCTATTATAAGTAATGTGCTTTGTGAGTCATTTTGATATAGAAATTGAAAGGTGGTTATCAAGTATGTTAATAAGTTAAATTAAACTAAATGGCCACCCATGTGTAAGCACTGATTTTAGAAAAATCGCTACTGACATATTTATACTCATGGCATGCAGGAGTTGGAGAGTCATGGGACAGGAGGTAGTGTTCTATTTTGGATTAAAAACTGGTTAAAAATAGATAACAGAGTTTAGGGTTAAATGGTCAGTATTCTCAATGGAGAAGGGTAGATAGTGGGGTTCCCTATAGGTCTGTCCATGGGACCGCTGCTTTTAACGTATTTATAAATGATCTAGAGATGGGAGTAACTAGTGAGGAAATTAAATTTGCTGATGACAAAAAGTTATTCAAAGTTGTTAAATTGCAAGAGGATTGTGAAAAATTACAAGAGGACCTTATGAGACTGGGAGACTGGGCATCCAGATGGCAGATAACGTTTAATGTGAGCAAGTGCAAAGTGATGCATGTGGGAAAAAGGAACCTGAAGTATAATTACGTGATGAAAGGTTCCACATTAGGAGTCACCGACCAGGAAAAGGATCTAGGTGTCATCGTTGATGATACGTTGAAACCCTCTGTTCAGTGTGAGGCGCCGACTAAGAAAGCAAATAGAATGTTAGTTATTATTAGGCAAGGAATGGAAAACAAAAATGAGGACATTATAATGCTTTTGTATTGCTCCATAGTGTGACCACACTTCGAATACTGTGTGCAATTCTGTTCACCACATCTCAAAAAAGATATAGTGGAATTAGAAAAGGTAGAGAGAAGGGTGACAAAAAATGATAAAGGGGATGGGACAACTTCCCTATGAGGAAAGGCTTAAGCAGCTAGGGCTCTTCAGCTTGGCGAAAAGACAGCTGAAGGGAGATATGATAGAGGTCTATAAAAAAATGAGTGGAGTGGAACAGGTAGATGTGAATCTTTTGTTTACTCTTTCCAAAAACATTAGGACTAGTGGGCACGCAATGAAGCTACAAAGTAGTAAATTTAAAACAAATCAGAGAAAATATTTCTTCACTCAAAGTGTAATTAAACTCAGGAATTCTTTGCCACAGAATGTGGTAAAAGCAATTAGCTTAGTGGGGTTTAAAAAAGGTTTGGATAGCATCCTAAAAGAAAATTCCATAACTCATTATTAAGATGGATGGGAAAATCCACTGCTTATTTCTAGGATAAGCAGCATAAAATGTATTGTACTGTTTTGGGATCTTGACAGGTACTTGTAAACTGGATTGGCCAGTTTTAGAAACAGGATGCTGGGCTTGATGGACCTGCAGTCTGTCCCAGTATGGCAACACTTATATACTTATATATGAGTTTGAAGGGGATGAGTTCTGGGCATAGCTTGGGCAAGCCTGAAAAGTATGTATATTATTTTGTCTTTTGTAACAGAAATGCCTGTATACCTCAAAAAATTCCCCTGTCAGCATTTACATTTGCTCCTAGGCATGCATATGTTTTTTAGATCTGGGGTTTGAAGGAGTAATTAAGGGGCAATTGTGCTTACCTCTCTGGCATTTAAAACGACATTGAAAATCCAAAAATGTTGAGTTTGGAACTTGGTTCCTTAAATTGGCTCCCCTTGGAGTAAATGCAAAATCTGCCGCCTACACATGTAAGTGTCAGCATTTACACAAATAAAGCACTGAATGAAGTTGTTCCTTGTCTGAATGTGTTTTTAAAAGTAGTTGTTTCCACCGGGTGTGCCATCAAATAGATATCCAAGGATGCGGTACAATACAGGGTGTAAAATACTTTTGTGTAGAAAACAAGAATAGGATCTGGGGTTGATCATATTTGTTGGTCTTAAGGTGGCCAAACAGATGAAGTGATGAGGAAAAGCCAGAAAGATGACTGGGTGATTTAGGAGAGGAATGGCCAGCAGGAAAAAGGAGGTGATAGTGCCTCTATATAAGTCTCTGGTTAGATCTCAATTGGAGTACTGTGTGCTATTCTAGAGACTGTCTGCCCAATATTCAAAACAAGTTAAAGAATCAGGAGAGGCTCCTGGCTGTTTTAATCACTTGTCTGGGGCTAAGCAGTAATATTCAGCAGCACTTTACCAGACAGTACAAACCATAAAAAGGGATCTACAAATGTTAGAAGAATGGTCAAGGGTTTGGTAGTTAAAATTTAACTATATATCTCCCTCGGGTACCACAAAGTCCAGTTTTCAAAGTATTAAATCAAAAATCAACAAAACCCAAAATTATTATACTCCCATAAACTTTCTTTAAAATCTGTGCTCAGACCAAGTGCATCACATGACCTCAACCCATTCATTTACGCCGATGACATCACCATATTCATTCCCTTCAAATCCAACCTATCGGAAATCACCACTAAAATTCCTACGGGCATGAATACCATGACCTCCTGGGCCAACGCCTTCAAGATGAAGCTAAACAAAGAAAAAACGCAATGCCTCATCATCTCATCCCCCTATTCTACTCCACTTCCAGCTACTCTCACCACCCCCGAGGTCACAATACCCATTTCTGACAACCTGAAAATTCTCGGAGTGACACTAGACAAAAATCTAACGCTAGAAAACCACGCAACAACCATCACAAAGAAAATGTTCAATATGATGTGGGTACTGAAACGCGTGAAACCCTACCTCCCCTCAAAATCCTTCCACAACTTGGTTCAGTCCACTGTACTTACCCACGCTGACTACTGCAATAGTATCTTCATCGGCTGCAAAGTCCAAATCCTGAATAAACTCCAAACTGCCCAGAATACGGCAGCTAGACTTATTTTTGACAAATCACGCTTTGAGAGCACGACACCTCTCCGTGAAAAATTACATTGGCTCCCAATGAAAGAACGAATAAACTTCAAAATTCATACAATGACTCACAAAATTATACACGGAGAAGCTCCAAGCTACATGAACAACTTGATCGACCTCCCAACCAGAAACATGTCTAAATCATCACGAACATACCTCAATCTACACTACCCCAAGTGCAAAGGAATCAAGTACAAGTCCTTTTATGCATCCACCTTCTCCTTTGTAGACAGCCAACTCTGGAACGCTCTTCCTCGGTCTATTCGCTCAATCAATGACCTAGTTCCATTCAGGAATTCACTGAAAACACACCTTTTCAAACATGCCTACCCCAATGCTCCATCCTAATCACCTAAATGTAAGATAAAGCCATGGTCAAAGATTTTGCACTCCCCGTTCGCACTACAAGCATGCCTCACCCCTTCCCCAGCACCCCTACCCACCCCTAACCCACCTTCCCACCTACTGTACTTCCACTGTTGTTCTGTCTCTACAACATGTCTTATTTATATATAAGCCGCATTGAACCTGCCGAGGAGTGGGAAAGTGCGGGGTATAAATGTAACAAATAAATAAATAAATCACTGGGGAAGCAACTCCTGAACAGATACACTTACCCACCATCATTGCACACAGTCCTCCCTGCTACCAGATAGGAGGACTGTGTACAATAAGTACATAAGCATTGCCATGCTGGGACAGACCAAGGGTCCATCAAGCCCAGCACCCTGTCACCCACAGCGGCCAAAAGAACAAGCAATTTGTCCCACTCATCCTAGAAATACTGTATTATTCCCTCATCCATTCAATAACATTCTATGGCTTTTTCCTCCAGGAAGCCATCCAACTCTTTTTTGAAGTCCGCTAAGTTAACCGCCTTAATCACTTTTTCGGGCAGCAAATTCCATAGTTTAACTACGCGTTGAGTTCAGGAGTCGCTTCTCCGTGATCATGATGCACTTGGTCTGAGCACAAAAATTTTTAAAGAAAGTTTATGTTTATGAGAGTTTAATAATTTTTGGTTTTGTTGCTTTTTGAGTTAAATGTAATGCCAAGAAATGCAGAGTGAGGCACTTGGGGTGCAGAAAACCAAATGAGATATACCAGATAGGAAGGCAGAGATTGGTAAGCTTGTCTCAGAAGAGGTGATGGTGTCTGAGGATCTGAAGGTAACGAAACAATGCAACAAGGCGGTGGCCTTGGCCAGGAGGATGCTAGGCTGCACAGATAGGGGCATAGACAGTAGAACAAAGGAGGTGTTGATACTTCTCTACAAGTTGTTGGTGAGGCCCCACTTGGGAGTATTGTGTTCAGTTTTGGAGGCTGTATCTTACTAAGGACGTAAAAAGGCTTGAAGCAATTCAAAGTGATGAAAATGGTATGGGATTTGCACTGCAAGACGTAAGAGGAGAGCCTTATTGACTTGAACATGTATACCCTGGAGGAAAGGAGAAACAGAGGTGATATGATACAGATGTTCAAATATTTGAAAGGTATTAATCTACAAACAAACCTTTTCCAGAGACAGAAAGGAGTAGAACTAGAGGACATGAATTGAGGTTGAAAGGGAGCAGACTCAGGAATAATGTCAGGAAGTATTTTTTCATGGAGATGGTGGTAGATACCTGGTGCCCTGCTGTGGGAGGTGATATATTTATTGCATTTGTATCCCACATTTTCCCACCTTTTTGCGGGTTCAGTGTGGCTTACAATATGAGTTAAATGTTGGAAATACAATTTGTTACAGATTGGTTATGGATTACATTGTGCAGAGTTATGCGAAACAATTGAGGTGTCGTTAAGGAATGTAACAATGGAGCACAAACATTGAAACTTTGGAAGGAAACAATGGGAGCTTAGAGGGCGCTAAAAAGGCATGAAGACATATGGTATATATCTTTCTGTGAGTAAAGGTATGAATGATGTGATAACACGGGAATGAGAGTTCAGAGGTGAATGTATGATGCATTAGTGAACAGTAAGTGTGGACTTTATGTGTTTTGGTTCTTCCCGTAAATCTTTTCGAAAAGATGGGTCTTCAGTAATCTGCGGAAGGAAGCTTGCTCGTTGATTGTTCTTAAGTTGCGCAGCAGTGTATTCCAATACTGCGTGCTCATGTGAGAAAAGGTTGATGGAGATGAAAACGGTAACGGAATTCAAAAATATATGGATAAACACAAAGGAAGTCTGTTTAGAAGGAATGGATCCAAAGATGCTTAGCGGAGATTAGGAAGCAACCCCGTGAACTCCGCTCTCTGAACAAATCTCTCTTGTCACCCCCCCTTCTCCTCCACTGCTAACTCCAGACTTCGTTCCTTTCATCTTGCGGCACCTTATGCCTGGAACCGTCTTCCCGAACCCATACGTCTAGCTCCATCTCTACCTGTTTTTAAATCTATGCTGAAAGCACACCTTTTCACTGCTGCCTTTGGCTCCTAACCGCTACTCATTTGCCCTCCTCCTCCCCTGTTCCTCTTTACCCTGTAATTCCCTTGCCCGTAATGTCTGTCTGTTTTACCTAGATTGTAAGCTCTTTGAGCAGGGACTGTCTCTCTATTTCAAATGTTCAGCGCTGCGTGCGTCTGGTAGCGCTATATAAATGCTATTAGTAGTAGTAGTAGTAGTAATTGGGAAGCAAAGTCAGTATTGGGCAAACTTCTAAGGTCTGTGCTCTGATAGTGGCTGGACAGATTCAGTTTCAGAAGTTGGAAAACAAGGCCAGTGCTGGGCAGACTTCTACTGTTTGTGCCCTGATTGTGGCTGAATAGATTTGGATGGGCTGGAGTAGAGCTTTTCAGGGGCTTCAATGTTAACTTCATAAATTTTAGAACAAGGGCAGTGCTGGACAGACTTCTATGGTCTATGCCTTGAAAATGGCAAGGACAAATCAAGACCAGGTATACATATGAAGTATCACATACGATATGTAATGAGTTTATCTGTAATGACAGGTCTTTATCTGTCATCATCTATTATGCTACGTTAATATTGCCTTTTAATAGGCAACCCCTAACCCGCAAGATTAGGGGTGGGCTGGGGCGGAGTTTGGGCAAAATGGCCACCTAGTTAACTGGCTGGGAGCCTGCATAAAGGTAGGACAGAAAAAAGACTGTCCTAACTTTTTGTTGGGAAGGTAACCAGGGCACCAGTCTGAATACTGGCAGGTGCCCAGTTACTCAGGGCTGGTCTTAGGCAGGGGTGACAGGGGCAGTTGCACAGGGTCTCGTGCTCCCAGGGCCCGCTTAGCCTTAGCATCTCCCTCCTGCTCCCTGCTTCCACTGTCATTGCCGTCTCCTGTTCTCAATCTAACCGCCTTGGTCAGCTTTCTCCTACTCCTTTTCCGCTCCCTGTAGCGCTGCCTTCTTCAATCTGGGCCGCCAGCAGAGTCAGTGAGGTAAACACACTGCCTTTGGCAGCTCAGAAGCTTTCTCTATGCTGCAATTTCTTGTCCTGCATAGGTGGGATGCTGCAACAGAGTGAGAGCTTCCAGGGCCACCGAAGGCAGTGTGCTTACCTCCATAGGCGGTCGGTGGCCCAACTGTTTGGGGATGTTAAAGGGGGCGGGGTTGGGGGTGGGGCCAGGGGTGGAGCTTAAATCCATAATTGTCTGATAACACACAGAAAAAAATAAATAAATACAAATAATAGTCACAATTAATACCTTTTATTAAATTTAGATATTAGATATGTATCATATGTCAAAGAATAAAGTGGTTGCTCAAAGCATATTCTAAGCACAATCGCTCAACAGCAAAACACTATGCACAACTTTGTGGAAAAACACACTCAGAACCTTACTGTACCATAAATATTACACTGGGCAGAACCTAATACACCAATGTACCACCCATACGGAAAATGCAGACCGTCAACAATATGAAACAAGGGATCATATCATCACAATTCTCATGTAGAGCCACAAAACACCCTAATTCATGTTTAATGTGGGATAAAATGCCATAAATAAGTAAATAAATATAAACTTTTAATGTTGAGCACCTGATTCTCAAAGTGGACATATTCCAAACACTATAATGAAAATAAAATGATCTTTCTACCTTTGTTGTCTGGTTGTCCGATTCTGCTGCTATCTGTTCTCAGTGCAGGTCAGGAAGTCATCCTCGTTAAATATCTCCCTGGCAACCCAGCCAACCCCCCCCCCCTCCCCCTGCACTCCCAGCAGTAAGGTAAACAAACCATAAACCAACTTCTACAATTGGTTACACAAGGCTAGAGGGCTTTCACTGCAGCTCCTGCTGTGAGGATGGAGGTAAATCAACAATTTAAACCTCTCAGAGCACAGCAGGGGAGGCTTAGCCTGTCCAAGCCTCTTATACCGGGCGCCTATGCTTACTTCACTGACGCTGCCAGCGGCCTGAAAAATTGAAGAAGGCAGCGGTGCTGCGAGCCAGAACTAAGGGAGCAGATAGGAGAGAGTTGAAGGTGGTTAGATTGAGACGGCCACTGAAGCCCATGAGGTTGGTCTCCCTTTCCCTCTCCTCCGTGCACCCCTCATCCCCTTACCCTACTATTACTACTTATCATTTCTATAGCGCTACCAGATGTACGCAGCGCTGTATACGTGAACATGAAAAAGTCCCTGTTTCACAGAGCTTACAATCTAACTAGAACAGACAGTCAAACAGAACAAATAAGGGATAAGGGAATTACTAAGGTGGGAAACAAACAAATAAATCAATGAGCTGCTCTATCCATGTTGTCATTCTTTATTGTTGGTAGCATTTTTATTGGACCTCACTTATATTTTCAAAGATGCTGGCTTGTGTAGCATATAGATGTACAAAGAGGAAGTATTGGTTTCATCTAGTTAGTTCTAAATCTTAATTATTGTGTCATTTGGAAGGGCTGGTTTATAGGGACTCACTCTATTCTGATGTTTTCACCTAGTAAAGTGCCACCAAAACATACATTATGAGTATCATGTGCTTAACAATCAGACTTACTATTTATAAGTACAGTTTAAAAAAATCATTAATTAGGTTGAGACCTGGGAGCATTTAACATCTTTTTTTCCTGTGCCTACATCAAAAGAACTTGCTCCTTTTGCTTTGTGGAATGCAGTGGTATAAGATAAAAATGCACTTGCCTTTTTTTTTAATTACTATTTCACAGAGAAGGTATTGAATAATGAGGGAAGGGTTTCCTTCCTGCAGAACTGTCCAGAGTCAGTCTAAATGTGCCAACATTGTCCAGTTCAGCACACTATTAGCCACCAATTTCATACAACATTAATTATGTTCAGTGGAAAATAAATCTATTGGCTCAGCCTGCTTGCTATGTGAATATTCAATCACTGTTTCATTATTGCTACCAAGTATTACATATTAAGAACATTTGTTTTAATTCACTTATCCATTTACATGCACAAGGTTTTGCTTTTTAAATCCAAAGGTTTCCTATGATAGCATTGTGCTTATTTGAATTAGTTTTTCTGTACAAGTTTTGCTTGATTTGTCTTTATTTGAAATAAAAAATTTTAAAACACATCTTGTCAACAAGGGGTGGGACTTGGTGGGGGCGGGGCTAGGTGGGAGCAGGGGGCCCCACCAAACTAGTCTGCACAGGGTCCCACAATTGCTCAGACTGGCCCTGCATTTACTTTCTGGATAACGGCTCTGGTTGCCCCCTGTCCCAATCCCCCCCCCATCCCCTGGAACAGAAAACTTCCCCTCACCTGGCCCAATTACTCCTCCCATTCACCTCCTGAAGACAGAGCAAGGTAGCCCCGCACCCACTGGCCTACCTCCCCCACTGGCCCACCCCAGGCCTACATTTAGGTACTGCGGTACTTGAAGTACTCTGAGGTTGCCACTAGAGGTCATGACAATCATTTTGAAGTAGTCACTGACGTTGGCAGGAGCGACTGGGCATCGCTTCTGCTCATTTACCAGTGGATCACCAGGGATTTATCAAGGTAAGCCTGGGGAGGGGGTTCCAGGCCTAACTTCCTCTATCTTCAGGGGTGGGAGTGGGGTGGAAGGGGAATGTTTTCCATTCTGGGGAGATTGAAATGGGAGGCGGAATCAGAATCTGGGCCAGAACCCCCATAAACTCCAGCAGTCAGAGTAATGTGAATTAACTCCAGATATTCGGTGCCAGTGACCACTGTGGGTGGTAACTGGGTGGAACTGGTCCAGAGGGTGGCTACTAAAACAGTCGATGGATTTGGTCATAAAACATATTGGGTAAAGGTCTAAATGCATACCCTGGAGGAGGAGAAGGGGAAAGTAGAGATATGATAAATAGAGACATTTAAATATATCCAAGGAATAAATACATGGGTTTCAGGCCTTTTTCAGTGGAAAGGCGGCTTTGGAACATGACATCACGGATGAAGCTGAAAGGAGGTAGACTCAGGAGTAATATAAGGCCATATTTCTTTACCGAAAGGATAGTAGATATGTTTAAGTTTATGTTTATTAAAATCTTGATATACCGCTTGAGCAGATCATAGCAGTGTACATACTAAAAATACACTATAAAATTCAGATATGTGGAAGAGCCTCCAAGTTGAGATGGTGGAAATGAGGGCCATATTGGAATACAAGTAAGTATGGGATAGGTACTGAGCATCTCTGAAACAGAAGGAAGGGTTGTAGACTGAGCTGTTGGTTTTGATGGGTAGACTGGATACACTATATGGTCTTTTTCTGTCATCATTTTTTCATGTTTCTCTGTTTCAGAGGATATTGTTTAACAATTATAATTTAATACAGTGACCTCATGTTAAAATATTATTAGTTCTAATCCTCATTGAGGTCAGAAGGGGATTTTCTGGGATACAGAGGTTTTTGTGAATTAAAGGAGGTATACATTTGAGATTACAATTTTGAGTATGATGATGACTATGTCAGGGGAAAAAGTGCTCTTGTCCAGCCTCAGATCAGGGTCTGCTCAATCAGAGACTAGTAGTATTTTGTATGCAAAGCTTCAGTAACTGCAGGCTCCTGCAGTCTTTTTACAGAGTACGGTGCATTCCAGTGGTTCTACCCTGAAGAACCTGACTTATCCTGGGGGCTTTAAGGAACTCTGAGAACACTTCCCAGGTGTGTGTGTGTGTGTGTGGGTACGCGTGCGTGCTTGCGTGGTGGGGGGGAGGGGGGCTTGAAAGCCACACTGAGTGGACCTGATGAAGACTCATGATTTCTTGTATTTGTTCTTAGATTTTGAAGTATTGAAGCAATATTAGTTGTTTGTAATATATCTGTTTAACAAGTAGAGTTACTGCATACCTAGACCATGATCTGGATTTATGCAATGGTAAAGCATTGCAACTAAAGTAAATTTTGCAATGAATGTCTGATTCATATATCTGATTAGCCTGCAGTACATAAGCCAAGTTCTTCCTTCACAACTATATGTACATAAATCTCTTCTTGAAACACTATTGCTAAGTGTGGCTTATAAATCCAGGGGACCCAGTCTGGTATGAGGGGAGGGGGTGCAAACAGGACAACTGCCCTGGGCCCCCATGCTACAGGGGGTCCCTAAGCTTATTTAAGCTAAAGGAGATCCAGCCTGTTGGTGCACCTTGGAGCCCTCTCTCAAGTTTCTGCCCTGGGCCCCAGCATGTTTAACACTGGCCCTGATCAGAAGGTTGGACTTGAAGTAGGTCTTGTTCTCTTTCATCATATCCACTTATGTAAAGGTTATTGAGGTACTCACGAGTCCACACGTGAAAAGGAGTTCTCGTCAGGCTCTTGTCGGGCTCAAGTCCACCCTGGGTTGTGACATGGATGGTATATCTCTCTCCTGGCTTCAGATCCCTGAGGATAGGAGAACAGCCTTTCACAGATTGGTGACAATAGTTGTCTTAAGTGTACTTGTAATCCAAATACTATACAGTAGCATTCCCTTTTAAATCTGATTATGGACTTGTTTTGAACACAGGTATTGTTTTAAATAAAATTGATTAAATACATTATTTCTGAACTCTTGATTTAACAGATAACAGCCATATACCATTGGCATGCTAAAAATCTCAGCATTTTAGTAGAGTATGCCATACCCTGGGCGGAACAACCCCAGGGATAGTCATGCAAATATTCTTGAAGTTTTATGTTTTGTTCTAGGAATTTCATAGTTATAGGAATAAATTAAGTACAGCAAGCAAAGACAAACCATATGGAGACATTTACTCTTAAGATGCAGTAAGTGCAAAGCCTGAGTGGTAAATGTCAGGCAACCACAAGAAGGGCGGAAGAAACCAAAAGGACCAGACTGAAGACCACAGATAGTAAGAGCACCAAAATAGTTTTATTGGGACCCTACACGGTCCGTGTTTTAGCCAAAAATTGATGTATACAGATGTTCATCCAAGATTACATGGGATAGAAAGAATAAGCGCAAAAACGCTGGTGCTATCTGAAACGGAGCATAGACACTAATGCCTGTAAAAAAGGCATTAGTGTCTATGCTCCGTGTAATCTTGGAGGAACATCTGTATACGTCAATTTGAAGACCCCTGAGGAAGGCCTTTTTGGCCAAAACACGGACCATGTAGGGTCCCAATAAAACTATTTTGGTGCTCTTACTATCTGTGGTCTTCAGTCTGGTCCTTTTGGTTTCTTTCGCCCTTCTTGTGGTCAGTGGCGTACCTAGGGTAGTTGACACCCGGGGCCGGTCATTTTTTAACACCCCCCCATATCCAGTACTAGGCATACCCAGAATACAAAACATTCAGGACCTATAGAGCGATTCTACCATACCATAAGCAGTAATTTGTACGAGTCACACAAGGAAAAGGAAAGCATCTTAAACACTACAGTGAGCACTAGAACATCAATTCACCTATTGTAAAATGAAAACAGACAGATTAGTACAGATCGTCGATCCTGCAGTCAATGCCAACTGAAAGCCATGTCATTTTCACAAACACAGATACACCCTAATCCACTATAGAATAAGTAATCTATTTAGACAAAAATTAAACTGAACCCCCGATGCCAGACTCTGCATACAATGCAACACCACAGAAACAGAAACTGTCCCCTAGTACTGTGCAAAATATAAAGACAGCAGATGTAAATTTGAAAAAACTAACACCAATCACCACTTTACAAATTAACAAATAGAAATAAAATAAATACAGAAAATAAAATAATACCATTTTATTGGACTAATACATTTAGCTTCCAGAGGCCAAAATCTCCTTCCTCAGGTCAATACAGTATAGTGCTGTTACATTATCCTATCCTGACCTGAGGAAGGGGGTTTTGTTCTCTGAAAGTTAAGTCAAAATGTATTAAAATTAGTCCAATAAAAAGATTACCTTATCTATATGTTCTATTTATAAACATTTATTAACACAGCTACAATACTATATCCTAAAGCAAAATAATTAAAATATATATTTACAGTTTGTTGTCTCTGGTTTCTGCTTTCCTCATCTTCTTTTCACTGTCTTCCTTCCATCCAGCATCTGTCTTCGCTCTCTCTCTGCCATCCAGTGTCTGCCCTCTCTAATGTCCCTTCCATCCAGTGTCTGCCCTCTCTCTCTGCCCCTTCCATCCACATCTGCCCCAGTCTGCCATCTCTCTCACCCCCTTCCATCAACATCTGCCCTCTCTCTCCCTTCCATCCACATCTGCCCTCTACCTCTGCCCCTTCCATCCACCATTTGCCCCAGTCTGCCCTCTTTCTCTCTCCCCCTTCCACCCATCTGCCCTTTCTCTCTGCCCCTTCAATCCGTCTGCCCTCCCTCTCCCATCCATCCAAGGTCTGCCCTCCCTCACGCTCCCCACTTCCATCCAGGGTCTGTCCCCTCTCTCTCTCTCTGCCCCCTCTTTTCAGCCCCCTTATTCCACCTGCCCCTAGTTCCAGCCCCAGCCCACATCTCCCACCTGCCCCCCTTTTCAGCCCCACTATCCCACCAGTCCCCAGCCCTTTTCTCCCATCAGTCCTGAGCTTCAGCCCCAGCCAGTTCTCCCTGTCCCCTTTAAAGCCCCCAGTTTCAGCCCCTGCCCCGTTTCAGCCCCCAGTTCCAGTCCCCTTCATCCACCACATGCCTTGCATCCCCCCTTTTCAGCCCCAAACCCATTCTCCCACCTGCCCCAGGCATGGACCCATTTTCCCTCCTGCCCCCTTGTCAGACCCCAGTTACAGCTTCAGACCCCTTCTCCCATCTGAGCACTCCCCTCCCCAATCCCCTTCTCCCCTCTGAGCTCCCCCACCCTCACCAATCCCCTTCTCCCCTCTGAGCTCCCCAATCCCCTTCTCCCCTATGAGCACCCCCACCCTCCCCAATCCCTTCTTCCCTCTGAGCACCCTCACCCTCCCCAATCCCCTTCTCCCCTCTGAGCACCCTCACCAATCTCCCCTCTGAGCTCCCCCACCCTCCCCAATCCCCTTCTCCCCTCTGAGCACCCTCCCCAATCCCCTTCTCCCTATGAGCACCCCCACCCTCCCCAATCCCCTTCTCCCCTCTGAGCACCCTCCCCAATCCCCTTCTCCCCTCTGAGCTCCCCCACCCTCCCTAATCCCCTTCTCCCCTCTGAGCACCCTCACCCTCCCCAATCCCCTTCTCCCCTCTGAGCACCCTCACCAATCCCCTTCTCCCATCTGAGCCCCCCTCTCCCATCTGAGCCCCCCCTCTGTCGAGAGCCCTGAGTCCTCTTCACCCTAAAGCCACCACCCTGCTTTTTTTTTTTTAATCCGTGCAGCGATGCAGGCAGCGCCTCACGTCTGCCCTGCATGAACTGAAAAGAGAAAATCGCTTCGCTGGCGTCGGGCCTTCCCTCGCTTGTTGTCCCGCCCTCGAGGAAATAGGAAGTTACCTCAAAAGAGGGCGGGACAACAAGAGAGGGAAGGCCCGACGCCAGCGAAGCAATTTTCTCTTTTCAGTTCATGCAGGGCAGACGCGAGGCGCTGCCTGCATCGGCGATCGCTGCATGGATTAAAAAAAAAAAGCTGTCGGCTCTTGCGGAGCACCCCCCACCCGCTGACACCCGGGGTGGACCGCCCCCCCCCCCCCCCCCTTGGTACACCACTGCTTGTGGTTGCTTGCGCTCTTTGCGGGAGATTTGGACCCTCCTTTGGTTTGACCTCTGGTAAATGTCAGGGGCATCATCAACCTCTACCCTATATTTGACTGCACAGGCCCATGTTACATGCTTGGCAGAGAGTGTGGATACATCCTCACTGTCTTATGAGGCATGTAATTTGGGTTCCTGCACTCTTGGCACTGCTACTTAGCTTCCTCCGAGCACAAAATCTCCCATGACAGCTCCTTACTCAATCAGCACTCCTTTTAACAGCACCCTCGCGCGATCAGCAACCCACCCTTGACAGCTCCATAAACAATCAGCAAACCCTCACAACAACCCCCCACCTGATCAGCCACAGGGGTGTAGGTATGGGTGGGCTTGAGTGGGCCATGGTCCACCCACTCAATGACAGTGATCCAGGCCAATAACAAGAGAACCTGAGGCAATGTCAGTATCTCATAGTACTACCACTACGGCAGATTAACCCTTAATGGCAGTACTGTGACACAACTGTTGTTGGGTGGCAGGAGGGTCTCTTTATGACCTCCGAGGAGAGATGCTGATTGGATGAAGGTGGCTGTCATGTGAGGGTTGTTGATCATATGGGGGGGGGGGGGGAATTATGAGTTTGAGGGGACTGAGTAATGGCGTGAGCACAGGTTTTTGTTTTGATACAGTGGCCGTAATACATTTTGCCGGTGGCAGGAGTGCACTTTGTTATGCTCACCTGTACTGATCGTAGCAGTAAGAATGTTCGATAATGCCCTGCATGCTGTTGATGCTGACTGCACCCTATTTCCACCTATAACCTGGCCTTTCCAACCTCAACCCAAAATAAATATTTAGTGCATAATTTTTATTGTGCAGGCTGGTTTTAGCATGCAGTAGCTATTAGCCTGGGTCTGTGCTTATAGCAAATGCTCTGTGCACTTTAGTAAGAATCCCCTATACAGTGGCTACCAATACAGAAATAAAATCATTTTGCTAATTAAATCCCAAATTTGTTCTGAAAGGACCTAGGCAGCAATTTTTTCCCCTCTACTGACAGTTTCTCAATGCCTTAAATTTTTTCATGGATATCAATGGATCTTGTTACAGTATTTTCACTAAACAACAAGGGCTTGTCCAACGGGAAACTGCCCTTAACAAAAACACATGTATATGGGCAAGTGGGCATTGTCTCGCCTAATTTTTCTCTCATCTACCACATAAGGTATTTGAGGGCGAAATGCACTAAACTTAATAAGCCATTAATGAGCAAGTAGTAAACCCTGGCATGCACTAAAGACTTTTTTCCGACGACGGTTGCAGCTAACGAAAATGGAATGCAGATGAGCAAATTGTGTAGAAACCCTATTGTAATAAGATGCACTAACCTTTTCCGATTGCCTTAACGCTGGAAAATCTAACGAGAGGTCTGTACCTCTCGTTGGGGCAGTGCGGGATTGAAAAACTGCTACAAAAGTAACAAAAAAAAAAAATAGCGCTCCGCTTTAAAAAAGACATCTATTTTGTCCGTCATCCCCCCCAAGATGCCGCGCCGCTCACCCTCTCTGATGCGGCTCGACAGTGCAGTTGAGGATGCCCATTAAAAAAAAACACGTCTATTTTGGCCGTCAGTCCCCCCCCCCCAAAGACGCCGCGCTGCTCACCCCCTCTGATGCGGCTCGATCCAGAGGACAGTGCAGTTGAGGATGCCCATCCAAAAAAACCCATCCATTTTGGCTGTCATTCACCCCAGCAATAATAAAAACGTCTTTTTTGGCAGTGCTTCACTCAGCTGAGAGACCTGGAAGTCTCTGAGCCAATCACAGCGCGTTTAGCTCAGCTAAATGTGTTGTGATTGGCTCAGGGACTTCCAGTCTCTCAGCTGAGTGAAGCACTGCCAAAAAAGACGTTTTTATTATTGCGTGGGGGGGGGGGGGGGGGGGGGGGGGGGAAATGACGGCCAAAATGGACGCCCATCCAAAAAAAAACATCCATTTGGCCATCATTCACCCCCGCAATAATAAAAACATCTTTTTGGCAGTGCTTCACTCAGCTAAACGCGTTGTGATTGGCTCAGGGACTTCTAGGTCTCTCAGCTGAGTGAAGCACTGCCAAAAAAAGACGTTTTTATTATTGCGGGGGGGGGGGGGGGGGGGGGGGGGAATGACGGCCACAATGGCCGTTTTTCTTGGATGGGCGTCCTCAACTGCACTGTCCTCTGGATTGAGCCGCATCGGAGGGGGTGAGCAGCACTGCGTCTTCAGGGGGGGGGGGGGAATGACGGCCAAAATGGACTTTTTATTTTTAATGGACGCCCTCAACTGCACTGTCGAGCCGCGTCGGAGGGGGTGAGCAGCGCAGCGCCTTTCGAGCGGCACAGGGAGGCGTATTTGGCATGCGCAGAGCAGCCAGCATAACGCTTGGCTGCTCTGCGGATGCTCGACCGGCCGATTGGCCAACCGTTTAACGATGGAATAGAGAATGCAAGTGAGCTACAACAAGCAGCTCATTTGCATTCCCTTTCCTTAATGCATGCCCGTTCCTTACCGATTTGCTAAGGGAATCGGTAAGGGAAGGGCTCTAACGATTGTTTAGTGCATCTGGCCCTGAGTGGATAAAGCATGGACTTGGGAACTTACAGATCCAGGATTCATTGCTACACTTACCACTCACTGTGTAACCTTGAACAAGTCAGTTAAATTTCAAGAGATCAAACTTAACTTATTAGTGTTTTGTGGCAGGAACACTGCAACATTGAACCGAAACATGTTTTTGGATAATTGTGGGATATAAGAATGAATGAATGAATGAATAAATAAATAAATAAATACATAAACAATGCGAATTATTTTACATACAATAGTATTGTGCATGATGATATTATATTTACATCTACATCAACATAAATATAGACACAGTGCAGTGGCATACCAAGGGCAGGGCGGTGGGGGCGGTCCGCCCCGGGTGTCAGCAGGTGGGGGGTGCTCCGCTCCCGCTGCTCCCACCCTTTAAAAAGCATCTGCCCTGCTTGTAAAAGAAGCAAATCTCCTCGTTGTCGTCGGGTCTTCCCTCACTGTGTCCCGCCCTCACGGAAATAGGAAGTTACCTCAGAGGAGGGTGGGACACAGTGAGGGAAGGCCTGACGATGACGAGGAGATTTGCTTCTTTTACAAGCAGGGCAGATGTGAGACGCTGCCTGCGACGCCGCTTCACAGATTTAAAAAAAAAAATTTTTAGAAGTCTTTATTGAACATTAATAATACAGAACAAAAAGTACTCAGCTCAATTCAACACAGAATGGAACAGTTATCATAACTCTAACACAGAGTACCTTCCTAAGCAAGTATTTTGAGCAATTATCCATGTCAATTATATTTTTTAAGTCACTTCGAAGCTTTTTAATTTTTTATTGTTTAACTTCCAACACAAGGTACCTAACCCCCTAATCCTACAGGTCCCTCCCTTCTAAACCCAAAGCCACCCCTCCCTTAACCCCCCACCCCCCTCCCTAACCTTATACCTTTCATCCAACACACGCATTCAAAAATGGTTTCCAAGCCTTTTCCCACACTGGCACTGATTTGTTTTTAATAGCTGTCAATCTCTCCATCTCACAGATATAGCGCACCTTCGTAATCCAATTCATAAGTGAGGGGACCCGCACCGCTTTCCACTGCTGAGCCAAGTTAATGCGAGCAGCATGTAGCGACCCCCTTACCAGGGCCCATTGACTGACTGTAAGACCCTCCAGTCTCCGGCCCAGAATGAAAATCAGAGGATGCCACTGCACAGATCTTCCCGTCCAGGCCTGAAGCCGTGCATGCACACTTTTCCAGTATGCCTGCGCCTTGGGACATGTCCACCAAATGTGCCCCATTGTTCCCATTCCCCCACAATTTCTCCAACAATCTTTCGACACATTAGCATACATGTGGTATAATCTTATCGGCGTAAGGTACCATCTATAAAATATTTTAATTGCATTTTCCTTCATGGCTACAGCCCGAGAGGATTTCAAAATCATCCTCTCCAGCCTCCGCCATTCTACTTCTGATAATGTGAAATTTAATTCCTGTTCCCACCGCTTCCGGTGCAAAGTGTATGGCTTAAGACGGGCAGCCAGAAATTCATACAAATAGGTGATCATGCCTCGCGTAGACCTTGTGTCTACACACACCTCTTCTAGGGGGTGAATCTCTCTTTTCATACATTCTACATAGGTTGGTCCCTGCAGGAAATGTTGTATTTGTGTATAGGCATACCTGTCTTCAGTCCTAAGGCCATAGTCCTCTATTAATCTGTCAAATGGTATCATGTCTGTTCCCACGTGCAGCTGCCCACACATATCTAGCCCCACTTCAGCCCACCTGCAAAATGTGGTATTCCCCACTCCCGTACCAAACCTCGGATTATCCACTATGGGCGCCAAGCCGGACACAAGGGGCTGACACTCCTCAAACATATGATCCCAGTAGTGGAATGTAACCTGTACAGCAGGAGGGAATTTGTCTATTTGTCCTCTATATTTGCTCGGTAACCACATCAAGTGTCCTAATGTACGAGACCGGAGCTACTGTTAGAAATATGCAATCTGTCCCTAAAATCGAGTGTAGTACCGGAAGACTGGAGGGTAGCCAATGTTACTCCGATTTTTAAGAAGGGTTCCAGAGGAGATCCGGGAAATTATAGACCGGTGAGTCTGACGTCGGTGCCGGGCAAGATGGTGGAGGCTATTATTAAGAATAAAATTGCAGAGCATATACAAAAACATGGACTGATGAGACAAAGTCAGCACGGATTTAGTGAAGGGAAGTCTTGCCTCACCAATCTAATGCATTTTTTTGAGGGGGTAAGCAAACATGTGGACAATGGGGAGCCGGTTGATATTGTATATCTGGATTTTCAGAAGGCGTTTGACAAAGTGCCGCACGAAAGACTCCTGAAGAAATTGCAGAGTCATGGAATCAGAGGTAGGGTATTATTATGGATTAAGAACTGGTTGAAAGATAGGAAGCAGAGAGTAGGATTGCGTGGACAGTATTCTCAGTGGAGGAGGGTAGTTAGTGGGGTCCCGCAGGGGTCTGTGCTGGGTCCGTTGCTTTTTAATGTATTATAAATGACCTAGAGATGGGAATAACTAGTGAGGTAATTAAATTCGCCGATGACACAAAATTATTCAGGGTCGTCAAGTCGCAGGAGGAATGTGAACGATTACAGGAGGACCTTGCGAGACTGGGAGATTGGGCGTGCAAGTGGCAGATGAAGTTCAATGTTGACAAGTGCAAAGTGATGCATGTGGGTAAGAGGAACCCGAATTATAGCTACGTCTTGCAAGGTTCCGCGTTAGGAGTTACGGATCAAGAAAGGGATCTGGGTGTCGTCGTCGATGATACGCTGAAACCTTCTGCTCAGTGTGCTGCTGCGGCTAGGAAAGCGAATAGAATGTTGGGTGTTATTAGGAAGGGTATGGAGTCCAGGTGTGCGGATGTTATAATGCCGTTGTATCGCTCCATGGTGCGACCGCACCTGGAGTATTGTGTTCAGTACTGGTCTCCGTATCTCAAAAAAGATATAGTAGAATTGGAAAAGGTACAGCGAAGGGCGACGAAAATGATAGTGGGGATGGGACGACTTTCCTATGAAGAGAGGCTGAGAAGGCTAGGGCTTTTTAGCTTGGAGAAGAGACGGCTGAGGGGAGATATGATAGAAGTGTATAAAATAATGAGTGGAATGGATCGGGTGGATGTGAAGCGACTGTTCACGCTATCCAAAAATACTAGGACTAGAGGGCATGAGTTGAAGCTACAGTGTGGTAAATTTAAACGAATCGGAGAAAATTTTTCTTCACCCAACGTGTAATTAGACTCTGGAATTCGTTGCCGGAGAACGTGGTACGGGCGGTTAGCTTGACGGAGTTTAAAAAGGGGTTAGATAGATTCCTAAAGGACAAGTCCATAGACCGCTATTAAATGGACTTGGAAAAATTCCGCATTTTTAGGTATAACTTGTCTGGAATGTTTTTACGTTTGGGGAGCGTGCCAGGTGCCCTTGACCTGGATTGGCCACTGTCGGTGACAGGATGCTGGGCTAGATGGACCTTTGGTCTTTCCCAGTATGGCACTACTTATGTACTTATGTACTTATGGACCATAGATTGTTCAATGTGCACCCATGTTTTATGGTCCTCCTTCCGGAACCATTCCACCGCTGCTCCACAGATTTTTTTTTAAGGCAGGGTGGTGGCAGGAGAAGAGGGCTGTCGTCTGTTGACGGAGCTGGTAGTCGGGTCGGGGGGGGGGGGGTTCTCAGATGGGAGAAGGGGACTGGGAGAGGATTCTAGGATGGGAGAAGGAGGGTGGGGTGAGGGTTCTCAGATGGGAGAAAGGGGACTGGGGATGGGGTTCTCAGATGGGAGAAGGGGACTTGGATGGGGAGGGGAGGGGTTGTCAGATGGGAGAAGGGGGCTGGAACTGGGGTCTGAGAAGGGGCCATGAGGGAAAATGGGGGCCATGCCTGGGGCTGGTGGGAAAATAGGGCATGCCTGGGTCAGGTGGGAGAATGGGTCTGGGGCTGAAAAGGGGGGCCCTAATGCAAGGCATGTGGATGAAGGGAGCTGGAATTGGGGGATGAAAAGGAGGGTAGGTGGGATAAGGGGGCTAGTACTGGGACGGGGCTGAAAAGGGGCAGGGGCTGAAACTGGGGGGCTGGGGGCTGAAAAGGAGACAGGGAGAAGTGGCTGGGGCTGAAGCTCAGGACTGGTGAGAGAAAAGGGCTGGGGCTGAAACTGGGGACTGGTGGGATAGTGGGGCTGAAACTGGGGGCTGAAAAGGGGACAGAGAGAAGTGGCTGGGGGCTGAAGCTCAGGACTGGTGAGAGAAAATGGCTGGGGCTGAAACTGGGGACTGGTGGGATAGTGGGGCTGAAACTGGGGGCTGAAAAGGGAGGGCAGGTGTGAGATGTGGGCTGGGGCTAGAACTAGGGGCAGGTGGGATAAGGGGGCTGGAACTTGGGGCTGAAAAAAAGGGGCAGAGGGGACAGATCCTGGATGGAAGCGGGAGCGAGATGGAGGGCAGACCCTGGATGGATGGGAGAGGGAGGGCAAATGGTGGATTGAAGGGGCAGAGAGAAAGGGCAGACAGTGGATGGAAAGGATAGAAAGGGCAGACAGTGAATGGAAGGGGGAGAGAGAGAAGGCAGACAGGGGCAGATGGTGGATGGAAGGGGCAGAGATAGAGGGCAGATGTGGATGGAAGGGGCAGGGAGAGAGGACTGACATTGGATGGAGGGGACAGCAGAGAGGGCAGACACTGAATGGCAGAGAGAGAATGAAGACAGATGCTGGATGGAAGGAAGACAGTGAAAAGAAGATGAGGAAAACAGAAACCAGAGACCAGTGGCGTAGCTAGGGTAGTTGACACCCGGAGCCGGTCATTTTTTAACACCCCCCTCCAAAATCCAGTACTAGGCATACCGAGAATACAAAACACTCAGGATCTCTAGAACAATTTTACCATACCATAAGCAGTAATTTCTACGAGTCACATAAGGAAAAGGAAAGCATCTTAAACACTACAGTGAGCACTAGAACATCAATTTGCCTATTGTAAAACGTAACCAGACAGAATAGTACAGATCGTCGATCCTGCACAGTCAATGTCAACTGAAAGCCGTGTCTTTTTCACAAACACAGATAAACCCTAAACCACTATAGAATAAGTAATCAAACTTTCTATTTAGACAAAAATTAAACTGAACCCCCAAGAGGCCAGACTGAGCATACAATGCAACACCACAGAAACAGAAAATAAAATACCACCATTTTATTGGACTAATACATTTAGCTTTCAGAGACCAAAACCTCCTTCCTCAGATCAGATCAGTACAGTATAGTGATTTTACAATATCCTATCCTGGCCTGAGGAAGGGGGTTTTGTTCTCCGAAAGTTAGTCAAAATATATTAAAATTAGTCCAATAAAGATTACCTTATTTCCATGTTCTATTTATTAACACAGCTACAATACTACTTTATCCTAAAGCAAAAAAATAAAAATATATATTTTACTTGCAGTTTGTTGTCTCTGGTTTCTGCTTTCCTCATCTTCTTTTCACTGTCTTCCTTCCATCCAGCATCTGCCTTCTCTCTCTCTCCCTGCCATCCAGTGTCTGCCCTCTCTCTCCTGTCCCCTCCATCCAAAGTCTGCCCTCTCTCCCTGCCCCTTCCATCTAGGATCTGCCTTCTCTCCATGTGCATCTCCTTCCTTTGTCTTTCCTTCCCTCCATCCTTGTCCAACATTTCTCCTCTCTTCTCTTTTCCATCCATGTGCATTTCCTTCCTGACTTTCCTCCCCTCCATCCATCCATGTCCAACAACTCTCCATTCTCCCCTGCCGTCTCCTCCATCCACCCATATCCTTCAAATTTCCTCTCTCCCCTGCCCCCATTCATCCATCCATATCCAGCAATTCTCCATCTATGTCCAGGAACTCTCCATTCTCTCCTGCCGTCTCCTCCATCCACCCATATGCTTCAAAGTTCCTCTCTCCCCTGCCCCCATTCATCCATCCATATCCAGCAATTCTCCATCTATGTCCAGGAACTCTCCATTCTCTCCTGCCGTCTCCTCCATCCACCCATATCCTTCAAATTTCCTCTCTCCCCTGCCCCCATTCATTCATCCATGTCCAGCAATTCTCCTCTCCTCTACCCCTCCTCCATCCATCCATATCCAGCAAATTTCCTCTCTCCCCTGCCCCCTCCATCCATCCACCAGCAATTCTCCTCTCTCCCCTGCCCTCCCCTCCTCTCCAGTGATCTCTTCTCTCCCCATGCCCTCCCCTCCCATCCATGTCCAGCGATTCTCCCTGCCCTCCCTCAGCTCCCCCACAGCCCTCCTCTCCGTTCCTTCCTGCCCTCCCCTCCATCCATCCACCCACGTCCAGCAATTCTCCTCCCCTGCCCTCCCCTCCAGCGATCTCTTCTCTCCCCCATGCCCTCCCCTCCAGCAACCTCTTCTCTCCCCCATGCCCTCCCCTTCTCTCCCCCATGCCCTCCCCTTCTCTCCCCCATGCCCTCCCCTTCTCTCCCCCATGTCCAGCAATCTGTTCTCTCCCCCTGCTCTCCCCTCCCATCCATGTCCAGCATTCTCCTCTCTCTCCTGCCCTCTCCATTCCTTCCTTCCCACCCATGGCAGCCCTCCTCCTCTCTGTCCCCCCCCCCCCCGTATCACGACCTTTTACTTCCCGTGGTGGCAGCGGCGTCAGTTCCGTTACAAAGAAGGCACTGCAGGTTCCCCTCTGGCTTCAGCTTCTCCCTTCGCTCTTCACACAGTGAGTGTCCCACCTTCGCGATGACGCATTTCCTTTTCCGCGAAGGCGGGACACTCACTGTGTGAAGAGCGAAGGGAGAAGCTGAAGCTGCAGGGGAGCTTGCAGCCTTCTTCGTAAGTAACTGACATCGCTGCCACTACGGGAAGTAAAAGGTTATGATACGGAGGGGGGGGGGGGGGCAGAGAGGAGGAGGAGGGCTGCCGAGGGTGGGAAGGAAGGAGGAGGAGGGTTCTACAAGGTGCCCATGGAGGGGGGGCGGATTTTGGGTGCGTGGGGGGGGGGGGGTGCCCGGAAGCAGCGGGAGCGGCGGAGCACCCCCCCTTGTGCTGAAACCCGGGGCGGACCGCCCTCTCTGCCCCCCCTTGCTACACCACTGCCAGAGACAACAAACTGTAAATAAAATATATATTTTTATTTTTTTGCTTTAGGATAAAGTACTATTGTAGCTGTATTAATAAATGTTTATAATAGAACATGTAAACAAGGTAATCTTTTTATTGGACTAATTTTAATACATTTTGACTAACTTTCGGAGAACAAAACCCCCTTCCTCAGGTCAGGATAGGATACTGTAACAGCACTATACTGTATTGACCTGAGGAAGGATGTTTTGGCCTCTGAAAGCTAAATGTATTAGTCCAATAAAATGGTGTTATTTTATTTTCTATATTTGTTTTATTTCTATTTGTTAATTTGTAAAGTGGTGATTGGTACTTGTTAGTTTTTTCAAATTGACATCTGCTGTCTTTATATTTTGCACAGTACTATGGGGACATTTTCTGTTTCTGTGGTGTTGCATTGTATGCAGAGTCTGGCATCTTGGGGGTTCAGTTTAATTTTTGTCTAAATAGAAAGTTTATGATTACTTATTCTATACTGAATTAGGGTGTATCTGTGTTTGTGAAAAAGACATGGCTTTCAGCTGGCATTGACTGTGTAGGATCGACGATCTGTATTATTCTGTCTGGTTTCGTTTTACAATAAGTGAATTGATGTTCTAATGCTCACTGTAGTGTTTAAGATACAATAAGTATGTTTCCAACGAAATAAATTGACTATACACCGTTTTGGGTTTGAAGAAGCCAACCAGACGATCAATGTGGAATAATGATTCAGATAATAAATAACTGGGGATAATCAGGTTAATACCACGTTTTCTTTGTTTACTGTTGTTTAATTGATCTCCTTGTCTTGTTTCACGCTCCCTATTTTGTGGTCTAAGGAAGAGTTTATAATTACCTGATTGAAATAATTCATGTATTATTTTGTCTGTATTTCTGGCAAGTTATTTTAGTGCTTGTAAAATTAAATTCTTATAAATAAAATTAAAAGAAAAACAATCTAAAGTGTATTAAAGTATGAATTTGTTTCGCTCATCTATACAATACTCTACACTTTCAACATGAAAGAACAATTATAGAAATACTCAAAACTAAGAGGTCCTTTTACTAAGGCGCACTAATGATTAGCGTGTGCTAAATGATAAGATGCCTATAGGAATTCGTTTGTGCCCCATAGTAAAAGACCCCTTAAGTAATTAAGAATAAGAAACCAAAACTTTTGATTGAATCAAGTCTTCACAACTCCATGACTCAATATATGGTGGAAGCCCCTTTTGTAGCAATAACAGACATAAATCATTTGTGATATGTGTCTACTAACTTTGCACAGTAGGATGGTGACATTTTTGCTCATTCTTCTTGGCAGCATACTCAAGGTCTCTTGGGATCATCTGTGGGTTACAGTCGTTAAGTCTTGGTACAGTTTTTCTAGTGGATTCAGGTCTGAACTTTGCCTAGACTACGCAAAGGTGAAATTAGGCCTTACCTGCTAATTTTCTTTCCTCTAGATCCTCCAGACCATTCAAGACGCTTGGGTTATGCACTCCTACCAGCAGAGGGAGACTGAGAACACTAAAACTTCTTATACAAGTAGCCTTTGCAGATCTTCTACTAACCAGTAAAACAGTAACAAAGCAGAGGAACAAAACATCTCCACCTAAACAAAACCACTGAATCCAAACTCAGATCTCCTCCCCTTAAGACGGGTGAATTCACCTGCAGATGGGCACAAACTGTACCACAAACTGCCCTTAGTAAAACTCCAGGACCCAAATCACAGGAGCTACTAGAAATATCAGCAACTGAAGTCTAAAGAAATTATCATACTGAACTGTCCGATACACTGGGTGGGCTCTTGAATGGTCTGGAGGATCTAGAGGAAAGAAAATTAGCAGGTAAGGCCTAATTTCACCTTCCTCAGCAATCCTCCAGACCATTCAAGATGCTTGGGACATACCAAAGCAGTAAACACATCTAAGGGTGGGACCTGCGAAGCCCAGAGGACAGGACTGCAGCTCCAAAACTGGCATCCTCCCTTGCCTGTACATCCACTCTGTAATATTTGACAAAAGAATGCGGGGAGGACCATACCGCCGCTTTACAAATGTCCACCGGTGGAACAAAACTACTCTCTGCCCAAGAAGCCGCCATCCCCCTAGTGGAATGTGTCTTGAGCCCCACCGGCACTGTACGGCCATGCAATATGTAAGCCGACGAGATGGTATCCTTCAACCACCAAGCTATAGATGCCTTAGAAGCAGCCACTCCCTTCTTGGGCCCCCCATGAAGGACAAATAACCTGTCCGAAGACCTGAATTCCTCCGACCTGCGCAAGTAAATCTTCAACACTCTGCGCACATTCAATTTCGCCAAACGACGCTGAGAAGTATCCCCCGTCCGGTCCCCCAAGACTGGCAACAAAATCACCTGATTGACATGAAAGGAGGATACCACCTTAGGCAAAAACGAAGGCACTGGACGCAGCGAAACCTTTTCCTTAGAAAACCACAGAAACGGAGGCCTACATGAAAGAGCCTGAAGTTCCGAAATCCGGCGAGCCGACGATATAGCTACCAAAAAGACCACCTTCATAGTAAGGTCTTTTATCGAATAAGACTCCAAGGGCTCAAAAGGAGAACCCGCCAAAGAGTCAAGAACGATATTAAGATCCCACTGAGGAATGACCGGCCGCTGAGGGGGATGAAGCAACTTCACCCCCTTCAAAAAACGGACCACATCCGGGGAAGATGCAACCGACCTGCCCTGCACCTTACCCCCAAAACACGCCAAGCAGCCAGCTGCACCTTCAAAGATGACAATGAAAGGCCCTTCTCAAAACCATCCTGCAAGAAATCTAAAATGCACGACACAGAAGCTGTCGAAGGGACACATGCCCGGTCCCCACACCAATCTTCAAATATGCGCCACACACGCACATAGGCCAAAGACGTCGAACGTTTGCGAGACTGCAGCATCGTCTGAATCACCTGAGGGGAAAACCCTTTCCTTCTCAACCGTTCCCTCTCAAGGGCCACACCATAAGAGAGAACCGATCCGGATCCGGCATGACAATTGGACCCTGACACAACAGCACCAAGCCCCCCAGCCGCAGAGGCTTGCCTTCTAACAAGCGCATCAGATCCCCGAACCACGGCCGACGTGGTCAATTCAGAGCCACCAACACCGGACCCGCATGACATTCTACCCTCTGTAGGACTCGACCTATCAAGGGCCTTGGGGGAAACACATACAGCAATACCCGCTGAGGCCATGGAAGGACCAACGCATCGATCCCTTCCGCTCGCGGATCCCGACGCCGACTGAAATACCGAGGAACCTGAGCATTCTGTGCCGACGCCATGAGATCCACTACTAGCATTCCCCACTTTAGAACTATCAGGTCGAACACCGACCGGTGCAGAGACCATTCTCCGGGGTCCAACATGTGTCTGCTTAGAAAATCCACGTTCACGTTGTCCACCCTGGCCATGTGCGCCGCCGAAATCTGCACTAGATGCCTTTCCACCCAACTCATGAGCAGAGCCGTCTCGATTGCCAACCGCTGACTCTTTGTACCACCCTGCTGGCTGACATACGCTACCGCTGTCGCATTGTCGGACATGACTCTTACCACCTTTCCGACCACACTTGAGCGAAATGCCAACAGAGCTAGCTGAATCGCCCTCGTCTCCAACCGGTTGATATACCACTGAGCTTCCTCCGTCAACCACCGCACCTACGCGGACCCGACCGAGACACTGAGCTCCCCAGCCCAGCAAAATGGCATCCGTTACCAGAATCACCCACTGAGGAGGTTCCAACAGCATGCCCTTTTTCAGATGGGCCGAGCATAGCCACCACTGGAGACTGCGCCGAGGAGCCCCCCTCAATGGCAACCGCAACTCCAAACTGTGTACCTGAGGAGACCACCAGGACAACAGAGTCGCCGGAAGCTGACACATATGCGCCCTGGCCCATGGTACTACCTCTATTGTCGCTGCCATGAGGCCCAGAACCCAAAGGTACATTCGAACCGTCGGACTCTGAATGGACATTAACGCTAGACCTGCTGCTGAAGAGAGGCGATCCGAGAATCTGGCAGAAAAACACGACCCACTGCCGTGTCGAACCGCACTCCCAAGTACTCCAGACTCTGTGATGGGATCAACTGACTTTTGACTACATTCACTACCCATCCGAGCGATTCCAGAAACGCGACCACCTGAGCCGTCGCCGCCACACTGTGAGCCCAAGACTTCACCCGGATCAACCAGTCATCCAGATACGGATGCACCAGAATTCCCTGCCTCCGCAAAGCTGCTGCTACCACCACCATTATCTTGGAGAAGGTGTGTGGAGCCGTTGCCAGACCAAAAGGCAGAGCACAGAACTGAAAGTGCCTCCCTAAAACAGCAAAACAAAGGAAACGCTGATGGGCCTCTCGAATCGGCATGTGCAGATACGCTTCCGTGAGATCCAGTGACGTGAGAAATTCTCCCTGACGAACAGCCACTATGACCGAGCGCAGAGTCTCCATGCGGAAGGATGGCACCTTGAGCGCCCCATTGACCCTCTTGAGATCTAAAATGGGTCGAAACTGGTCCTCCTTCTTTGGCACCACAAAGTAAATGGAATAACAACCCATTCCCAGCTCGTGCTGAGGAACGGGTACCACAGCTCCCAACTGGATTAAGCGACCCAGAGTCTCTTGAATAGCTTTTAACTTGACTTGAGAGTGACAAGGAGAGGGAAGAAAAAGATCCGTCAGTGGGTGCTCAAACTCGAGTGCATAACCGTCGCGAACAACCTCCAGCACCCACTGATCTGAAGTAATTTGGGTCCACCCCTGATAAAACAGACGAAGTCGCGCCCCAACCTTCACCAGAGACTGGACCCGCACACCTTCATAAGAAGGACATTACCATTTCCGGCACCTCCGGAGGAGTCCCAACCTCCTCGACGACCCCCTCGAAAGGTCTGCGTCCGCTAGAAAAACCGGCTTTTAGAAGGAGACACAAATCTGCCCGGCCTGTACCGCCTCGCGTCCTTAAATCGACCTCTAGCCGAACCACCTCGACTAGCCGCCTTAGGCCGTAACTCCGGCAACCGTGAGACCTTGGTATTCCAAAGACCACTCATCAGTTTATCCAAGTCCTCTCCAAACAACATAGAACCTTTGAAAGGTAGAGAACACAACTTTTTCTTTAGAGGCCGCATCTGCCACCCAGCCCCTAATCCAAAGAGCTCTGCGAGCCGTCACTGCCAGAGCCATATTCTTAGCCGAAGCCCTTAGCAAATCATAAAGGGTGTCTGCCAAAAATGAAGACCCCATCTCCAATTTGGCCAGGTCCTGAACCAAACCAGTCCTATCTAACGCAGGCTCATCCAAGAGCTTCTCCGCCCAACAGAAACAAGCTCTGGCTACCAAGCCCCCACACACAGAGGCTTGCAAGGCCAAAGCCAACAAATCAAAGCTGCGCTTCAGAAAGGACTCTAGCTTCCTATCCTGAGGATCCCGTAAGGCTGCACCGCCATCCACCGGAATGGCCGTAGCCGTAGTAACCGCCGTAACCACCGCATCCACAGTAGGTGGTTTCAGCAGGGCAGTGGCGTAGCCAGACAGCCAGTTTTGGGTGGGCCTGAGCCCAAAGTGGGTGGGCACAAAATTTTCTCTGCTCCGCCCTCCCTCCACCACTATACCCACCATTTCTCCTTCCTCTCCACCCCTATGCCTACCATTTCTCCCCCTCCCCACCTATCTCCTCTGTATGCAGCATGTGTCCCTCCCCTCCACCTCATACACAGCCAAGACTTCTCCCTTCCTCACCCCTCCACCCCTTTGCTGCATCTCTCCCTTTTTCCCCGTGCATCTCCCTCACCCACCAACCAAGCCTCATCTTTCCATCTTCCCTCCCCCCTGTGCAGCATCTTTCTTTCCATCTTCCCTTCCCCCTGTGCAGCTGCTGTGTCCCCCGTCTTCCCTCCCCCATGTGACATCTTTCCTCCATCATCCCTCCCCCCCCCCGTGCAGCTGCAGCATCTCACCCTCCTTGCAGGCCCGTCCAGCAGCAGTGTTCCTGACGGCGATTCTACTCGCAGGCTCCGCTTGCAGTCGCAGCGATTCCCACACGCTGCCTGCCGGCTGCCGCTCAACAATCTCCTTGCGCTACTAAGCGCTAACCCGGAAGTCTCTCCTGCAGAGGAGAGACTTCCGGGTTAGCGCTTAATAGCGAAAGGAGATTGAGTGGCAGCCGGCACTGGCAGGCAGCGTGTGGGAATCGCTGCGACTGCGAGCGGAGCCTGCGAGTAGAATCGCCGTCAGGAACTTTGCTGCTGGGCGGGCCTGACCTGAAATTGGGTGGGCCCAGGCCCACCCGGGCCCGCCCGTGGCTACGCCCCTGCAGCAGGGCCAAATCTTCCGGAGGCAAGGAATACAGCCGTGCCATAGCCCTAGACACCTTACAAGCAGCCTCCGGCACAGACCATTCCTGAAAAACCATGTCCCTAACGTCTGAATTCATGGGAAAGGAACGGGAGGCTCTCCGAATCCCCTTAACCAAGCGATCTACCTGGGGTCCCTCTGCAGAGGGAGTGGCCGCCGGAGCAAACTTCAAAGTAGAGATCACCTGATCAATGAGCTCTAACAACTCCTCCTTATGAAAAATGCGAAACACTGAAGAATCTTCCCTAGGCCTAAGCCCATCCTGATCCTCAGACACATCTAAGAGATCCTCCTCTCCTGGGTCACTCCAAACGTCCGACCCAGGCAGAGAAATTATCTCTATAGGCTCCGAAATATCCACCCGTGGGCGCTTAACTCCCACTGAGCTAGCAGCCTCCGGGGAACAAACATCCTAAGAAGGGCCAGCTCTCCAGGCATTATACAGAGACCAAACAAACTCAGGGGGGAAGCCAAACCCCCCCCGACGCTGCTGAAGCCCCAACAACACTTCCCGCAGTCTCCGCGATGGACCCCCCTCGCTCCCGAGGTGGCAGGTCTATTGCGTGATCCGCGGCTAAACTAGGCGCGCTTTCCACCACACACGGGTCCCCCAGCGCCAGTACGGAATGCACAGCCAAAAGGGCTGCGCTTCCCACCAAAAACGGGATGTGCAGCCAAAATGGCCGCGTTTCCTGCCAAAACCGGCCCCGCCGTTGCCGGCCCGGAATGTGCAGTCAAATCGCTGCCCAACACCTCCGCCGACTCAGGGGAAAGCACGGGGGGCAAGAGCGCTGACAACGTAGGCTCCCTACAAAATTTACATTGGCCACCTTTCACTTCAATGCCACGCTTTGCGCAAAACTGACACCTCGCCGGCTTAGACATAATGGCCGCAAACACAATAAAAACAAACAGTTGCTTTGTGCTGTGACAGACTAATAGGCAAAACCGCGTAAGGCAAGAATGCCCTTGAAGACGTTTTATCTCTGGACTACCACAAGAACGGCCAAAATAGCCACCTTTTAAAAACGTTATCTTTTTTTTTTTTTTTTTTAAACCTCGTTGCTGATGCCTAAACGCCTCAAGGGTACAGAACGAGGTCTGTAGCCGAGGTCAAGCAGTCCTCCAGAGGAAGAGCACAGGAGGGTTCTCTAACATTTACAACCCAACCTAGAAACCCCAAACGGGCCTACCAGACTGAGTACACTGCACAGGGTGCACACATCTACCCTCTGCTGAGACTGAGAAAATACTGGTTAGTAGAAGGTCTGCACAGGCTACTTGTATAAGAAGTTTTAGTGTTCTCAGTCTCCCTCTGCTGGTAGGAGTGCATAACCCAAGCGTCTTGAACGGTCTGGAGGATTGCTGAGGAAGATATTCATTTTTTTTTGCTTGCTGAGCCACTTCAATGTTGTCTCTTTATGCTTTGGATATTGTCCTACTGAAAGCTGGTAGACTGGAACTGGTTTTTCTACAGGACTTGCCTGCACTTTATACTATCAATCTTTCCCCCAATCTTCATAAGCCTCCCTATTTCTGCTGCATCAGAGCATTCCTATAATATAATGCTGTCATCTCTATGTTTTACTCTAGGGACGATATAGGCTGGGTGATATGCTGTGTTTGTTTTATGTCAAAGACCAAAAAGTTCCATTTTGGTGTCATCAGATCACAAATCTTTCTCCCACATGCATGTAGTGTCCCTTAAGTGTTTCTTTACAAAGGCTGTTAAGCACATCATATCGTTTTTCTTCAACAGTGGCTTACTTTTTGTTAAAGTCAACATTTTCTCCAGTATCTGCCAGAGACCTCTATAGCAGTGGCGTACCAAAGGGGGGGGGGGGGGGGGCGTTCTGCCCCGGGTGCATGCCGCTGGGGGGGGGGGGGGGGTGCCGCGCGCCTGTCTGCTCTGCTCGTTCCGTGCTCCCTCTGCCCTGGAACAGGTTGCTTCCTCTTCAGGGGCAGAGGGAGCATGGAACGAGCGAAGCAGACAGGCGCGCGGCACCCCCCCAGCAGGTAAAAATGCACCCGGGGGGGGGTGTCCTTTCGCCGGGGGGAGAGGTGTCCTTTCACCGGGGGGGGGGGGGGGGGGGGGGGTGGCTTTTCGCTGGGGGGGAGGTGGCTCGCGCTGCACCCGAGGGGGGGTGCATCAGCGATCCGCCCCTGGTGTCAGCCACCCTAGGAACGCCACTGCTCTATAGTTCTTTTAAATAATCTTAGGACTCATAGAGGGGCATAATCGAACGGGGCCGGCCATCTCTAAGGGCGCCCATCTCTAAGGACATCCCGGTGAAGGGGCGGGGAAACTGCTATTATCGAAACAAGATGGGCGTCCATCTTTCGTTTCGATAATATGGTCGGGGACGCCCAAATCTCAACATTTAGGTCGACCTTAGAAATGGTCAACCTAAATGTTGAGATGGATGACCTTAGAGATGGTCGTCCCCAGTTTTCGGCGATAATGGAAACCGAGGACGCCCATCTCAAAAATGACCAAATCCAAGGCATTTGGTCGTGGGAGGAGCCAGCATTCGTGGTGCACTTGTCCCCTTCACATGCCAGGACACCAACCGGGCACCCTAGGGGCACTGAAGTGGACTTCACAAATTGCTCCCAGGTACATGACTCCCTTACCTTCGGTGCTGAGCCCCCTAAACCCCCTCAAAGCCCACTCCCCCCCAACTGTACACCACTACCATAGACCTAAGGGGTGAAGGGGGGCACCTAGATGTGGGTACAGTGGGTTTCGGGTGGGTTTTGAAGGGCTCACATTTACCAGCACAAGTGTAACAGGTGGGCGGGGGGGGGGGGGGGGGGGGGGATGGGCCTGGGTCCGCATGCCTGAAGTGCACTGCACCCACTAAAACTGCTCCAGCGACCTGCACACTGCTGTCATCATGTAGCAGGGTATGACATTTGAGGCTGGCATAGAGGCTTGCAAACATTTTTAAAAAATGTTTTTTTAGGGTGGGAGGGGGTTGGTGACCACTGGGGGAGTAAGGGGAGGTCAACTGGTCAGTTTAGGAACCCTTTTCAGGCTTGGTCATGAAAAAAAATGGACTAAGTCGACCAAATGCTCGTCAGGGACGCCCTTCTTTTTTCCATTATTGGCCAAATACGCCCATCTCTTAAGCACGCCCCAGTCCCGCCTTCGCTATGCCTCTGACACGCCCCCATGAATTTTGGTCATCCCCGTGATGGACTGCAGTTGAGGACGTCCAAAATCGGCTTTCGATTATGCCAATTTCAGCGACCCTGAGAGAAGGACGCTCATCTCCCGATTTGTGTCAGAAGATGGGCGCCCTTCTCTTTCGAAAATGCCCCTGACAGTGACCTTCCTCAGCAGTTCCCTTAACCCAAAGTTACTGCCTTTGGAATGATGGCCTGATGAAAGCACTGTTTTGGTAATATCAAACTGTTTCCACTTTATAATGATGAACCTGACAGCGCCCCAAGGAAATATTCAAACACATTGATTCTTATGGTGTTCCTGCAAAGTGTGCCTTTGAATAACTATTTCAGAATGTTTTAAGCAGCTCCATGTTCAACATGTTTAGACCTTTCCTTCAAATTCATGACTTAACAGAAACAGCTTCATCTAGGAGCATTTGAATCAGCAAAACTACTATGATTGGATGCATGTGAACTCTATTTAATTTATTATGGTCCATGTTAAGGCAATTTTTAGAAACAGGCACAAATTATGACAAAGGATATGATGATTTGGGGGTTTCTTATTCTTAATTACATTTTGAATATTTCTATAATTGTTCTTTCACAATGAGAATGTAGAGTATGTTTTTAGATGAGTGACATAAACTCTTACTTTAATGCATTTTGACCAGTAATTTTAGATCACAAAATGGAAAAAAATGTATGTGTGAAGACTTTTTGCAAAGCAATATCCAGTCAATATTCAGCTGGCAACGGTCAACATTTAAAAAAAAAAAAAACTGCTGGCCACCGCTGGCTAAATTAGTTTTGGATATTCAATGCTGAGCCATATCTGGGCACCAGCATTAAATATTTGGGTCTCACTGGACATATGCTGGCTGTAGGGAGTTCTGAAGGCCCCGACTGATTTTGAGCCAGGACCTGCATATTTATATATATATACACATCTACCTTGCATATTACTCTTTCACTTTACATTTCTTTTTTGTTTTTTTTCAACTTCCTCTTACCAAAATGTATACTTGGCAGCACTGGAGTCTACATTCACCGTGTGTTCCTCAAGATCCCCAGAATGGTGAATGGACATACGAACTTTGCTGACCGCAGAGTGTTCCAGTTTATCAACTGCCCATTTCACTGTGATGCTGGTGGCTGTCACATTGGCAATCTGGAATCCCTCCACTGACTGTGGCCCTGATAGGAAGGAGAAGGTAAATGTCATACCATTTTCTCAGCATTAGTGCATTAGCCCCATCCTATGATTAAGTAATACATGAAAAGTAATCATCCTCATCTATAGACTATTGCAGTGTTTTCTGTTTGATAAAAATGACATGAGTAAGGATCTTCTTGACTTTCCTGGTTCCAGGATTAAGAACTGGTTGAAAGATAGGAAGCAGAGAGTAGGACTGAATGGTCAGTATTCTCAGTGGAGAAGGGTAGTTAGTGGGGTCCCGCAGGGGTCTGTGCTGGGACCGCTGCTTTTTAACATATTTATAAATGACCTAGAGATGGGAGTAACTAGTGAGGTAATTAAATTCGCAGATGACACAAAATTATTCAGGGTCGTCAAGTTGCAGGAGGAGTGTGAAAGATTACAGAAGGACCTTGCGAGACTGGGAGATTGGGCGTGCAAGTGGCAGATGAAGCTCAATGTTGACAAATGCAAACTGATGCATGTGGGTAAAGGAACCCGAATTACAGCTATGTTATACAAGGTTTAGGAGTCACGGACCTAGAAAGGGATCTGGGAGTCATTGTTGATAAGACGTTAAAAACTTCTGCTCAGTGTGCTGCGGCGGCTAAAAAAGCGCACAGAATGTTGAGTATTATTAGGAAAGGGATGGAAAACAAACACGAGGACATTATAATGCCGTTGTATCGCTCCATGGTGTGACCGCACCTAGAATATTGTGTCCAATTCTGGTTGCTGCATCTCAAAAAAGATATAAAGGAATTAGAGAAGGTGCAGAGAAGGGTGACGAAAATGATAAAGGGAATGGAATGACCTCCCTATAAGGAAAGGCTGAGAAGGTTAGGGCTCTTCAGCTTGGAGAAAAGGCGGCTGAAGGATGGTATGATAGAAGTGTACAAGATAATGAGCGGAATAGAGCGGACAGATGTGAAGTGTTTGTTTACACTTTCAAACAACAACAAAACCAGGGGACACAAGATGAAGCTAGAATATGGTAGATTTAAAACAAATAGGAGAAAGTTTTTCTTTACTCAGCGTGTAGTCAGACTCTGGAACTCGTTGTCGGAAAATGTAGTGACAGCAGCTGGCCTTATGGAATTTAAAGGGGGTTTGGACAGATTCCTGAGGGAAAAGTCCATTGAACATTATTAAGAATTAAGCTTTTTGGGGTTTTTTGGGGGGTTTTTACCGGGTTCTTGAAGCCTGGATTGGTCACTGTCAGAGACAGGATGCTGGGCTTGATGGACCCTTGGTCTTTTCCCAGTATGGCAGTGCTTATGTACTTATGTACTTATATACATCTGAAGCAGGCTTGTAAGATATGAGGTGTTCGTGATCCCCTCACAACATTTCCTCCTAAGATGTACAGAACTACTTGAGTGTTTATAACCCCCCATGTGGAAAGGTTAAAGATAATTCTCAGTGGCTCCCTCTGTTCCTGAGGCTCAGAGTATCCTCTCTATGTCAGCTGGAAATGGCATGAGAGCTCTAAGGGTGGTATATGCTGGTGAAGTGCGTATGATTTAACTTTATTGGGTATCTAGGGAGAGAGTATGTTTAAATATTGCAGAATAAATATTTAGTGGAGCAAACCAATTCTGTGAGTGTAAAGAATGATAAAGTGTTTTTTTCTCCTGAAGAACAGGGCATACAAGGGGATAGGGAAATCCTGGGTTGGATTAGGACTGGAAGATAGTGGATATCTCAGGTGCCTAAGAAGCTTTTCCATGAGAGGGCTAATGAAAGGAGGAGCCCTGGGGAGAAAGAACCTTCCTGTTGGCCATACGAACAGTGATGTTCAGCAGCACTGCACAATAAATCCTGAGGTTACTGGCACAAATAAAATAAATTACATATCTATATCCGAGGACATGGTCAGACCATGCTCCAGTCGTACTTGAGCTGAAATTGAGGGTAATGAGCCCTGAGACACCACAGTGGCGCTTTAGTGACAAACTATTAGCAGACCCAGTCATAGCTGCCAGGATAGAAGCGGATATTAGAGAGTACATTGACATCAATGATAATAATGAAGTATCGGCTGGGATCCTCTGGGAAGGACGTAAGGCCGTGCTCCGGGGAAAAGTTATATCCTTACAGATCCACCTAGAACGACTGGTAAGAGCAAGGACCCAACAAATACACGCGGAGTTGAGAGACCTCACTGATCAATCCACAGGACGCCCGGAGGCGGGAGCTGTAAACCACCGCATGCATACACTACGGACAGAGCTTAGGGAAATTCAAATGGCAGAGATAGCAGAGCACCTCCAAAGGGTGAGACAAGCTCATTTCGAATTTGGGAATAAAGCTTCAAGATTACTAGCATTTAAGTTAAAAAAGCATTGTACCCATACACAAATACCTTCCATCTTCAATAGGGAGGGGAAACTATGCATAACACGAGAGGATATCAAGACAGCCTTCTCAGACTTTTACACGGCCCTATACAAAACGGAGGGGACTTTAGATGCGCAAGAAGCCCAGCATTACCTTGCAAAGGCGGCGCTTCCCACATTGACGGTGGTGGAGGCGGAGGCGCTCTCTGCACCGATCACATTAGATGAGGTGGCGTGGGCCATAAGCGATATGCCTAACGGTAAATCCCCGGGCCCAGATGGATTCACAAACAAATTTTATAAACGATTTAGCAAGCTTTTAATCCCATTACTGGTCCGAGCATTCAATGAGCTTGATACCCAAGAGGAGCTATTTTATACTTGGCGGATAGCAAATGTAGTAGTTTTGCCTAAACCCGGAAAGGATCCACAATATTGTGGCTCTTACCGTCCGATCTCCTTGTTGGGATCGGATTATAAACTTTTACTAAGATATTGGCTAAGAGACTGCAAAGGCTCATGCCGAAGCTGGTACAAGAAGACCAGGCGGGATTCATCATGGGAAGGCAAGCAATAGATAACATCCGCAGGGCGCTCCACTTGATTCATGAGGCAACCAACACCAGACAGCCAATGTTACTCCTATCTTTAGACGCCGAAAAGGCATTTGATCGGGTCAATTGGGCCTTTATGTTTGCAGTACTAGAACGAATGGGATTTACAGGGCGCTTTATAACATGGCTCCAACTTTTATATACCCACCATTAGCAATACTGAGAATCAACGGATCCAATTCTGACCCAATAACATTAGAATGTGGGGACCCGTCAGGGCTGTGCCTTGTCTCCACTACTGTTTGCACTAACAATGGAGCCCTTGGCCCAATGCATACGTCAACACCCGCACATACACGGTCTTCAGGTGGGGCAACTAACACACAAAGTCATGCTATTCGCCGATGGTATCTTATTAACAGTAACTAACCCAGGCGAGTCTTTACCGTATATATTACAAGAATTGAATCAATATGGCAATATGTCCGGGTTCCGGGTGAATATTGATAAGTCTGAAGCCTTGGGATTGGGGCTGGTGACAGAGGAGGAAGCCTTATTGCGACAGCAATTTCAGATCAAATGGGTTCAGCGGTCCTCTCCGATATCTGGGCATTCAATTAACACCCAAAATGTCGGACCTCCATCAAGTTAACTATCCCAGAAGCTTAAAGAATTTTTTCGAGATCTTGACAGATGGGAGGGGTTAGAGTTGTCTTGGTTGGGACGTGTGGCAGCCATAAAAATGATGATTTTGCCCAAGCTTTTATATCTGTTCCTTGCACTACCATTGCCAGTACCGAAGGGATTTTTTCGACAGCTTAACAGAAAGGTTTCGCCTATATATGGCAACATAAACCGCCACGGGTGCGTGCAGCTGTTATGTACCAAGCAAAAAAAAAGAGGAGGAATGGGGGTCCCAAATTTTGCTTTATACCACCAAGCAGCACAGCTACGAATATTAGCGGAGTGGAGCACTGGTAGTACTAAGTCATGGGTCCAAATGGAACAACACTGGATGGGACTAGCAAACTTACACTCTATACTGTGGCTACCAAAGAGCCATTCCAGTCTTACATTAAGAAAGCCCCACTGGCAGTGCAATACCCCTTGCAAACATGGTGGGCGGTCAGGCAAAGGACTCTACCCAATAGACTACACTTTCAACAGATGACAATAAAAACTGTCCCGGGAAGCCCGTTGGGGATAGACAATCCTCTCTATGGCCAATGGGAAAGGAGGGTCTTGTCACACTAAGTCAAATTATGGGAAGATGATCAAGTAATCCCATTTGAGGAACTACAGGAGGACTATGGATTACCATCTTCCCACCTGTTCCATTACCAACGATTTAGAGATTATATAATAAGAAGGGCAAAGACAGAACTGGTTCGGGAGGAGGTAGATATAGAAAAAGCAATGAGGGCGGGCAGTCATAGGGGATGTGTATCTCGCCTATATGGGGCCCTGCTTGCTGATCAGGCCCCAATACAGCACTATATACAACGATGGGAGCGGGACCTACAGATAACCCTAGATAGGACCCAATGGGAAAAAAGCTTTAGAACAAATGTTACATGCTTCTGTCTCCAGTTCCCTCACTGAAAACAGCTATAAAATATTGTATCAATGGTATTATACCCCAAAGAGATTGGTAAAAATGTATGGGAAGGGGTCTGATCAATGCTGGAGAGGGTGTGCAATGGTGGGGGATATGGCCCATATTTGGTGGTTCGGTCATAAGATACAACTATATTGGGCGGAACTGATTGATACGTTTGCTCAAGTGACTGGGATACGATATCCAGCTAAACCTGAGATATGCTTACTACATGTTCGCCCACCTGGAGTTCGCCTTTCTGACCATCGACTTACTTCTATATGGTTTATAGCTGGGAAAATAGCTTTGGCGGCAGCGTGGAAAAGTATACGACACCACCGGTGATCCGGGTGATACATAAGATGGACTATCTCTACCAAATGTCAAAATTGACAGCCTTGAGATCGGGACATATAACAAAATTTAACCTGCTGTGGGAGCGATACCGCACATGGAGAGAGCACAACGGGATAGACCTTGATGCGCCCCACTTGATTGTTCCTAGACTTTGAAAGCGAAATAATCGACCTTAGCACGACTAACCTTCATGAATGAGTAAGAGTTTCGCATGTTAGGTAGAGGGGTAGGGAGGGAGGAGGGAATCTATTCATTTTCCAGTTATTGGTTATGGAAGTTCTATATGTATGCCATATGATTGTGATATGACAAGTGTTGTAAATTGTTCTTCAAAAATTTCAATAAACATAATTTATAAAAAAAAAAAAAAATAATTACATATCAATGTTTTTGGTAGGTTACCAAATGACCACTAGACTTCAGCTCTGCTAGCCTTTAGTCTACTGCTGAGTTACCAAACATCAGGTATAGCAAATACAGATAATATGTATTATCTTTACCTAATAGTTAGAGCAGCATTTTTCAACCTGTGCTGTGGCTGCTTCCCAGGTGTGCTGCGGTCCCGTCCCCAGCCAGCGACCCAGAAGATTTCTTCTGTAGCGATTGGTGGCAGCGGGCAGTGATTCAGACAGCCTGCTAGCGCCAACCCCCAAGTCTTCTTTCTGATGCAACTTCCCACTTCTGCATAGCAGGGGCGTATCTGGAATCCGGCGGTAGGGGGGGCCAGAGCCAGGGAGGGGGGGCACATTTTTGTCAGACGCCGAACTGGATTCAACCAATCAGCACTGCAGCGTTACTTCCTTGAAGCACATGGCCACGGAGGAAGACGAAATATGGAGATTGCGGGTCGGACCTCGGCTGGCGGGGGTTGGGGCCCCCCGCCAGCAAAAGTAAGCAGCGGGGGAGGGTTGACGGCGGGGGAGGGGGCCAGGGCGAAATCTGCGGGGGCCCAGGCCCCTGTGGCCCCACGCAGATACGCCCCTGCTGCATAGGCTAGAAGTGTCAGAGAGAAGGCTTGGGTTGGCGCAAACAGGCTGTCTGAATTGCTGCTAGATCACTGCCACTGACCTGTAGAAAAAAAGGGTGAGGCACATGCCAACCAACAATGTGCACACATTCTGTTTTTTTGGCAATAATTTAACAGATAGCATTACTGTCAACATCAGAACAGAATTTACTGAAATATTCCAGCTCTCAGATAGCATTTTGCATAATGAGGAATAGGAATGCAGAGTGCTCTAGGAAAGTTAATAATAGTATTATTATTTCAGTATAGCACAGGAGTTCTCAACACAGTCCTCAGGACACAGCCAGCCAGTTTAGATTTCAGGATACCAACAATGAATGCATGAGATAGAGATTTACATATAATGGAGATAGTCCATGCAAATTCATTATGGATATCCTGTAATGACCTTTAAATCTACCATAGAACAGAGGCAGAGAGCATTATTTAAGCAGAAAAAAAGTATCTCGGAGGAATGATAGAGGCTTATCATTAAACAGAAAAAATATATTCTTCACTTCTAATTTTAATCAGTAACTTTGGGGAACAACCAGCAACACAGGAATACTTCCCAGAGAGGACCAGAAGTACATGCAAAATAAACTGTTTTAGCTCTGACCTCTTATTGTAACATAAAAATGATACCTTTTTATTTCTGTTTTCTTTTCTAAGGTATTATCTTATTTTCTTTTCTATGTTTTTTGTTTTGATTTCTATTATTACCTTAAAAGTGAACTAACACCTCTACCATATCACTTATTTAAAATAGAAAGGGCAAACTGTTCCAACTCCATTAAGCACTGAAAGGTTATCGTATCTTTTGGGAATTTAACTGAAAGCATTAAGGACGCCAATGGTCCTCAACATAGGTTTTTGCCAGACCTCGCAGGCTAGCAAAGTATTGACTAAAATCTCAGTAACTTTTGCTGTTTATAAAAGAAGTTTTATTTATTTATTTTATATTTACGTGCCTTTCTCTTTCTTTTATATAATTACCATATTGCCCTGAATTAATCCCAGTACCTCTCAGTAAAGTTATTTGTTGTGGACTATACACCTTCCTCTCTGGTTATTTTTGCTTGAATCTGACAGAGGTAGTGCTCTGGGCAGCCTGTTATACCTATCTGCCTTGCTCTAGTGGATCAATGTCCCAGAACCCTGATTTTCCAAGCAGGGAGGAATTGCTCATTTTTATTCAAACTCCCAATATCAGAAGGTGTCTTCTGGGCCTACCTCCTATAAGGCATATGCTGGCACAGGGTACCATAGGAGGCCGGGGATCACACCTTTGCTTAGTGTAGACAGCTATGGAAAATGGATAAATACTGGAGGTAAACTATGATTGTCCCTTTATAAGAACAAATAGGAAGACATAATAGCAAAGATCATAGAGGGGGAGGATAAGAATAATTTGTAAAAGTCTTCTCAAGCTTTGTAAGCTCTGATGTTGTTAATCACTTAGTTTCTTAGAAGGAATATTGTGCATAACAGACTAGATTCAGTAAATTATGCTGAAAAATCGTATTCTATAAAGGGTACCCGCATGTAAATCTCAATAAAGCCAATTAACGTTAGCAAACCAATTATTGGCACTGATGGACTTATCAATTAAGTTGTGTGTGCAAATCGGCAATGTGCACTGATTTGCTTGCATAACTTTAGTCACCAATATATAGAATCCCAGGGACCTTGTGCAGCAGTACGTACTCCCCCACACAGCACTTTAAGAAATAATACCTCCATATTTCTGCTCAGGAGACTCACGTGTGCTTGTGATGATGGTCACTGGCCTACTGATGTCATTCTTGTTGTTCACATTGCGTTTTACTGAGAAGATGGAGATGTTATAGGTCTTCCCGGAAGCCAGTGCCCACAACTGTTGAGTGGAATGGCTCCGGTCCACAAAATCTGTCCCTTCGGTAGGTACCATCGAAGGATACGTATGTTACGGCATAGCCATCAATCATTTGCACTGCAATCGATATCTTCAGGCGGGTGCCAAAAAATTGTGATCTCATGCTCCTTCACTTCTTCTACCCTGAAAGATGTTGGGGGCAGCAGCTCTGCAGGGGAACAAAGGAAAATGAAGTAGGAGGCGGGAAACTAAATTGCAAGCAAGTATAGTGAGAAAAATATACCTTTCCATGGACAAAGATTCCATTCCAGACCAACACTTTCCCCCAGCAAAACTTCTGTGACCTACTCAACTCCCACACATCACCTCTGGACCTCATCCTACCAGGCAGTCTATTCCTAGCTAACAGCAAGACAGCACAGCTGGTTATGCAGCAGGCTTAGTTCTTCTCTAACCTGTGGAATTTGCAATGATGCAGGCAGTTTTGACTAATTGCTCCCTTAAATGGTCAACAATTATTAGGAGATGACTAAGAGACTGAGCCACTGTGAGAGATTAACTCAAGCAACCTAATCATTAACTATAAGAAATACATGTGACACACAGGAGAGAAGATAACTGATTTGCCTAGTGTGAATAAATAGCAGAGTGACAGTAGGAGTTGAAGGATACTAGTAGCATACTCCCAGAGCCTGCGTAAATCTCATTACCTTTCTCACAGTTCGTCCCGCTGTAGCCCACTTTACAGTTGCAGCTGTGGATCCGTTACTGGACAGACAGTAGCCTCGATTCCCACAGGGATTCAAAAAACAGGATCACTCACTGGAAATATTGAGGAGAAACACAATGTTGGTCCAATGAGCAAACTCAGAGTGCACAGAATTAGGAGTATATGCAAGTAAACTTAAAAGTTACATGATAAGGACCTTTTGTATATTTTAAAGATATGTTAAAAAAATATCAACAACTATCCCCAAAAATTGAAAACATTTTTAAAAAGAATCTGAATGTGTTACAAAATGCTGTGATAAATATTAAACTGTGCTTTTACCTGTAGCTTACAAATCAACATTAACAGAAGGAAATAGAGCATTAAGGAGGAAAAAGCCTCTGTACGTCAGTGGGTCCTGAATTTAACTTGCTTACAGACTCACGGAACAAGCACATTCATGGCTAAAAAACCTCCAGTCCAATTCACTCTCCTCCTCTATTTATCAATTTTTCAATTTTATAATTTTTATTTTATCATTTCTTATCGCTTAAAAATGTTGAGTATAGCATGGTGTCTTAAAGGTTTCAAAAAATTCAAAAGATTAGCACTTATCTTTTATGGTGCTGGGTTAGCATTTTGTTCCTAGGGTGTATATTATCATGCCCATTAGTAGCTATTTTTCCTTACAAAGCTGGTCAAATTAATTTTTGAATCATGGCACCTAACTGCAGGTTAAATGCCTGTTAACAGCATTTAATACTTGTTAAAATTGCAAATAATGCAAGATATATGGTAATTGGTGTACTGCCATTAATGCTCAAATAAATCCTTGTAACAAAGAAAAACAAATGAGCTGCACCCATACAAATTCATGTGAATCAACTCATCAGTATCAAAATAGCTTAAAGGAAAAATCCACATTGAGGGTTATATTTAGAAGCATCTCGATGTGTAAATAGCAGCAGTTACATTGTTCATTGCATTCATGTATAAATGGTAGGGCTGCACATTGTATTAAACAGTTTAATTACTCAATTTGAATTAATCACATAATTGATTCCAGTTTCCTTAAAAAAAAAACCTTCTTTTCCTCCTGTACCACACCACACAGCACAGTCACCCTCCCCCAGGGCCAGCATCTTCTACCTGTCTTCCTTTCCTTTTAGCCTCACCCCTAGGACCAGCATCTCTCCATTTTGCTTCCTTTTTTTATTTTTATTTTAAAGATAGTTTAATATACATAATATTCAAACAAGAATAATAATACACAATTATGAAATATCATAAGGAATAAAAAAAAAGAAATTGACACACTTCCATCGTCCACAATTTAACAAGAAATGATCCAAGAATTTAGAAAATTATCAAGCTATGAAAAAAACCATGCTTTAAACAAATCTATTTAAATCAAAGACTGCACCTTGCCCTGTGGACTCACTCCACAATTGCTATACAGGTGTTACATTCAGGTCTAAAGTCTTACAACAACACTCTCTTTACTTTTAAGAAAATTATCCAACTGATTAGGTTCAAAAAATTGATATTGCTTAGTGTGGAGTAAAATCCTACACACACAAGGAAATTTCAAGAGAAAATTTGCTCCCAGGGCTGTTGCCCTTGGACGCAAAGCAAGAAATGACTTACGTCGCTTCTAGTGCAAAGGTCACCAACAAAGTGGTTCTTTGGGTGACCACCTCCAAAGAAGATTCCAGGAAGGCCGTTAAATTCTTGGATTTTGAGGGTTTAAATTTCTGGGACTAGCCCAGTACCTTGAATATCAACTAGATATTCTTAACCATTTGTACAGGTGATATAGAGAGTGATTTTGGAAAATTTATAATAGTAGGTTTAAGTCTCTTGGATTGATTTTCCAAATATTCCCATTGCGCCTAGAAACACAAGTTCCTTTCTTTAATTAAAGATTGTTCCACAAGTTCCATTTTTTTCAACTTTTTGAGAGAGGCTTTTTACTTCAGTTGCATGAACCTCATTAATTTGTATTTGTTTTAATGCAGCTTCAGCTAAAACTTTAATAGTTTCTGTGTTCTTTGAAATAGCTGATTGTAAAGTTGAGAGAGTTGTGGAATTTAGGTCCCAAAGTGACTCTAAGGTCACTACAAGCAGGTGTTTCAAATTTCCTCTCATTAAATACCAGGGGAGACGCTTGAACAACTTGTTTCCAGGGTACTCACAAGTGCAGAATCTGCCACAAGAGCTGGTTCTGCTCTGGCTCATCAGGTTGTTCAGGAGATGATCTTTCTGCCTCCGTCAGGTTCCCTCCCCTGCTCGCTCCCTTCACCTCTTCGGGTGGACGCTGCAGGACTTGACTGGAAGCTCTCACTTCCTGGTTGAGGAGGTGCTGCACGAAAGACAGGGCTAAGGGAAGCCCTGTCGCCACTGTCGGTCAGCGCAGAAACGCTGATGCCAGCTGCAGGAGTGGAAGTTAACCCAGCACCAGACGCTATTTCGAAGCGTTCAAGCGGTCGGCTGGGAGAGCGGGAGGTCTACCGCCAGGGTCCCGGAGGAAACATCCCTGACTTTTCCCTCGTCGCTTGCCCATCTCAACGACGGATAAGGTAGCTCTCTCCAGATCTGCTGAGCGCAACTTAGAACGCGTGTCGTTAGCGCTAGGTCAGACCGTCGCCACCTGGATCCATTTTGCTTCCTTCCTTCCTGTCCCCTTTCCCCTGGGTCTGCATCTCTCACTCTCTCTTCCCTCCAAGGATCCAGCAATCTCTCTCCGTCCCCCCCTCAGGTTCTGGTATCTCTTCCTCTCTCCCCTCCATGCAGTCCAGCTTTCCTCTTTCTCTTTCTCCTTCCCCTCCCAGGCTCCATCATCTCTTCCTCTCACCCCTCTCATGGTCCAACATCTTTCACTCTCTCTCCCCGCCCTCCAGCAGCACTCCAAACTTGCCTTTATCAGTGGCATACATACTGCCTCCAGCTGGCCTAGAGCCTTCCCCTCTGTCACATGCTGCCCACTGGAAACAGTAAGGTTTGATCAGAAGAGCAGAACATGGCAGAGGGAGAGGCTCTGGCTTGCAAGAGAAGTGTTTCTTCAAGTGCTGCTGACCAAAAAGCAAGTTTGGAGGGCTACAGTATGGGGAGGGAAAGGGGAAAGTGAGATGCTAGATGTCTGGGAGGGAGGAAAGAAAAGTGAGAGTAAGAGATGTTAGATTGTGGGGGGGAGGAAAGGGGGAGGGGGAAGGGGAAGGAAAAGAAGAATGAGAAACACTTGGAACAGCAGGGAGGGGAGGAAAGGAACGTGAGGGGAGGAAACGGAGAGAGACAGATGCCAGGAAGCAGGTAACCTAATGAGTTAATCAAGTTCCAGTTCATTAATATCAAAATAGGTTAATGCAAATCACATTAAGAGTTATTTTGAAAGCATCTCCAGGTGTAAATAGCAGCAGTTACTGTAATATATAGTAACATATATTAAATGTTTTTTTTCTGGGGCTCTGGGGGGGCTGTTCCAGGGTGTTGGTGATGCTGCTGGCTGGAAAAGGGTTAAAGTTTAGTTTGGGAATTGTTAATGGAGTTAGCTGAAGAAAGTGTGAGATGTTTCTTAAATGTGGCTTTATTTTTCAAGAAATAAAGGTAAAATTATGTATCATACCTGATAATTTTCTTTCCATTAATCATAGCTGATCAATCCATAGACTGGTGGGTTGTGTCCATCTACCAGCAGGTGGAGATAGAGAGCAATCCTTTTGCCTCCCTATATGTGGTCATGTGCTGCCGGAAACTCCTCAGTATGTCGATATCCAAGCTCCATTCGCAGGACTCAGCACTTAGAGAATTACACCCACAAAGGGACACTCTGCCCAGCTCATCACCGCCGAAACGGGGGAGGGGAATTAACCCAGCTCATCCCCACACAAGTGGGGGAGGGGAATCCGTCCAGCTCATCCCCGCGGAGCGGGGGAGGGACACCACACCCGCCGATGCAGGGGGATCTGGCTTATCCTGCAACCGCAACTGCGGGAGGAGCTGACTGACCCTAACACCGCCGAAGCGGGAGGGGTACAAAGCTGCCCTACTGCCGCACGAAGCGGGAGGGAGCGCCGGCAGAATTTAAGTCTCAATCCAGCCCCGTAAAACGGAGGGGAGAGGAATGCAGCAGCTCACTGTAACACAAATTCGTCTCAACTCTTGAAGAATCCATTGAAAAACTTGAACACAAAGTCCTCCTGAACAGGAACTGAAGACTAAACTTGAACCTGAAATGCAACCAGAATATAACCAATACAGATATCTGGGAGGGACTATGGATTGATCAGCTATGATTAATGGAAAAGAAAATTATCAGGTATGATACATAATTTTACCTTCCATATCATCATGCTGATCAATCCATAGACCTGGTGGGATGTACCGAAGCAGTACTCACCCAGGGCGGGACATTGAAAATCCCCTGACTGCAACACTGAAGCTCCAAACCGGGCCTCCGCACCGAGCAGCCACAGCCAAGCGGTAATGCCTGGAGAAGTATGGGCCGATGCCCAAGTTGCCGCCTTGCAAATCTCTTCCAAGGAGACGGACCCGCCTCTGCCATCGAGGCCGCCTGAGCTCTAGTGGAGGTGAGCTTTCAGCTGGATAGGCGGCACCTTCCCCGCGGCCACATAAGCCGCTGCAATGGCTTCCTTGACCCATCTTGCCACTGTAGGCTTAGAAGCCTGCAGACCCTTACGAGGACCTGCAAACAGGACAAACAGATGATCCGATTTCCGGAAATCATTGGTCACTTCCAAGTATCTGATGATGACTCATCTCACATCCAGATATTTGAGAGCAGAGTATTCCTCTGGGTAGTCCTCCCTATGAAAGGAAGGGAGACAGAGCTGCTGATTCACATGGAAGCGAGAAACAATCTTGGGCAGGAAGGAAGGCACTGTGCGAATAGACACTCCTGCCTCAGTGAACTGCAGAAAAGGCTCTCGACATGAGAGTGCCTGGAGCTCGGAAACTCTTCTGGCTGAAGTGATAGCCACTAAAAAGACTGCTTTCAACGTCAGGTCTTTCAGAGATGCCCTAGACAAGGGTTCAAAAGGCGGCTTCTGCAATGCTCTTAGCACCAGGTTGAGATTCCATGCAGGCACCACTGAGTGCAGAGGAGGGCACAGGTGATTAACTCCCTTGAGAAAGTGCACCACATCTGGCTGCGAAGCCAGGGAAACACCCTTCAGGCGGCCCCTGAAGCAAGCCAGAGCCGCTACCTGGACTTTAAGGGAACTGAGCGACAGGCCTTTCTCCAGACCTTCTTGCAGGAACGCCAACACTGAAGAAATTGGAGCAGTGAAGGGAGAAAGTGAGCCTGCTTCACACCACGCTGCAAATATACGCCAAACCCTGGCGTAAGCAGTAGAAGTAGAGCGCTTCCTCGCTCTCAGCATAGTGGCGATGACCTTGTCTGAGAAGCCCTTCTTTCTCAGACGCTGCTGCTCAATAGCCAGGCCGTAAGACCAAAGGGGGAGGGATCCTCCATCACCACGGGACCCTGATGCAACAGGCCCTGCTCCACTGGCACCCGCAGAGGATCGTCGACTGAGAGCCTGATCAAGTCCGCATACCAGGGACGTCTGGGCCAGTCCGGACCCACCAGAATTATCTGACCCGGATGCTTTGCCACCCGGTCTAGCACCCTGCCCAACATGGGCCAGGGCGGGAACACATAGAGAAGCTCTTGTGTCGGCCACTGTTGGAGAACAGCATCTACTCCCAGGGATCGAGGGTCCCGTCCTCTGCTGAAAAAGCGCGGCACTTGGCAATTGGCCGATGACGCCATCAGATCTAGGCTCGGCTGGCCCCAGCACTTCGTGATGTCCAAGAACGCCTGAGCAGATAGCTGCCACTCTCCGGGCTCCAAGGTATGGCGACTGAGAAAGTCCGCCTTGACATTCATGACTCTGGTAATGTGGGCCGCTGACAGCTGTTCCAGGTTCGCTTCCGCCCACTGGCATAGATTCATGGCCTCCTTGGCTAGAGGGGCGCTCTTGGTACCTCCCTGGCGGTTGACATAGGCCACAGCCGTGGCATTGTCCGACAGGACCCGTACTGGCTTCAACGCCAGTACTGGGATGAACTCCAAAAGCGCCAACCGAATGGCTCTGAGTTCCAGGAGGTTGATAGACCACTTTGCCTCTGCAGGAGACCAGAGCCCCTGCGCTGTCCTTCCCAAGCAGTGGGCTCCCCAGCCCGACAAAGAGGCGTCCGTCGTGACGACAATCCACTCCGGGGTCACCAGAGGCATTCCTGCAGACAACTTGTCTGTCTGCATCCACCAGCTCAGCGCCTTGCGCACTGCTGGGTCTAAGGGAAGGCGCACAGCATAATCCTCCGACATCGGAGTCCAGCGCTGCAGCAGAGAGTGTTGTAGTGGTCTCATATGAGCCCTGGCCCAGGGCACTACTTCCATCGTGGCCGTCATAGAGCCCAACAGCTGCACATAGTCCCAAGCCCGAAGAGGAGAGGCTACTAGGAACTGGTCCACCTGAGCCTGAAGCTTGACAATCCGATTGTCTGGCAGGAACACTCTGCCCACTTGGGTGTCGAATCGAACTCCCAGATACTCCAGGGACTGAGTCGGGCGCAGCTGGCTCTTCTCCCAGTTGCTGATCCACCCCAGGGAGCTCAAAAGAGCAACTACCCGGTCCACAGCTTTGCCGCACTCTGCATAAGAGGGGGCTCGGATCAACCAGTCGTCCAGATAAGGATGGACTTGTACTCCTTCCTTTCGCAGGAAGGCCGCGATGACCACCATTACTTTGGAGAAGGTCCGCGGAGCAGTAGCCAACCCGAAAGGGAGGGCTCTGAACTGGAAGTGTCGTCCCAGGACTGCAAAACGCAGAAAGCGTTGATGAGGAGGCCAGATGGGAAGATGCAGGTACGCTTCCGTGATGTCCAAGGAAGCCAAGAACTCTCCTGCCTTCACTGCCGCTAAAACAGAGCGGATAGTCTCCATGCGAAAGTGCCGCACTTTCAAGGCCCGATTGACCCCTTTGAGGTCGAGGATAGGCCGGACAGAACCTCCTTTCTTTGGTACCACAAAGTAAATGGAGTAACGTCCCTTGCCAATCTGATTTTCTGGCACCGGAAACGACCACACCAGGCGTATCAGGTTGTCCAAAGGTCTGCTGCACTGCCACAGCTTTGACCGGAGACTTGCAGGGAGAGAGTACAAACCCGTCTCGTAAGGGTCGGCAGAACTCTAACTTGAGCCGTCTCTGATGACTTCCAGCACCCAAGCGTCTGAAGTTACTCTGGTCCACTCGCCCAGAAACGAGGACAGGCGTCCTCCAATCTGAACTGGGCCATGGGACCAGGACCCCGTCATTGGGGTACGAGACCCTGGGGGAGGACCGGAGGGCGTACCTCCGGGACGGCGGTCTCTGCGAAAGGAATGCTGCTTGGGGGAGAAGTTCCTTTTGAAGGAAGAGTGGGCAGAGGAGCCCGACTTGCCCGAGCGGTTACGCGACGGGCTTCCTGAAACCGTCCTCTGGAGATACCGGGGCGAGCACTGCCCTAGCCCTGACCTCTGGTAACTCTTGCCCTTAGACCGTGCCAAGATCGGTCACGATTTGTCCAGCTCGACCCAAAAGAGCAGCTTGCCTTTAAAAAGGCAACTTAGCCATCGGGACTTAGAGGCATGGTCCGCAGCCAAAGCCAAGCGCCGCGCAGAGACTGTCTGAGCCATGCCTTTAGCCGAGGCTCTCAAGACATCATACAGTAAGTCTGCCAAATAAGCCAAGCCCGATTCCAGGGCCGGCCAGTCAGCCCTCAGGAAGGATCCGAGGGGAATCCCGCTGCACCATCGTCAGCACGCCCGTGCCACTTGGAGCCGCAAACTGAGGGCCTGCAAACTTAAGGCAGCCGCCTCGAAGGACGACCTTAAAGCCGCTTCCAATCTTCTGTCTTGGCGTCCTTTAGTGCCGTGCCACCTTCCCACCGGCAACGCCGTTTTCTTAGTCACCGCGTGATTAAAGAATCCACGGTAGGCCAAATAAAGGCCTCACGCTCACTTTCAGGCAAGGATAGAGGCGGGACATAGCCCTAGCCACTTTGAGGCTCGCGTGCCGGGACATCCCATTGAGCCGAAATTAAGGTGTGCATGGCATCATGCACTGGAAGGTTTCTAGGCGGGCGCTTCGGCCCCAGCATAATGGCGGAGCCACAGGGGCTGAGGGAGAGACATCCTCCGGAGAGGAATCTTCTAAAATGCTCATGGCCTGCATTAACAGGGTTGGGCAAATCCTCTGAGCGAAAGATCCGTGCTGCAGAGGGGTCATCCGCTCCATCCGACGGGAAGCCGTCTCCTCCAAGGAATCCCCAAAGGACCAGTTGGGAGAACTCAGATACTCTGCCCTCATCTACATCAGAGGAAACAGCGTCCTCTGAGGCCTGGGCATCCACCCCGAGGCGTTTACTTCCGGGGGCCATCAACCCCTTTATATCGGACAAGGGAGAAGGGGCAGCGTTCTGCATAAGGAAGGCCTGATGCAGCAGCAAAATAAACTCGGGGGAGAAACCCCCCAAACTGTGGCAATTCAGCAGCCTGGCCACAGCCCTAGACGCAGCCCCTCACCGGCCGCTCGCAAGAGCGGGGGAGAACCATGCTGCGCATCCAAGATGGCGTCCGGCGCGACACTCCCGAAGGGAGCCGCGCGGAAGAACGGCGCTTAACTTTAGCCGCTTTTTTGCCGTTGCCCAAATCAAGGGTGGCCATGGCATGAACGTCTCCCAGCTCAAGGGCGGCCCAAGAATAGCCGGCCGAGCAGAGTGGCCGGCCAAGATGGCGGAGGCGAGCAGCCCGTGGGATTGGCAATTTATGGCGGGAAAAACCGCCGCGCCGGAGGAGACCCGGGACAACTGACCGGCCTCTAAACTGACACCCCAACAAGGGCGAATCAGACTTTAAAACCCCCGCATCCCCGCTAGAAGCGCACACGCGGTCCGGGGAGCGATTCTTCGCAGCCCTCGCCCTCCGACGCCATAGGCCACGTGGAGATCAATCGGGGAACCCCCTGCCCGCTATAAAAAGGTAAAAAATTACCTTGCTTCTCGCTCCGAGCCTGTAACGACCTGGTGTCCCAGTGAGTAGCTGCATAAACATTTAAATAAACGTCGAAATAAACGCCCTTAAGGACGTTCAAAAAATTTTTTTTTTTTTTTAACGGAGCCAGCGGGAGGGGGGAGAAAAGGAGGGACCTGGCGCCACCAGTTTGCACCTTGCTCAAGAAGAGCCCTCAACCCCAGGCACTCAACAAAACCTAAAAATAGGCTTGGAGGCCTAGCCAGAGCTGCTGCTGCTTTGTGTGACCACCACCTGCGAGATAGAGAACATACTGAGGAGTTTCCGGCAGCACATGACCACATATAGGGGAGGCAAAAGGATTGCTCTCTATCTCCCCTGCTGGTAGATGGACACAACCCACCAGTCTATGGATTGATCAGCATGATGATATGGAACCATGATTAAGTGGGGATAGTAATATAAAAAGTTGCCTTGCTGTTTCAGGTTAAAATTTGACCTGGAAATTCTCTATATAGGAAGTGTTGCAGTAACTTCTATGGGGGAGGGTGATTCTAAAACAGATCAGAGAAAAAAAACCAGTCTTTAGCTGACAAGCTGATTGGTTGAGTGAGGTCAGCTGTCCCTTCCTCTAGGGTGGGGGGGGGGGGGGGGGGGGGGGGGGCGGGGAGGTGCCAGGCAGAGAGAGCAAGGGAAGGCTGGAAAAGAAAAAAAACGTATGGTGTGTGTCTGTGTGAAATGTAAGAAATAAAAGTATATTTTATGAGTTTAAAGTGAAATGTGACATTGAAAAGGGTACTTTGATATTGAAAGTGAGTGAAGGTGAGCCTTGGTACTGAGAATGAGATGATTAGAGCTTAAAAGTGAGTACTTAAATAACAGACTGCTTTTTTATGGCTGATTGCTGAATTCATGTGGGGGAAAACTGATGTGTTCTGGGTGAGAGAGCTGTACTAATAGAAAGTTGTGAGAAAGTTTAAACCAAATTTAGTTTGGTTTGGAGTGAAACAGAGTTATGTTCTGCATGCAGTGCAGGGCCGTGCCGACACGGTAAGCGAGGTAAGCATGGAAGGAGGGCGCCATCTTCTGGGGGGCGCCCCGCCGCACCATGCTTACCTCGCCCTCTTCTCCCCAGGTCCTTGTCCTTTTTTTTTTGTTTGTTTAAATTTACCTCTCCGGCGCGTGGCAGCGTAGCGTTAGTGAGGAGGTGGTGCTCCCCCGCCCCGACGTGTCGATCTCTTCCTTCGCTCGGTTCCGCCTTCTTCTGACGTCAGAAATGACGTCAGAAGAAGGCGGGACACTGAGCGAAGGGAAGAAGACACGTCGGGGCGGGGGAGCGCCGCCTCCTTCTCACTAACGCTACGCTGCCGCGTGCCGGAGTGGTAAATTTAAACAAAAAGGAAAAGGATCTGGGGAGAAGAGGGCGGGTAGTGTAGCAATCGTTTTCGGGGGGGGGGGGGGGGCGCGCTGGCGGGGCCAACTGCATTGGGGCACCGGAGACCCTAGGCACGGCCCTGATGCAGTGCATGGAATGGTTAAGTTCTAAGGGAATTTAAGGTCATGGAAGGTGGAATGAGAGTCTGTATGCAAAGGTACTAAGGACACATGGCTGCCTACCATTTTAGGGTGAGAGATGCTTGATTTGTGGGGGGAATTGTATTACATGAGAAAGCCTAAAAGTGTGTAAGGATTTTAAGTATGACACAGGGGAAGGACTGAGAAGTGAAGTTGATATTTGGAAAAAGAAGCCATTAAGCTGTGTCTGTGGGGAAGGTGGTGTTTGTTTTGTGAGAGTTCTGAGTTCAGTGCAAGCAAGGTTTGGAATCTGACTTCAGAATAAAGAAAATCCAGCACTGCCTGTGTATGAGTGTGCTGTATTTTCAGATAGATCTGATAGCTGTGCAGGGAAATGTTATGTTTATATGTGAAGTCTGTGAGATGAAATGTTGAATCACCATTTGAATATGGAATGGGTTACTGTGTGAGATCTCTGAATGCAGTGTGAAGCCTACTGGATTTTAGAACAGGGAATCAACAGTGAGAAATAGGTTTTGTAATGAGAAAAACCTTGAACTTATTTTATTTCAATTAGAGAGTGTGGGCCACAGTATTGAGAACTGATTAATTGTCACAGAGTAGAGTCAGTTCCTGGACAAGCAGGGAGTTTTAAGGGCTTTGCCTCCATTTATTTTCTTTATAAGAGGCAGATGCACTAAAGCTAAATGAGCCTTTAATGACCCTCCAACGAGGAAAATTTGATCCGTTGCATGCATCAAAGGGCTTTTACCGAGGAAGCCAGCAGCTAACGAAAACGGAATGGAGATGAGCAATTAGTGTGAAAACCCCATTGAAACGACATGCACTAACCTTTTCCGATTGCCTTTACGCAGGAAAAAGGCAGGAAATCTAACGAGAGGGTCTGGACCTCTCGTTAGGACAGCTCTGTGCCAGGAAAAATCATTAAGTGAAAAAATAAACAAACTTTGAGCCAATCCAGCGCATTAGCAGAGCTAAAAGCGTGTGATTGGTCCAAAGGACGTCAGAAAAACACATCAAATATAAAAAAAATTAAAAAAGGACGGGAGGGGGCAAGGGCGCTCATCAGGAGCGTCCTGTATGGACGGCCTTGCCCCCCCCGCTGCTCCCCACTTTCCGCCGCTCCACCCCCCCCCCCCCGAAAAAGCAAAATGCTAGCTGCCCGGTCCCCCTCCCTTCCTATTCCTGTGTTCTGCACAGCTAACTCCGCTCCCATCATTCTTTCGCCCCGTGCCCTGCCCCCGCTGCCCCCCTGAGGTCGACTACGCCGTTCCCCCCCTCCACCGAGACCCCCTCCCTATTAACGACCCGAGCAGCGCCTCTCACCTCTTTCAGAAGCGCTGCACGGGCAGGAAGATCTATTGTGTTGGTTGTAGAGTCTCCATGACGTCTCTTCTTCCCTGGCCTAGGCCCCGCCTCCTTCTGACGTAAGTAACCTACGTCAGAAGGAGGCGGGGCCTGGGCCAGGGAAGAAGAGACGTCATGGAGACTCTACAACCAACACAATAGATCTTCCTGCCCGTGCAGCGCTTCTGAAAGAGGTGAGAGGCGCTGCTCGGTCGTTAATAGGGAGGGGGTCTCGGTGGAGGGGGGGAGCGGCGTAGTCGACCTCAGGGGGGCAGCGGGGGCGGGGCACGGTGCAAAAGAATGACGGGAGGCGGAGTTAGCTCTGCAGAACACAGGAACAGGAAGGGAGGGGGACCGGGGCAGCCAGCTAGCATTTTGCTTTTTCGGGGGGGGGAGCGGCGGAAAGTGGGGAGCAGCGGGGGGGGGGGGGGGGGGGGGGGGGGGGGCAAGGCCGTCCATACAGGACGCTCCTGATGAGCGCCCTTGCCCCCTCCCGATCCTTTGTTTTTGGATTTTGCTGACCGGGTAGCCACGTGTATGTGTTGTGGCTTTTTTTTTGTTTGTTTTTACGTTTGCAGCATGCGCAGAGCAGCCAGCAAAACGCTTGGCTGCTCTGCGCATGATTTAGGGGCCGATTACCGATGTGTATTGTGATTCTTTGATACATTGTACGTTTGAATACCGATCTGAGCATGTGTGACTTTTTTTTTTGGTGCATTCTTCGTTTTTTAAAAATCGTTAGGGACTTTAACGATTTTGATTTTTTTACGTTTGGTTGCTGCATCTGCCTCTAAGTGAGGTTTTAGGAAGAAGAATTCTGTAGATCATCCGCTGAAGGATTTCCAGATGAGCTCCAACGCAAGAAAGACATCATCTAAGTAAATTCAACTACAGCTAAGTGACATTGCCAAGGGTGTTGAACGGAATATATTATTTTTTCACAACATTTTAAGGGAAAAACAAAGGAACAGACCATCAGATATTAAAAATCCATGAGATCCCTGCAAAAACACCAATAGTGCACACAAAGAGACCAATTTTTACATCAGGAAAGAGAATAACCACAAATATCTGATTTTGATAAGACAATTTAAATACTTATCTGAAAAGGTTCTTTTCTGCCTTTTTAGGTGAAACAGACAAAGTTAAGGGTATACATGTAGTTCTACATTTGAATGTTGAATATGTTATTGCAATTCTATTAAGCCTCACAATAAATTCTTTATTTGAATGAAAATTTGCTTGCATTTGTATTCAATAAAGAAAAAGATAATTTGCAAATCTGAAGGTGCGGTTCTTCCAGTTCAGGAACAAATCCTAAATTTAGCTTCTTTTCCTCCTTTACTCTCAAAGAATAAAGGAGGAGGTTAGTTTATTTGTTCCACTCCCTCGGCTGTGAGTGTGTGTTCCCTGGATATTCGTCACAACTACAAACAACAGGTATCTGGGAGCACATCACTATAGTCCGGCCGAGAGGGGTGGCAACATTACATTATTGATTGCATTCATGTATAAATGATGATTTCACAAAGCTGCTGTTTACACTTGGAGGAGCCACAACATACACAGATTTCAAGGCCGTGGTGGGAGCACGGTCTGGGCTTCCCTTGTGCAGGAGAAAACTCTGCACATAAATTCTTCATTTTACAAAGAATACACATGTTTTACACCAGCTATAAGACATGTATTGCATTTATAAAGTGCTTGTTTTATCCAGGGCTTTACACATGGGATTAGAATATAAGAGAAAGTGTAGATACATACCTGTAAACAGGTATTCTCCGAGGACAGCAGGCTGATTGTTCTCATGATTGGGTTGTCGTCCGCGACGGCCCAGGAGACCGGCAAATCCATAAGATAACAAAAAACTTCTAGAACGCACCAGCGCGCGGGCAGAGCGAACCGCGCATGTGCGAACAGCTTCCTGCCTGCAGCGCGAGCGTGACCTCAGTTTAATAAAAAAGCAAAACAGAGAATTAGAACAACTCCAAAGGGGAGGAGGATAGGTTTGTGAGAGCAATCAGCCTGCTGTCCTCGGAGAATACCTGCTGCAGGTACTGTATGTATCTACACTTTCTCCGAGGACATGCAGGCTGCTTGTTCTCAAAATTGGGGTATCCCTAGCACCCAGGCTCACTCAAAACAATGAACATTGGTCAATTGGGCCTCGCAACGGCGAGGACATAACTGAGATTGACCTAAAACCAAAATCAACTAACTGAGAGTGCAGCCTGGAACAGAACAAAAAAGGGCCTAGGGGGGTGGAGTTGGATTCTAAACCCTGAACAGGTTCTGCAGCACCGACTGCCCAAACCACTGTTGCGTCGGGTATCCTGCTGAAGGCAGTAGTGAGATGTGAATGTGTGGACAGATGACCATGTTGCAGCTTTGCAAATCTCTTCAATAGAGGCTGACTTCAAGTGAGCCACTGACGCAGCCATGGCTCTGACATTATGAGCCGTGACATGGCCCTCTAGAGTCAGCCCAGCTTGGGCATAAGTAAAGGATATACAATCCGCTAGCCAATTAGAGATTGAGCATTTTCGATGGCGACTCCCCTCCTGTTGGGATCAAAGAAACAAACAGCTGGGGTGGACTGTCTATAGGGCTTTGTCCGCTCCACGTAAAGGCCAATGTTCTCTTACAGTCCAAAGGTGTGCAACTTGTCTTCACCAGGGCGGGTATGTGGATGGGGAAAAAATGCTGGCAAGACAATTGACTGGTTCAGATGGAACTCCGACACCACCTTCGGCAAGCACTTAGGGTGAGTGCGGAGGACTACTCTGTTATGATGAAACTTGATATAAGATGCATGCACTACTAGGGCTTGGAGCTCACTGACTCTATGAGCTGAAGTAACAGCCCACCAGAAAATGACCTTCCAGGTCAAGTACTTCAGATGGCAGGAATTCAGTGGCTCAAAAGGAGCTTTCATCAGCTGGGTGAGAACGATGTTGAGATCCCATGACACTGTGGAGGTTTGACAGGGGGCTTTGACAAAAGCAAACCTCAAATAAAGCGAACTACTAAAGGCTGTCCAGAGATAGGCTTACCCTCTAAACGTTGATGATAAGCACTAATCGCACAAAGGAGAACTCTAACGGAGTTGGTCTTGAGACCAGACGCTGATAAGTGTAGAAGGTATTCAAGCAGGGTCCGTGTAGGACAAGAAAAAGGATCTAGGGCCTTGCTGTCACACCAGACGGCAAACCTCCTCCACTTGAAAGAATAGCACTTTTTCATTGAATCTTTCCTGGAAGCAAGCAAAACTTCGGAGACACCTTCTGAAAGACCCAAGGAGGCAATTTCTAAGCTCTCAACATCCAGGCTGTGAGAGCCAGAGACTGGAGGTTGGGATGTAGAAGAGACCCCTTGTTCTGGGTGATGAGGGTCGGAAAACAGTTCAATCTCCAAAGTTCTTCGGAGGACAACTCCAGAAGAAGAGGGAACCAGATCTGATGGGGCCAGAAGGGAGCTATCAGAATCATGGTTCCACGGTCTTGCTTGAGTTTCAGCAAAGTCTTCCCTACTAGAGGTATGGGAGGATACGCATACAGAAGGCCTGTCCCCTAATGCAGGAGAAAGGCATCTGACGTTAGTCTGTTGTGGGCCTGAAGTCTGGAACAGAATTGAGGGGACTTTGTGATTGATCTGAGTGGCAAAAAGATCAACCGAGGGGGTGCCCCATGATCGGAAGATCTTGTGGACAACGGCCATGTTTAGCGACCACTCGTGAGGTTGCATGATCCTGTTCAACCTGTCGGCCAGACTGTTGTTTACAACTGCCAGATACGTGGCCTGGAGAAACATGCCGTGATGGTGCGCCCAAAGCCACATCTGGACAGCTTCCTGACACAGAGGGTGAGATCCGGTGTCCCCCCTGCTTGTTGGTGTAATACATAGCAAATATATAAAAATCTTATTTTATTATTTCAATATGTCACCAAAGTGACATCTACTAATAAGTAACCACTCTCATTCCACACCATTCGTACCACTTACATACCATGCTACAAATATGCAAAAGATATGTGAGCTCAATCTAATTTTCATGCGATTATCTAATATTGTTCAACATCCTATGATATCAAAACATAATCTTATATCATAGATATTTCATATAGACAAAATATTCAAATGTCGTTCCTTGCTTCAAAAAGGACTGTAACATAAATGTCCAAGCTAATATCTCTCACTGTCACTGGTAATACATCCCAAGAGTTAGTGAGTTTCATTTCTCTGTTGTTGTATTCCAATTCCAATCATGGACGACGCTGAAAATGCTTAAATGTATAGCCACTTTGTAGCTTCAGGAAGAAAGCGGCACGAACAAACACCTTATCAGGCAGAAAACTTCATTTCATGTGCAGCACGGTTCCTCAATGCTGGACCGCATTTCGCTACACTTCCTCAGGAGGAACCACTTTAAACTCTATAATATGAACAGAATTATCACTCTTATAATTTACACATCAAATGTAATGTCAATTCTTAAATAAAGCCAACTTTCAACATCACATATAAGATTTATGTTTTGATATCATAGGACCCTGATGGCGAACCTATGACGCGTGTCAGTACTGACACACGTAGCCATTTTTTCGGTGACACGCAGCCGCATGTCCCCGCATACAGAGAAGCAGCAGCGTTCCTAGCTGACACCCGGGGCGGATCGCCGATGCGCCCCCCCCCCCCCCCCAGGTGCAGCGCGACCTCCCCCCCGGCGAAATCACCCCCCCCCCCCCGGTGCATGTTTACCCGCTGGGGGGGGGGGGTGCCGTGTGCGCTCCTATTGGCTCCCCTCCGAGTCCTCCGCTCGTTCCCTCCCTGCTGCTCCCTCTGCCCCGGCTCCTGCAGGGCCGTTAGGGGATCTTTGACCTCACTTCCGGCCGGCGGAGCAGAGAGCAGCGGAATGCCGTGGGGGACGCATCTCTGGGGGCCCTGTGATCGCCATTACCAGCAATCACATAACCACAGCAACCATCATCCAATCTACTGTTCTGGGGTGTTGTGGATTTCTAATTGACCATCATTATTGAGATAGGTGAGGGGGAGGCTGGGAGAGGCGAGGGCATGTGCTATGGGTACCGTTTCCCGCCATTAGAATAGCGGCAGCCTATATTGGGAAGCTGCAAAGGCAGTATTGCGTGGAAAAATTATGTCCTATGTCGCGTCTCAGAATAAAAAAACGTGCTTCCCGCTTAACAGCTCTTACACTGGCTTTAAGAGATGCCCGAAGAGCTTTTATCATTTCTCCTTCTGAGAGCAACAGGAAAGCCTATGTGACATGTCGGAAAGAAATGAGGGAGGTATTGGACGCAGGAGCGCTGTGCAATATCCAACTATATAAGTACAGGTTACACCGCTGGGGCAATAAAACAGGTAAACTGTTAGCGTTGTTGGTGAAGCAGAAATCACCGAAAAAATACATTAGTAAGATGAGAGATGAGGGGGGGCGGGTTTTCAAGACCCAACCAGAGATACAGAAGGAATTTGTACGCTTTTACTCAGAATTGTATAGAGAAGGCTCTTTCTCTGAAGGCAAGTGTCAGGATTTTTTGCTAAAGTGGGGCTCCCCAAGTTACAAGAGGACCAAATAAAGCTTCTTAACGCTCCACTCCAGGGGAAGGAGATACAGAAAGTAATTAAACGCTTGCAGCTAGCTAAAGCCCCCGGGCCAGACGGGTTAGGGCCGGAATTTTACAAGATACTGCAGGATGTAATTGTTCCACCGTTCGTGTCTGTGTGCGAAGAAGTGAAGGAAACAGGCATTATGGGACCAGTATTAAACCATGTACATATAACAATCCTTCCTAAGCCAGGAAAGGATACTGAGGTGGTTAGCTCTTATAGGCCTATCTCATTACTCAATCAGGACATAAAAATATTGGCAGCAGTACTAGCAGACCGTTTGAGTCAGGTTGTTCCCTGTCTGGTTCACTCGGACCAGGTGGGATTTGTTAAAGGAAGATTCGCCTCAGCGAATATTTTGAAAGTAAGTCGAGTTTTATTTGAGGGCAGAGGACGGGCTGGGGACGCAATTGTAGCGAGTCTGGATGCTGAAAAAAGCGTTTGACAAAGTAGTCTGGGAGTACCTATTCTGGGTGCTAGGGCACTTTGGAGTGCGAGGGGATTTTTAGATTGGATATGAGCGCTTTACAGCAATCCGACAGTGCAAATTATAGTCAATAATTCCCTTACGGAAGTTTTTCATTGAAGGGAGGAACCCGGCAAGGGTGCCCACTGTCGCCATTGCTATTCATTTTGACATTGGAGCCGCTAGCAGCCAGGATAAGGCAAGAACCTGCAGTGAGGGGACTCAGAGTGGGGGGAGAAGAGTATAAAATTAATTTATTCGCGGATGATATGCTTTTGTTATTAGACAAGGCGACTACCACGCTGCCGTGTGTAATGGCCCTAATTAAAGAGTTTGGGGATTTTTCTGGGCTCACTATTAATTTTGGGAAATCTGAGGCGTTGCCAGTCAGTAACCCTTGTGATAGCAGGGCTCTGCAAAACTTTCCTCTGGCTTGGGCTAAGGAAGGCATTAAGTATTTGGGAGTTTTTTTAAGTGCAGATCCCTCATGGGTATACAAGAAGAATGTAGTAGCACGGCTAGAAGAGGTCAAGAAGCTCTGCGGGAGGTGAAGGGATCTGCCATTGAGTTTTTTGGGCAGAATAGCCTTGGTAAAAATGGTGATGCTGCCTAAGCTAATTTACCCGTTGCAGATGATACCACTGTGGGTGAATAAACCGGAAGACTGTATGTATCGAAGTGTGGTAGGTACTTTCATATGGCATGCGAGACGTCCGCGGATATCTTTTGTGAAGTTAACCTATAGACGTGATCAGGGGGGCCTTCGATTGCCGGACCTGAGAACCTACAATGTGGCAGCGCTGATGCGCTGGAATCATGAATTAATGTCAGGAGAGGGATTTTATGCAGTAAAGGGTTTTTGGGAGAGTTGGTGTGGTCCGAATGATCCATTCACTGTTCTGGAATCGTGGGTAATCAAAGATGCCAAGAAGATAGTAGAGAATCCATATGTAGCAGCATTGCAGAAGGCTTGGAGGTGGTGGAGAGGGCACGGCGGGGCAAAACAGGGAATGAGTCCTTTCATGCCGTTAACAGGGAATATGGCCTTCCCTGCAGGACTTGGAGCATCGGTATTTGGCAATTGGCGTGCGAAGGGCTGCCGTTTTATAGGCCAGTTCAGAAAGGAGGGGGATGAGGCATTTCCATCATTTGATCAGGTTAAAAATGAGCTCCAGATCCCGGGATCCCAGTTCTTTGCATACCTGCAGGCGAGGGACTACATACTGAGTGTGGAACGCAGTGGTCAGACGAAAGTGCGGTTCACGCAATTGGACTATGAATTTTTACGACTGGCTCCAAATTTTAACAAATTGACACAGTGGTGTAAATTGATTAGGCAATTTCAAAGGGCAACTCACATAGCCAATTTAGCAAATACATGGAGCAAAGACCTAGTTGAGAATATTTCTGAGGACCGGATGAAGGCAGTGTTCAGAGACCTACATAAGGTGACGCCAAATGCAGCCTTGCAGGACATCCAGTATAGAGTATTATATCGGGTGCATATCACTAAGGAAAAAGGGAAAGTATTGGGGATGTGGGAGGATAACAGCTGCAAATAAATGTGGGATAGGCGTGGGCACTTTCTTGCACTCATTTGTGGAGTGCCCCTCTTTGCATGATATATGGGTAGGAGCGCTGGGTGCAATTGAGGAACTCCTGCAGCGCGAGGTGGAATGGAAATACTCAATCATTTTGATGGGTTGTGCGGAGTCCTTAAGGGAGCAGGGGCTGAGAGCGGACCAGAGTAAATTTGTTTTACTAGCGACTTTACTGATCAAGAAATGTATTTTGCAGACGTGGGTGGACAAACTGCCCCCATCCCTGGAGCTATGGAAGAACTATATGAAGGAGATGGCTCATTGGGTACTTACAAGCGCTCAAGCATTCAGTCTCATTGAGCAGCCGCCAATATAGAGATATATGGGGGAGAGTGCTGGCCCGATTTGTGCCACAGGACCCAGTCTCTGAGGAAGGAAAAGAAAAGGAAGTGGTGAACGGACAGCAAGGGGGAGGGAGGGAGTTTTGAGGGAAGGGATAATTGGCTGGGGAGGGGGGAACAAAAAGGTAGAGGGATGGGAGGGGGTAAAAAAGGGGGGGGGGGGGAAATAAAAAAAACAAAATTCATGGAAATAAGGGCATCAATATCTGTTTACCTTTATAGAGGGGGAAATGGTTTCAAATGTTTCTTTTTCATTTTGTATTATAGTTTGCCGATGCAATGTTTTCATGTATCAATAAAGATATTTGAAAAAAAAAAAGAAATAGCGGCAGCCATCTTAATTTACATAAGGTGGTCAGTTAGGCTAGTTAACCCCTAATTGCCTGCAGGGCTAACAGGCTATCTATAATTCTATCTTCTGTCACTGCTCCCCCTGATGGAGAACCCAAAAAATAAAAAACCAAGGTTAAGTAAAGGAAGTGGTAGTAGCAGTAGCCGACCCTTTCAAGAGACATGGACCGAGATGTATGGCATTATAGAAAAAAATGGCAGATCATTTTGCGTTCTATGTATTGAAACGGTAGTAAGCAGATGTGGAATATAAATAGACATTTTGAAACTAATCATTCCCAGCTCTTGAAAAAAAGTGAGGATGAGAGGAAGGAATACATTTCCAGGCAGCTACACTTTTATATGAGCCAATCTAATTCCATCCTTAAATTTGTAAAAGGTTCTACAAATTTAACATCTGCAAGTTTGAACATTGCTCACTCCATAGCTCAGCATGGAAAAGCACTCAGGAGGGAGAATTACAGTGGGGGAAATAAGTATTTGATCCCTTGCTGATTTGTAAGTTTGCCCACTGACAAAGACATGAGCAGCCCATAATTGAAGGGTAGGTTATTGGTAACAGTGAGAGATAGCACATCACAAATTAAATCCGGAAAATCACATTGTGGAAAGTATATGAATTTATTTGCATTCTGCAGAGGGAAATAAGTATTTAATCCCTCTGGCAAACAAGACCTAATACTTGGTGGCAAAACCCTTGTTGGCAAGCACAGCGGTCAGACGTCTTCTGTAGTTGATGATGAGGTTTGCACACATGTCAGGAGGAATTTTGGTCCACTCCTCTTTGCAGATCATCTCTAAATCATTAAGAGTTCTGGGCTGTCGCTTGGCAACTCGCAGCTTCAGCTCCCTCCATAAGTTTTCAATGGGATTAAGGTCTGGTGACTGGCTAGGCCACTCCATGACCCTAATGTGCTTCTTCCTGAGCCACTCCTTTGTTGCCTTGGCTGTATGTTTTGGGTCATTGTCGTGCTGGAAGACCCAGCCACGACCCATTTTTAAGGCCCTGGCGGAGGGGAAGGAGGTTGTCACTCAGAATTGTACGGTACATGGCCCCATCCATTCTCCCATTGATGCGGTGAAGTAGTCCTGTGCCCTTAGCAGAGAACAACCCCCAAAACATAACATTTCCACCTCCATGCTTGACAGTGGGGGACGGTTGTTCTTTGGGTCATAGGCAGCATTTCTCTTCCTCCAAACACGGCGAGTTGAGTTCATGCCAAAGAGCTCAATTTTTGTCTCATCTGACCACAGCACCTTCTCCCAATCACTCTCGGCATCATCCAGGTGTTCACTGGCAAACTTCAGACGGGCCGTCACATGTGCCTTCCGGAGCAGGGGGACCTTGCGGGCACTGCAGGATTGCAATCCGTTATGTCGTAATGTGTTACCAATGGTTTTCGTGGTGACAGTGGTCCCAGCTGCCTTGAGATCATTGACAAGTTCCCCCCTTGTAGTTGTAGGCTGATTTCTAACCTTCCTCATGATCAAGGATACCCCATGAGGTGAGATTTTGCGTGGAGCCCCAGATCTTTGTCGATTGACAGTCATTTTGTACTTCTTCCATTTTCTTACTATGGCACCAACAGTTGTCTCCTTCTCGCCCAGCGTCTTACTGATGGTTTTGTAGCCCATTCCAGCCTTGTGCAGGTGTATGATCTTGTCCCTGACATCCTTAGACAGCTCCTTGCTCTTGGCCATTTTGTAGAGGTTAGAGTCTGACTGATTCACTGAGTCTGTGGACAGGTGTCTTTCATACAGGTGACCATTGCCGACAGCTGTCTGTCATGCAGGTAACGAGTTGATTTGGAGCATCTACCTGGTCTGTAGGGGCCAGATCTCTTACTGGTTGGTGGGGGATCAAATACTTATTTCCCTCTGCAGAATGCAAATAAATTCATATACTTTCCACAATGTGATTTTCCGGATTTAATTTGTGATGTGCTATCTCTCACTGTTACCAATAACCTACCCTTCAATTATGGGCTGCTCATGTCTTTGTCAGTGGGCAAACTTACAAAATCAGCAAGGGATCAAATACTTATTTCCCCCACTGTATTAAAGAAACTCTCCTACGATGTGCACCAGTTCTATTTCATGATATGCAGAATAAAGATGCAATTATTAAGAGAATATCTGAGTTACCACTCAGTAGAAATATCATAAAAGACCGAATAATGAGACTGAACACAAACGTACAACATCAATTAAAGAGAGACATAAGTAATTGTAAATATTTTTCGATCTCTGTTGATGAAACTACTGATGTCACATCACATGCTCAGTTGGCCATTATTGGTCGATATTCTGATGGTTTCACAATGAAAGAAGAGTTGATAAAGTTAGTATCAGTGCCATCAAGTACATCAGGAAGCGAAATATGTAAGGTTGTTATATAAACATTCCGTGACCTAAGCATTGATATCTCTAAAGTTGTGTCAGTGACGACAGACGGGGCACCAAACATGGTGGGGAAAAACGTTGGATTTGTCAAATTGTTTACAGTAGCTATTGGACATCCGATTGTGCCTTTTCATTGTATTATCCATCAGGAGGCTATCCAGCTTATAATTGAAAAAGAAAAACGCCTATATTGCGACCCAAAATCGGGAGATAGACGTTTATCTCACAAAAAACGAATAAAGCGGTATAATCGAAAGCCGAATTTGGACGTTTTCAACTGCACTCCGTTGCGGATGCGGACAAAGTTGATGGGGGGCGTGTCAAAGGCGTGGTGAAGGTGGAACTGGGGCATGGTTATCGGCTGATCAGAGATAGGCGCCTTTCGCCGATAATGGAAAAAAAATATGCGTTTTTAGCGAGAATTTAGGGCACTTTTCCTGGACCCTGTTTTTCCACAAATAGGGCCCCAAAGAGTGCCCTAAATGACCAGATGACCACTGGAGGGAGTTGGGGATGACCTCCCCTAACTCCCCCAGTGGTCACAAACCCCCTCCCACCACAAACATATGCCGTTTCACAACTTTTTATGTTCACCCTCAAATGTCATACCCACCTCACTGGCAGCAGTATGCAGTTATTAGGGGGGTGCAGTGGACGTCAGGCAGGTAGACCCAGGCCCATCCCCCCCCACCTGTTACACTTGTGCTGGTAAATGGGAGCCCTCCACACCGCCCCCCAAACCCACTGTACCCACATGTAGGTGCCCCCCTTCACCCCTTATGGCTATAGTAATGGTGTAGACTTGTGGGCAGTGGGTTTTGAGGGGGATTTGGGGGGCTCAACACCCAAGGGAAGGTGCTATGCACCTGGGAGCTCTTTTACCTTTTTTTTTTTTTTTTTTTTTTTTAAAGTGCCCCCTAGCATGCCCGGTTGGTGTCCTGGCATGTGAGGGGGACCCAGTGCACTACGAATCCTGGCCCCTCCCACGAACAAATGCCTTGGATTTATTCGTTTTTGAGCTGGGCGCTTTCATTTTCCATTATCACTGAAAAAACAAAACGCCCAGCTCACAAATTGTCGAATAAAACATGGACGTCTATTTTTTTTCGAAACTACGGTTCGGTCCGCCCCTTCACCGACCCGTTCTCGGAGATAAACGCCCATGGAGATAGACGTTTTCATTCGATTATGCCCCTCCAGATGTGCCAAGGCAGGATTCACCGACTTAAACGACTTAATGTCAGTTGTTACAAAATAGTTAATTTAATAGCTGCTCGCTCCCTTCACAAGCGAGAATTTTCTGCACTTTTACTGGAGGTTGATTCCACCTACAGTGGACTGCTGATGTACAATAATGTAAGATGGCTGAGCCGAGGCAAAGTTCTTGAGCGCTTTGTGGAGTGCTTTGAAGAAATTAAGGTATTTCTTGAGGATAAGGATCTGGGAAACTTTCCTCAGCTCAATGATGATAAGTGGGTCAACACCCTGATGTTTTTTACAGATCTCTCTGTTCATATTAATGAACTGAACTTAAAGTTACAAGGTTTTGGCAAAAGTATTGACGTTATGTTTGGATACATAAAAGCTTTTGAAAGTAAACTTAAAATTTTCAAGCGAGATGTAGAAACTAAAACTTATAAGTATTTTCCTCGAGTAACAAAGTATTTTGAGAAGGCCAGTGCAGCTATACAAAATGAAATGGAACCCTTGCATATAAAGTACCAGCATGTTTTAGACTCGTTTCTGGACCAGTTCAGTGATAGATTTAATCAATTTAGAAGCCTAGAACAGACCATGAAAATAATTAAGTATCCTGATGTAGTAGTCTACAGTAGTTTGGAATTAAATGGTTTCCAATGGATGCAAATTGATGATTTGGAGATGCAACTTGTAGAATTTCAAGACAGCATCTGGGCTTAGGTGTTTGTCGACTTGAGGTCAAAGCTTGAGAATCTGGAAAGGTGCCGCTTGGAGAATCAAGAGTAGTGCCACTACGAACAGGAAATTTGGAGTGCCTGGAACCGATTACCAGACACTTTTAGCACCCTGAAAAATATAGCAATGGCTTTACTCACAATTTTTCCCTCTACGTACTTTTGTGAAACCTTATTCTCAGCGTTAAATAATATCAAAACCAACAAAAGAAACAGATTGACAGATGAAGTTAGTAGCGCTTGCTTGGGCTTGAAGTGTACAAAATACCAACCTTCTATTGAAGATTTAGCCAATGAAATTCAGCAACAAAAAAGTCACTAATAGGCAGATTAGTTAAAGAATTCCCCCTCCCCCTCACTTATCTTAGTTCACGGCACCCCACACAAGTTAAATAATATCAAGACCAACAAAAGAAACCGACTGACAGATGAACAAAGAAGTCACTAAGCAGGTAAGTTAAATAATTAGTTTTTGGTTTATTAAATACAGTTATATATTACAATTATACATTTTTGTTATTTAAACTATAAATATCGCGAATTTATGTTTTTTTTTTCTTGAAGTGACACACCACCCGAGTTATGCTCGGTTTTTTGGCGAATTTTGACACACCAAGCTCAAAAGGTTGCCCATCACTGGAATAGGACGATGCATGAATGTGCCAGTCATCGAGATATGGATGAACTCTGATTCTCTCACTCTGAAAGAAGGATGCCATCATCACCATAACCTTGGAAAAACATTCTTGGAGCCATGGCAAAACTGAAGGGCAAAGCCCTGAACTGGAAGTGATGGCCCAGAAGCACAAAATGGGTATATGGGTATATGCAAGTATGCCTCCTTGAGACTGAGGGTGGTGAGAAATTCTCCCACTTGAACTGAGGCTAAGACTGCTCTTAGTGTCTCCATGTGAAAGAGGGTGCAATGTCCCTCATCCCGGTCCTAGTCGGGCCTTCCGGCGGCGCGGGAACACACGCCGCCATAGCGATTTGGTGCTCCCCTGCGTTCTGCTGATGTCAGATGCTTGCCTAAGGATGCCCCATTGCTAACGCCCCTGCACGACACTGCTCTCCTTCCCAGCGAGGTCCTGCTGATGTCAGACGCTTATACTACTTCTAGGAACCTTCCCTCTCCCTCGTTGCTTCGGCTTCGACTCGGTAAGCGTTCTCTTTACTGTGTTCTTGCTTGTATTTCTGGTGCTAGACCTTGCTTATACCTGGATTCCTCTCTCGTCTGCTGCCTGCCTGTGAGACCTTGCTTATACCCGGATTCCTCTCTCATCTGCTGCCTGCCTGTGAGACCTTGCTTATACCTGAATTCCTCTCTTGTCTGCTGCCTGCCTGTGAGACCTTGCTTATACCCGGATTCCTCTCTCTTCTGCTGCTTGCCTGTGAGACCTTGCTTATACCTGGATTCCTCTCTCATCTGCTGCCTGCCTGTTGAACATTGCTTGTACATGGATACTCTCTTGCCTGCTGCCTGCCTGTTGAACATTGCTTGTACATGGATACTCTCTTGCCTGCTGCCTGCCTGTTGGACATTGCTTGTACCGGGACCATTCCCTTCTGTTCCCCTCCAGCTGGTTCCTCAGCGCCCCCTCAGCTTCCTGCACAAGTCCTGCCGGCCGGCCGCACCTGGGGGCTCAACCTCCAGGGAATGGCGGTCACCGCAGGTGAACCTAGGGGTTGCCCAGCCACCAAGCAGAGTCCAGGGGCGTGTCATCGCGCTCAACAGTGCTCCACTTGGCACAAGAACTCACAAGTTTGACAGAGGGACACTCAGAGGCAGCAGTTTAGAGCTTTGAGATCTAAGACTGGACAAAAGGTGACCTCCTTCTTTGGGACAATGAAGTAGATGGAGTATCTGCCTTGTCCCCGAGTGGACCAGCCTTGCGTCATTGCAAAACTCTGGAGGCATTGGGCAATCTAGCTGACTGAGAGGAGAACTTCTTGTCTGCACGAAAGGAAGATTGGTGTGCCTGAAAGCAGAACTTCTGATCAAATTGCTGACTACCAGGCCAGTACCGTCTGCTTCCTCAAAATAGAGATCAAGAGCCCCCATGACCACAGGCTTTTGGTTTATCCTCCAGCAACTGCTATGGCTTAGTTTCCCCCAATGCTGCCACCAGAGTTGCTGACACGCCATGACAGCCAAAGACATACTATGGGCTTATAGCCTGTAACATGCCATAAATAGCAACCACCAAGTAGGCTAACCCGCTTCCAGCTGGGCATTAAGGCACCCATCTTGTGTTGTCAATTGCTGATGCCACTTCGTGCATGTTCATGCCATGAACAAGCTGCACACTATCATTTGATAGCCCAAAGAGGCCACTTCAAAGGCTTGTTTCAGTGAGTCTTCTAGCTTCCAATCCTGTAGGTCTTTTAGGGCAATTCCCCCTTCCATCAGCAAGGTGGTCTTCTTAGTTACCGCCATAACCAGGGAAGCTGCAATTTATCTTTCTCCTACGGAACTAACTGTAGAGGCGAGCAATGGCTCTTCCCATTCTCATCCCTGCTTCCAATAAGACCCATTCTGCTGTAATCAGGTCCTGAATGTCTGGATGCATTGAGAAGGCCTTAGAAGACCGCTAAGCACCCTCATGATCGACATAGATGGAACTCCTGATGCCGAAGCAGAAGGATCCTCAACGGAAAGCATTGCCAGTGCCTCAGAAAAAAAAGAGTACATAGCTATTTTCGGATCATCCCCCTCCTCAGGAAGGAACTCTCCCTCCTCTAACATCTCCTTCAATGATGGCTCCTCAGAATAGACTGAGGCCACATCAGAAAAGGAGGGAGAAGCAAAGATATCCTCATCTGCCTACTCCTGGAGGTGTAAATGAGATCTCTTAGGAGCTGGAGGGGCAGCGGGAAGAGACACTGAAGCACCTTGCAGCAACTCTGACTGTCCTTGCTTCAGCAAATAGGTCTGGTGTAAGAGCAATATAAACTCTGGAGAAAACAAAGATCCCAATGCATCTGAATGCTCTGTTGGGCCCTGAAGCTGTAAAATGGTGGCTGTGCTCCATACATGATTAGACAGAGGCAGCTCTCCACTGCCAGTTGGCTCTGACAAAATGGCACCCGTTCCCCCCACTCTCATGCATCAAACTGCACACTGGCCTGCTGGAGAGACCGAAGACTCCAGCATATTCAGATACTGTGCCAAATCCATGGATGTGCTGCTACTGACCATTTCCTTCACGTCCCATGGTATTCCCAGCTTGCACGCACTGCAATGCTCCAATGCCAGCCAGTGGGTCCCACAGCAGGAACACCGCTTAACTGCCTCTATGGGAGTGACCATTCATCCTGTCACAAGCACAGCACAATGTGTTCCAAGCAGTGAGTCAGGATCCGTCCCCTGCACCAAGTAGAACTTGAAGCCCTCCAAACAGTTCAGAATCAAACTTAGTCGGACTTACCACTGCTGGCTGCTCCCCCCAAGATCACAGTCTCCACAAATCTTACCACAGATGAGAAAGGCTCAGGGCTCATACTCTGTCCCAAGCTCTCCAGCAAACCTCTTTTTTTCTTTTTTTTTAAGGTTGTTGTGGTGGAAAAGGAGAGCTCCATAGGAAACAGGAGAGAGGTGAAGGAAGGAAGAAGAAAATTTGCGGGGCACCAGAGACAGGAATCTTAAGACCTCTAGATATGACTCTGCAAACTCAAGCCACCTGCAAAGCACAACTGGGGATCAGTTAACCAACTGGACCTGGAGCAAAGCACTCAGAACCAGAGGCTGAAAAGTGTGTCCATCTACCTGCTGGAGATAAAAATTCTGAGGAGCTGGAATAGATGTCAAGAGAGATATGCCTCAGCTTTTTTCAGTTCTCTATCCCCACCTGCTGGGTTGATGGATACAACTATCCCACAGGTTCTGGAATAATGGGAAGCTACATAATGGAAGTGTAAGTTATATGCATAAGTGCTAGGTGCTATTCTAGAAATGGTACAAGTAACTTTCTTAGTATATAACTACAAGTGGGCCATACCTATGGGTAAAGGATGGGCATGTATTGAATACTATCTGTTGTGTGCATTGCTTGGCACACTTAGGCACCAAACCTTAAGCCTGCTATTGGCATAAATTGTTGCACCTAACCTTCAACATGCCAAAGTGGTTTTGTGTTAGTATTCTATAGTAGGTTAGTTGCACCTTAAAGCCATTGAGAATTTGTGCTAAGTGTGGCCCTTTGCGGTACTTAATTGTTGGTGTTTCTTTATAGACTTTTGCTGAGAATGCTGGTAGACTGCCTAGGACATCACCCCAACTGTCACGCCCCTCGCGCTTGACGCGCTCTCGAGGACCTTGGCATACCTTCAGGCTTCTTCCCCGGGAGCGCGGGGTTTGTGAGTCCTTTAGGCAAATCACCTTCCAGGTAGAGAGGAGATAAGACTGGACCGGAACTCCGGACTGGAGTTCTACACCGGAACACTCGGAACTGGAACGCACCGGACGGGTGCGCACTGGAGTGGGGCCCACTGAACTGGACACACTGGAGTGGCCCCACTGGACTGAAACATACAGGAGTGGAACCCGCTGGACTGGAACACACTGGAACGGAACCCGCGGAACTGGAACACCCTGGACCTAGACTTCACCTACACTTGACTGCCTCCCCCTCGGGTTGAGCCCTCAGGTTCTGGCAGCCGGTAGGACTTACAGGAACAGCAGGAATGAAGGTCCAGGGGTGCCCCCTGGCACCTAGGCGAAGGCAAGGCAGACGAGCCGGGTCTGTCCGGGTTCTGGCAGTCGGCAGGACTCAACACTGTCTCTGGAGGTGGCTAGCAGGACGGCTAGCTAAAGTCACTGTCTCCGCAGGAGGGCTAGCAGGACGGCTAGCTGAACGGAACACAGTCTTGGGATAGTGGCTAGCAAGGCGGCTAGCTGACAACAGGAACAAACACAGTCTTGGAAATAGCTAGCAGGACGGCTAGCTGACAACAGGAACAAACACCGTCTTGGAAATAGCTAGCAGGACGGCTAGCTGACAACAGGAACAAACACCGTCTTGGAAATAGCTAGCAGGACGGCTAGCTGACAACAGGAGCAAACACAGTCTTGGAAATAGCTAGCAGGACGGCTAGCTGTCACGAGGAACAAACACAGTCTTGGAAATAGCTAGCAGGACGGCTAGCTGTCACGAGGAACAAACACAGTCTTGGAAATAGCTAGCAGGACGGCTAGCTGTCACGAGGAACAAACACAGTCTTGGAAATAGCCAGCAGGACGGCTAGCTGTCACGAGGAACAAACACAGTCTTGGAATAATGACTAGCAAGGGCGGCTAGTCTAACACTAGGAACAACCACAGTGAACTAGGAGAGCTAGGCACAGGCTACAAGCCACACGGTGCCTAAGCTGGCTAGTCTATCACTTGAAACAAACACAGAGAACTAGCAGAGCTATGCACAGGCTACAAGCCACACGGTGCCTAAGCTGGCTAGTCTATCACTTGGAAACAAACACAGAGAACTAGCAGAGCTATGCACAGGCTACAGCCACACGGTGCCTAAGCTGGCTAGTCTATCACTTGGAAACAAACACAGAGAACTAGCAGAGCTATGCACAGGCTACAAGCCACACGGTGCCTAAGCTGGCTAGTCTATCACTTGAAGCGAACACGGAGAACTAGCAAAGCTATGCACAGGCTACCAGCCACACGGTGCCTAAGCTGGCTAGTCTATCACTTGGAAACAACACAGATAACTAGCAGAGCTATGCACAGGCTACCAGCCACACGGTGCCTAAGCTGGCTAGTCTATCACTTGGAAACAAACACAGAGAACTAGCAGAGCAATGCACAGGCTACAAGCCACACGGTGCCTAAGCTAGCTAGTATACACAAACATAGAAACTCACTCAGAGCAAACACTGAAACTGTGTACAGAGCACTCTATACAGCAGGACCTTTAGATGAGATGATGAGATCAGAAGATCAGATGCAAAGGCCAGGACTGTAGTCTCCAAGTGATTAATAAAGCCCTCAACACCAGAGCTACAGCTGCAGCCATTACCTTGCAACCAAACAGAGGCTTGACACTCAGAGCAGGCATCCCATAGAAAGTAACAGCGGGAGCCATCTTGGATACTGGCAGAGACGAAGAGGCGGCAGCCATCTTGGAAGAGGCATAGCCCACACAGGTGAGGTTCAGTAGGGCAATCAGCACACAGAGCCAGAGAGAACCTAGGACAGACACAGACACAGAGACAAGCAGAAGCCAGCACAGACACTGACTCCCAGAAACAGGGTAAGTCTGAAGGTGGTCACGGCCACAGACGGGACAGTATCCCCTCCTCAAGACCCCCTTCTCGGCCTCCCGGAGGCGGTCAGGTATCCAGGGGTAACTATGATGAAACTTCCTGATAGGTCTCAAAAGCCAGACATAGATCACTGGGCTGGAAGTCACAATAAAGCTCAAAACTGGCAGACAAAAGTAGAACTTGTGACCAGGAAGCTCCTTCGAGTTACCACGGGGCAACCTCAGGAACATGGCTGCATCAAGAGGAACACAAGTCAAGAGTACCCCTCCCCTGAGGGAACCCACAATGTCCTGAATCTCTTGGCAAATCCATGACATGACAGGAACAGGGCTGGAGTCACTACCCCAGCTGACATCAGAAGTTGGGCTGAGGCTCCAAGTGGCATTCCCATCTTGACAGGAGCTAGAAGCCTGAACAGAAATGGATCTGGAACTAGCACTCGGGTTGGCCTCAACCCCTTGACTGGAACTGGATTCAGGAGCCTGACTGGAACGGGAACTCAACAGAAAGTCAGCCTCCTGACGGACACTGGAACTTAGGACGACCTCAACATCTTGGTCGGACCTGGAACTGGACACGGACTCAGCCTCCTGGCTGGCACTGGAACCCGGAACAGGCTCAGCATCTTGATTAGAACTGGAACTTGGAAGAGATTCAGCTGCAGGGCTGGACTCACCCCTCTGGCCGGACTGGAACGTCTCTCTAACATTAGCTTCAGGCGGCGTCTGCCGAGCAGGGTTCAAGGAGAGACGGCCCTGGTATCCCCAGAGCATGCTAGCAGGCTGAAATGCAGAAAATGGTTTTCTCCGGGCCTCCAGCCGTTGAACACACCTTCTCTCAGCCATTGCTTCGGAGGTCTTCTCCCAGGCTGAATCAAAACAAGGTCTATCACAGTCCTCTTGGAACGTCATCTCATCCTCAAGAGCAGACTCAATATCTTGGCTGACCTCTGCACTCTGTGCAGATTCAGCATCTTGACTGGACTTGCAACTCGGTCCAGACTCAGCATCTTGACTGGACTTGCAACTCGGTCCAGACTCAGCATCTTGACTGGACTTGCAACTCGTGACGCCCTCTGCCTCCTGGCAGGGACGTAACTTTAACTGAGGCTTGGCAGAACACACCCTTTGGACAGGGATCGGAGGCTCGATCTGAAGCGCCCCTCGAACTGGGCTTCGGAGCTTGATTGGAGGTACCCTCCAGACCGGAAGCGGAGGTGCCACCTGAACCACCCTGTGGACTGGCACCGGAGGCTTGGTTAGAAGCCCCCCTCGAACTGGACTCAGTGGCTTGACTGGACGGGTCACTTGAACAAGAACCGGAGACTTGACCCGAAGCGCCACTTGCACAGGAATCTGAGGCTCCATCGAAGGCTTCCCTCGGGCTAGACTCGGAAACTTCAGAGGGCGTGCCATTTGAAGGAGGACTGGAGGCTCGACCCGGAGCGCCATTTGCATAGGAATCCGAGGCTCCATCAAACGCCTTCCTCGGACTGGCCTCGGAGACCTCACAGGGCGTGCCACTTGGACGAGGACTGGAGGCTCGCCCTGGAGTGCCACTTGCACCGGAATCTGAGGCTTCATCGAAGGCTTCCCTCGGACTGGAGTCGGAGACTTAAGCTTCCTCGTTACTTGGACTGGAATTGGAGGTTCAGTATGAAGCATCCCCTGGACTGGACTCAGGCGCTTAAGAGGCAGCGCTACTTGAACTGGAGTCAGGGGCTTGATAGGAAGTACCCCTCGTACCGGCTTATGAGCCTGGCTGGACTTAACATCCCGAACAGGAACTGAACTGCGAGGGACACCCCGATTCTTCGGTACCACCCGCTGGGGAGCCTCAAACGTGGGGCGTCCACAGCGTATGCGTTCAGCCTCCGCTTCTAGAGTATCCCACAGGGCTGGCTCCGCAAGAAGTTTTTGACGATATCTACCAACCTCAATCGAAGGATCAATATCCGAAACAGGGCTATGGCGGACCCCACGCCCCTAGAGACGCTTTCTCTCAGCCGCTGCTTCAAACGTCTCTCTCAGGGTTGGATCTGCCAAAAGTCCCTTCCGGTAGTCGCGGAGGGTCACAAATCCGCTCACCCAAGAAATTGGGTTGAGAGACCGATCAAAAAAAGAAACTGAGCAGTCCTGGAAATCCTCTCGGTACTTCCACAGCCTTAACTCGGGACCATAAGAAGAAACTAGGTAGTCCTTGGGATCAAAAAAAAAATAATCAGCATTTCCCCTCGGATTGTCCATAGGGCATGGACTTATGGGCATGAAGCCCACCTGGACTGATGATCTCGCCGAACTCATGGCCTTTGCATCCTGTCGCGCCCCTCGCACTTGACGCGCTCTCGAGGACCTTGGCATACCTTCAGGCTTCTTCCCCGGGAGCGCGGGGTTTGTGAGTCCTTTAGGCAAAATCACCTTCCAGGTAGAGAGGAGATAAGACTGGACCGGAACTCCGGACTGGAGTTCTACACCGGAACACTCGGAACTGGAACGCACCGGACGGGTGCGCACTGGAGTGGGGCCCACTGAACTGGACACACTGGAGTGGCCCCACTGGACTGAAACATACAGGAGTGGAACCCGCTGGACTGGAACACACTGGAACGGAACCCGCGAAACTGGAACACCCTGGACCTAGACTTCACCTACACTTGACTGCCTCCCCCTCGGGTTGAGCCCTCAGGTTCTGGCAGCCGGTAGGACTTACAGGAACAGCAGGAATGAAGGTCCAGGGGTGCCCCCTGGCACCTAGGCGAAGGCAAGGCAGACGAGCCGGGTCTGTCCGGGTTCTGGCAGTCGGCAGGACTCAACACTGTCTCTGGAGGTGGCTAGCAGGACGGCTAGCTAAAGTCACTGTCTCCGCAGGAGGGCTAGCAGGACGGCTAGCTGAACGGAACACAGTCTTGGGATAGTGGCTAGCAAGGCGGCTAGCTGACAACAGGAACAAACACAGTCTTGGAAATAGCTAGCAGGACGGCTAGCTGACAACAGGAGCAAACACAGTCTTGGAAATAGCTAGCAGGACGGCTAGCTGTCACGAGGAACAAACACAGTCTTGGAAATAGCTAGCAGGACGGCTAGCTGTCACGAGGAACAAACACAGTCTTGGAAATAGCTAGCAGGACGGCTAGCTGTCACGAGGAACAAACACAGTCTTGGAAATAGCCAGCAGGACGGCTAGCTGTCACGAGGAACAAACACAGTCTTGGAAATAGCTAGCAGGACGGCTAGCTGTCACGAGGAACAAACACAGTCTTGGAAATAGCCAGCAGGACGGCTAGCTGTCACGAGGAACAAACACAGTCTTGGAATAATGACTAGCAAGGGCGGCTAGTCTAACACTAGGAACAAACCACAGTGAACTAGGAGAGCTAGGCACAGGCTACAAGCCACACGGTGCCTAAGCTGGCTAGTCTATCACTTGAAACAAACACAGAGAACTAGCAGAGCTATGCACAGGCTACAAGCCACACGGTGCCTAAGCTGGCTAGTCTATCACTTGGAAACAAACACAGAGAACTAGCAGAGCTATGCACAGGCTACAAGCCACACGGTGCCTAAGCTGGCTAGTCTATCACTTGGAAACAAACACAGAGAACTAGCAGAGCTATGCACAGGCTACAAGCCACACGGTGCCTAAGCTGGCTAGTCTATCACTTGAAGCGAACACGGAGAACTAGCAAAGCTATGCACAGGCTACAAGCCACACGGTGCCTAAGCTGGCTAGTCTATCACTTGGAAACAAACACAGATAACTAGCAGAGCTATGCACAGGCTACCAGCCACACGGTGCCTAAGCTGGCTAGTCTATCACTTGGAAACAAACACAGAGAACTAGCAGAGCAATGCACAGGCTACAAGCCACACGGTGCCTAAGCTAGCTAGTATACACAAACATAGAAACTCACTCAGAGCAAACACTGAAACTGTGTACAGAGCACTCTATACAGCAGGACCTTTAGATGAGATGATGAGATCAGAAGATCAGATGCAAAGGCCAGGACTGTAGTCTCCAAGTGATTAATAAAGCCCTCAACACCAGAGCTACAGCTGCAGCCATTACCTTGCAACCAAACAGAGGCTTGACACTCAGAGCAGGCATCCCATAGAAAGTAACAGCGGGAGCCATCTTGGATACTGGCAGAGACGAAGAGGCGGCAGCCATCTTGGAAGAGGCATAGCCCACACAGGTGAGGTTCAGTAGGGCAATCAGCACACAGAGCCAGAGAGAACCTAGGACAGACACAGACACAGAGACAAGCAGAAGCCAGCACAGACACTGACTCCCAGAAACAGGGTAAGTCTGAAGGTGGTCACGGCCACAGACGGGACACCAACAGAGCTGTCAGGGCTTACTGGTGGTATGATGTCTGCCCTCTGTGATGAAGATGGAGGTTCCATGACCCAAAGTCTCTCTTTCCCTCTAAGTGGTGAAAGAGGGTAAACTCACCTTACTCATTTGATGAAGGAAAAGACTGTTTGAGGAAGGAGAGATCCCCACAACTTCCTGCCCCACTTACTCCACAAATGAAAATGACACCAGCTGACCTGCTGCTCTCCTTTTATCCTGCACATTTAACTCAACACCAAAATCCCATCCTCTGCTCCTTTCTTCTTTCTAACCCTCTGTTAACCTTGGTATTGCCCACCTTCTCATTATAAATACTAACTTTTGCTACCTGCATTATAAGCTCCCATTCATTCTCTCATTCCCAGTAGCCACATTATACACACAATCTTCAGCTAACCAATACTTTTCCGCTACATAGATCAAAATAACACCAACTGACTGGATGTTTTCCCTCTTTCCTGCATATTTAATTCAAAACACAACAATCTCTTACGCTCTCTTCTCCTGCAGCCCCCGTCACACACACACAACAATGTTGTCAAGTTGTCTTTACCTGTCTCACAATTATAGCCAAAGAAACCCTCTGGACAGACGCACAAATAAGAGCCAGCGTCATTTTCACACTCTCCTCCATTCTGGCAGGGACCAGATTCACAGGCATCTATTTCTATAGAATATAAATCCAGAGAGAACAAATCAGAAAACAATTTACTTGACAGGATCTATGATAAAATGCAACAGTTTGTTAGAAGACTGGGCTGGAATCTCTTAGAAAAACAAAGTCATGTATCACTTCATCCATGATAACACAGAATGTCCTCCTCTTACTCTGCAGCACAGTGCAAGCTGCAGCACTGCATGGGTGTGCATAAGTGAGAGGGGAAGAACACTAGGCTTGATAAACACAGAGATTAAATTTTTTTCCCATTTCAGAAGTACACTATCAATAGGAATAGAGCTGATAACTGATTCTAAGTAAGCAGGGATACTGGAGTCCCTTGAGCATTTTAACCTCCTGTCACAAAATGCCTAGCACCCACTTGGGGTTAACCCTGTGGCCACCTAGAGGGTCTGCTCAGGCCCATCTGCACCCTATGCACTAGGTTCCACTTGCCTCTGGGTGAGTCTCCCACCCACAAGTTATTCCCCAGTGGTTTCTAGGACACTGGGGCCACACTCTTTGGGGTCCCACAGTTCCCAGAAAGAACTCACAGACCCAAAACACAAACACCAGGATTCTTAGTCAGTGTGGGACAGCAGAACTAATAAACTATTGGTTTATTATCACAAAACTTGAACAGAAAAAGGTGAAATCAGCAAACAATAACAGGTAACTGAATATGGATCAATTATAAAACTATCTAAAAATGTGTTTACTACCTGAGTAGTACCTGGGGAGTTCAGGAAATATAGCTGCTCACAAGTTATAAAATATAGTTGCTCATAGGGCCTCAGTAAAGAGATCTTTCTCTCTCCATTCCATGGCTGAGACTGTGGAAAATTCAGTATCTTTCTGTCTAGATTTGAACTCCAGGGCCAATCAAAGCCAGAGCACCAACTTGGAAAATATCTGGCCAATGGTACTGCATATGGCTTTTTCTATAAGCTTAAACTGGAAAAGAGAAACCGCCTGATATTTAAAAGCAAATGGCCACTAAAACAGCACTTAAGCAGCTATCCAGCGATATTCAGTGCTGGATAACCGGCTATCCGGAACTGAATATTGCCAGTTAGCAGCTTAAAGATAGCCAGTTATATTGGGTGATAAAACTGGCTATCCGCCGATTTTCAAAACCAGACTGGCCAAGTTTATGGCCGCCACAATAGATGGAATAACTTTGGCCGGTCTGACATTAATCAGTCAGTACTGAATATCAGCTTAGCTGGTTAAAGTCGGACCAGCCAAAGTTAAACTGGAGATTCAATGCTGGTCACCAGAAATGGACTGGCACTGAATATCTGGGTTTAGCGTCGACCGCGGGAGACAGCCTGGCTATCTCCCGCAGTCTGACTATCAGGGCCAAAGTCTTTTTCTGCAACAGCTGTAAAAAAACAAACAAACCCCCCCCCCCCCCCACCACCACACACACACAAAACAAACGCCATCTACTGGCCAATTAGGAGAAATATATGTCACTAGTAAAAATAATACAGTTCACAGGCTTAGGAACCCACTTTTTCGTCATACCTCCTATTTTCAAATCATCTATAATTTAAATGCTTACATTGTATACTAAGAAATGCTGGTCTACAATATTCCAAAAAGCTCAGAGATTGGAAAATAAATTGCCTAAAGGACCATAAGGTGTTTTTCTCTACTAGATGAATGGAAAAGAAAGATAAAAGTTCTGCTATTGCTGGCACTCTCATAACTGCTGGTTTCTCCCCAATGCTGCCCCCTGCACTGCCCCTGACCTGCCCACTCTTTTTAGACTGGTCAGAGCTGATATTCACAGCACTGCCTGATTAAATGCTGCCTAATATGGTTGGTTGGGTAGCCCCAGGCAAGACCCTTTCCTGCCCACTTAAATCATTTGGCGTATTAGCCAGATCCATTTTATCTTTTATTAATTTGAAATACCGCCTCTTTTGTGCAGGTGTCAAGGTGGTTTACATACGTGGGGATTTGTACCTGGGTCCTTTTATGTGAAATCCACTGTACTGACCACCAGGCTGCCCCTCTGCACTGCTGGGATGTCTGGTGTGGCCAGTTTACTAGGAATGCTACCAGATAGACATCCATATGGCTTGTTTTTTGACATTTTTACTCGGGACTTTTTTTTTTTTTCGAAAATGATGCTTACAAATGGATGTGTTGAGTATGAAAACATGTAACTCAAAGCCATAACTGAACCAGAAAGTTAGATGTCTTTGTGGTTTGATTATGGCTGTGAGCTAGATGTTTTTTTGTGACGTTTTCGGCAAAACGTCTCAATTCAGACTTAGACGTCATATTGAAAATGACTCTCCACAGAAAATGGAAAGTTCTGTAAATCCTCTAGGGGAGTATTAAACAATAGGGCCCATTTTTCAGTGTTAACCATACTACTACTACTACTTATCATTTCTATAGCGCTACTAGACTTACTCAGCGCTGTACACTTGAACATGAAGAGACAGTCCCTGCTCGACAGAGCTTACAATCTAATTAGGACAGACAAACAGGACAAACAAGAGATAAGGGAATATTAAAGTGAGGATGATAAAATAAGGGTTCTGAACAAGTGAATAAGGATTAGGAGTTAAAAGCAGCATCAAAAAGGTGGGCTTTTAGCTTAGATTTGAAGATGGCCAGAGATGGAGCTTGACGTACCGGCTCAGGAAGTCTATTCCAGGCATAGGGTGCAGCAAGATAAAAGGAACGGAGTCTGGAGTTAGCAGTGGAGGAGAAGGGTGCAGATAAGAGAGATTTACCCAGTGAACGGAGTTCCCGGGGAGGAGTGTAGGGAGAGATGAGAGTGGAGAGGTATTGAGGAGCTGCAGAGTGAATGCACTTATAAGTCAATAAGAGGAGTTTGAACTGTATGCGGAAACAGATAGGAAGCCAGTGAAGTGACTTGAGGAGAGGGCTAATATGAGCAGAACGACACTGGCATAATATTAGTCGTGCAGCAGAATTTTGAACAGATTGAAGAGGAGAGAGATGGCTAAGTGGGAGAACTGTGAGAAGCAAGTTGCAATAGTCTAAGCGAGAGGTGATAAGAGTGTGGATGAGGGTTCTGGTAGTGTGCTCAGAAAGGAAAGGGCAAATTTTGCTGATATTATAGAGAAAGAAACAACAGGTTTTAGCAGTCTGCTGAATATGTGCAGAGAAGGAGAGGGAGGAGTCGACGATGACCCCAAGGTTACGAGCTGATGAGACAGGAAGGATGAGAGTGTTATCCACAAAAATAGAGAATGGGGGAAGAGGAGAGGTTGGTTTAGGGGGAAAGATAAGAAGCTCAGTCTTGGTCATGTTTAGTTTTAGATGGCAGCAAGACAGGCAGGCTGATACTTTGGCCTGGATTTTGGCTGAGATTTCTGGTGTGGAGAGGTAGATCTGGGAGTCATCAGCGTAAAGATGATACTGAAAACCATGGGATGAGATCAGAGTACCAAGGGAAGAAGTATAGATGGAGAAAAGAAGAGGTCCCAGGACAGATCCCTGAGGTACACCAACTGACAGTGGGATAGAAGTAGAGGAGGATCCACTAGAGTATACACTAAAAGTACGCTGGGAGAGATAAGCACCATAAAGCCAGATATGTGACCAAACTCGTTAAGCAATGTAATCAAGGTTGGAAAGCAATATAATTAAGGTTCGAACTGACTGAACTGGGTTCAACAGCCATAGCAGGGTGCCATCTGCATACAGCTGAATCTTATGATCTTTCCCTCCTACAGAGATCA